>NC_057387.1:89667250-90267250 GCF_019320065.1 Cervus canadensis | reverse complement strand
AGTGGCTTCTCTTTGTTGCAGAGCACAGGATGTAGGGTGTGCAGGTTCAGTAGTTGTGGTACACAGACTTAGTTGCCCTGTGGCATGTGGAATCTTCCCAGACCAGGGATCAAATCCATGTCCCCTGCATTGGCAGGCAGCTACTCAACGTTTGGACAACCAAGGAAGTCCCAATATGATTACTTTTAAAAGAAGTTCCCAGATTGATTTGCAGATGGTACCATATTACATACCCACCAGTAATGTGTAAGAGAATTGTGTTTCCACATCCTCATTATCATTTGATACTTAGCATTTTAAATGTTAGCCATTTAAATTTGTTTGTGTGTATGCCATTTCCTCAGTCGTGTTAAACTCTTTGCAATCCCATAGAGTATAGCCTGCCAGGTTCCTCTGTCCATGGAATTTTCCAGTTAAGAACTCTGGAGTGGGTTGCCATTTCCTCCTCCAGGGCATCTTCTGACCCAGAGATCGAACCCATGTCTCCTGTGTATCTTGCATTACAGATGGATTCTTTACCCACTGAGCCATCAGGGGAAGCCCATTTAAATATGTTTAGTGATTTTAATTTTTATTTCTTTAATGGGCAATGATGTTGAACAGCTTTTCATATTTTTATTTGCCATCATGTATCTTCTTTGGTAAAGAGTCTCTTCAGCTTTCTTGTGCATTTTCTAATTGGATTATCTTTCTGATTAATTTAGAGTGTATATTCTGTATACAAGTCTCTCTTGTCAGATATGTGATTTACAAATATTTTCCCCCAATTGATGACTTGTGCTTTCATCTTGTCAACAGAGGAGTTTGCAAAGCATATGTTTTTATTTATCCATTTTTCCTTTTTGCTTTGTTTTTATTGAAGGATGGTTGATTTACAATGCTGTTTCAATTACTGCTATACAGAAAAGTAATTTAGTTATACACATTTGTGTGTGAGTGTGTGCTCAGCCGCTCTGTACTCTCTTGACTCTTTGAGACTGTATGGACTGTATCCTGCCAGGCTTCTCTGTCCATGGAATTTTCCAGGCCAGAATACCAGAGTGGGTTACCATTTCCTACTCCAGGGGATCTTCCCAATCCAGGGATTGAACCCACATCTCTTTCATCTCCTGCATTGGCATGTGGATTCTTTACTACTGCACCACCTAGGAAGTCATAGCAAAATGATTTAGTTATGAATATATACACATTCTTTTTAATATATTTCTTCCATTGTGGTTTATCATAGTATATTGAATATAGTTCTCTGTGCTATACAAAAAGACCTTGTTGTTTATCTCTTCTATGTATGAAAGCTTACATCTGCTAACCCCAACCTCCCGTACCATCCCTCCCTCATAATTCCTCCCCTTTGGCAACCACTAGTCTGTTCTGTATGTCTGTGATTATGTTTTTGTTTCATAGGTTCATTTGTGTCATATTTTAGATTCCACATAGCAGTAATATCATATGGTATTTGTCTTTCTCTTTCTGACTTGCTTCACTTAGTATGATAATCTCTAGTTGCATCCATGTTGTTGCAGATGGTATTATTTCATTATTTTTATGACTGAGTAGTATTCCATTGTATGTATGTACCATGTCATCTTTATCCATTCATCTGTCATTGGACATTTAAGTTGTCTTCATGTTTTGACTATTATGAATAGTGCTCCTATGAACATAAGGGTGTGTGTACTTTTTTGAACCATAGTTTTGTCTGAATATATGCCCAGGAGTGTGATTGCTGAATCATATGGTAATTCTGTTTTTAGTTTTTTGAGAAACTTTCATACTGTCTTCTATCAGTGACTGTACCAACTCACATTCCCACCAACAGTATAGTGGAGGGTTCCTTTTTCTCCATATCCTCTCCAGCATTTGTTATTGTAGACTTTTTAATGATGGCCATTCTGATTGGTGTGAGATGGTACCTCATTGTAGTTGATTTGCATTTCTCTAATATTAGCAGTATTGAGCATCTTTTCATGTGCCTACTAGCCATCTTTATTTTTTCCTTGGTGAAATGTCTGTTTAGGCCTTCTGCTCATTTTTCAATTGGGTTGTTTGCCTTTTTGTTGTTGAGTTATACATTTTTCATTTTTGGATCATGGTTTTAGTGTCATATCCAAGAACTCTTAGCCTAACCCTAGGTCACAAGAATTTGCTTCCAAATTTTCTTCTAAAAGTTTCTTAGCTTTAGGTTGTTTTTTTTATATTTAATAGCTTTACTGGTATAGTTCACATAATGTATAATTTGCCTTTTTAAAGTGTATACTTCAGAAATTTTTAGATATTCACAGAGTTGTAGAACAGCCTTCACAATCAATTTAGAATACTTTTATCACCTCTAAAAGAAACTCCATACCCTTAGCAATCACTGACCCTCCATTTTCCTCCAATCCTCCTAGGCCTAGACAAATACTAGTCTGCTTTCTATATCTATAGACTTGTTTATTCTGGAATTTCTTATAAATATGCAATATATGGTCTCTTGTATCTACCTTTTCATTTGACATAATGTTTTCAAGGTCCATCCTTGTTATTACATATATCAGTATTTCATTCTTTTTCATGGCTGAATAATATTCCATTGTATGCCTATATCATATTTTGTTTATCCATTTATCAGTTGAAAGATGTTTGAGTTGTTTATACTAGGTTGGTGAAAAAGTAGTTGTAGTTTCAGATGTGAATTTTAAATCATTATAACTAGGCTCAAACAGCTCTTTATTAATCAAAATAAGAACCATTAAAATCAGCACATTTTTCCCAATGAGAGATAAGTTTGTTTATTCCTGTCGTGCAAAAATCCATGTTTCGGGATTCAACAAACTTGGAAAGTATTTTCTGCCTCCTGCAGGTTGTGGAAGCATTTTTCCCTGCAAAAAGTTGTCAAGATGCTTGAAGAAGTGGTAATCAGTTGGCAAGAGATCAGGTGAATATGGCAGATGAGGCAAAACTTTGTAGCCCAATTCATTCAACTTTTGAAACATTGACTGTATGATATGTGATTGGGTGTTATTGTGGAGAAGAATTGGTCCCTTTTTTGGTGGCCAGTGCTGGCTGTAGTTAGTTAGTTAGTTCAGTCACTCAGTCGTGCCCGACTCTTTGCGACCCCATGGACTGCAGCACGCCAGGCCTCCCTGTCTATCACCAACTCCCGGAGTTTACTCAAACTCATGTCCGTTGAATTGGTGATGCCATCCAACCATCTCATCCTCTGTCATCCCCTTCTCCTCCTACCTTCAATCTTTCCCAGCATCAGGGTCTTTTCAAATGAGTCAGCTCTTCGCATCAGGTGGCCAAAGTATTGGTGTTTCAACTTCAACATCAGTCCTTCCAGTGAATATTCAGGATTAATTTCCCTTCAGGATGGACAGATTGGATCTCCTTGCAATCCGAGGGATTCTCAAGAGTCTTCTCCAACACCACAGTTCAAAAGCAGCAATTCTTCAGCGCTCAGCTTTCTTTATAGTCCAACTCTCACATCCATATATGACTACTGGAAAAACCATAGCTTTGACTAGACAGACCTTTGTTGGCAAAGTAATGTCTCTGCTTTTTAATATGCTGTCTAGGTTGGTCATAACTTTTCTTCTAAGGAGCAAGCGTCTTTTAATTTCATGGCTGCAGTCACCAACTGCAGTGATTTTGGAGTCAAAAAAACTGAAGTCTCTCACTGTTCCCATTGTTTCCCCATCTATTTGTCATGAAGTGATGGGACCAGATGCCATGATCTTAGTTTTCTGGATGTTGAGTTTTAAGCCAACTTTTTCACTCTCCTCTTTCACTTTCATCAAGAGGTTGTTTAGTTCTTCTTCGCTTTCTGCCATAAGGGTGGTGTCTGCATTATCTGAGGTTATTGATATTTCTCCTGGCAATCTTGATTCCAGCTTGTGCTTCATCCAGCCCAGCGTGTCTCATGATGCACTCTGCATATAAGCTAAATAAGCAGGGTGATAATATGCAGCCTTGACGTACTCCTTTTCCTATTTGAAATTAGTCTGTTGTTCTATGTCCAGTTCTAACTGTTGCTTCCTGACCAGCATACAGAATTATCAAGAGGCAGGTCAGGTGGTCTGGTATTCCCACCTCTTTAAGAATTTTCCGCCATTTGTTGTGATCCACAGCCAAAGGTTTTGGCATAGTCTATAAAGCAGAAGTAGATGTTTTTCTGAAACTCTCTTGCTTTTTTGATGATCCAGCAGATGTTGGCAATTTGATCTCTGGTTCCTCTGCCTTTTCTAAAACCAGCTTGAACATCTAGAAGTTCATGGTTCACGTATTATTGAAGCCTGGCTTGGAGAATTTTGAGCATTACTTTGCTAGCATGTGAGATAAGTGCAATTGTGTGGTAGTTTGAACATTCTTTGGTATTGCCTTTCTTTGGGATTGAAATGAAAACTGACCTTTTCCAGTCCTGTGGCCACTGCTGACTTTTCCAAATTTGCTGACATATTGAGTGCCGCACTTTCACAGCATCATCATTTAGGATTTGAAATAGCTCAACTGGAATTCTATCACCTCCACTAGCTTTGTTCATAGTGATGCTTCCTAACGCCCACTTGACTTCGCATTCCAGGATACTGGCTCTAGGTGAGTGATCACACCATCGTAATTATCTGGGTCATGAAGATCTTTTTTATATAGCTCTTCTGTGTATTCTTGCCACGTCTTCTTAATATCTTCTGCTTCTGTTAGGTCCATACCATTTCTGTCCTTTATTGAGCCCATCTTTGCATGAAATGTTCCCTTGGTATCTCTAATTTTCTTGAGGAGACCTCTAGTCTTTCCCATTCTATTGTTTTTCTCTATTTCTTTGCACTGATCACTGAGGGAGTCTTTCTTATCTCTCCTTGCTATTCTTTGGAACTCTGCATTCAAATGGGTATATCTTTTCTTTTCTCCTTTGCTTTTTGCTTCTCTTCTTTTCATAGCTATTTGTAAGGCCTCCTCAGATAGCCATTTTTGCTTAGATAAAGATGATAATTGCGACTTCCTTCAAAAGGTCCCATGCATGCACTGCTACACTCAGTGCCCCTAACCCTGCAACAGGCCACCACCGCCCCACGCCTCCACCGGAGACTTCTGGACACTCATGGGCAAGTCTGGGTCAGTCTCTTGTGGGGTCACTGCTCCTTTATCCTGGGTCCTGATGTGCACAAGGTTCTGTTTGTGCCCTTTAAGAGTCTATTTCCCCAGTCCTGTTTAAGTTCTGGCAGCTCTATGGTGGGGTTAATGGCGACTTCCGCCAAGAGGGCTTATGCCATACCCAAGTCTGCTGCACCCAGAGCCCTTGCCTATGTGGCAGTCTACTGCTGACCCAAACCTCCACAGGAGACACTCAAACACAGTTCTGTTTCAGTCTCTGTGGGGTCTCTGGGTCCTGGTGGGCACAAGGTTTGTTTGAGCCCTCTGACCATCTCTGGCAAATATGGGGTTTGATTCTAAATGCAATTTCGCCCTTCCTACTGTCTTGCTGGGGCTTCTCCTTTGCCTTGGACATGAGGCATCTCCTCAAAGTTGCTCCACTTTTTTTTTGTTGACCAATCTGGCTGTAGGCTTTACAGTTTTCAGTGCATCTAATTGATCTGTCCCTTGGACTGCAAGGAGATCAAACCAGTCAATCCTAAAGGAAATCAGTCCTGAATGTTCATTGGAAAGACTGATGCTAAAGCTGAAACTCCAATAATTTGGCCACCTGATGAATAGAGACCTCCTCAAGAAAATTAGAGATACAAAGGGATCATTTCATGCAAAGATGGGACGATAAAGGACAGAAATGGTATGGACCTAACAGAAGCAGAAGATATTAAGAAAAGGTGGCAAGAATACACAGAAGGACTATACAAAAAAGATCTTCATGACCCAGATAATCATGATAGTGTGATCACTCACCTAGAGCCAGACATTCTGGAATGCGAAGTCAAGTGGGCATTAGGAAGCATCACTACAAAGCTAGTGGAGGTGATAGGATTCCAGTTGAGCTATTTCAAATCCTAAAATATGATGCTGTGAAAGTGCTGCAGTCAATATGCCAGCAAATTTGGAAAACTCAGCAGTGGCCACAGGACTGGAAAAGGTCAGTTTTCATTTCAATCCCAAAGAAAGGCAATGCCAAAGAATGTTCAAACTACCACACAGTTGCAGTCATCTCACATGCTAGTAAATTCACTCACACGCTCAAAATTCTCCAAGCCAGGCTTCAACAATATGTAAACTGTGAACTTCTAGATGTTCAAGCTGGTTTTAGAAAAGGCAGAGGAACCAGAGATCAAATTGCCAACATCTGCTGGATCATCAAAAAAGCAAGAGAATTCTAGAAAAACATCTATTTCTGCTTTATTATCAGTATAGATTCATGGCTTTCTATTTTATTTAGCAGATTATAATCCATCACTATTATTAATTTGTTGCTCAAATTAAACTTAACCAGTGAGCCACTTGTTCAAGGTTATTCCTCTGTCTTTTTTATATATCCCGATCATTTTTAGAGTTTTACTTACTTCTGATCTATAGTATCATTTTTGAAAGAATACTCATTTTACTAATATCTATATATCCTTATATATTTAAATATTTCCTTACTCTTAAAATTTTACATTGTAGACTTTAAAAATGCTAAACTGTGTTGTGATGAACATTCTGGTAACTGGGTGTTAACATAAATCCAAAATTATTTACCTGACATAATAATTTTCTAGAAGTGGATTTGTTAAATTGCCCTCTAGAAAAAATTGTACCTATTTATATCAGTCAGTTCAGTCGCTCAGTCGTATCTGACTCTTTGCAACCCCACGGACAGCAGTGCACCAGGCTACCCTGTGCATCACCAGCTCCTGGAGCTTGCTTAAACTCTTGACCATCGAGTCAGTGATGCCATCCAACCATCTCATCCTCTGTGGTCCCCTTCTCGTTCTGCTTTCAATCTTTCCCAGCATCAGGGTCTTTTCCAATGAGTCAGTTCTTCGCATGAGGTGGCCAAAGTATTGGAGTTTCAGCTTCATCATCAGTCCTTCCAATGACTATTCAGGACTGATTCCCTTTAGGATGGAATGGTTGGATCTCCTTGCAGTTCAAGGGACTCTCGAGAGTCTTCTCCAACACCACAGTTCAAGAGCATCAGTTCTTCAGTGCTCAGCTTTACTTATCATCCAAATCTCACATTTATACATAACTACTGGAAAAACCATAGCTTTGACTAGACAGACCTTTGTTGGCAAAGTAATGTCTCTGCTTTTTAATATACTGTCTAGGTTGGTCATAACTTTTCTTCCAAGGAGCAAGCGTCTTTTAATTTCATAGCTGCAGTGATTTTGGAACCCCCAAAAAATAAAGTCCACCACTGTTTCCACTAATTCCCCATCTATTTGCCATGAAGTGATGGGACCAGATGCCATGATCCTACTTTTCTGAATGTTGAGCTTTAAGCCAACTTTTTCACTCTCCTCTTTCACTTTCATCAAGAGGCTGTTTAGTTCTTCTTCACTTTCTGCCTTAAGGGTGGTGTCATCTGCATATGTGAGGTTATTGATATCTCTCCTGGCAATCTTGATCCCAGCTTGTGCTTCATCCAGCCTGGCATTTCGCATGATGTACTCTGCACAGAAGTTAAATAAGCAGGATGACAATATACAGCCTTGATGTAGTCCTTTCCCTATTTGGAACCAGTCTGTTGTTCCATGTCCAGTTCTAACTGTTGCTTCTTGACCTGTATACTGATTTCTCAGGAGACAGGTAAGGTGGTCTGGTATTCCCATCTCTTTCAGAATTTTCCACAGTTTATTGTGATCCACACAGTCAAAGGTTTTGGCATAGTCAATAAAGAAGAAGTAGATGTTTTTCTGGAACTCTCTTGCTTTTTCAGTGATCCAGTGGATGTTGGCAATTTGATCTCTGGTTCCTCTGCCTTTTCTAAATCTAGCTTGAACATCTGGAAGTTCATGGTTCATGTATTGTTGAAGCCTGGCTTGGAGAATTTTGAGCATTACTTTACTAGAGTGTGAGATGAGTACAATTGTGCTGTAGTTTAAACTTTCTTTAGCACTGTCTTTCTTTGGTATTGAAATGAAAACTGACCTTTTCCAGTCCCGTGGCCACTGCTGAGTTTTCCAAATTTGCTGGCATATTGAGTGCAGCACTTTCACAGCATCATCTTTTAGGATTTGAAATAGCTCAACTGAAATTCTATCACCTCCACTAGCTTTGTTCATAGTGATGCTTCCTAATGCCCACTTGACTTCGCATTCCAGGATGTCTGGCTCTAGGTGAGTGATCACAGCATTGTGATTTTCTGGGTCATGAAGATCTTTTTTGTACAGTTTTTCTATGTATTCTTGCCACCTCTTCTTAATATCTTCTGCTTCTGTTAGGTCCACACCATTTCTATCCTTTATTGAGCCCATCTTTGCATGAAATGTTCCCTTGGTATCACTAATTTTTTTAAAGGTATCTCTAGTCCTTCCCATTCTATTGTTTTTTATCTCTCCATGCTATTCTTTGGAACTCTGCATTCAACTGTGTGTACTTTTCTTTTTATCCTTTGCCTTTCGCTTCTCTTCTTTTCTCAGCTATTTGTAAGGCCCCCTCAGACAACAAATTTGCCTTTTTGCATTTCTTTTTCTGGGGGATGATCTTGAGCCCTGCCTCCTGCACAGTGTCACAAACCTTCATCCATAGTTCTTCAGGCACTCTGTCAGATCTGATCCCTTGAGTCTATTTGTCACTTCCACAGTATAATCGTAAGGGATTTGATTTAGGTCAGACCTGAATGGTCTAGTGGTTTATATATTTATATATATAGCATATAAGAATGCCTATTTTGTCGTTCCCTAGTTTGGGTAGAATTTTAATACATTGGGGACCTTACTCTATGGTTCCCATACCAAGAATGTCAGCACTACCTGGGAACCTGTTAGAAACGCAGAATCTCAGACCACACCCCAGACCTGTTGAGTTAGAATCTATATTTTAACAAGTTCCCCCAGGTGATACATAGGCACATGAAAGTCTGAAAAGCAGTTTCAGATATAATTTATATGTTGTTCAGTCTCTCAGTCATCTCCAACTCTTTGCAACCCCATGGACTGTAACCCACCAGGCTCCTCTCTCCATGGAACTCTCCAGACAAGAACACTGGAGTGGGTTGCCATTTCCTTCTCCAGGGGATCTTCTCCACCCAGGGATCAAACCCGCATCTCCTGCGTTAGCAGATGGGTTCTTTACCACTGAGCCACCAGGGAAGCCCGTGTGTAGGCATGAGCATAGAATAGTCCAGAACTTGATTCCAGAACTTCTTAGATTAAACTGCAGGCCCATGTGGAAATATTGACTTGATCCTAGATCCAGGCAAGGTAAGTCAGGAGCCTGTACTGACATTTGTATTAATAAAAAGTGAAATGATCAAAAAGTAAAGTAGATTCCCAAAAATGTGCTTATGTGTTATCCTATCTAAATGTATATTCCATATATATATGTGTGTGTGTGTGTGTGTGTGTATCTCCTAATCAAGCCTTTTTGGCAAACAGGACAATGAAGGTCAGCACAGAGTACCAACACTGTTCCCTGTAACAGGAGACAGTGTTGTCTCTCTATCTTCACCCACTGCATACCAAACACTCTATGCATTAGCTCATCGTTTATCTAGTAGTCTAAGGAAAAACTGAATCAGATCACTTATGGAGTGGTTTACAATAGATACTAGTAAGCCCTACTGCCTGATAATCTGTTTTAGTGGCCTGATATTATGTCTAAGAAACTGCATTTTTTTAAAATTTATTTATTTATTTATTTTTTGTCATACATTGATATGAATCAGCCATAGATTTACACGTATTCCCCATCCCGATCCCCCCTCCCACCTCCCTCTCCACCCGATTCCTCTGGGTCTTCCCAGTGCACCAGGCCCGAGCACTTGTCTCATGCATCCCACCTGGGCTGGTGATCTGAAGAAACTGCATTTTTAATAAACATACTGGGTGATTCTGATGCCCTCAGTTTGAGAATTACTACACCACTACACTTTCCAGAACATATCTGAAATGCATTTTTGATCAGATGTTTTATTGACTTCAAAATAGTCACATTTTTATGAAAGCTTTCAGCCAGAATTTACTTTTTTGTTGTTATTAGTTAATAGGATGAGTAAGTCTAGGAATTGTAATTACTTTTTTTGTCATCACTAGTTCTAACCAAGCAACTCTATGTTAGTGAGAGTAGAGAGAAATAATCCTGTTGAACTCTATTTCACCCTTCATTCTCTATCCTGGAGACTGCCTTCTTGAGCCAATTCACATTCTTTTCAGATGATACCTCAACACATTTTCTTTCCTGTCAATATAGTTTGGTGAGATAAATTCATATCATGGAAAAAACATGATTCTATCAAAATTTTATTATGATGTTAACATATATTATCACATAAGTATATATCAAGTAATTTTTAAAAACTATTAATTTTTAAAATACAAATAATATTTTTTATGTAGGAGGAGCAAAGAAAAAAGGAAACAGCATGTATAAAAGGTACTTTTTCTCAACAGTTTATTAGAATAAATCATAATCAACTTTTAGCAATTCACATTTTAAAGAATCAAGAGGCTATCTTAAATATATACTAAATATCTAAATATTTTTAAAATCATGAAAACTCAAGGGAAATATCTATTTATTAGTATATTAATAAGCATTTTTTAGAAAACAAAATTTGCAGTGTCCTATCTTAAAATGTGAATTTTTAATTTTTTTTTTTTTTTGCCTCTTATTTATACCCAAAGGTATCAGAGTCAATGCCATAGAGACATGATGGAGAGTCAAAAGGCATGAGCATTTTGTAACCCTTTAGATATTGACTTAGTACCTCAAAGCCTTACTCTCCTACATAATTTTAGAAATGCTGAATATAGAATGTAATAAGGTATTTAAAACAGCTTTAAAATTAATGTTACATATTCACATCAAAATTTTGTAAAATATCATAAAAGATAGTTTAGGATATTTTGTAAATGTGATGTTTTCTAAAACTTAACATTTTTATTTGCAACTGTACAGCATAAATAATGTAATGGGAGAAGCGTGGGATTTAGAGTAACAGAGATCTAGAACAAAGTCCGTTTTGTATCTGATTTTGGTGACTCATTTCTCTAAGTCTCAGTCTCAGTAATATCTTTTGTGAAGTAGGGCTGATAACTACCTTTAGTAATAATTGAAAGGATAAATGAGATTTGGAAGTATATCAAACTGCTGTGTAAATTCTAAGGCATTATATATGAATGCTGATTTAGTTCTTACTTTAATTGGTATAAAGCCAGTTTGATCCCATGGTGGACAAACATTTTGTAATTTAGCTGCTTTGACCCCATGAATTGTAGGCTTCCAAGCTCCTCTGTCCATGGAATTCTCCAGGCAAGAATACTGAAGTGGATAGCCATTCCCTTCTCCAGGGGATCTTCCCCACCCAGGGATCAAACCCGAGTCTCCCATATTGCAGGCAGATTCTTTACCATCTGAGCCAGGGAAGCCCCAATATATCTGCTTAAGGAAACATTTTTAAATTTATTATTTTTTTCTCTTACTTTTTTTTTAATTGAAAGATAATTGTTTTACAGAATTTTGTTTTCTGTCAAACCTCAACATGAATCAGCCATAGGTATACATACATCCCCTCCCTTTTGAACCTCCCTCCCATCTCCCTTCGCATCCCACCCCTATAGTTGATACAAAGCCTCTGTTTGAGTTTCCTGAGCCAAAGTTTATAAAATTTAGCCCTAAATAGTTAAACTATCTGCCATTTCTGATTTTAAGGGACATTCCAGAACTGAGCTTTCTAGCCTGTTTAGAATCTTCTCTTGTTAAGACAGGTTGATTTTATTTAGAATAGAATTTTCTACTCTGGTTTATCATGAAAACATTACTGATTCCCCATTATATATTTAACATTGTGTAGATGTTGATAGCAACTTAGAATTTTCACTGTTGCATTATTCTGTTCCTAAAAACCCTAAAAAGAGTTTGAATTTTCGAAAGTAACATTATCCTTATATTAAGATTTGGCTCATGAATATGTAATATTCATAGTAAATCTGTTTTTTTTGTTTTTTTTTTTTTACAGCAAATAATGGTTATTCTAAAGATGATTTCTGCCTTGCAACAAAAAAAGTCATTTGTGACCCCTCAGAGTCTAGCTCGGCAACAAATCCCAGCAGTGTTACCTTAAGCTTATCAACATTACCATCTGATTTTTATTACAGCCAAAGTGTAGAAATAGCTGATGACTGGTATTCTGATGATTCTCAAATGAAAAAGAGCCCTCCGATGCCTTTTCTCGAGGAGCCTCTAATGGAAAAAGTATTTTCATACTTGACAACCATTCCATTAGAACAATGTACTGAAAATGTACTAAATATGACACTTTGTGATGATCAAAAAGATGATAACCTTAAGGAAATATTTACGCGAAGAAATACAGAGGTTGAAATACAAAACCTTCAACATAATACTGAATGACTTTTTTCTTTTGAAACTTTGTGTACCCTGAAATCATGTAAAGTTAAAACTGAATTACCAGCTTCTGAGTCTCTTAACATGTCCATGCTAATATTATTTCTTTTGTTCTTTACTATAGAGTGGTCGTACTTCCCTTTCCAATTATTTGTAGAAACAAAATTACAGGAAGAAGTAGAGTGATATCATAAACATTAAGTTTAACTCCTTGTATCTCATCAAAGGATATAATAAATAATACAAATGTATTTTAACACATAGGAGAAATACTTTAAGAAATCCTCAGCACAAATACATTTTAAATAAAACATTTGCAACATTTCTTTATACTTCTGACATTTTCAGTTTTATTTCAGTGTGGTTAAGACTGGGCAGAATACTTCCATCAGCTATTCTGATTTTTAAATACATCAATCACCATTTAAATCTTATTATGCCATGATTTTCATAAGCAATATAGCTTTGTTCCTCTAGGGAAGCCTGGAACACTGAAGAATACAGAAAATAATTTTCTTTGCCCTATCCTGTATCTGTTTCTCTGAATGAACCTCTGACCCTTTCCCCACTATGATGAAGATATAAGCAGTTATGTTCATAAGCACCTGACTCAAGCTAGGATGAACCAGAATTTCTCTCTAGTCTGAGAAACCCTTGGTCAAATTTCAATTTATGGCTCCGAGGGATTTTTGACACCTACCCCACAATTAATCTTTTTTTCTTTCTTTCTCATAAATGCTCTTCATGTAATTAGGCCCTAATTTTTCTTTCTCTTGGGAAAAACAATGAAATATATCATTACTTTTTGTGCTTAAAACACTCATACTGGGACCTGTGCATATCTTCCCAAGAGATAAATCATGTCTATTACCATAAATGAAAGAAAACTTGTCTCAAATATGGTAGTAGCTTTATACAGGCCCATCACTTCTCTCCTAGAAAGGATATTTAAAAAGATTAGAACACCTCTCTCTTTTGAAGCATCTGATCGTATCTGTTGATTAGATTGTGAAAATATCTCTATATATCTTTCTACACCCATTCCTGAATCAAAATAAGCCATTTCAGTTAGAGGTTTGTAAAAAATGGTTAAAAAAAAATTCGTCTCTATTTCTTGGTTTTCTACCAACTTTTACCTTACTGCCTATCCCAGAGAAGAAAGTCATCTCTAATTTTGGTAAGATTCTAAAGCTTTCCTAGAAATTTGGGGTTAGAGACAACAGATTCTAGCCTTGTTCTGACTAGTCTCTGGAATAGAGGAGACATAAATTGGGGAGCTGTGGGTTGCCATGTCCCATTCTGTGGTTTAGGAAGAAAAGGACAGCAAATCTGCAGTAAGAGAGCAGTGAAGTATTTGTAAAGTGAAGAACAGAGATGAGAGATCAGAAGAATGTGATCCCTGGCTTTCTAACAGTGCTCCATTCCCTTATTCCAGCCCTTCTTGCATCCTGCCCTTGGCTTAGTAAGGCACCCTGATATCTTAATTATAAATTCCCCTTTTTGCTTAAGCTAGCAGATTTGATTTCTGTTAATAGCCACAATCACTGAGGCCTGTTTTTAACTGTTTTTTTTTTAAGCTTTGGTGAGGTACCCTTATAATTCTTTAATAAATTATCCTTTTTGCATTAAGTAGAGTTTTGTTTCTGTTACTGTAACCAAAGCATCCTAACCAAATGCTTGTCATTACAAATGAGAAATAAAGAGAACCATACATTTAAAGCACTTATCACACTGTTGTGATAGAAAAAACTGAGTTTATATCTTCAGAACCTAATTCATTTGCTTGTTTATTAAAGTGTTACTTTGTATCATAGGTATATACCTTGTTCTCTTTGAAAAGTGTAATGAGCAGTATATATGAAATTACAGCATGTCTTTTAAAGTGAAAGTTCCTCAGTCGTGTCCAATTCTTTGCAACCCTATGGACTATACAGTCCATGGAATTTTCCAGGCCAGAATACTGGAGTAGGTAGCCGTTCCCTTCTCCAGGGGATCTTCCCAACCCAGGGATCGAACCCAGGTCTCCTACATTACAGGCAGATTCTTTACCATCTGAGCCACCAGGGAAGCCCACATATGTTTTAGGTCAGTGACAAAGGACAGTTTATTGTTCAGAGCAATAGCCAAAGTATCATTATTTTTGCCTCATTTCTTGAGCCCCAGTTCCCACAAGGCAGTGAAAAGAGGCCCAAATAATGACTGCACAGTGGATTGCATAACAGGAAAGAACACTGAATTAATGGAAGCAAGTGTTTTATAATGAGCAATAAGCATGCCTGCCCTTTGTACCATAGGAAGCCACAATATATTCTAAGAGTGTTTTGCTCCATATACACTGGTGAAAAGAGTTTGGCATTCTGTGTGTCTGCTCACAGGCATGCAGAAATACAAGAGATCTGTTATTAACATTGCCATAGGGTATTGGTTACAGTTTATTTTTAAATCACAAATACCTGGAAACCGACATAGGTTAGCTTAGGAAAAATATTTTTATTTGTAAATAGAATTCAAATAATGGTTAAGCGACTAAATACAGAAACCACAAGAACATCTCTTCTTGGGTCTCAAGAACAGATGGAACAGGCTCAAAGTCCATCAGGACTATTTCTGTTTTCACCAGTCAAGTTTTGATGAGGGAAAAGTGAACCACTATCATGTATGAGAAAGGAGATTTTTAAGATCTGTATCTTAAATAGTTGTAGAAGAAGCTGCGGAAGTGAAGGTTTAGGAGAGAAGTTGGAGGATCAGAGAAGTCACCAGTTACATAATCTGAGAAGCCACCTTGTCCAGCTGCCACAGGGAGCCTGGGGAAGGGAGAAGGCAGGCTTGTGAGAATGCCTAGAGGAAGATGTGCCTCTGAGTAGCAAGTGCCTTGACAGTATTTTGTCAACCATCTGGTGGTGACCCTGGGGCCATTGTTTGTCAACAGGGTCAACAGTTAGGGAAAAAAGCTGTACACTGGGGGAATGAACTGGAAACACAGCAGATGAGAGTGAGGACAATTTGGAGCCTGCTGTCCTCTCTGCTGATACCACATGTAAACATGGTGGCCTTCACGGAATAATGGCTTCTGCTTGAAGTCTGCCCTCCGAACAGTGCACAGACTACTTTCTTGGCCAACTCTAACCCAGAAGTATACAGGGGAAAGGATGCAGGGAAACATAATATAGCGTAAGGCGTTAAGAGAGTATAAACTATCTCAGTCCACTCATCAATTTGGCATTCATTTGCTAGAGTCCCAAAGAGTCGGACACAACTGAGGTAATTTCGCATGCATGCACACACACTTTAACAATATTTAAAACTTCTGCATAAAGAAGTAGCAATTGTGTTCTCATGTTCCAAGATCAGACGATGCAAGATACTCCCTATAACAAACAATGCACCTAGACTCTCCCCAGTGGAGGATAGAGTCCCACATGTCAGTTTGTCCATTTTTGAGTGATGTTTCTCTTTTAGCGAGACAGATCTGCAATGAAATTCTGTAATCTAAATAATGAAATATAAGGTTAGCCACCATTCACATGTGTTCTTAGGGGAATAATATAGAGGAAGAAAAGAAAAAGAACTAGTATATATTCATTTCAAGGTAAGAGTGAAATGCCTGTAACCACTGCCATCGTTTTTGTAATTTGTCACATGATCATTGCTGAGACAAAATAAAATATTCGCCACTGGATTACCAGGAGTAATAGAAGAGCCACTCTTTTTACACCCTTTCTCTCTTGGACCTGAGAATCCCGGCCAAGAGATAGAGAGATCTCACTATATCTTGGTGTGGAACACATCTATCTGGGCCATGAAAAGTGTTGCCACTAAAACTGGGTCTTCAAAAAGTCCCCTCCCCAATCCCCATACGATTCTATCAGATTCATGCTTTGGGTAAAAGGGAAAATGGTAAGAAAAGTTAATTCCATGAGCACAACCCTACTGACACACCTCATTTGATGTTAAGTAAAATTGTTTTCTGGTCAGAAGCAATCTTTTCAGATACCATGATGGTGAATCAGGTACCCTGAAGTCCAGGGATAGTGGTAATGGAAGAAGCTCTGTGGTCTGGAAAGGCAAATCCACATCCAAAGTGAAATTCAAGTGAGAACACAGGTAATAATTTTCTCATGGTAGAAGTAGTCTGGTATAATTAACTTGTTACTAGATGGCTGATACATGCTCCTCCCAGGAAATGGGGAACCAGTGTTAGTCTCAGCTTTTTGCAAGCGGGGCTCTCAGAAGTGGCTGTAGTCATGTCAGCCTTAGTGAGTGGAAGTCCATATTCCTAAACCCATAAGTAACTTTCATCCCTTTCAACATGGCCATTTTCTCCATGAGTCTATTGGGCAAAGACAAGGGTAACTGTTGGAAGAGGCTGACTGACATCCATGGAACAGATCATCTTGTCCACTTGATTATTAGCATCTTCTGATATTGCCCTTTGGGAAGCATTTACAAGGGCCTCCAATTATCTTCACATTTTGTGCCCATTCAGAGAAATTTACCTACAAGTATCTTCCTTGACTCCTTATTGGTGATTTTCTAATTGTACTCCTTACAAGTTCCCAGCCATCCCCCCAGATCATTAGCCACTGCCAATGAGTCAGTGAAAATCTATACGTCTGAACGTATAGTTCTTCCAGTCTATAAAAATAGGTCAGTGCTCAGAGTTATGCCTACTGAGACTGTCTTTCACTCCTGACCATCAGAGTCATACATGAGCGGGGCTATGGTACTCCAACTCTGAATTTTTGTCTTATGCTGGCTCATCATGCAGAAGTATCTGTGAACCAGGGTCAAGCATTTCCCTCCTCAGTCAATTGGTGACAGTCCTGGGTGTTCACTGGAAGGACTGATGCTGAAGCTGAAACTCCAATACTTTGGCCACCTCGTGCGAAGAGTTAACTCATTGGAAAAGACCCTGATGCTGGGAGGAATTAGAGACAGGAGGGGAAGGGGATGACAGAGGATGAGATGGCTGGATGGCATTACCGACTCAATGGACATGAGTTTGAGTAAACTCCGGGAGTTGGTGATGGACAGGGAGGCCTGGCGTGCTGCAATCCATGAGGTCGCAAAGAGTTGGACACAACTGAGCGACTGAACTGAACTGAACTGAACTCCACTTGATCTCATAGATACAAAAGTTGAGAGAAGACCACGTAGCAGAAATCAGAGCCCCAAGAATATTAACCATTTCCTCATACAATTTCTTTGTGCCTTCAGAATCTACTCAAATTCAGTTTTACATGTCTTAATGCCATTTTAGATCTACCACAGATCTGTATGGCTAACTTTATCTGTTAGTGAACCAGACAACATCCAGTTCATGGTGAGCAGCTCATTTCACCAGTTCAAGGTGAACCAGTTCAAGCTTGGTGGCCATGGTCACATATTAAGTCTCTACTAGTCTAATGGCAAGATAGGTGTTGTTTCTAAAAGGCAAATATTTATTGGCAGGCAATAACATAGCTTTGTTTGGAATCCTGTAAACCCTGATTAACCTTATTTGCCTGCTGAAATCTCCATACAGCTTCCTATCTGATAGATGCTTCAAATAGCATAGATCTGCTGGGCCATATGGCCCAAGGGGCAGAACAACTAACTTGGTAACCTGGACCTGTTGCAGAGCCTTCTATTCTTTGGGGCAATACTCAGAACTGGAACTCTTTCAAGTTAACTCAGTGAGTCAGAGTTGCCTCTGGTATCCATTGTACCTCTTAGTGCTTGGAGAAGTCAGATGCAGCAACTATTTTTCCAACTTGAAGCATCTTGTCCATTTCCATCTGGACATGCTCCAGACCACTGGATGCTTAGAATTTACTGAGACAACAAGCCCTTGTATTTTGTGGAATTTATTTCCACCTTCTGATATGCATATATCTTATCAAATATCTAGAATAGTTACTAATTCTTATTCACCATGGACAATCAGCATGATACCACAAATATCCTGTGGTGTCCATTCATGTGTAACAAAGAAGATCAAGACCAATTTGGACTAGATTATGACAGAGAGTTAGAAAAACAATATAACCCTTGGGTGGAACAGTGAGGGTATAGTGCTGATCCTTCCAAATGAAATAAAACTGCATCTTGTGGTTCATACTAACAGGAATAAAGGCGGGGGAGTATTTGTCAGAGGAATAGCAGATACAGGGAAAGTATTGATTTTTTTCCAGCAATGAAGCAACACATGAACAACAGCTTCAATTAGAGGTCTATCTGAATAAATCATTTGGAACAATCCTCTTTCATCTTCTAGAAGCTATTTGTCTTCTGCACAAGCCAGAGAAGCAAGCTAAAGGAAGATAAGAATCACCATCCCTGCATCCTTCAAGCAACATTAATCTTTCTCATCTTTCTATGTGGTTTTGCTTTTGGTTTCTTATTTTGGTAGGGAGAAACACAGTGCCTTGCATTTGGTTTTTGCTACCATAATAACTCTCATTCCATAGGTTAGAGAGCCTACATGGAGATTTTGTCATTTGTTAAGTATGTCTATTCCAATTATGCTTTCTGCAACTGGAGAGAAAACCATGGATTGGGTTTGGAATTCACTGGACCTGTTGAGATGGACCCAAACCATAACTACATTAGTGACCTGACCTCCGTAAACCCCTATTTGACTAGTGAACTACTGTGACATTTTAAAACTCCAGTAATTAGTATCAATTCACAACTGCTGTTTCCATTTTAAAAATTTGGTTATTTCCCTTAGCCCAGTGCACCATCACACTGGCAAATGGTAGTACTTATTTGGGGGAAGCCTAGGAGAAAGATTCACAGTGTGAATTTTCAGCAGAGCAGCGGGGTCCTTCCTCAAAACCATCTTTTATCCGAAGGGCTCTGGGTCTGAGAAAAAGCTTAAATCTGGGATGTAGTTGAGGAACCACAACTCTATATTGTAGAGATTCAAGCTATTTATCTAGCTAGAGCTTTTTGTCTCATTCAAATCAAGTTAGCTTTTATAGGTTAAATCTATCTGCACTGTGGTAGACAACAGCTGAAGTGTCTGCTTGGCTCTTTCAGCTCTTGTTTTGTCCCTGGACACCTTGGATTATCACCTATGTAACAATTCATGTTACATGGCAGAGGACCAAAGATACATTTTCCCAAAGACATACAGATGGCCAACAAGCACATGGAAAGTTGCTCAGCATCACTAATCATCAGAGAAATTCAAATCAAAACCACAATGAGATGTTACATCACACCTATTAGAATGGTTGTTATCAAGACAAACATAATAAGTGTTAGCAAGGATGTGGAGAAAAAGGAACACTTGTGCACTGTTGGAGGGAATGTAAATTGGTGCAGCCATTATGGAGAACAGTATGGAGATTCCTCAAAGAATTTAAAATAGAACTACCATATGGTCCAGCAATTCTGGATCATATCCAAAGGAAATGAAAAGCTATCTCAAAGAGGCATTTGTATCTTCATGTTCATTGTAGCATTAATTACAATATCTAAGACACAGAAACAAGTTTCATCAGTAGAGGAATGGATAAGGAAAATGTGGCATATATAGACAATGGAATAATGTATAGGACTATGTAGTGAACATCTTGCCGTTTGTGACATTGATGGACTTGATGGGCATCATGCTAAGAGAAATCAGAGAAAAACAAATATTGTATAGTCTTACTTATATGTGGAATTTCAAAAAACAAAACTCAAAGAAACAGAGGACAGATGAGTGGTTGCCAGAGACTTGGAGTAAGGGGTGGAGATGGTCAAAAGGTACAAATTTCCGTTCATAAGACAGATAAGTTCTGGGATATAATATACACCATGGTGTTTTTAGTTAACAATACTGTATTACACATTTGAGTGTTGCTAAGAGAATAAAGTTCTCATCACAAGAAAAAAATTGCAGCACTTTGGTGATGAACTTTAATTATACTTGTGGCAACCATTTTGCACTGAAATCATTGTGTTGTATACCTTAAACTAATATTGTCAATTACATCTCAATAAAACTGGAAAAATTTTAAATAAAATAAAATTTTAAGAATATTGAGCCCCGAATTGCTGGGGCATTTATATGCAGATTTGGTGTTCCACATCCATTTTAGCAGTCACCAATAGATGTGGTGTTGGAGAAGATTCTTGCAAGTCCCTTGGACTGCAAGGAGATCAAACCAGTCAATCTTAAAGAAAATCAGTCCTGGGTGTTCATTGGAAGGACTGATGCTGAAGCTGAAACTCCAATACTTTGGCCACCTAATGTGAAGAGTTGACTCATTGGAAAAGACCCTGATGCTGGGAGGAATTGGGGGCAGGAGGAGAAGGGGACGACAGAGGATAAGATGGCTGGATGGCATCACTGACTCGATGGATATGAGTTTGAGTAAACTCCAGGAGTTGGTGATGGACAGGGAGGCCTGGCGTGCTGCGATTCATGGGGTTGCAAAGAGTCGGACACGACTGAGCAACTGAACTGAACTGGAACTGAACTGAATAGATGAAGGCACTTTTGTGGAAGTCCAGGAATCCAGTGTAGAAGTTCCAAAATACCACCAAAGAAAAATCTGAGAATAAATATTTTGAAAATGGCAAGATAAAGAGTTTCACTTTGCCCATATCACCTCTCCCTCAAGGTAGCAGGGCTTGGTGTGAGGAGAACCCCACAGCCTGTGATTTTGCCCACAGGAGAAGAAGAGAGCATGTGAATGAGTACCTGCTTCTCCCAGCCGTGCAGGATGCTGACCACAAGATGCTTTCCTTTCTCATCCAACTCAGTTTACTGAAGTGATCTGCAAGACTGTGCAACTGGGGGAGGCTGGGAGCACAGGGACACCATTGTGTCCCTTTGATGTGCTTATATCAAAGGGACACAACTAACAGCTTCACTGTTCTTCCTACCAGCTGATCTGTGGATTCTATCAAAAAGGCCCATCATGAGACACTGGGAATGCCTTACCCTAGCTGGATCATGAGAACTCTCAACTCTCTGTGCATCTCCGCCATACCTACAACCTCCCCAGGCTGGCTCCCAGCATGAGCTTCTATGGACAGTGAGAGCTAGCCCTTGCAGATGGCTAGTAAACAAGCACAGAAAGTCATCCCAACTCTGTGGGACTGGGAAAAGGGTTCATAAACTTCAGTGTTTCAGGGTAGTGCTAAGGGGAGGGAGGCAGGGGGCTCTCAGCACCCAGTCCAGTCTGTCTTTGCAGGATTAAGAAAAGGCATACAATTTTTAGAATTCCTCCTTAAGAGGAAGTGCAAAGTATAGATTGAGCATATCCATAGAATTAAAAATCTCAGAATTTCTTAGCTGTACTAACAGATGAAGGTACTCTCTGCTGAAGTCAGTCAGTAAATAACGGAAGAGATGACTTCTTCAACTGTGAATACAGCAATGCAAGATTTTAAGAAATAATAAAAAAAAAAAAATCAAAGAAATATTGTGAATCACCATCAAAGGAACACAATAATTTTCTAGTAACCAATCCCAAAGAAATGGAGATCAACAGATTGCCTAGCAAAGAATTCAAAATTCTTATTAGTATTACTTTTGGCCACACTGCATGGCATGTGGAAACTGAATTCCCAGCCAAGGATCAAACTTGTGCCCCCTGCAGTGAAACCACAGTCTTAACCACTGGACCGCCAGGGAGGTCCCTCAAAATAGTCGTTTTAAAGACACAGTGAGCTGCAAGAGAAGACAGACAATGAAATCAGGAAAACAGTACATGAAAATGGTTCAACAAACAAAATAAATTATTTTTTAAAATTCTGCAGCTAAAACTACAATGAATAAAATAAAAATTGTGATAGCATGAACAATATACATAATCAAGCAGAAGGAAAAAAATCTGTGAATTCAAAGAAAAGTCATTTGCAATTATTCATCCCTCATCACAGGAATATACAGTTTATTCCAGCTATATAATTTTATACCTCAAGGAACTAGAAAAGAACAACAAACAAAGGTCAAATTTAGCAGAAAAAAGAAAATAACAAGGATCAGAGTAGAAAAAGGGTACAGACCAAAAAAAAAAAAAAGAGAGAGAAAGAAAAAATCAATGAAACTAAGAGCTGTTTTTAAGAAAAAACAAACAAAATTGACAAGCTTTCAGTATGACTAAGGAAAAAGAGACTCAAACAAATCAGAAATGAAAGAGAAGGCATTACAACTGATACTGCAGAAATACAAAGGACCATAAGAGATCATTATGAACAATTTTATGCCAATAAATTGGACAACCTAACAGAAACAGATAAATTCCTAGAAAGATAACCTGCCAACTCTGAAGAGATAAAAATTGTGAATCACTATGTTGTACATCTGAAACTAGTATAATAGTATTATAAATCAACTTGTACCTCAATAAAAAATTTTTAAATGAAATAAAATTTTATTTAATTTTTAAAAAAACTGACTCATGAAAAAATAGAAAGTATGAATAGACCTAAAACTGGTAAAAAGATAAAATTAGTAATCAAAAATCTTTCCAAAATAGAAAAGTCCAGGACTAGATGGTGTACCTGGTGAATTGTACCAACCATTTACAGAAGAATTAATGCCAGTCCTTCTCAAACTCTTCCAAAAAATTTAAGTAGATGGAACACTTCAAAACTCCACCTGCAAGGCCAGCATCACCCTTATACCAAAGCCAGACAAGAATACTACAAGAAAAAAAAGTTACAGACCAACATCCCTGATGCACATAGATGCAAAAATCCTCAGCAAAGTATTAGCCAACCAAATTCAACAATACATTAGAATAATCATAAATCATAATCAAGTGGGATTTATTCTGGGGATGCAAAGATGTTTCAGTATTCACAAATCAGTAAGTATGATATATCATATTAGCAAAATGAACACTAAAAGTCATATGATCACCTCAATAGATGCAGAAAAAGCATTTGATAAAATTCAACATCCATTCATGATAAAAACTGTCATCAAAGTGAGTACTGAGTGAATGTACCTCAACATAATAAAGGCCATATATGACAAGTACACAGCTTACATCATACTCAGTGGTGAAAAACTGAAATTTTTTACTGTTTGATCAGGAATAACACAAGGATGCCCACTCTCACCATTTTTATTTAACACAGGACTAGAAGTCCTGGCCAGACAAATTAGGCAAAAAAAAAAAGATATCGTACATAGAAAACCCTAAAAAATCAAAACAATTGTTAAAACTAATAGTTACCAAAAAAAAAAAAACCTGTTAGAACTAATAAACAGATTCAGTAAAGTTGCAAAATACAAAACATAGAAAAATCACTCGCACTTTGATATGCTAAAAATAAACTGTCTGCAAGAGACATTAAGAAAGCAGTCCTACTTACCGTCACATTAAAAGCAATAAAATATTTAGGAATAAACATAATGAAGGAGGTGAAAGACTTGTACACTGCAAACTATAAGCTACAGATGAAAAAAACTGAACAAGACACAAATGGATTGAAAGAATATCAATAAAACATCCATACTCCATAAAATGATCTACAAAATCCAATGCAATCTTTATTAAAATTCCAGTGGCATTTTTCACAGACATGGGGGGGAAAAAATCCAAAAATATATATGGAGCCACAGAAGATCCTAAAGAGCCAAAGCAATCTTAGAAAAACAAAGCTGGAGCCGTAACACTTCCTGATGTCAAATTATTTTACAAAGCTATAATAATCAAACACTGTGGTACTGGCATAAAAGCAAACCCTTAGAACAATGGAATGAAGTAGAGAAGCCACAAATAAATCATGCAAATACAACTAATCTTTGACAAGGGCTCAAAGAACACACAATGGGGAAAGGCTAGTCTCTTTAATAGTGTTAGGAAAACTGGATATTCACACGCAAAAGAATGAAACTGGACCTCTATCTTACGTCACTCACAAAGATTAAAAACTTAATGTAAGACTGGAAAATGTAAAAAACTCCTAGAAGAACACATAGGGGGAAAACTGCTTGATGTTGGTCTTGGCAATGGCATTCTATATTTGACACAAAAAGCGCAAGCAACAAAAGTAAAAGTAAACAAGTGAGACTATATCAGTTTAAAAGGATTTTGCACAGCAGAGGAAACTGTTAACAGAATGAAAAGGCAGCCAGTGGAATGGAAGGAAATTTTTGCAAACCACCTACCAAATGGATATTAATATCTAAAACATATAAGGAGCTCATATATCTCAATGCAAAACACAAATACTCAAAATTTTAAAATTAGCAAAGGATCCGAATAGGCATTTTTCCAAATAAGACACAGAAATGGCCAATGGTACATGAAAAGATGCTCAGCATCTCTAATCATCAGGAAAATGCAAGTCAAAACCACAGTGAAATACTCCCATCAAAATGGCTATTATCAAAGAGAGAATACAAAACAAATGTTGGTGAAGATATGGAGAGTAGAGAACCCTGTGCACCGTTTGTGGAATGTAAATTATTTCAGCCACTATGTATGTAGTTTCCTCAAAAAATTGAAAATAGAATTTATACATGTCAACAAACCCAATTCTGAATACATATCTGAAAATGAGTATCTCGAAGAGATATCTCACCTCTATGTTCACTGCAGCATTAGTTAAACCAAGCTATAGAAACAACCTAAGTACCCATTGATGAATGAGTGGAGAAAGAAAATATGGTGTGTGTGTATATATACATATACACATAATAATGGAATATTATTCAGCCACAAAAAATAAGAACATCTTTCCATTTGCCACAACATGGATGACCCTGGTGGGCATTATGCTAAGTGAAATAAGCCAAGTAGAGAAAGCCAGTTTCTATGTAGTATCACTTATACATGGAATCTAAAGAAAAAAAATGTCACATTTATAGAAAGAAAGTAGAATTGCATTTGCCATGGATTGGGGAAATGGAGAGATGTTGGTCAAAGGGTACAGACTTTCAGCCATAAGATGAATAAGCTCTAAAGATCTGGTGTACAGATAGTGACTGTAGTTAATAATTCTGTATTACATGCTGAAATTTTATAAGAGTGGATTTTAAGATTTCTCACCATACACACTCAAAAAAGTGTAGCTGTTAAGGTGAAGGACATGTTGATTAAATTAATTGTGGTAAATATTTCACAGTGTGTTAACACATCACATCATCATGTATACCTTAACTATATACAATATTATAATAGTAAAATTATATTCAATAATTATATTTGATAATAGTATTCAATAATTATATTATTATAATCAATTATGTTTGAATGATATCTAATACATGCATATGATGTATATATTATATACAATATGTTCAATTCAATACAGCTAGAAACAAAACATGTCCCAAAGTTGTTTCATTAAATTCTATGGCTTCAAGAAACTGTCAAATGCTCTTGAATATTATGATAATATCTTCATAAGCACCCCAAAGATTTAAAAAATAAAAAGATAACAACTTTGTGTTCTTTGGGAAAAACAGTATTATCTGGTGTGCTTGTTTTTGTATTTTAAAATAGAGAAAATTACCATAAAATTATAATAAAAAGTCATGTGTAAATTCCCAAAGTAAAAAAATATTGATGTTTTCTCAAAGACAAAAAAAAAAGTGATTTGTTAGGTGGCATCCAGATGAGCCTGTAGTCTAGGCCTAATAAGTAAAGCTCCACTCCTAAGGCATTCCTATTCTGAGAACACCATGTGATGCCTTGTATAATATGATGTCTCCCCACTCTGGCTTTGCACACAAAAATATTCCCAGCCCTGGGTGAATGTGGAAATTGTTTGGCCTACTGCTTTCTAAGACCTTCCTCAGCCTCAGGTAGTTTGCCTCATTTGCTTTCACAACTTAATGCTCACCCAAGGACACAGGGGGCACCCTCAGTAGATCTCCCAAGTTTTCTCTTTGTGCATTCTGCCTAATTATAGCTGTCTTCGCCTCCAAAAACTCCAGTATCTATCTCCTCAACTCCAGACCACCAGAATCTGAATTTCCCTGCTCTGCACTGCACTGTAGAGACTTCCTCCAGGGGGTAAGTTGAGGAAATCAAAGGATTGGCTTCTTTATTTCCCAGTTCTCAGGGTTTTCACAGTCCTTCAAGCCCTGTTCAATGTCTAAAACATGTTTCACTTAGTTTATCTGGTTTTCTCTTTATGTGGAAAGATAAGTCTAGTCCCTATTACTACCTCATAGCTAGAAGTGTAAGTCCCACCTAACTTTGGTTTTGCATTCCTCAAATCTATCTTCTTCCTTATAAAGTCAGAGTGATATTTTATAAATGCAAATCTAATATCATCTCTCCTCATGTAAAGCCCCTCAATTGCTTCCACCTGTCACTAATCCGGCCCTTAAACTCTAGGTTCCCGTCATCCCTAAGCAGTCCTGGAATTCATCAGGCTGTCTCATGTACCTATTCTTATTTTACTCCCCACTCCTTTAGCCTTTAAAAGATAGCTCTCTGTGGTCAGAGGGTAAAACTTCCAGTTACAAGCAGAATAAGTTTGGGATATCTATTGTACAGCATGGTGATTATAGTGAATAATATTGCATTATATACTTGAAGTTGCTAAGAGAGATCTTCAGCATTCTTACCATAAAAAAGAAATATTAGTATGTGAGATGATACAGTTATTAGCTAATGCCATGGTGGTATTCTTTTTGTGACATAGAAGTGTATCACATCAGCATGTTTACACCTTAATATTACACAATGTAATACGTCAATTATATCTCAATGGGGAAAAACAAGGACAGCTCTCCGAATCCTTTATAAGGACTTTTTTAACCACTCCTTGCATCTCAGTTTAGCTCAGCCACTCAGTCGTGTCCAACTCTTTGCGACCCCATGGACTGCTACACGCCAGGCTTCCCTGTCCATCACTGTTTCCCAGAGTTTGCTCAAATTTATGTCTATCGAGTCAGTGATGCCATCGAGCCTCTCATCCTCTGTCATCCCGTTCTCCTCCTGCCTTCAATCTTTCCAAGCATCAGGGTCTTTTCCAACGAGTCAGTTCTTCACATCAAGTGGCCAAAGTATTGGAGTTTCAGCTTTAGCATCAGTCCTTCCAATGAATATTCAGGACTGATTTCCTTTAAGATTGACTGGTTTGATCTCCTTGCAGTCCAAAGGACTCTCAGGAGATCTGGCACAGTTAATTCCTTCTTCATTTGTACTGACATATTATCTAGTACTAAATTCAATTGTTATTATTATTACTATCTGTTACTACTACCATCTGTTCATCACACACACATATATTAAAATTAATTGTGGGCAGGTGCTACAGAGAGGTGGAGGAGGAAATGGCAACCTACTCCAGTATTCTTGCCTGGAGACTCCCCATGGACAGGGGAGCCTGGCAGGTCGCAAAGAGTCAGATATGACTGAAGCGACTTAGCACACGACAGAGAGAACTAGAGGAGTGAGACCCGGGCACCTGATATTCCTGGCCCTGTCTTCTACCTGTTGGGCTGGACTGGCCACTCCCAGGGGCTCTGCATTGCCACCAGCCCCTGGATACCTGTGGCCAGGCTGGACTGTACGCATCTCCATGGTCCTGGCCCACTGACCTAACTGCTCTGGCCAGAAATACCAGTTGTTGATGGTGGTCGGTGGGGGTGACTTGGGCATGTTGGTGTTCACCACCCAGTACTCTTTTTGTAATGGATTGTGAACCAACCATCTGCTTTGTGTATATGTGATAAATGACAGAGCAGCCCAGCTAGATATTCTGGTTACGATGGGAGAAGAAGTCCTGAGCTATAACGGTTCCTGAGAACTGGTGAGGGTTTCCTATTGCTCTTTTCAGTCATGGATAGAGGCAGTTTTGAAAGTATCTGTCAGCTTAAAGGACAGGCTCTCAGAGTAAAGAATGAGTTTCAGTGATTTTAATTGCAATAAATCAGACTTGGATCATCAAACTCAGGTAACGCAGGAAGAACAGCAGTTGGCTCACAACTTATAGTAACACACCATGGAGATGTCAGCAAAGATAAGGCTGAATGTAGACAGATGAAAGGAAACACTAATGATGCTTCAAAAATCATCTGATAGGGACTTCCCTGGTGTGGGCTTCCCTGGTGGCTCAGACGGTAAAGGCTCCGCCTGCAATGTGGGAGACCTGGGTTCAGTCCCTGGATTGGGAAGATCCCCTGGGGAAGGGAATGGCTACCCACTCCAGTATTCTTGCCTGGAGAATTCCATCAACAGAGGAGCCTGGCAGGCTACAGTTCCATGGGGGTCGCAAAGAGTCGGACATGACCGAGTGTCTCACTTCACTTCACTTCCCTGGTGGTCCAGTGGTTAAGAATCTGCATTCCAATGCAGGGGATGCAGGTTTGATCCCTGGTCAAGGAACTAAGATCCCACATTCTACAGGGCCGCTAAGTCCATGCCACAACCAGAGAGCCCACAAGTCACAACGAAAGATCCCATGTTCCACAACTGAGACCCAATGCAGCCAAATAAATAAATAAATTTTTAAAAATTATCTGATTCCATATACAAAATATACTCAAACTGGAATGAATTAAAGACTTATGTTCCTGATTTGAGATACTAAGTGGTATTGTATAGTTGTTACTTTACTGAATGTGTACAACAGTCCCATGACATTTGTAAAGTGTACACTTGTATGGCTTCAGATTCTAGAACTAAAATTGATCTGTTACCACATATTAAAAAAATTATTTGTATATCTGTCCCTACTGCTAAATTATGAGCTTCTTAAAAGTAGGGCTTGTCTCTTTTTAGTGTTTCTATCCCCAGGAATTGACATAATGCATAGCACATAGTAGACGCATAATAACCATTTGAGAATTCAGAATCAATCCAATTAGCTTCTACCTCCAAAATATATCACAAGTATATTATTGTCTATATCATCTGCTGCTACTCTAAGTCATTATTTTACCTTGCCTACGTTACTTCAAGTCTTATAACTATCTGCCTGCTCTTTTTTCTTGGCCTTGAACAATTCGTTCTCTACACAACATCGAGTAGTATTTGGAAAAATAAATCAGATTATCATGATCCCCTTCTCAAAAACTTTCAGTGCCTTTCTTTTGTGCTGAAATTAATTCCTAACTCCTTACCATGTCCTGTCCAGCTTTTTATGAGGCAACTCCTCCCTACCTCACTGACTTCATTTCAAACCACGTTTCAGTAGCTCGGTGTGTTCCAACCACCAGAGTCATTCTGCTTCTCAAACATATCACATATTTCCGCTTTGGGTCCTTGCGTTGTTCCCTCTGCTTTTAATAATCTGCTTCCAGAGTTTCACATGGCTGGCTTCTAAATATTATTCTGATTTCATCTCAAATATCACTTCCCTAGAGAGACCTTAGCTGATCTTCATGCAGAAAAAGACCACAGAATTAAAAAAACCATGTAATGTGGTACTAGTTTGGAGTTACAGGTATCCATATATATGTATATGTATTGTGTGTTTGTATATTTATTTCCACTGATACCTCTAATCCTGTTACTAGTATTAACATATTCATATTATATATGTTCATCCTATATATGTTAATACTGATATCTCATTCCAGTGGCAGTAAGCACAGTTAATGCTCAGATCTTGGTTTCTAAAAACTATTCCCCACTCAAGGGAAACAGTGTTCCTTGAAGAAATGGCTAATTCTAGGGCAAGAAAAGTACAAAATGAACCTCGAACATTTTCTTGTGCGTAAAGTAAGGAAGTGCTCATAAATTGATGGGACCAGGCCAAAAGGACATCTGAGCCAGCTTGAAGGGGCTCCCACTGGTCAAATGTAGGAAATTTTGAAATAAAAATGAATAATAATAAGCTATAATGTATTGAATAAAAAAGAATCTATGAGTCCATATTGATAACGTTTTTAAAAATTTTAAAGGAGATTATGACAGAAAGCAAGTAGTAAATACAGAAAGAATGATAAAATTAGGACATCACCATTTTGCAACCTCTTTAGCAATAACTAACAATTGTACAAGTCAACGTATACTAAATACTAGGTTTAAGATTGTTGAGAATATGATATTCACAGTCTCAAAGAATCATCCACACATTATGTATAAAAAGAAAAAGTACTTTTGCAATGAAAAAAATCTAAAAATGATGAAAGTGATCAAAATTGTATCACCCAAAATGGGACCAGTTACCATTGTTTGCCTGCTGATATGTTTGTGCAGAGAAGGACACAGCAATTCCTATGTAGTATTCCTGACTTCCAGCCCCCAAATTAATCTGCATGTAATCATGGAATCAGTTGTGTCTGACTCCATCTGACCCCATGAACTACATAGTCCATGAAATTCTCAAGGCCAGAATCCTGGAGTGGGTAGCCATTCCCTCCTACAGGGAATCTTCCCAACCCAGGGATCAAACCCAGGTCTCCTGCATTGCAAGCATTAGAAACCAATAAAATAAATGTAAATTAAAGGATAGTCTGTAATACAACTGACCTGGATTCTTCAAGAATGCCAATATCACTTATAGCTGATTCACGTTGTTGTATGGAAGAAACCAAAACAATATGGTTAGGCAATTATCATCCAATTTAACAAAAAAAAGAATGCCAATGTCTTGAAAGACTAATGAAAGGTTAGGGAATTTTTCTTTCTTTTTTTTTTTTCTTTATTAAATGAGACTAGGAGCTTCGCTTCCCTGGTGGTCCAGTAGTTAAAACTCCATGCCCCCAATGCAGGGGGCATGGCTTCAACCCCTGGTCAAGAAACTGAGATCCCACATGTCATGCAGTGTGGCCAAAAGAATAATAATAATTAAGACTAAAGAAACATGTCAACTAACATGTGGTACTTGGTTGGATCCTGGATCTCCCCCTGCACACACACACACACATCAACACATACACAGCACTATAAAGAATATTATCAGGACAGTTGGGGAAATTTGAATATAAACTGTAAGATAATAATATTGTATCAATGTTCAATTTCATGTGTGATAATTATATTGTGAGAATGTCCTCATGCTTCAAAGTCACATGTTGAAGTGTTTAGGAATGCTGTATTTCCCACATTTATAACATAATTTCACTTGCAATGTAGGAGACCTGGGTTCTATCTCTGGGTCGGGACGATCCCCTGGAGGAGGGAATGGCTATCCATGCTAGTATTCTTGCCTGGAGAATTTCTTGGACAGAGGAGCCTGGTGAGCTACAGTCATTGGGTTGCAAAGAGTCAGACACAACTGAGAGACTTTCACTTTCATAACATAATTGTTTAATTTAGTATTTTGAACTAGAAGCCCCAGTCGGTAACTGATAATAAAAGGATTTGTTGTTTTTCAGTTGCTAAGGATCAGTCCAGATGCCCAATAAAAGGATAAAATAATAGTTTCAATAAGATTGGTTTAGAAGTGATATGCAAGATGGACTGCAGGGAAATTATTTAAGAACTTGCTCTGTTATACTAGAAGCAATCTGAGCTGAATCTTGATCTATTACCAATGTTTTACTTGGCAGAGAAGTAGGAGAAGAGCAACACAGGCAGAATAGTCAACATTACACAGCAAGCAGAGCAGGGCGTTTGGTTGAAGAGGAAATTGTAGTCTAATGCAGCTTGAGCCAGAGTGTGGTAAGGGAGAGAATGATGTGAGATAAGACTAGAAAAATAAATTGCAGCCACATTGTGGGGAGTTTTGAATGCTCAGCTAATGTTCTAAAGGCAATAGGTGACATAAAATATTTTTAAGAAGAGAAAGATGTTTTGGAATGAAAATTATAAAAGAATTGCTTGGGTATTGAAATGCTCAATACCCAAGGTCAAAATTGAAATTTTCAGAATTCAAGATAAAGTTTTCATTTTCCTAAATTTGGATGTCATAAATGACAGTGTATGCTTTAACAAAACAAAGTTACAAAGAAAATTCCAGGAAACTAATATTCCTGAGGAGATCTAAACTTGCCATCCGGTTTGTGTCTCTTCAGATAGGTATATCAAATATAAATATTTTGTACCTTTAGTTGAATCTGCTAAGGATGTATTTTTGAGTCTTAAGCTTGGTTATTTTTGTAACTCCTGCATTTTTAGACTTATGTTTCATTTGCAGTGTTTTTGAGTTCAGAGGGATAATAATTATTGTCTTAGATTCTTGTTTTTTAACTCTTCCATTCAAAACCACAAAAGAGTCTTTGTTCCAGTTTTGGCAATGTTATTTTTATTAAAATTTTTCCAACATGCTTTTCTCTTTGCTGGTGTTATTCTTACACACATACCTACAAAGGCTAAATCAACAAAAATACAATGAAAGTGGCATTTTAATTTACTAAATCAGACAAGAGATTTTGAATTGTAATAAAACATATTTTTTTTCATAGAAATCAAATAGTACTGCTCGCTTCGGCAGCACATATACTAAAATTGGAACGATACAGAAAAGATTAGCATGGCCCCTGCGCGAGGATGACACGCAAATTCGTGAAGCGTCCCATATTTTTTATAGATCAATGGAACAAAACAGAAAGCCCAGAGAAAAATCCACACACCTACGGGCACCTTATCTTTGACAAAGGAGGCAAGGATATACAATGGAAAAAAGACAACCTCTTTAACAAGTGGTGCTGGGAAAACTGGTCAACCACTTGTAAAAGAATGAAACTAGAACACTTTCTAACACCATACACAAAAATAAACTCAAAATGGATTAAAGATCTAAATGTAAGACCAGAAACTATAAAACTCCTAGAGGAGAACATAGGCAAAACACTCTCTGACATAAATCACAGCAGGATCTCTATGACCCACCTCCCAGAATATTGGAAATAAAAGCAAAAATAAACAAATAGGACCTAATTAAACTTAAAAGCTTTTGCACAACAAAGGAAACTATAAGCAAGGTGAAAAGACAGCCTTCAGAATGGGAGAAAATAATAGCAAATGAAGCAACAGACAAAGGATTAATCTCAAAAATATACAAGCAACTCCTGCAGCTCAATTCCAGAAAAATAAATGACCCAATCAAAACATGGGCAAAGAACTACACAGACATTTCTCCAAAAGAAGACATTCAGATGGCTAACAAACACATGAAAAGATGCTCAACATCACTCATCATCAGAGAAATGCAAATCAAAACCACAATGAGGTACCATTACACGCCAGTCAGGATGGCTGCTATCCAAAAGTCTACAAGCAATAAATGCTGGAGAGGGTGTGGAGAAAAGGGAACCCTCTTACACTGTTGGTGGGAATGCAAACTAGTACAGCCACTATGGAGAACAGTGTGGAGATTTCTTAAAAAACTGGAAATAGAACTGCCATATGACCCAGCAATCCCACTTCTGGGCATACACACCAAGGAAACCAGATCTGAAAGAGACACGTGCACCCCAATGTTCATCACAGCACTGTTTATAATAGCCAGGACATGGAAGCAACCTAGATGCCCATCAGCAGATGAATGGATAAGGAAGCTGTGGTACATATACACCATGAATATTACTCAGCCATTAAAAAGAATTCATTTGAACCAGTTCTAATGAGATGGATGAAACTGGAGCCCATTATACAGAGTGAAGTAAGCCAGAAAGATAAAGACCAATACAGTATACTAACGCATATACATGGAATTTAAAAAGATGGTAACAATAACCCTATATGCAAAATAGAAAAAGAGACACAGATGTACAGAACAGAGTTTTGGACTCTGTGGGAGAAGGCGAGTGTGGGATGTTCTGAGAGAACAGCATCGAAACATGTATATTATCAAGGGTGAAAAAGATCACCAGCCCAGGTTGGATGCATGAGACAAGTGCTCAGGGCTGGAGCACTGGGAAGACCCAGAGGGATGGGATGGGGAGGGAGGCAGGAGGGGGGATCGGGATGGGGAACACATGTAAATCCATGGCTGATTCATGTCAATGTATGGCAAAAACCACTACAATATTGTAAAATAATTAGCCTCCAACTAATAAAAATAAATGAAAAATAAATAAATAAAAAATTAAAAAAAAAATCAAATAGTAGCATATGCAGTTGCATAGAAAATAAGTTGGATTCTTTCCTGGATGATGAAAAGAAGAACCAATAAAATCAGGCATAGGTAGAATAATAAGTTGGAATCTTCACCAATTTGCAGTCCTCCAAACAATGAAGTACTTAAATTATTTAGTTTCCAGGTTCTCTTGGAATTATACTCTTCATGTTTGATATGTGTCTTGTATGTTATATTCTACAGCATTATATATGAGTGATGTAGATAGTACATGACTTAGCATTTTAAAGGGTAATTTTGAGTACATTCAGTTTTTGGCTTAGGCCTAATTTTAAATACAATTATTCTGTCTCCCCATCTATTATTAAGATAGGATTTAAGTGTTTCCTTCTTTCTTCCTAAAAGAGTTTCATTTAATTTGTTGATTTTTTGTGTGTGAAACATTTACTTCCTGAGGAATTTCTTTTCTGAAGAGAAATGCCAATTTTTATTTATTAAAGTAATAGCAATACTGTTTAAAATGTTTATCTGCTGGAACTAGAAATGTATTATTGCTTTTCAGATGCTCATTGGGTTAAAACTCTTGGCATTACTTTGGCGGGATGTAGATGCTATCTTCACTCAGGTCAATATGAATAATGATGAACAAAGAATATTTGTTAAAATAATACTCATCTTAAATATTACAAACCAAAATGCCTTTAAAAAATCAAAATACTTCCAGATGAAAGAGTATGAGACATGATAGCAATACCTGAAACACTTAGAAGTAATATTATAATGATTGAGCACAAGCAGATAAACTTCTGCAAAAGAAAGCACCACTGTTGTTACTATTGTTGTGTCATCAAGGGGAAAAAGTACAACCCAACATTTTATATTAACCATGATTATTGTTATACAAAATTATAGCATATAAAGACTTGAAAAGATGAGAAGAAAAGGAAAATACTTACTGAGTTAGGATTTAGAGATTGTTTTTATTTCTAAAAAAATTTGCAAGTTTAATTAGAAATAAGCATATTAGCAGTCTAAAAAACCAGTTAAAGGTCAGTCTTTATTTTGTCATGTTAAAGAGAGAAAATATTTTAAAACTTTTAACAATATTGAAAATAACAGAAAGTAAACTCTTAAAAATATTCTTTTAAAAAACACTTCAATCAAACTATTCTTTTAATCAAAGAAACTGTCGATCTTCCTCAGGGGTGGGAAGAAAACAAAGGATTGAGATGAAAGCACTCTTTGATTTGTCCAAAAAGGATTTAGGCATTTAAAAATTCCATATGCTTTTATAACCTTTTGATTTATTTAGTCTTATGTTTCTTGGCATAGTTCAAACTTCCATAGCTGGTCTTCATAAGAGGTGTGTGTCTACATTAATAGAAGAAAGGAACATGTGGTAAAGAACTGCCACATTAATTTTCCATTTTGAATACTTTTTAAGAGGTCTGATAATGCTTTTTTTCTTCATTCAAGAACTTTTGAGATAAATTTTGCAACTTTTCAAAAGATTAAAATACTGTCTTGAATGCAAAGTTTGAATTATGTAATCAATAGTATCAAGTTTTCAGAACCTTAGGCAAAAACCTGCTTCTGGGGCCCAGCTATGACAGGGACAACAGCGATAACCTTAGACATGGAGAGGAACCAGCTACCTTTGAATCTCCTAAGATCTTTATTGACCCAGAAAGTCAATCGCTGTCCTCAGTCAAAAGACTGAAGGAGATACCCTTTTCATTTTGACATTCTCCTTTGCCTCAGGTGAGATCTTTCAGGATTATCCCTGCCCTATACTTGGGGAGGTGAAGAGGGCAGACATTTGGCAGGAGGTTGTGAGACTGCGGAGACATGGATTATATTGTTCTAGTTTCTTCTGGTATGATGCTAAAGTGAGGACCTTTCTGGAGATGGAGACAGTAAATCCTCCTTCTCAAAGGAGGAAAAATGCAGGTATGTAAATATATTTCCACATGCCTGCTGAGCCCTTTGTCTCTTTGAAATCTCTGCCAGTTTCAGCCCTTGCTATAGGGATTTGCTGGCCATGGCTGCCATTAGGTGGCCCTTCCTTAGCATCCTTTTGACTACTGCAGAACAGATCAGAGTTCACACCTGGTCCAACTTGAGTCAAATTCTTTTTCTCTTAGAAATTTCAAATTGGTATTCAAAGTTGATAGAATTCAATTGGGAAAACCAGAGGTTGTCTGAATGTACTCCCAAATTGGAGGGTTGCTGGGCTTTTTCAGGATGTCAGTGTGAAGGTGAGAGCAGGTCAGGGCAATTTAAGGGCACGCATTCTGAATTTGAATTCTACCTCTGCCACATACTCGATGTGTAACACTGGGAACATTAATCCTCTCCAAGACTGAACTTCCAAGTGAAAAAAGATGCAGTTAAATGTGCTTACCTTGCAGCATGGATATGAAGCTCAAATGAGATAAATGATGTGAAATCAATGTGATCATGAGCAATGTTTTTGTGATGAAATTGAGTAAAGTAGAAAATATCACACTATATAACACATAGTAAGGGTTAGTATTATTTTATGAAACTCTGTCATATATACATATTCACATATATGTACGTGAAACTCATATATATATATATATATACACAAACACACACACAAATGTGTGTGTGAATTGGATCATGCTATAAAGTGTATAAAGTGTATTACTAAAGGTTGTAGTATTTTTTTTCTTACGTTTGAAACCAGTGTTGCTTAACATATATGGTCCAGAGACATCTACATTAGAATCATTTGAATACCTGTTTAAAATTCAGATTCTTGAACTCCACTGCCAAGAATCAGAATTTCTGAGGGTATAGTTCAGGAATCTACATTTCAGCTACTTCTCCAGATAAGTCTCACACACACTGAAACTTGAGAATCAGTGCTTTAAACCTACAGAAAGTATGCAAATGTTAGTTGTTATTATTATATAATTAAGTTCATTCCGGCCTTCAAACACAACTGTACTCCATGACGGGCATAGAGGAGGAGGCAGTTAATCTATTTTGAGTAGTCTAACATCTATCAACATAGTGCTCTGGCATTTTGGTTGATCTGATATGTTTTGTTGCATTTGACTTCTTGTTTACCAAAGACGACTAACTCTAAGGCTAGAACTCCCAACCTCTATACTGTACTTCAGAAATGTCACAGATGTCCCCAAGGTATTGATTCCCCCAGTTCTCAGAAACTTGAATTATGAGAAGCCTTCTATATTTACTCCAGTGTGTCGTTTTTGGAAGCACTAACAAAGGCACAGATGGTAAAAAATAATAATAATAATAGTTTATGGTTGAATGTAGATAAGAACTCATGTACACTAGAGCTACTACTCAAAATGTTGTTCACAGGCCAGAAGCACTTACATCATCTGGAAGTTTGTTAGAAATGCAAAATCTACCTAGAGGAGTGGAATGGGGTGGGAGGTGGGAGGGAGGTTCAAGAGAGAGGGGACATGTGTATACCTATGGCTGATTGATGATTCAGAAACCAACACAATATTGTAAAGGAAATATTCTCCAATTAGAAATAGATAACTTATTTAAAAATGCAGAATCACAGGCCCATCCCAGACCTACATTAAAGTTTGAGAAGCACTGTACTAGAGGAAACATGTAATCTGTTACCTAATTTTCAGCAACAACTTCATGCAAAGGTAACAGTTTTCTGAAAAATAATTATTTAAAGTATACCCACTACCCCATCAACAAAAATGCCGGTATTTTGTAGGCAGTGTTTGCTGGCTATAAAAATCATATGATCATTGTAGAGATGTTTGAAAATTTATCCACAATGAAATATATATTCATGGAACTTCCCTGGTGGTCCAGTGGCTGGGAGACATCCTTGTGAACAGATTACTGCAATATGGTGTGATAAGTAACAGAAGAGCATTGAGACTGTGAATGAGGCAAGACTTCTGCGATCCTGGAACCTATTGGGTAAGAAGGGAGTTAACAAGATAAAATCCAAAGTAAGAATAAGGCAGTTTAGAAAACATTCTAGTCTGAAGGATCACTACAATAAAAGACACAATAGTGAAAAATAACACTAAAAATTTACTGAGAATTTATTGAGCCAGGCACTGTGCTATTTATCATCTTCTTTCATCTTCACAACCCCATAAGGTTGGATTTGTCATAGGAATGATAAAGATGCCATTGGAGGGTTTTAAGCAGGAGAGTAATGTGATTGTGTACTTTAAAGGTAAAGAATCACTCTAGGGAATTCCCTAACAGTCCAGTGGTTAGAACCACGTTTCCATTGCAGAGGGCATGGGTGCAATCCCTGGTCGGAAAACTAAAATTCTTCATGCTGTGCCAAAAAAAAAAAAAAACGATTAAAAATAAATAAATGAAAGAGTCATTACAACTAAAAAACAACAACAAAGGGTCACTCTGGCAGTAAATAAAGTGCTTTTTTAAAAAGCCACTACATGTAGGCTATCTTGAAATACATGTAATTAACAGCATTCCCCAAACCCAATTTCATAAGTGAGATCCCAGATTCCCACTACCACTTAAAACCAAATTGTCCAATACCTTAACTCTTTTATTCTATTTCTTCTTTTTCTCTCTATTCTGTTGACTTTCTAGCAACATACAACACACTGTAAGGAAATTATTAGGTTTTGTAACATGGGCTCCCTCTGTTGACTGCGTAGCAATAAAACAGCAACCATTCCACATCCAGAAGAAACAATTTGGATCTTTACAGTATTTCTTTTTTTTTTTTGCTTTTAGGAAAATCAGAGGTCTTTGCCCCTAAATTATGTAACTTATAAAGCAATCGAGTGCATTTATGACCCAATTATTGGGTCATTTACATTTTAACCAAATAAATATTTTCATACTCACAGTCACCATTTTCACTGGCATTGTTCCATTTCTTCATCAAAAAGCCATATACACTCATTAAGCTGAACAGCTACTTGAATCTCATAATAAAATTATTCAGACTTCAATTTCCTATTATGCCCATAGTCACACAAATGAACTTTATTATTGCCACTTATCAGTAATAATCGCTTATTAGGAGTGTCATTTCTATACAACTTCCAGATCGCCTAAGTCCATAACAGGTTGGCTCCCAACAGCTCTGAATGAATACCTGGCAGAGACCGCAGTAAGGGATTCACCATGTGGGCTTCCCCTGTTGGACTGTAGACAGAGTCATGCACTCATTTAATAAACACCTACTGGCACTTGCTCCAAGCCAGCTCTGTGCTTCAGAGACCTATTGTAACATCGACCCTGAACCCAAGATTCCCGTGGTCTAGTGAAGGAGATATTTGACATCTGAAGCAGTGCCTCTACCTTGTAGTAGAACTTACATGTAATTCCAGTGGTACTACATGCCATAAAAGCAGAAGGAATTATTAATTATGATTGAGAAAATTCTGAAGGACACCTTGGAGAGGATGCCATTTGGCCTGAAAAGGACATAAGCGCCATGATGGCAGGATTATCTTCCTGTTTTGTTCAGTGTTTTATCTGAAGTTCCTACAAATAACGACTGGCACATAACAAGTGCTTAATAAATAGCTATTGAATGAATGGGTTGATCTTGAGATCAATGAGAATTTTAATGACAAGCAAAGAAAAAGAATTTCCTTTTTGAAGAGGCTTCAAAGCCATGATTATTACCTTTAGTTTACTCTTGACTTTCCATTACTTTTAGGATAAAATACTGTCCCCTCTCCTCTTCTCCAGAGTTATATCCACGTATCCCATTCCAAGCCATTAGAGTCTGCAGATGTCTGGTGAGGATCTGGACAGTCTATATTTCATCTATCTGTCCAAGAAATAAAAAATACAAAATATTTTATCTTGGCATGAATCACTCATGTACCAGCTATAATGTAAGTTATTAATGAACATACTGATCCTGTATATATGTGTTTCAAGTTGAAATCCACAGTTTCAATAAATAGAAAATCCAATTAAAATTGGTTTAACCTAGTGAAAGGATTTATTGTCAAATGTAACCGAAAGCCAAGCAATAGGGCAGAGTTCAGGGTGGTTCAGTCGGGGCTTTTCCTCAATTGCTCTTCAGCTGTTTCATCTCCACCTGCTATGTACATAGCCTGTAATCCTTGCACTGGCTTCTGTAGTGGACGCAGATTAGAAGCTAGCAGAAAGATTATGTGCTTTCTTGCTCACATACAAAGGAAGACAGCATTGCTTCTTAAAACTATTAATAGTGAGTGAAAGTTCCAGACTTGACTAAATCCCCACTGAACTGCTTTCTGTAGCCAGAAACTGCCAGATTTGACTGATTTATGCGTGATCTACCAGAGTGAATCGTTGTGTCAGGGGGCTTAATATTACTTGGCTTCTGTCGGTTAGAGCCCCTCTAGAACTGGGATTGGAGTCAAGGACACAAGGGAAAAGGAGTAGCGCCCAGAGGAAAATATGAGTGTGGTAATAAAGGGAGAATAGCAGAAAGTGAAGAGGAACTAAAGATTAGATAGCATCACTGACTCAATCGATAAGAATTTGAGCAACCTCCGGAAGACAGTGGAGGTCAGAGGAGCCTGGTGTGCTGTAGTCCATCAGGTTGCAAAAGTGGGACATGACTTAGTGACTGAACAACGACAAAGGAAGGGAAGGGGGAAGGTTGGTGCTGGATAGGCAACTGATGAACCTCTAACGTGTCACCTTTTTGATTGGCAAATATGTATCAACTATTGCTGGAATTTTTATTGAATTTATCTGAAATTTCTTCTGGCTGTAAAACTACAAACAGACCTGAGCTTTTACCATTGCTCCATCACATATTCAGCTCTCTCTCCCCAGATACCCCTTTTCACCCAGGAAACTCTTATAGACCTTGAAGAACTACTCTTCCCTGAAAAGGCTTTTCTGACTCTCCATCTGGTTATGCACTGACACAAGGCTCTCGTGGTCCCCTGGTTTTCCTCCAGGGCAGCAGTTGACATACTGAGATGTATTTGTTTCCATATCTGGCTCTCCCACAGGCAGGGTTCTCCTTGAGGATAATGTTATCAGATGCTTTGACTGCAAATAACAGAAACCTAATGCAAACTGACTTAAGCAATAAGAGAATTTATTATTTATCAAAATGTTAAGTGTTTGGGTAGGGCAGGCTCCAGGATTGGTTGATATAGTGGTTCAACAGTATCATCAAGAGCTCATCTTCACACTCTCCGACATAAATCACAGCAGGATCCTCTATGACCCACCTCCCAGAATATTGGAAATAAAAGCAAAAATAAACAAATAGGACCTAATTAAACTTAAAAGCTTTTGCACAACAAAGGAAACTATAAGCAAGGTGAAAAGACAGCCTTCAGAATGGGAGAAAATAATAGCAAATTGAAGCAACAACAAAGGATTAATCTCAAAATATACAAGCAACTCCTGCAGCTCAATTCCAGAAAAATAAATGACCCAATCAAAAAATGGGCCAAAGAACTACACAGACATTTCTCCAAAGAAGACATACAGATGGCTAACAAACACATGAAAAGATGCTCAACATCACTCATTATCAGAGAAATGCAAATCAAAACCACAATGAGGTACCATTACACGCCAGTCAGGATGGCTGCTATCCAAAATCTACAAGCAATAAATGCTGGAGAGGGTGTGGAGAAAAGGGAACCCTCTTACACTGTTGGTGGGAATGCAAACTAGTACAGCCACTATGGAGAACAGTGTGGAGATTTCTTAAAAAAACTTGGAAATAGAACTGCCATATGACCCAGCAATCCCACTTCTGGGCATACATACCGAGGAAACCAGATCTGAAAGAGACACGTGCACCCCAATGTTCATCGCAGCACTGTTTATAATAGCCAGGACATGGAAGCAACCTAGATGCCCATCAGCAAGACGAATGGATAAAGAAGCTATGGTACATATACACCATGGAATATTACTCAGCCATTAAAAAGAATTCATTTGAATCAGTTCTAATGAGATGGATTGAACTGGAGCCCATTATACAGAGTGAAGTAAGCCAGAAGAGATAAAGACCAATACAGTTATACTAACGCATATATAGGAATTTAAAAAAGATGGGTAACGATAACCCTATATGCAAAACGGAAAAGAGACACAGATGTACAGAACAGACTTTTGGACTCTGTGGGAGAAGGCGAGGGTGGGATGTTCTGAGAGAATAGCATTGAAAAACAAAGTATACTATCAAGGGTGAAACAGATCACCAGCCCAGGTTGGATGCATGAGAGACAAGTGCTCAGGGCTGGGCACTGGGAAGACCCAGAGGGATGGGATGGAGAGGGAAGCAGGGAGGGGGATCGGGATGGGGAACACATGTAAATCCATGGCTGATTCATATCAATGTAATGACAAAACCCACTACAATATTGTAAAGTAATTAGCCTCCAACTAATAAAAATAAATGAAAAAAAAAAATAAAATAAAAAAAAAAGAGCTCATCTTCTTTCCCTCTCTCTGACATCTTCAGTGTTTAGCTTCACCTTCAGGCTGCTAACAGGATGGCTGAAAAGTTTTAGGCATCATATAATCCAGAGAAAGAAGAGGAAACTTCTATTTCTTTGGAATAAGGAAAACATATTCCAGAAACTCCCGTGAAGACTTTCCCTCACCTTCTCAGCCACCTCTACATCAGTCACTGGCAAGGGGAATAATGTTATCACAGAGTTTAAGTTAATCATCCAAGGCAGGGTGGAAACTGGTAAATGTTTATGTTAATTACTATAGTAAAGTCTTGCTGTCACCCCCTCATCCCCTGAACTCTGAGATTCTATGGCTCTGTGCATCTGCCTTTGTGACTCCATTTTCCACCCCAGCCCAAAACTTACCAACATGGTCATATCCTAGACCATATCCTTACCAATAAATATACCCCTCCATAATTTCACTTTGAAACATCTTACTCTCCTACTGTATTTCCAGCTCACTTTCTTTAATACTGCAACTCCGGCAATCTTTCAGCCCCACTCATATTCCACTAACAATTGACATATTCCACCAATGTTCCTACCACCTTTTCACCATCTGTCACCCACTTAATATCTCATTTCTCTTCCTACCCAACTTAAATTTCATGGTCCATGATTATGATCACTCCCTTGCATATACTATCAACACCCTTGCCCCACTTCATTTCATGATACTTTTTGGGTAAGGTTACAACTCTACCCATACCCTACTCAGCTTATTCTGTGCACCAAGACCTTTGTGTGTGGCTGGAAAAAAACACATGACATTGTATCTTAGTCTTTCAGTTCAGTTCAGTTGCTTAGTCATGTCTGACTCTTTGCGACCCACGAACCGCAACACATCAGGCTTCCCTGTCCATCACCAACTCCCAGAGCTTGCTCAAACTCAAGTCCATCAAGTCTGTGATGCCATCCAACTATCTCATCCTCGGTCATCCCCTTCTCCTCCCGCCTCCAATCTTTCCCAGCATCAGGGTCTTTTCCAATGGGTCAGTTCTTCGCATCAGGTGGCCAAAATATTGGAGCTTCAGCTTCAACATCAGTCCTTCCAATGAATATTCAGGACTGATTTCCTTTAGGATTGACTGGTTTGATCTCCTTGCAGTCCAAGGGACTCTCAAGTGTCTTCTCCAACACCATAGTTCAAAAGCATCAATTCTTCGATGCTCAGCCTTCTTTATGGTCCAACTCTCACATCCACATGTGACTACTGGAAAAGCCACACCTTTGACTAGATGGACCTTTGTTGACAAAGTAATGTCTCTGCTTTTTAATATGCTGTCTAGTTTGGTCATAGCTTTTCTTCCAAGGAGTAAGTGTCTTTTAATTTCATGGCTGCAGTCACCATCTTAAGTGATTTTGGAGCCCAAGAAAATAAAGTCAGTCACTGTTTCCATTGTTTCCCCATCTACTTGCTGTGAAGTGATGGGACTGGATGCCATGATCTTAGTTTTTTGAATGCTGAGTTTTACTTAACTATTAGTCTTACTTTACTCTTAATAGATTTTTACTGCTGAACCATAAAGCTGCTCAACAATCACAATACATTTCATTAGTCTATTTTGCCTTTCATTCTCCTAGGTGAGCCTCCATCTCTGAAAACCTACAACATCTCCTTTCTTTTCTTTTTTTTTTTTTAAATATTTATTATTTATTTATTTGGCTGTGTTGGGTCTTAGCTGTGGCATGTAGACTCAGTTGCAGCATGTGGATCTAGTTCCCTGACCAGGGATTGAACCCAAGCACTCTGCATTGGGAGCCTGGAGTCTTAGCCACTGGGCCACCAGGGAAATCCACAACATCTCCTTTCATGTGCCAAATTTAATTGCCTACTCTGCTTCTTATTTTATTGAGAAAACAAAGGTGACTAGAAGAGAACTTCCTTAGATTCCTAACACCACATCTAGCCATCCAGCTGCATCTGTGCCGATAACCTCTGCTTTCTCTGTTAATGTGCATTCACAGTCTATTAAACAAATGGACCCATTCCTCTTCTTATGCCATAGATCCAAATCCCTTCTCACTTACTCAAGGATATTGCTCCAGCAATTCTCCCATTTTCTGTCTGGCATCACCAATATTTTTTCCTACTAAGTCAGTGGTTCTCAACCATGGGCTATTTTTGCTCATTCCCCTGCCTCATCTCTCAGGTAACACTTGGCAATGTCTGGAGTCCCTTATGGCTATCACAGCTGGGGAGATTGGGGAATGCATAGAGTGGATAGACTGCCAGGGATATTATGTTCAGAATTCTATAATGCAAAAGACAGCCCTCCACAACAAAAAATTATTCAGCCCAAAATGCCAGTAGTGCCAAAGTTGGGAAACTCTAAACTAGATCATTCCTATAAGCATACACACATAAATTCTGATATTTCTCTCATATTAAATCCCCAAACTCCCCTTCCAACTTCAACCCTGTTGCTATTTTATTGTAGAAGTCCTCAAATATCTTATCTAATCTCACTGTGCCACTTCCTTTCCTCTAAATCTCACTTAAACTTTTACAGTCTGGCTCTGCCCCATCAGAGCCAGACATTCCATCAGAATTTCTCTTGTTAAGTTCAACAGTCAATTCTCAGCAGCACATAATTGAGTTGATCACTCTATTTTCCTAGAAACATTGCTTTCATTTGATTCTTAAAATCTACCCTCTCCTGGTTTTCTTTCTAATTTTAATAATTCTTCCTCAGCTTCTTTTCTGGTTTCTTATGTCCTGACCTTAGCCCAGAGCTCAGTCCTTGGACCTTTTTCTTGTATATACTCACTTCGTTGCTGACTTCATGTAGCTTCAAATAATCATCTACATGCCAATGAATCCTAAATTTTTATCTCTAGCCTGAGCCTCTTGCCTGAACTCCAGATCCATATATCCAGTTGCTTATTCATCATCTCCACCTGAATATTTAAATGCACATAAGGCTTGGCATGTCCAAGCTTAGCTCCAGATCTTTTCCCTTAAAACCTGCTTCTTCCCAGTCTTATTCACCAAAGTAAATGTCATCCATGACTCCACTCTTCCACGTCTCAATCTGATCCATTAGCAAACTTTGTAAGCTCTACTTTTAAAATACAGTATATTCAGAATCAGACCACTTGTGCCTCTGCTGCTATCATCCTGATCCTAGGCACCATCATTTCTCCCCTACAATACCACCTATCAGCCTCCCAACCTCCACCCTTATCCTCCTCCCATCTCTTATCAACACAGGAACCAGAATGAAAATGTGACATCATAAAGTAGATCATATCGCTTCTTGGTTCAGAAGCCATCCAACTGCTACCCATATCTCTCAGAATAAGAGTCAGAATTCTTATAGTAATTAGTCTGCCCCAGTTTCACTAGCCTTTTTGTTGTTCCTGGCTCACACCAAACACACTCCAGCCTCAGAGCCTTTGTACTTGCTCTTTTCTCTATCTAGCATGATCTCCTTTTTGTGAAAATGCAAGGTCTTTGCTCAAAGGTCACCTTCCCGGAGAGGCCTTTCCTGATCTTGCTATCTCACTGATTCTTCCTGCCCTCCTTCCTTTCTTTATTTTTCTTCCTGACTTTTAACACCTTCTAAAACTCTATATATTTCACATACTTATTTGTCCATCACTCCCTAATAGAACGTAAGCTCCATGACAGCATGTCTGTCTTGTTTAAGGTTGTATCCGTAGTGCCTTAGAGCAATGCCTCGAACATGGTAGCTTCTCCATACTTATTTGTGGAAAGAATGATCCAGCCCCAGTGACCACTGCTGGGAGGGACCGTATGACTTGAATCCAAATCCATGGTGCCCAGGAGAGGCACACAGTAGGAACGAGTAAAATAAAGGAACCGTCGTGATTGTTTTGAACAGTTGTGCCTGTCACATGTTTCAATGCTTTCTTGATTCTGATGGATAGAGTTTCTCCTCGTCTGCACTCTTCAGATATTCCTGTGGGGAGACAGAGATTTCTCTGGGCACTCTTTCTAAGTCCCTTGGTATCTGGGAGTCTTTCTATTCCTTTTGTCATCTTCCTGAAGCTTTTATCCCATGACTCTGTACCCCAGCCAAGCCCTGGGCATATCTGACACCATCACTCCTTTGGGCTCCACTCTTGGAACACCTGCACTGTCCACCTAATTTTGGGTGCCTGACACCTTTGTTAAAGATGATATTGACTCTTTTGTGTCCCTATTATTTAGGATAGGGTCCAGAACATACTAGGCACTCTATTATTGGTACTTGGACTGAGCCTTTGCCTATTTCTACTTTTACTCACTGCCATTCAATAAACCTCATTCTCTCCATGCTACCACATAGTCACTATGATACCTTAGTAACTGTGTTAGTCAACATATCTGTGGTGTTGTAATTAAGAGCATAGTTTTGGAATCCAATATACTGAGTCCTGGCTCTGTAACTTGCTGGTTATAAAATTTGGGGGGAAAAAAGATATTTAACTTCTGTAGCTTCTCTTTCTCTACTGCTAAAGTGGAAATAATAATGCCAGAGAAAGTTATGGTGAAGATTAAATTCAATACTGTATACTAAGCCCTAGCACTCTGGAACAAAGTAGCTCAATGAGTGATAACAGTAATATTGTCTAGTGTATGACAATAATAATAGTACAACTATGAGTATCTTGAGGATAAGGGACTATATTTTTAGCATCTAGAATGTATAGACCTTGTGAAGGATGCAGATGGTGAGAGGTGGGGCTGTTATGCCTGTTGGGGCCACATTATGAAGGGTTAAGCCTTTATTCTTTAGATAATGAAGAATAATCAAAGAGTTATATAACACCTTAAAGCAAAGAGCAAGTTAAAGATGATGTTTGTGAGTACCAAATGAGGAAGGCCAGGGGAGCTGCATGGGGCCATGTTAACAACTCATTGAACTTTATGGTGACTGACATCAGTAATGCGCTCAGGCTATAGTTACATGATGTCAGCCTTCAGATGAAAACGGAAAACTTCAGTCAAACATCTGGTTGTTTAGTCTACCCAACATCAAAGACCTGGCTGTTCTGAAACTTTCAGATGTTTGGCGGAATGGTTTAGTTTTCATCTTCATCTAAGGGGCCTGGTAGACACAATCACTATGATTTTTGTCAGCTTTAGGCTTGAGGGTTCTTTTTTTTTAATTATAAAAACATTTTTATGGTAACATAAAAGGATTTTTTTAAAAAGAAAAACAAAACCTTCCTAATTCTACCATGCTAAAACCACTGGTTTTATTTTTGTATATTCCTTTTATAGCATATAAAGTTTATATTGCTTACCCACAGTGAACATACGTTTGTGTCCTTTCCTTTGCAGTTAGTGTTATATTGTAATGTTTAATGTTAATATAATTCATGTTGGAAAATAATTACTATATAATATTATCAACTCAATAAACTGGACATCTACTGAATTTTAACATCTTGAGACTGTTGGAAATTTTTGTTGCTTCTAATTTTTCATTAAAATGTATAACTTTTTTGTTTATTAAATTTTTCCCTCTAAAAAATTTCATAAGATAATCAGTTAAAGGTCAAAGTGTTTTTATGACTCACTATATATTTATGTATTCCAAAGGAATTTTCTTGATTTATGTTGATAACAATAATGTATGAGTTCTCTATTTTACCATAATCTTATCAGCATCGATATTATAATTTCAATGCTTTCAAGTTTGGCTAATAGAGCCAGTTCTAACATAATAACATATAAGTAATATATTATATATGTAATATATATGTAACACATGTTTTATATATGTGTGTATTATAATCTATATTTGTCTTTATCTCTTCTTCTTTCCCACAACATCAATAAAAAGAGAAAAAATGATTTTTTTTAAAGGTATCAACTCATAGTTTAAAAAAATGCAAGCGAAGTTGTCAGTGGGCACGTTTTTAAAAGTGGAGAAAGGCAGCAGAGTTGAGAAATTTGAAATATGCTGAGCGGTGAATCCAGTGGGAATCTATAGAAATGAATAATATTAATAGTAATATCTTACAACATATCTTCTTAAATATCAGGCATTGTTCTAAGCATTTTATATATATATATGTATAAAATCATTTAATTCTCACAACATCCTTTGAGGTAGATAATATTATTTTTACCATTTACAATAGAAGAAAATGAAGTATGAGGTCAAATAATTTGTGCAGGGTCACATAGCCAAATTTCAAGCCCAAGCTTTCTAGGTTCAAAGTTTATTCCCTTGACTACACATTGTACTGCCTCTTGATAAAGCCTCAGTAATTTGAAGCACAGAGAACCATCGAAGGCAGGGATGAGGTATGGAAATTGATTGAAAGTCTGTGAAGAGAGAAGTTAGACTTGCAGTTCTCTTCCCCAAATGAATAAAACAACCTGGTGTATCTCCATACCCTGGCAGGAGACCAGACATTTGATCAAAAGAAAAATTGAGCCCTAGAGGCCAAAGCACAGATTTAGGTCCAGTGGTACCTGGAGAGAAAGGCCAAGTGAAAACAGGAAAGTTAAGTGAATGTCTACTTACTGAAGGGTGAGACCTTTGGCCCCCATGTCTTGTTCAGCTTAGAGTACTTGGATAGTCAGGCAGTCACATTTGCCTCTCTTACCCAAGAGAAGGGACTGGAGAATCTGACCAGCTTCAGAGAAAAGAACTACAAATACTGATATTTTGGGATCCCCAGCAAACCAGTCAAGTAACCTCCCTATTACTCTACAGTGAAGCCACCAATCAACAAATTCCATCTATTTACACAGAGCTTCCAATTGACTTTTTAGTAACTTAGTGTTAAATATGAAGAGCTGCAAGATTTCACCAAATATTTGAAAAGAGATTCCACAATGAGAGATGACAAAAGAAACAAACAAAATTAAACTCACAGAAAATAAATTAGGAAACAGAAGAAAATTTTGAAATGATCATTAATATGAGAAGGGGACGACAGAGGATGAGATGGTTGGATGGCATCACCGACTCAATGGACGTGAGTTTGAATAAACTCCAGGAGTTGGTGATGAACAGGGAGGCCTGGAGTGCTGCAGTCCATGGGATCGCAAAGAGTCGGACATGACTGAGCGACTGAACAGAACTGAACTGAATTGATACTTAGATAAAAACAGACATTGCATTCATGAAATAAGACTAGGATGCTTTCTTTTTTAAAAAGGGAATAATAAAAGATGAAGAACTCATGAAAATTAAACACATGATAGCAGAAAGAATCAACAAAATGTTTGGAAATTAAAGAAATAGAACAAAAAGAGTTTGACAACAGAAGAGATAAGGACACTGAAAAAAACCATTCAGGAGATCTAACATCCAAACAATGTGAGTTTCAAAAAGAGAATGCAAAAATACAAAAGAAAGAAAAATTATTAAAGAAAGAATACAAAAAAAAAAAATTCCAGACTAAAGAATACACATTTCCAGTTTATAAAGGCTTATCAAGGGTGGAGCACAGTAGATTTAAAAAACAAAAACTATGTCAAGGGGCATAATTAAGAAACTTCAGAACACTAGGAGATTAAAAATAAGTATGCTCAGTCTCCCAGGGGAAAATAATGGTATCATATAAGGGATTGAGAGAGTATTGAAATAACATTAAATTTCTCAACAACAAATACTAGAAACTAGAATATGAAATAGCAATGCCTTAAAACTCCTGTGAGAAAATTATTTTCAACCAAGAATTGTTTATCCAGAGAACTACCAATCAATTGTGAAGGTAAAATTAAGTCATATTGAGACTTGCAAAATCTTTTTAAAAAATTACTTCCCATACCTCTTTTCCAGGAGGCTAGTACAGGATATACGCCACCAAAATGAGGGAGTTAAAAAAGAGAGAGAGAAACATGGGATTGGTAAAATAGGAGACAGAACAAAGGAGAGAGGCAAAGAGAATCCCCATGATGATTATAAAAAGGAATCATAGAACTGAGAGAGTAACATTGACATAGGTACATGCGTGCATGCTCAGTCATATCTGCTTCTTTGTGACCCCATAGACTGTGGCCCACCAAGCTCCTCTGTCCAAGGAATTTCCCATGCAGGAATACTGAAGAGGGTTGCCATTTACTACTCCAGGGGATCTTCCCAACCCAGAGATCAAACTTGTGTCTCCTGCCTTGGCAGGAAAATTCTTTACCACTAGTGCCATCTGAGAAGCCATATGTAAAATAGCTGAAAGGAAGCTACTGCGTAGCGCAGAGCTCAGTTCTCTGTGATGACCTAGAGGGGTGGGAAGAGGGAGTGGGAGAGAGCCTCAAGAGGGAGGAGAACATACGTCTGTGCTATGCTGTGCTTAGTTGTGTCCAGCTCTTTTCAAGCCCATGCACTATAGTCTGCCAGGGATTCCTCTGACCATGGGATTTCCCAGGCAAGATTACTGGAGTGGTCGCCATTTCCTTCTCCAGAGGATCTTCCTGACCCAGGGATCGAACCCACATCTTTTGCATCACCTGCATTGGCAGGCAGATTCTTTACCACTGTGCCACCTGGGAAGTCCAAATATATATATAGTTAGTTAGTTCAGTCGCTCAGTCGTGTCTGACTCTTCACAACCCCATGGACTGCAGAATGCCAGGCTTCTCTATCTATCACCAACTCCCGTAGCTTGCTCAAACTCATGCCCATTGAGTCTATGATGCCATCCAACCATCTCATCTTCTGTCGTCCCTTTCTCCTCCTGCCTTCAATCTTTCCCAGCATCAGGGTCATTTCCAATGAGTCAACTCTTCGCATGAGGTGGCCAAAGTACTGGAGTTTCAGCTTCAGCATCAGTCCTTCCAATGAACACTCAGGACTGATCTCCTTTAGGATGGGCTGGCTGGATCTCCTTGCAGTATAAGGGATTCTCAAAGTCTTCTCCAGCACCACAGTTCAAAAGCATCAATTCTTCAACACTCAGCCTTCTTTATAGTCCAACTCTCACATCCATACATGACTACTGGAAAAACTATACCTTTGACTAGATGGACCTTTGTCGGCAAGGTAATGTCTCTGCTTTTTAATATACTGTCTAGGTTGGTCGTAACTTTTCTTCCAAGGAGCAAGCGTCTTTTAATTTCATGGCTGCAGTCACCATCTGCAGTAATTTTGAAACCCAAAAAAATAAAGTCTGCCACCATTATCATTGTTTCCCCATCTATTTGCCATGAAGTGATGGGACCAGATGCCATGATCTTCGTTTCCTGAATGTTGAGTTTTATGCCAAATTTTTCACTCTCCTCTTTCACTTTCATCTAGAGGCTCTTTAGTTCTTCTTCATTTTCTGCCATAAGGGTGGTGTCATCTGCATATCTGAGGTTATTGATATTTCTCCTGGCAATCTTGATTCCAGCTTGTGCCTCATTCAGCCCAGTGTTTCTGCATATAAGTTAAATAAGCAGGGTGGCAATATATAGCCTTGATGTATTCCTTTCCCCATTTGAAACCAGTCTATTTTTCCATGTCCAGTTCTAACTGTTGCTTCTTGACCTGCATACAGATTTCTCAGGAGACATGTAAGGTGGTCTGGTATTCCCATCTCTTTAAGAGTTTTCCACAATTTGTTGTGATCCACACAGCCAAAGGCTTTGAAGTAGTCAATAAAGCAGAAGTAGATGTTTTTCTGAAACTCTTTTGCTTTTTCAATGATCCAACAGATGTTGGCAATTTGATCTCTGGTTCCTCTGCCTTTTCTAAAACCAGCTTGAACACCTGGAAGTTCACAGCTCACGTACTGTTGAAGCCTGGCTTGGAGAATTTTGAGCGTTACTTTGCTAGCCTTGTGATATGAGTGCAATTGTGTGGTAGTTTGAACATTCTCTGGCGTTGCCTTTCTTTGGGATTGGAATGAAAAATGACCTTTTCCAGTCCTGTGGCCATTACTGAGTTTTCCAAGTTTGTTGGCATATGGAGTACAGCATTTTAACAACATCATCTTTTAGGATTTAAAATAGCTTAGCTGAAATTCTGTCACCTTCACTAGCTTTGTTTGTAGTGATGCTTCCTAACGCCCACTTGACTTCACATTCCAGGATGAAGGTGAGTGATCACACCATCATGGTTATCTGGGTCATGAAGATCTTTTTTGTATAGTTCTTCTATGTTTTCTTGCCACTTCTTAATATCTTCTGCTTCTGTTAGGTCCATACCATTTCTGTCCTTTATTGTGCTCATCTTTGCATGAAATGCTTGGTATTATAAGTATGTTCCCTTGGTATTATATTATTCCCTTGGTTCCCTTGTTTCCTTGATAATATATGTACATCATATTCATGATGTTGTATAGCAGAAACTAACACAACATTATAAAGCAATTATATTCCAATAAAAAAGTGGGGGATCATAGGATGACCAGTTTAGCATGTACAAAAATTAAAAGAGAATGAAGGGCTCCAGAACTTATGTCTTCAGGAAAATAAATGGAACAGATAAACTATCTGATATACTTGATAATGTAGAAACTAGTGATACAGAGAACTAAACAGATGAAAAAACTATTAATATCTCCAGTAAGAAAAATATGTACAAGACAGGAAATATAGTACACTTAGCTTAGCAGTAGGACGTCCCTGGTGGCTCAGACGGTAAAAGCGTCTGCCTACAATGCGGGAGACCCGGGTTCAATCCCTGAGTCGGGACAATCTCCTGGAGAAGGAAATGGCAACCCACCCCAGTATTCTTGCCTGGAAAATCCCATGGATGGAGGAGCCTGGTAGGCTACAGTCCATGGGGTCACAAAGAGTTGGACACGACTGAGCAAATTCACTTTCACTTGGCTTAGCAGTAGCCAATACTTAACAATAATTCAAAAAGTGAATTTTGATTTAGTCAAAAGTTATATATTAACTATATAAGGGAGAGGAAAATAGGTGTCTAGGGTGATAGAAGAGATGAATACTCATCTTCCACAGTAAGGATTTGAAAGAAAGTGCCTAAAGCTGATAAATCAAAAAGAATCAGTATAAGTTGAAATTCCTTTTTTTTTTTTTTTATCATGTGTTTATATGCTGACTGCAAGTTACTTAACAAATATTTACCTATGTGTTTGGTGTCTTGCCGGGCACTGAAGAGAAATAAATAAGCAGAATAAAAGCTTTACCCTTAAAGAAATAGCTCAGAGCACAGGTGAGGGAAAAGATAAATAACCAAGTAGCTATTAAATAGATGAAAAGTGCTATAATAGAGAAATATGGAGGGCATTATGGGAGAAGAAAGGAGTGCATTGCTAGCTTTGCCTTGGGAGAGGTGTATCTGAGCTGCTTCACAGAGGAGGAAAAGGGAAGGGAGAGCTGTTCAGGCAAATGGAATTGATGTGAAAAGAGTTGGAGGTACCAGCAAATTTCCTTTGTCATGTCTGTTAAGGCTAGAAGATAGGATGTGTAGAATCTGGACTTTCTCAATTTTGTTCAGTTTTATTTGGGTCAGGTCAAGTTTAGAGGCATTCTGTGGACATTTTCAAATCTCAGAAAGGTACCTGCTTTTAAAATCCAGCTGATGTCCTGTCTTTGAGGTAGAAAGAAGGCACATAGCTATAGGTGGCACAGTGTCATAAATAGGAAGGCCAGGAAAACACTAAAGTGTTCGAAGTTTTTTGGTACATATATCCTCTTACGGTCTCTGTGTCCGATCTGCCCTGTGTAGAAGACCACTGAATTGTAAGCAGAGTTTCTGACTTTCCAAATATGCTTTCATCCAAACCTCTCCAAGCAAAACTGGCAGCATTTAATCATCTTTCAAAATATTATGCCTGTCGGTAAATAGACATTAGCTATAAGAATAAGCACTAGTCCACATGTTCCTTGGTTCCCTTTCCTCCATCCTCACTATAATCATCCCAGTTGAGGTGTTGATATCAGACATGGTACCTGATTCCTGACTCCCTTCTCTTTGCCTCCAGCCTCTTCCATTCAGTCCATTTCTCCTTGGCACCAGATTAACTCTTTCTGAAACACAGACCTAACCATGGCATTCCTTTGATTAAAAAAGAGAACAAGAAAGAAAAGCAACTTTAATGCCTCCCCATAGCCTACAAGATCAAGTCAAAACTCTTCTGTCTAGCTTCCAGACCTTCTATTACCTGGCCACAAACTACATTTCTAGCACCCTCTTCTATCATTCTTCTTTCATCATCTCCCTCTACTTCCTACCACACACACACATGCACAATATTCTTTCTCTAAATTTCCCTAAACTCTGAAATCCTATTCTTAGAACATGGTGAACTTTCATGCCATCAAGTATTGGCATGTGTTTTTCCTCTCTTAAATGTCCTTTGGCATAGGAATCCTCTTATCTTAAGGCCTAGTTCAAATGTCTCTACTTATGGTTAAGAGCACGATGTCTGATTCACCAGGATCTAACCCAGCATTACTAAATGTGTGACTTGAACAAGCTACCTAAGCTCTCTTTGCTTTAGAAATAAAAGTGAAAAATAATAGTACCTGCTTCACAGGGTGAGATATCAATAGCACATGTAAAACACCTAGAACAATGGCAGATACATAGTTTGAGCTCAATGAATGTTAGCTCCAGTCTAAAATAATAATAAATGAATAATTAATAAAATTAAACGTCCTCTTTTCTAAGAAACTTTATTCATTTATCCAAGGAAAATTGATCATTTCTTCAATTTCCCCTAAGGAAAATTAATCATAAGCAATGCATATTGCCTGTGGCATTTACTTTCATGTTTCTTCTATTTTATATAATATCAGTCATATAGAATATATTCAAAATGATTTTTAAAATAAAGTAATATTAACTTCTCAAGTTTTTTAAAATATTGTTTCAAAGCTGTTAGATATGGTTTCATATCCTGGATCAGCCACCTTACTAATAATGTGATCTTGTGTGTGTGCTCAGTCGCTTCAGTTGTGTCCAACTCTTTCCGACCCTATGGACTGTAGCCCGCCAGGCTCCTCTGTCCATGGGATTCTCCAGGCAAGAATACAGGGGTGGGTTTCCATGCTCTTCTCCAGGGGAATCTTCCTGACCCAGGGATTGAACTCATGTCTCCTGCATTGCAGGTGGGTCCTTTACCCACCGAGCCACCTGGGAAGCCCAATGTGATCTTGGGCAAATGACAAAACCTCAGTTTCTATGTGTATAAAAAGAAGAAAAACATCATTTATCAGACAGAGGATTCAATGGTAATTTTCCTTCAGAGGTTCCAGGGTCTGTAGACAAAGCCTAAAACTTTCAGCTAGGCACACAAGTCTTTCCACCTTCTGGCCTTTGTTCACCTTTCCACTCTTCCTTGTACTTGCTACTTCAATGATTCTAAAATGCTTGCATTTCAGGTTTGTCCAGGTTTTTGCATTTTTGTACATGCTGTTCATTCTGCCTGAAGTGTCCTTCCCTGCCCTTCTGCTTACCTAATTCTTCATCCTTCAAAACTCATTGAAATATTTATTGAGTACCTAACAATATATGTTCTGTGTTCCTCTGGTCATTCTACAGATGTCTAAATGCCATTTGGTGTAGTCCAACTGCCTTCAACTGCATCCAAACTGAAAATCAGAGCTATTGAGACTCTTAGAGTTCACCTAACCTAACCCAACACTGCCCAAACTGAAGAAGTAGTTCTAGAGAGAAGAGACTGACTCAAGGTCATGGAGATCTCAGTTATTTACTGCCGTGTAACAGTAATTATCCCAGAGTTCAGCAGCTTAGATAACAACCATTTTATTATTTCTCATAATTTTGTGAGTCAGGAATCCAGTCAGAGCTAGGATAGTTGCTTATTCTTCTCCACATGGAGTCAAGTGAGATCACGCAGTGATATTCTTTAGGCTTCACTCAATGCCTTGAACCTTGGCTTCATTTGGCCCCCTCTTCCCTTCCAGAAAGGCTTCCCTGGTAGCTTAGCTGGAAAGAATCTGCTTGCAAAGCAGAACACTCCGGTTCGATTCCTGGGTCAGGAAGATCCCCTGGAGAAGAGAGAGGCTACCCACTCCAGTATGCTTGAGCTTGTTTGGTGGTTCAGCTGGTAAAGAATTTGCCTGCATTGCGGTAGACCTGGGTTCAATCCCTGGGTTGGGAAGATTCCCCTGAAGAAGGGAAAGGCTACCCACTCCAGTATTCTGGCCCGGAGAATTCCATGGGGTTACAGAGTCAGACATTCACTTTCACTTTCCCTTTCAGATAGTTTCAATGTGATCTCTTTGCTAGAGTACATGCTAAGTCACTTCAGTTGTGTTTGACTCTTTGAGACCCTGTGGACTGTAGCCCAATGGTCTCCTCTGTCCAGGGGCTTCTCTAGGCAAAAATACTGGAGTAGGTTGCCATTCCCTTCTCCAGGGGATCTTCCTATCCAGGGATCGAAACGGAGTCTCCTGCGGCTCCTGCATTGCAGACAGATTCTTTACCACTGAGCCAACAGGGAAGCCCAAATAATAAAGGCATCTTGTACATGCTAAGTCACTTCAGTCAGAGTACATGGAATCTTAGGGCTTAAAGAGAAAATGTTCCCAGAAGACAAGAAGTGGGAATTACCAGCCTCTTAAGACTTGGGCTTGGAAACTAGCACAGTGTCACCTCCGCAGTATCCTCTTGTTCAAAACAATCATACAGCCCATCCAAACTCCAGGGGAGGACACACAGACCCCATCTGTCACTGGGAGGAGGATCAAAGAATTTACAGCCATCTTTAATCTGTTACCATCTGCCCTCTGGCCACAAATTATTTACATTCTTCCCACAGCACAATACATTCACCTCCTCAAAGGACCTGCCCCTCCAAACTCAGCCTATTATAGCATCAGACTCAGGGTCAACGTCCATGATCTCATCATCTGAATAAGTTCCAGGCGTGGATGAATATCCTCAGATGTAGTTCCTAGGGTGTAGTTTCTTTAGCATTGTTCTTTTCCATTGAAGATCTCTGAACGAAAAGTTACCTTCCCCATATACACCCAACTATTGATTACAATGGTGAGCAGGCATAAAGTAACTGCTGTAGACACTCTGTTCAAAAGAGGGTGGTGGTTGCGGCAGTAGAAGGAATAGAAGTACAAAGCAGTCACTGGTGCTTAGAAATTCTGAAATCTAGCCAAACACTTGATGCCAGTTCTTTAATTAAGGCCTACTTCTGCTCCCTGGGAATGAGTCTCTGTGACTTTTGGTTCTGCCCTCTGAGTCACCCTTCTTTTTCCACAAGAAATAGCCCATTTTTATAGTTGAATAGTTTTTTCAGCCTGCTCTCTGCCTATAGTAGACTGGGAGTCCAAAGACCTCTTTTCATTTCATACTGTCTCTGTCAGTTTCAGGCCAAGCTAACGTAATCCTTTTAAAATTTGGGGGATTTCCTGTGTATCGAATTATACTCTACTCCATTATCCAAAACACACACACACAAATCTTTCAGATAGTATTTCTCGACCTTGGTCCCCCTGTGAACCTGCTGTGGAATGACACCCTTAAGACTCTTAGAAACCCTACTGTTTAACACAGGGTATCCATAAGGCACAGCATTGAGATCCTCAGAAAAAATTTGTTTCCACTAAGAATAACTTTGAAAGCATCTATGAGACACTGCCTTAAATCTTTCTGACCTACACTGTTGGTGAGAATGTAAATTGGTGCTGCCATATGGAAAACAGTATTGAGTTCCCTCAAAAAAATAAGAATAGAACTATAATATGATCCAGCTAGTCTACTTCTGGGTATATATCCAAAGAATGTGATAACAGTAATTAGAAAAGATATACATACCCCTATGTTCACCATAGCATTATATACAAGAGCTAAGATATGGAAACAATCTAAGTGCCCATCAACTGATGAATGGGCAAAGAAGATGTGGTATGTATGTGTATACATACACACAGACTTGCACACACACAGATGAACACACACATAGAAATACTACTCAGCCATAAAAAGACGAAACCTGCCATTTGCCATAACATGGGTGAATCTTGAGGGTATTAGGCCAAGTGAAATAAGTTAGAGAAAGACAAATACTTAACGATTTCATTCATATGTGGAGTATAAAAAAATAAAATTAAACAAAAACAAACATATATGTACAGAGACCAAAGAAGTGGTTTCCAGAGAGGAAGTGGGGTGGGGAGGGTGAAATGAGTAAAAGGGATCAACTGTATGGTGATAAATGGAAACTAAACTTTTGATAAGCATGCTGTAGTGTATATAGAAGCTGAAATATAATATTGGACACATGGCTGTTATAAACCAATGTTACCTCAATTAAAACATATCTTTCTGAAGTCTTAACAAAAGATCTTACAGTTGCATCTTTGACTTGTTTTTACCTGATGATGTCATTTTGTCGGCAATACCTTAGTTTGATCTTTACCATGAGGCCATTCTTTACTTTTGAGAGTCTTGTGCTGTTTGGAAATACTATCCTGGGTTCTTCTTTAGTTTACTTCTCTCTTCTCATATTTAATTATAAATAGCTACAAGAAGCCAGTTGACACTTTGGACTTTCTGTTTAGAAACTCCCCAACTAGATCCTCAGTTCATTAGGTACCTTTCTATTTTCCACGTTACCATAGGTAACCTTCTTGTCAAACCTTCCTCTGGCTTCCAATAACAATTTCTTGACTGTTCTGAAAGTGATCTCCAACACCTCCTTCAGATCTTTCTAGCTTTCACTAACAGACTCCTCAAGGTCCTTCAAGTCCCTACCCATTTCCCAGTCTCAAAATTAATGTCACATATTTGGGGCTTGGGTTACAGAAGTGCCCAATTACCAGTTATCAACTTCTATTGTGGTTACCAGTTGTTCCCTAACAAACTGTCCCAAAGCTTAGTAACTTTTAAAAAAAATCATTTTCTTTCTCAATTTTGTGTGTCAATATTTGAGGTAAGGCTTGAATGACCAGTTCTTCAGCCCCATATGAAATAAACTGGAGTCAGCTGATGGTATTCAGCTGGCAGTTGAGCTGATCTGAAGGATCCAAGATAGCTTCACTTACATGACTGAGACATTATCAAGGCTAGACTATCCTTCTCTTGAAAGCCTTCTCTTTGTCCCTCTCTTGAAGGCTGGGCTCATTCAGGCCCTTCTCTTCTGCATGTAGTCTCAAAGCCTGTTCACGAAGCATGTCCAGAAGGGTTGTCAAACATCTTATATGACACCCAAGAAATTCAAGAGTCAGTTTTCCAAGAAAAAGGAAGTGGAAGTTTCTAGTTTTTTAGTCCTGGGCTTGGAAACTGTCAATTTCTGCCATATTTTACTTATTAGCTAGAGAAAGGGAATGCCAAAGAATGCTCAAACTACCACAAAATTGCACTCATCTCACACACTAGTAAAGTAATGCTCAAAATTCTCCAAGCCAGGTTTCAACAATACATGAACCATGAACTTCCATGTGTTCAAGCTGGTTTTAGAAAAGGCAGAGGAACCAGAGATCAAATTGCCAACATCCGCTGGATCATAGAAAAAGCAAGAGAGTTCCAGAAAAACATCTATTTTTACTTTATTGACTATGCCAAAGCCTTTGACTGTGTGGATCACAATAACCTGTGGAAAATTCTGAAAGAGATGGGAATACCAGACCACCTGACCTGCCTCTTGAGAAATCTGTATGAAGATCAGGAACCAACAGTTAGAACTGGACATGCAACAATAGATTGGTTCCAAATCAGGAAAGGAGTATGGCAAGGCTGTATATTGTCACCCTGCTTATTTAACTTCCATGAAGAGTACATTATGAGAAATGCTGGGCTGGAGGAAGCACAAGCTGGACTCAAGATTGCCAGGAGAAATATCAACAACTTCAGACATGCAGATGACACCAGCCTTATGGCAGAAAGCGAAGACGAAGACTCTTGATGAAAGTGAAAGAAAAGAGTGAAAAAGTTGGCTTAAAGCTCAACATTCAGAAAACTAAGATCATGGCATCCGGTCCCATCATTTCATGGCAAATAGATGGGGAAACAGTGGAAACAGTGGCTGACTTTATTTTTTGGGCTCCCAAACCACTGCAGATGGTGACTGCAGCCATGAAATTAAAAGACGCTTACTCCTTGAAAGAAAAGTTATGACCAACCTAGACAGCATATTAAAAAGCAGAGACATTACTTTGCCAACAAAGGTCCGTCTAGTCAAGGCTATGGTTTTTCCATTAGTCATGTATGGATGTGAGAGTTGGACTATAAAGAAAACTGAGCACCGAAGAATTGACGGTTTTGAACGGTGGTGTTGGAGAAGACTCTTGAGAGTCCCTTGGACTGCAACGAGATCCAACCAGTCCATGCTAAAGGAGATCAGTCCTGGGTGTTCATTGGAAGGACTGATGCTGAAGCTGAAACTCCAGTACTTTGGGCACCTCTTGCTAAGAGTTGACTCGTTGGAAAAGACCCTGATGCAGGGAGGGATTGGGGGCAGGAGGAGAAGGGGACGACAGAGGATGAGATGGCTGGATGGCATCACCGACTCAATGGACATGAGTTTGAGTAAACTGCAGGAGTTGGTGATGGACACGGAGGCCTGGCATGCTGCAGTCCATGAGGTCTCAAAGAGTCAGACATGACTGAGCGACTGAACTGAACTGAACTGAACTGACTGAAAGCAGTTACAGAGTCTGCTCAGATACAAAGCAAAAGGATATGAACATCATCTCAATAGAGGGAGCATCAAAGAATTTGTGGTCATATTTAATCTGCCACATAAAGAAAGTTAACAGCAAAACAAAGAGTTGAATCCAGATCTTCTGCCTGCGGATGCATGCATGAGTCATAGCACTCATTCATTCATTCATTCATTCATGATTCAGCAAGCATTTCTGAAATGTCCCTGTCTATTAGATACCATATTAGATGCTGAGACAGGATGTAAACATTGAAAAGGTATAAACTGTATTCTAGAACAGCCCATAGTCTAAAGAGATCAGTAGATATGTTAACAAATAATGCTAGATGCTATTAGAGAATGAAATTTTTAGTTGCTCAGTCATTTGTCCGACTCTTTGAGACCTCATGGACTGTAGCCTGCCAAGCTCTTCTGTTCATGGAATTCTCCAGGCAAGGATACTGGAGTGGGTTGCCATTCTCTTCTCCAGGGAAGAATCTGGGTCTCCTGCAGGTTATTTCCCATCCCAGCCACCAGGGAAGCCAGATGCTGTTAGAGAGTTATGCCAAATGCTGAGGGAACACCGAACAGGGAGGAAATATCTACAGTGGGGTAGAGGGAGTATCAGCAGGCCTCCTAGAGAAGTGACTTTAGAGCTGAGTTTTGTTTTGTTTTATTTTAAAGTCTTCTTTTTTTCTAAAGCCTCCTCAGACAACCATTTTGCCCTTTTGCATTTCTTTTTATTGGTTATGGTCTTGATCTCTGCCTCCTGTACAATGTCACGAACCTCCATCCATAGTTCTTCAGGCACTCTGTCTATCAGATCTAATCCCCTGAATCTATTTGTCACTTTCACTATATAATCATAAGGGATTTGACTTAGGTCATATCTGAATGATCTAGTAGTTTTCCCTACTTTCTTCAATTTAAGACTGAATTTGGCAATAAGGAGTTCATGATCTGAGCCACAGTCAGCTCCCGGTCTTGTTTTTGCTTACTGTATAGATAGCTTCTCCATCTTTGGCTGCAAAGAATATAATCAATCTGATTTCAGTATTGGTCATCTGATGATGTCGATGCGTAGAGTCTTCCCTTGTGTTGTTGGAAGAGGGTGTTTGCTTTGACCAGTGTGTTCTCTTGGCAAAACTCTGTTAGCCTCTCTTCATTCTTTCTGAAATTATTTCTCCACTGATCTCCAGCAGCATATTGGGCACCTACGATCATGGAATCCGGTCCCATCACTTCATGGCAAATAGATGTGGAAACAGTGGAAACAGTGGCTGACTTTATTTTTAGGGGATCCAAAATCACTGCAGATGTTGATTGCAGCCATGAAATTAAAAGACGCATACTCCTTGGAAGGAAAGTTATGACCTGCTTCATTCTGTACTCCAAAGCCAAATTTGCCTGTTACTCCAGGTATCTCTTGACTTCCTATTTTTGCATTACAGTCCCCTATAATGAAAAAGACATCTTTTTGGGGTGTTAGTTCTAAAAGGTCTTGTAGGTCTTCATAGAAACCATTCAACTTCAGCTTCTTCAGCAATATTGGTTGGGGCATAGACTTGGATTACTGTGATACTGAATGGTTTGCCTTGGAAATGAACAGAGATCATTCTGTTGTTTTTGAGATTGCATCCAAGTACTGCATTTTGGACTCTTTTGTTGACTGTGATGGCTACTCCATTTCTTCTAAGGGATTCGTGCCCACAGTAGCAGATATAATGGTCATCTGAGTTAAATTCACCCATTCCAGCCCATTTTACTTCATCGATTCCTAAAATGTCAGTGTTCACTCTTGCCATCTCCTGGTTGACCACTTCCAGTTTACCTTGATTGATGGACTTAACATTGCAGGTTCCTACGTAATATTGTTCTTTAAAGCATCAGACTTTACTTCCATCACCAATCATATCCACAGCTGGGTGTTGTTTTTGCTTTGGCTCCCTCTCTTCATTCTTTCTGGAATTATTTCTCCACTGATCTCCAGTAGCTTATTGGGCACCTACTGATCACGGAATCTGGTTCCATCACTTCATGGCAAACAGATGTGGAAACAGTGGAAACAGTGGCTGACTTTATTTTTTGGGCTCCCAAACCACTGCAGATGGTGACTGCAGCAATGAAATTAAAAGACGCTTACTCCTTGGAAGGAAAGTTATGACCAACATAGACAGCATATTAAGAAGCAGAGACATTACTTTGTCAATAAAGGTCCATCTAGTCAAGACTATCGTTTTTCCATTAGTCATGTATGGATGTGAGAGTTGGACTATAAAGAAAGCTGAGCGCCGAAGAATTGATGCTTTTGAACTGTGGTGTTGGAGAAGACTCTTGAGAATCCCTTGGACTGCAAGGAGATCCAACCAGTCCATTCTAAAGGAGATCAGTCCCTGGGTGTTCATTGGAAGGACTGATGCGAAAGCTGGAACTCCAATACTTTGGCCACCTCATGTGAAGAGCTGACTCATTTTGAAAAGACCCTGATGCTGGGAAAGATTGAGGGCAGGAGGAGAAGGGGACAACAGAGGATGAGATGGTTGGATGGTATCACTGACTCAATGGACATGGGTTTGGGTAGATTCTGGCAGTTGGTCATGGACAGGGAGGCCTGGTGTGCTGCAGTTCATGGGGTCACAAAGAGTCAGACACAACTGAGCGACTGAACTGAACTGAACTGACGTGGGGAGTTCATCTTTCAGTGTCCTCTCTTTATGCATTTTCATACTGTTCATGGGGTTCTCAAGGCAAGAATATATACCCATTAAAATGCAGAGTTCCAAAGAATAGCAAGGAGAGATGAAAAAGCCTTCCTCAGTGATCAATGCAAAGAAATAGAGGAAAACAACAGAGATACCAAGGAACATTTCATGCAAAAATGGGCTCAATAAAGGACAGAACTGGTACGGACCGAACAGAAGCAGAAGATATAAGAAGAGATGGCAAGAATACACAGAAGAACTGTACAAAAAAGATCTTCATGACCCAGATAATCACGATGGTGTGATCACTCACCTACAGCCAGACATCCTGAAATGTGAAGTCAAGTGGACGTTAGGAAGCATCACTACAAACAAAGCTAGTGGAGGTGATGGAATTCCAGTTGAGCTATTTAAAATCCCAAAAGGTGATGCTGTGAAAGTGCTGAACTCCATATGCCAGCAAATTTGGAAAACTCAGCAGTGGCCACAGGACTGGAAAAGGTCAGTTTTTATTCCAATCCCAAAGAAAGGCTATGCCAAAGAATGTTCAAACTACGGCAAAATTGCACTCATCTCACACGCTTGTAAAGTAATGCTCACAATTCTCCAAGCCAGGTTTCAACAATACATGAACTGTGAACTTCCATATGTTCAAACTGGTTTTAGAAAAGGCAGAGGAGTGCTCGCTTCGGCAGCACATATACTAAAAATGGAACGATATAGAGAAGATTAGCATGGCCCCTGCTCAAGGATGACACGCAAATTCGTGAAGCGTTCCATATTTTTATGACAAAACCCACTTCAATATTGTAAAGTAATTAGCCTCCAACTAATAAAAATAAATGAAAAAAAGAAAAGGCAGAGGAACCAGAGATCAAATTGCCAACATCCGTTGGATCATTGAAAAAGCAAGAGAGTTCCAGAAAAACATCTACTTCCGCTTCACTGATTATGCTAAAACCTTTGACTGTGTGGATTGCAACAAACTGTGGAAAATTCTGAAAGAGATGGGAATACCAGACCACATTACCTGCCTCCTGAGAAATCTATGCAGGTCAAGAAGTAACAGTTAGAACTGAACATGGAACAACAGACTGGTTCCAAATCAGGAAAGGAGTATGTCAAGGCTGTGTATTGTCATTCTGCTTATTTAACTTCCATGAAGAGTACATCATGTGAAATGCCAGACTGGATGAAGCACAAGCTGGACTCAGGATTTCTGGGAGAAATATCAATAACCTCAGAATTGCAGATGACACCACGTTTTTGGCAGAAAGCGATGAAGAACTAAAGAGCCTCTTGATGAAAGTGAAAGAGGAGAGTGAAAAAATTGGCTTAAAACTCAACATTCAGAAAATGAAGATCATGGCATCTGGTCCCATCACTTCATGGCAAATAGATGGGGAAACAGTGGAAACAGTGACAGACTTTATTTTTGGGGGCTCCAAAATCACTGCAGATGGTGATTGCAGCCTTGAAATTAAAAGATGCTTGCTCCTTGGAAGAAAAGCTATGACCAAACTAGACAGCATATTAAAAAGCAAGGACATTACTTTACCGACAAAGGTCCATCTAGTCAAAGCTATGGTTTTTCCAGTAGTCATGTATGCATGTGAGAGTTGGACTATAAAGAAGGCTGAGTGCTGAAGAATTGATGCTTTTGAACTGTGGTGTTGGAGAAGACTCTTGAGAGTCCCTTGGACTGCAGGGAGTCCAACCTGTCCATCCTAAAGGAAATTAGTCCTAAATATTCATTGGAAGGACTGATGCTGAAGCTAAAGCTCCAATAATTTGGTCACCTATTGCAAAGAACTGACTCGTTTTAAAAGACCCTGATGCTGGGAAAGATTGGAGGCAGGAGAAGGGGATGACAGAGGATGAGATAGTTGGATGGCATCACCGACTTGAGGGACATGAGTTTGAGCAAGCTACGGGAGTTGGTGATGGACAGTGAAGCCTGGCTTGCTGTAGTCCATGGGATTACGAAGAGTCAGACATGAGTGAGTGCCTAAACTGAATTTCCTTTTTCATTATTTTGCCCAAGCATTTTATTTTTTAATTAATTTATTTTAATTGGAGAATAATTACTTTACAATATAGCGATGGTTGTTGCCATACATCAACATGAATCAGTCACAGGTATGCATGTGTCCCCCTCATCCTGAACCCCCCTCCCACCTCCCTTTCCACCCTATCCCTCTGGGTTATCCCAGAGCACTGGCTTTGGGTGCCCTGCTTTATGCACTAAACTTGCACTAGTCATCTGTTTTACATATGGTAATGAATATGTTTCAATGGTATTCTCTCAGATCATCCCACCCTTGCCTTCTACTGAGTCCAAAAGTTGTTCTTTACATCTATGTCTCCTTTCCGGTCCTCCATGTAGGATCGTTGGTATCATCTTTCTAAATTCCATATATATGCATTAATATACAGTGTTTGTCTTTCTCTTTCTGACTTAACTTCACTCTGTATAATAGGTTCCAGGTTCACCCACCTCATTAGAACTGACTCAAATGCATTCCTTTTTATTAGAACTGAGTTTTAAAAGCTAAAGAGAATTCCCTAAGAAGACAAGACAGTGAAAGACTTTCTAGGCATGGGCTGAGAAGAGGTGGGGTGAGAGAACATGGAATGTTTGGGAAACCATGAGGGGTTCACATGATTGAGGTGGATAATGTGAGTAGCAGAAACCTGAAATTATTTTAGTGTTTTTTCCTGAGGTAGTCAGAAAGGTACAGGGAGAAGGGGATCGGAGACTTCATTTCAACCTAATGTTTTTCCTATAGATTCTAAGAGTTGTGACTCCAAAGCTTTTCTTTGTTTCTATTTGCAACCCTGCCACCCCATTTCTTCATTAAATCGCAGCAATAGGATTAGAGGAAGATAAGACTATTTAATGTTCTATATTTACATCCAGTAGCATTTAAACTTCTGTTTTCCAGCAAGAGTGCAAGTCTGGGTAATGGATTGTGTGTCATAAATGTTATTCATGCCTCTTCATATGATTATCTGAAGACTACATATTAAGCCCAACCTTAATCCTTACTGGAGTAGAGATTGATATGGTTCAACGAAGAGGTTATTTTACTTGGCATCAGACTCCAACATGCTAAGTCAAAGACCTATTCCAGTACCCATCCCCTGCAATGCCTATGTGAAAATTAGAAAAAAGTACATCCTCTGGGTAGATACAGCCCTACACTAGGTTTCAGTGGCTTGGAGAGTAGAGCAGGGTCTGAATTTCAGCTGCCATTTGTTTCCTGCCTCAGGCACCTTTGTGACAGGAACAAAATGTGTGACTCTATGTTCTGGCCCCGCCTGGTTATTGGTGTTCTGTTGTTAAATTCAGAACACAGCCTCTGGCCACAGACCAGGGAAGTTAGTTTCTGTCCCCTTCTCCCCACATCCTTTAATTATAACATTCTGTGATTTACTGTTCAAACACTAAGCAAATCTTCCTCCTTCTGTCTTTATTTTTCTCTCTGAAAGCTCCAGAGACTGTTCCTTCCTATATGGAATATAGAGCCCCATTTGTCAGAAATAAGTTTGGCAAGCATAATGCTCTATCCATACTTTCATCTGACTCAGGAAAATGATGGGGTTTTTTAAGTTTATTTTTTTTTCAGTGCCTAAATCGTTTTGAAACACTAATACCAGAAATAAAAAGAAAGAGGGAGAGAAAACGTTGCGGACAACCCTGTCTCCTATCATAATGACTGTTTTCATTTCTCCATATAACCTGGGTGACATTGTCTCCAAGTTCCTAAATTCCAAACTCTGTCCTCATGCATGTCATTTTGTCATTCTTTTAATGAAAGAATACATTTCATTTTATTTTCTGTGCTTTTTACTGAATAGTATTGGACTCCCCAAATTTCATGTTTCATTCATGCATATATCCAACAAATTTTACATAGTTCTTATAACTTGCCAGGCTCTATTTTAGATGACAAGGATTCAGTAACGAATATGCCAAAGACCTTATCCTGTGGATTTAATTCTAGTTAAAGAGACATACAACCAACAATGCATATATAGTAAAATGTCAGGTGCTATAAAGCAAATTAAAGCAAGGCAAAGGAACAGAGAACAATGTGGTAGGGAGTGACCGTTTTAGAAAATGCCTCTTGGAGTAGATACACAATTACTTAATACTGACACCAAATTCAAACATTTAGATCATTGTTTCTGAGATTGCCTATCAGTGAAATACATATTTATTTTTTATTAAAAGTTTCCTTTAGCATAAAACTCTGAAAGAGGACTACTAGCAGTTTTAGCTCCTGGTTTTTCCTGAAGGTTATAATCACCACAATTCACATGTCAGAGGGCAAAATGTTAGCAAGAGACAATTCTAGGAAGATAGCAAAGTAGAAAGCACCAGGATTCTATCTCCCTACCTGGCAACAACTGCACTAGCAGAATCTGCCTCATGTGACTATTTGCAACTCTGGAACCTATTGAAGACTTGCTGGCAACTTCCAGTGGAAGAATTGCTTCTGATGACAGAAGTGCAGATAAAGAGGCAGGCAATGGTCGCTGTACCTCCCACTCTGTTGCAAGCCCCTCTACCCATACCGCAAAATTCCAGGGGATTTAAAGGGCTGGCACTCCTATTCTCCCTCTCTTTTTCTCTGATGGAATTGAAGAGAGAAATAGAAGGCTCAATTCTAGGATTTATTTAGGGGTTTGAAATTTTCTCAAGTCAGCCATGAGGAAAAAAAAAAACAAGCCACAGCAACATCTGAACCCTTGAAAAGATCCTGAGAGAAAGGGGGAAGGGAAAACAGCAGCCACCGGCCCAACCACTTGTGTCTTCTGCCCCTTCCCACCTATCTCATCCACCCTACCAGCCCACACTGCCTGGTACTTGAAATCTGTGGCTAAGGGACCATTACCACGTAACTTCAAAAATAATTAACCACCCTTCCTTCTAAAACCCACCCAAATTCACTCATTCAGCACTTACTTTTTTTAATCCACTCAGAACTTTTTTTCTATGAGCCCCCTCTCTAAATGGAGTTGGGGAGGGGAGGATGCATGCTGAGTTGGCCTTTATTTTTTTTAAGAGACTTTTTGATCCAATGAGGCGCCCCCCCAAAAAAATAATTGAACTTTGGGTTCTGATTGGTTGTTTTGTTTATTTTTTTCCTCCAAAAGTTTAACCTCCTCCCCACCTGAGCCTGATAAAACCTTGATCATGGCTTTGGGTCCCATAGGCCTCAAAGAGAGTCCTTAAACTTAAGTTTGCTGGATAGCTTCCTTAACTGAGATAGGGAACTCAAGAGTATGGATGAGATTTCAAAGATATTCAGTCTGATGAAGGAAGCATGAAAGATGGTGAGTCACCGCACTTATTTGAACATTCTGCTACAGACTCATTCACCAGAAATTTTGGTCAAGTTTATTGATGCTGGTAGTTACAAGTTTCTTAACAATTCGCTGAAAAATTAAAAAACAACCAACATTCCCCTCTTGGAGCAAATCCTACTGACCCTGCAGCATCTCCACTCACTGCAGACCATCTCAAGCAGAGGAACACAGCCAAACAGGTGAAGCAACTGAGCAAGTCAAGTGAGAATGAAGAGCTCTGGAAATTGGCCTCAGTCCTTATCAGCGACTAGATGACCGTCATCCGCTCCCAGAGCAGTACACTACCCAGCCTGCTGAGAAAGATAAAAGAAACAGAAAGAAGAGAGAAAGAGTTAAACCACCCCTCCTGAGCAACCGGTGATAGAAGTAAAGGCTGAGACTCAGGCTCAGGAGGCCCCAGGGAAGAAGAGGGAGAAGTCTAAGTCTCTTATAACCCCAGTGCCCAGTCTCACGCCGAGTTCCACTGGACTAGAGCGGGAGACCCCGTCTTTGGTGACTGTGAAGAAGAATACCAGTGCAGTGGTGGTTTCTGACAAGCACAACCTTAAACCCGTTCCCCTCAAGTGTCAACACAACACCCAGTGCCACCAAAGAGATCTAAGTGAAGATCATCCTGCCACAGCCAATGGAAAGCCTGGGCTTTCTGGATGTGCTCAATTCATCTTCTGTTCCAGGCATCCAAATCAAGAAGAAGAAGGTGCTGTCACCCACAGCTGCCAAGTCAAGCCCATTTGAAGGGAAAATAAGCCCAGAACCAAGCACAGCTGAAACTTCTTCCCCAGAGCCAGTCTGCACCTCCTTCTGAGGTTATGGACACAGAATGTCCAGAGCCCCCAGTTTCCCCTGCTGAAGTCCTAGAGCTCATGGATACCACCACTTTGGAGCCAGGAACTCTGAATGCAAAGCCAATTGAGAGTACCAGAGGTCCTAGTCAGCTGACTCGGAAAGGCAGGAAGAGGAAAGCTGTGATGAGGCCAGAGGAGGGCAAAACTGAGAGAGTATTTCTGTTTTGAACTGGATGAAATTGAATGAGTAAATGTGAATAAGATTAAGGACTTTGGCAAGTCAGCTAAGTGAGAGATACCATCAGAGCGAACACATGTTTGAGATAGGCTGGCGTCTGAGCCACAGCACCGCGGAGGAGAAGGTGCCCTGGATGCGCACCAGGCCGCTGGTGCTGCTTTTGCCTCTCGTTATCCCTGGAAGCAACAGGAGGTACATCCAGGCTGAGGAGGAGAAGGGGATCTTTCAGGAGCTCTTCCCAAACAAGGGAAGTCCTCATGAGCCTGATCCTGAGCCTTAGGAGCCTATTCCCCTCCCCCCAAACTCATCACCCTAGATGTGGATTGTTCCGTTCCATGGATGAGACCCTGGAGCCTAAGAAGCCTGTGGTTCACCTGATGGGGAAGGCAGTTTGAAGCTGCCTCCTATTATGGCCAATTTTATTGGAAGCACAGGTGCCGGGAAGAGTCCCCAGGACCCTAGAGCAGGAGGCATCAATGTGCAGGAGAGCCTCTCCTCCATCACGAGTAGACCTAACAGTTGGCCCTCACAGGAAGGCCAAAGCAACCAGACTATTCAGACAAGATCAAGCAGATGCTGGTGCCACCTGGATTCAGGCCTGGTGCAATAGCCAGTGGTTTCTTACTGGAAGGCCCTGAGGGGACCAAGGCATTGCCGCACTTCCTCCCTGAACCTGGGAAACCTATGCCGGGTCCCCATGGAGGACCTGGGTGTCCTGGTAGCCCACAGGGTCCACGTCCGCTGTGTCCCCCACCCTCTTCCAGGTCGGGGGTGGTGATCCCTTCTGGGATGGCCCATGTGACACCATGCAGGGTGACCTGGTGTGGGGGGATCAGCCTCAGGTCCTGGGCCCTACCATAGAGGCCATGGTGGCCAAGGAGGAAATGAACCCTCTCTTTCTCCATTCTGAGGGGCCAGAAAAGGTCGCTCTGAAGGAGGAATCTCAAATGGAGGAGGGGACCCTGGTGGGGGTGTGGTTGGAGATGGTGGGCATCATCTCCGCAAAGGCCCTGGCAGTGGCATGGGGGTGAAGGCAGTGGACATTGCCCCCACAGAGGCCCTGGTGGAGGAATGGATGCTGGTGGTAGACACTGGCCCCATGAAGGCTTTGGACATGGGGGACAGACCTCATGATGTTCCTGGTTATTGAGGCCACAACCATTGAGGGCCAGCCCCTCATGAGCACCATAGCCATGATGGCCCTGGCCATGGGAGGAATGTGGGGCCACTGAGGGCATGATGGAGGCCACAGCCATGGAAGAGACTGAAAATTTTTCCACTAAGATCAGGAACAAGGTAAGTTTGGAGACCCACTTTCACCACTTCTATTCAACATAGTACTGGAAGTTGTAGCCAGAGCAAGTAGGGAAGAAAAAGAAATGGAAACATCCAGATTGGAAAGGATGAAATAAAAATATCTCTATTTGCAGATGGTATAATCTTATATGTAGAAAATCCTAAAGATTCCACAAAAAAGTCTGTTAGCACTAATTAATTAATTCAGCAAAAAAATCAGGACACAAAGGCAACACAAAAGTCAGTTGCATTTCTATACACTAAGAATGAGCAATTTGAAAAGGAAATTATAAAAACAATCCTCTTACAATAGCATCAAAAAGAATAAAATACTTAGGAATTAACTTAGGATGTTAAGTGCAATGAAAACTACAAAACATTGCTGAAAGAAATTAAATGAGACATAAATAAATGGAAACACCTCATATTTATAGAATGGAAAATTTAATATTGTTAAAAAAATGACAATATTGCCCAAAACAATTTACAGATTCAATGTGCTCCCTACCAAAATAGCAACTACATTTTTTTTGCAAAAATATGAAAAAGCATACTAAAATTCACATGGCATCTCAAGGGACCCCATGAAGTCAAAACAATTTTGAAAAAGAACAAAACTGGAAGACTCACACTTCTTGATTTCAAAACTTACTACAAAGTTACAGTAATCAAAATAGTGCGGTACTGGCATAAATACAGACATAAAGATCAATGGAATAGAATATAGAGCCCGGAAATAAACTATAACATATATGGTCAAGTGAATTTTGACAAAAGTCTCTAGACCATTCAATGGGGAAAGAACAAGCTGTTCAACAAATGATTCTGGGGAAAATGGACATACATATGCAAAATAATGGAGTTAGACCTTCAGCTAACATCATATAAAAAAAAATTCCTCATGGATCAAGGGCCTAAATGTAAGATCAAAAACAATAAACTCTTAGGAGAAAATAGGACAAAAGCTTCATGACATTGAACTTGGAAATGATTTTCTGTCTATGACACTAAGGACATAAGTGACAAAAGAAAAATTAGACAAATCGTACTGCATGAAAATTTTAAAATTGTATGCATCAAAAGGCACTATAACAGAGTAAAAAGGAAAACAACAGAATAGGAGACTGTATTGGCAAATTATTTATCTTTAAGGCATTAATATACAAAGTATATAGAGAACTTTTAAAGCTCAACAATAAAAAAGCAACCTGATTCAAAAATAGGCAAAGTACATAAATAGATATTTCTATTAAGAAGATATACAAATAGCCAAGAAGCACATGAAAAGATGCTCAGCATCACTGACCATTAGGAAAATGTAAATAAAAACTATAATGAGTTTTGACCTCACACTCATTAGGATGGCTTCTATCAGAAAAACAGACAACAACTAACATTGGCAAGGATGTGGAGAAATTGGAACCCTTGTTCATGGTAATAACTGGAGAATTATTGTTTAGTAGGTATAGGGTTTCATTTTTACAGGATAAAAAAAGGTATGGGAATGGATTGTGGTGTTTAAAACCTTTGAACTACACACACAAAAAATGGTTAAGGTGGTAAATTTTATGTTGCGTGTATTTTAGCACAATTTTTAAAAACTGAAAAAGAATGTTATCAAAAGTCTAGATATATTCTGTTTGCAGTTTCCCAGCATGTCATAACATTTCTCTCTACTATTATTTCATCCATGTTCTCCTCTCTGCTTGAGTTCTTGGTCATCAGTCCTCCCCAGCTTCTCCTAATCATTCTATAAAACTCAAGTGTCAGGAAGATTTTTTTTAACACCCCTAGACCAGCGTTTCTCAAACTTTAATGGGCATCTAAATCATCAATGGATCATGGAAATGTACATTCTTATTTATTCAGTCTTGTGTGGGGCCTGAAAGTTTGCATTTCTTTTTTTCCTTTTTTTTTTTTTTTGAGTTGGCATTTTTAAGAAGCTCCCAAGTGAGTTAGGTAGTGCAATCCATGGAACACACTTGAGTGGGGAAGATTTAGAATAGCAGTTTTCAAACTTTTAATCTTAGGACCACTGTATGCTTTTTAAAATTATTAAGGACCTCATTGAGCTTTTGTTTATATAAATTATGTCTAGCATGTCTGTCATGTTAGAAAATAAAACTGAGAAATATAAAATATGTATTTAATCCCTTTAAATCACAATTTTAATTCCATTACATGTTAATATAAGTAACATATTTTATTGAAAAATAACTATATTTCCAAGAAAAACCTTCTATATTTTTGCAATATCTCTTTAATATTTGGCTGCACTTTGTCAGAAATGAAGGCATCTAGCAGAAAATTTGTAAGCACATATTTGAACTCAACAACACCATCAATCAAACGGGTATACTGTGTATCTATAGACTACTTTATCCAACAACCAGCAGAATATACATTCTATTCAAGTTCACGTGAAACATTCACCAAGATAAACCACATTCTGGGCTAGAAAACACCTCAACAAATTTTGAAAGAAATCATACAATATTTGCTCTCAGACCACAGTGGAATTAAACTAGAAACCAATAACAGAAAATCCCTAAGAACTTTTTGATTAAACAACACACTCCTAAATAATCTCAAGATAAATTAAACAATATTCTTAACTAAATGAAAATGAAAACCAAACTTATCAAAATTTGTGGGATGCAGCAAAAGCACTATTTCAAAGGAAATTTACAGCATTGAATGCATCTATTAAGAAAGAAAAAAGATCTAAAATCAGTCACCTAAGTTTCCACATTAGGAAACTAGAAAAAGAAGAGAAAATTAAACCCAAAGTTAATAAAGAAAAGAAATAATAAAAATAAGAGCAGAAATCAATGAAATTGAAAACAGGAGGTCAATAAAGAAAATCAGGGAAACCAAAACTGTTTCTTTGAAAAAAACCAATAAAATCAATAAACCTCTAAGCCAGGTTAACAAAGACGAAAAGAGAGGACACAAATTAGTAACATAAGAAATGAAAGAAGGGACATCACTACAGAGCTCACTGACATTAACAGGATAATTAAAGAATAATATGAATAACTCTATGCCCACATATTTAATAACCTGGATGAAATGAACCAATTCCTTGAAAAAAGCAATCTGCCAAAACTCAGACAAAAATAAATAGACAATATGAATAGGTCTATATCTATTAAAGAAATTTAATCAATAATTAATAACCTTCCAAAACAGAAAGCACTAGGCTCAGATGGGTTTACTGTTGAATTCTTATAAACGTTTAAGAAAGAAATTATGCCAGTTCTCTCAGTCTTTTTCAGAAGAGCAGTAGGAGTAGATGCTAACTCATCCTATGAGGCCAGCCTCACTCTCATTACTGAGACCAGAGAAAGACATTATCAAAAAAAAAAAAACCTGACTAATAGCTCTCATGAATTTAGAAAAACTCCTCAATGAAATACTAGTAAATATACTTACCTGGCAGGGGAGATACCATGATCACGAAGGTGGTTTTCCCAGGGCGAGGCTTATCCATTGCACTCCGGATGTGCTGACCCCTGCGATTTCCCCAAATGTGGGAAACTCGACTGCATAATTTGTGGTAGTGGGGGACTGCATTCGCGCTTTCCTCTGAATCTTTAAAAAAAAAAAAGAAATACTAGTAAATAGAACATAACAATGTACAAAGAAAAATTATATACCAAGTGACATTTATCGCATATGCAAGGCTAATTCAACAGTTGAAAATCAATTAATGTGGACTTCCCTGGTGGTATAGTGGATAAGAATCTGCCTGCCCATGAAGGAGGCACAGATTCAATTCCTGGTCCAGGAAAATTCTGCAGCCTGCAGGGCAATTAAGCCTGTGTGCCACAACTACAGAGCCCACGCTCTAGAACCCACAAACCACAACTATTGATGTACCAAACCTACTGAAGCCCCAAGCTCTAGGTCCCATGAGTCACAACTACTGAACCTGAGTGCCTCAACTACTGAAGCCTGCATGCCTAGAGCCTGTGCTCTGCAAAAAGAGAAGCCACCGCAATTGAGAAGCTGGTGTATTGCAATGAAGAGTAGCCCCTGCTCATGGCAACTAGAAAAAGCCCGTGTACAGCAACAAAGACCTGATGCAACCAAAAATAAAATTAAATTTAAAAAAAGAATGATGGAAGACCCAATTAATAAAAATAAATTAATGTAATCCATTACATTACAATCTTAACAGTCTAAAGAAGAAAAATCACATGATCATATCAATAGAGATAGAAAAACTATTTGATAAAAATCCAACACTCGAAAGAAAAAAAAACCCAACACTCATACATGATAAATACTCTCAGCAAACTAGAACTAGAGGGGAACTTTCTTGATAGTATAAAGAATACTACAAAAAACCTACAGTAGCATTTACTGGGTGGGGAGATTCCAAGATTGGTAAGATTTTCCATTGCGATACAGAACAAAGAAAGGATGTACCCTCTTACCACTGCTATTCAGCATTGTCCTGGAAGTCCTAGTTAATGCAGTAAGACAAGAAAAGAAAATCAAAGCTATTTAGGTTGAGAAAGAGTAAATCAAGATGACTTTGTTAATAGAAGACATGATCATCTCTATAGAAAATCTAAAAGAATCAACAGAAAAAACAAAAATCCCTCCTGGAGCTATTAAGTGATTATAGTAAGACTGACTGCTCCTGGAGTAAGATTGGAGGATACAGTGTTAATATACAAGAATAAATTACTTTTCTATATAACCAGCAATGAACAAGTGGAGTTTGAAATTAAAAACGCAATATCACTTACATTAGCACTCCTCAAAATAAAATACTTCAGTTCAGTCACTCAGTCCTGTCCGACTCTTTGCGACCCCATGAACCGCAGCATGCCAGGTCTCCCTGTTCATCACCAGCTCCTGGAGTTTACCCAAACTCTCATCCATTGAGTTGGTGATGCCACTCAACCATCTCATCCTCTGTCATCCCCTCTCCTCCTGCCCTCAATCTTCCCCAGCATCAGGGTCTTTTCAAACAAGTCAGCTCTTCGCATCAGGTGGCCAAAGTATTGGAGTTTCAGCTTCAGCATCAGTCCTTCCAATGAACACCCAGGACTGATCTCCTTTAGGATGGACTGGTTGGATCTCCCTGCAGTCCAAGGGACTCTCAAGAGTCTTCTCCAACACCACAGTTCAAAAGCATCAATTTTTCGGCACTCAGCTTTCTTTATAGTCCAACTCTCACATCCATACATGACTACTGGAAAAACCATAGTCTTGACTAGACAGACCTTTGTTGACAAAGTAATGTCTCTGTTTCTTAATATGCTATCTAGGTTGGTCGTAACTTTCCTTCCAGGGAGTAAGCGTCTTTTAATTTCATGGCTGCAATCACTATCTGCAGTGATTTGGGAGCCCCAGAAAACAAAAGTCTGCCACTGTTTCCACTGTTTCCCCATCTATTTGCCATGAAGTGACAGGACCGGATGCCATGATCTTAGTTTTCTGAATGTTGAGCTTTAAGCCAAGTTTTTTACTCTCCTCTTTCACTTTCATCAAGAGGCTCTTTAGTTCTTCTTCTTCACTTTCTGCCGTAAGGGTGGTGTCATCTGCATATCTAGGTTATTGATATTTCTCCCGGCAATCTTGCTTCCTAAGGCCCTCTTGACTTCACATTCCAGGATGTTTGGCTCTAGGTGAGTGATCACACCATTGTGATTATCTGGGTCGTGAAGATCTTTTTTGTGTAGTTCTTCTATGTATTCTTGCCACCTCTTCTTAATATCATCTTCTGTTAGGTCCATACCATTTCTGTCCTTTATTGAGCCCATCTTTGCATGAAATGTTCCCTTGGTATCTCTAATTTTCTTGAAGAGATCTCTAGTCTTTCCCATTCTATTGTTTTCCTCTATTTCTTTGCATTGATCACTGAGGAAGGCTTTCTTATCTCTCCTGGCTATTCTTTGGAACTCTGCATTCAAATGGGAATATCTTTCCTTTTCTCCTTTGCTTTTTGCTTCTCTTCTTTTCACAGCTACTTGTAAGGCTTCCTCAGATAGCCATTTTGCTTTTTTGCATTCCTTTTTCTTGGGGATGGTCTTGATCCCTGTCTCCTGTACAAAGTCACTAAGTATTTACCAAAATACTTAGATATATATCTAATAGAATATGTACAAGATCTATATGAGAAAAACCATGAAATTCTGAATAATGAAATCTAAGTAAATAGAGAGATAGATATCCACATTCATGGATAGGAAGACTCAATATTCGTTGGCCTCAAAGATAATTTCTATTTGTTTTCTGCTTACCATTTTCTGTGTGGGGTGTGTTTTTTTTTTTTAAGTGGGAATTGGGCTTGCCCTATGATTTCCTCCCCGGCATCATTCAAGTCATTTATCTTTGCTTCCTCTTACTTTCCTACAGGGCCAGAGTCCTGTGTACATCAGGGCCCTACGTAGGTTGATGGCGGCCTGATTTCAGTTTGTTTCAGTTTTGTAACAGGAATTTCAGCTGTGGAGTCATGCAAGGCCTCTTAAGAAAGATGTACGTTTACTTCTGAGAGCATAAAGGTTTGGGTTGTTGTGTAACCTGAGTGTCCAGAGGTGAAAAGCTTGTGGCTCTTTTGAAGAATGAAGTATTATATTAAATTTTGGTTATTAAGTTTTTAACTGTAGCCTTTCTGTCTGGAGAAATAAAATAAAATCCTTTAAATGAAAAAAAAAAAAAAAAGGAAGACTCAATATTGTCCAGATGTCAGTTCTTCTCAAGTTGATCTGTAGATTCAATGAATCCCAATCAAAATTCCAGCAAGTTATTTTGAGGTTATTAGCAAACTGATTCTAAAATTTTTATGAAGCAGCAAAAGACCCCTTTTTTTAAAAAATGGGCCAAACACCTCACCAGTTAAAATGTACAGATGGCAAATAAGCACATGAAAGGAAAATTTCAGGGAGATGGAAATTAAACAATGAGATACTACTACATACCTATTAAAATGGCCAAAACCCAAACCCAAACACTGTCAACACCAAAAACTGGTGAGGATATGGAACAATAGGAATACTCCTTCTTTGCTGGTGGTACAGCCACTTTGGAAGACAGTTTGGTAGTTTCTTACAAACTGAACATATTTTACCATACAATCCAGCAATTGTGCTCCTTGATATTAGCCAAATTACTTGAAAACAAGTTCACATAAAAACCTGCAAACATATTGTTTGAGGGAATGTAAAATGGTACAACTACTGTGGAAAAACAGTCTGAGTTACTAAAAAAATTAAACATAGAATTACCATATGATCCAGCAATTTCACTCTTGGTGTATAATCAAATAATTAAAATGAGAGTCTTGAAAAGATATTTGTACATCCATGTTCATAGCAGGATCATAGCAGCTAAAATGTGGAAGCAACCCAATTGTCCACCAATGAATGAATGGATAAGCAAAATGTGGTGCATACATACAATGTAATATTATTCAGCTTTAAAAAGGAAGGAATTTCTATAATACGCTATACCAGGATGAACCTTGAAGACATTATGCTAAGTGAAATAACCCAGTCACAAAGTACAAATGCTGTGTGATTACACTTCTATAAAATACTTACAGCGGTCAAAATCAGAGACAGAAAGTAGGATGGTGGTTGTCAGTAGCTGAGGGAAGGGGAAAAATAAGAATTATTGTTTAATGGATAGTTTTGGTTTTACAAGATGAAAAGTGTTCTGGAGGTGGATGCTGGTGATGGTTGCAAAATATTATGAACATATTTAACATTGAACTTTACACTTAAAATGGTTAAGGTGGTAAATTTTATGTTGTATATTTTACTACAAATAAAAATAATTAGGAAAAATACCCCTATACGCAGGTGTTTGTAGTAGATTTATCTATAATTGCCAAAACTTGGAAGCAACTAAAATGTCCTTCAGTGGATAAATGAACAAATAAACTATGGGATAGCTACAGAGTAGAATATTATTCAGTGATAAAAAGAAATCATCAAGGCATGAATAGAAACAGAGGAATCTTAGTTTTCACTTAAGTGAAAGAAGCCAATGTGAAAAGACTACATGCTGTAAGATTCTAAATATATGACATTTTGGAAAAAATCAAACCATGGAGACTGCTAAGACATCAGTGGTTGCCAAAGGAGGAATGAATAGGCTGAGTCCAGAAGAGATTTAGGGCAGCGAAAGTATTCTGTATCATGCTATAATGATATATACACATAATTATATATTTGTCTAAACCCATAGAATGTACAACACCATGAGTGAACCCTAACATAAACAAACATTTTGTGTGATAGCTTACCAGTTTACCAAATGTTTGGGACTTCCCTGGTGGTCCAGTGGTTAAGAATCTGCCCACCAGTGCAGGGAACATGGGTTCAATCCCTGGTCTGGGAAGATTCACATGCTGCAGAGTAACTAAGCCCATGGTCCACAGCTACTCAGCCCATGCGCCTAGAGCTTGTGCTGTGTAGCAACAGAAACCACTGCAAGGAGAAGCCCGTACACCATAACTAGAAAGACCCCACTCGCCCCAACTAGAGAAAGCACACTCGCAGCAATGAAGACTCAGCACAGCCAAAAATAAACAAATAAGCTGGTCTGGTGCAGAGTGTTGATAATGGGGGAGGCTATGCACGTATGGAGGCAGGGGTATATGGTAAATCTTTGTACCTTCTGCTCAGTTTTTTGATATGAAACTAAAGCTGTTCTAAAAAAAAGTGTATTTAAAAAAAATCTGGCTCAACAGAAGATATTAGATTTTCATATCTGTTTCTGCATTAGATATCCTGAAGTCAGAGAAAGTAAGAATCAGACAAAGCAGTGAAGGCATATTTTATTCAGTACCTATTGCAATAGGAGACAAGAGACTCAGTTTAGAATTGGACTTCACTCTGTATTATACAAAAAGGACAAGTGGGAAGTTATAGGCAAGGAACAGGGTGGGAAATAGTGGATGGAAAATTACATAGAGGAAACATCAGGAATAAAAGGGAATTCTGGCTAAAAACATTGATAGGATTTCTGCTAAAGGCAGGCCAAGGTGGTCAGATACTAAGGGAGGGGGACTCTGGCTAAACTAATTCAACTAGATTCTTGCTAAAACTGAAATAAGTAGGTCAAGCACAAAGCCCAAAGTTAGAGCCTTGAGGGCTTAGAGGAGCCTGAGTAGAGTTGGGCCTAGAAGAGTCTTTGTCACTTCAATAGTGCTGGTTACTTTTTTTATTTAAAATTGTTTTGTGATTAGATCACCCTTTCTGGTGTACAGGACACTTCCCAAGTGTTCCCTTCTAAAACTAGATTAGGAAGAAAGATCATTGAATAGCTACTTCCTTACAAAAGTACACATGGATACTAAAGGCATTGAAGATAAGTCTTATCCCATTCTCTTGTTTTCATACACTGAGAAAAACTATCAGAACGAAAAATGACGTAGTTCCCTCTCCCAACCTAATAGAGGTAAGTGGTATATAATTTAAGTACTGGCTTTACCCGCTGAGTAGCCATGTGAAGCCATATTTCTATTCCTGTAAAACAGGAATGTTAACATCAACCTTTCAAGACTCAGGCTGATAAAAGGAAGTTGTGATTTCATTCATTCTTACATATATATTAAGATATACACACATCTATGTATATACATAGAAATTATGTTAAACTATTCACATAAATAGATATATATAATAGTAATGGGTCCCATTTATTTTATATTGTTACATATATTCCAACTAAATGAAATCAAGCATAGCTATATGAAGAAAGTAGCATCTCAGGACAGTCTTAAAAGATAGTTGGATTTCAACAAAAGGGAACAACATGGCAAGGGATCAAAAGTGGAAAAGCATAGTGAAAACTGAGGGCATGGTAAGTATTGTGATGTGGCTGGAGTATAGGATGCCTGGTTGGAGTCAAGAGTCATATAGGTGGGATGGGGAAGGAGGTGGGAGGGAGTCCCAAGAGGGAGGTGACTTATATACACCTATGGCTGATTCATGTTGATGTTTGGCAGAAACCAACACAATTCTATAAAGCAGTTATCCTTCAATTAAAAAATAAATTTAAAATAAAAAAAGCCACATCAGAGATCAGGATGGGATCAAATGGTTCAAGGCCTTAACGTCATGCTAAATTTCTGAACCGCAAGTCTATGAATGCTCTCTGATTACATTTTTCATGGCAGCAGTGTGGAGAATGTATTGATGGTGCAGAGGCAAGGGCTTCATTAAGAATTTGTCACAACAGTTCAGAGGGGACCAGGAAAATGGCAATAAGAGAAAAGAGGAAAATACCTGAAATTTTCCTTCCAAATGATCCAATAATTTTATTTGTCCAAGCCAGAGAATTAAGCGATGATTCTTGGGGATGTGTGAAAGATCCTGATAACAAACATGGCATTACAGATACACCTATTCAGGTGTAAGCCATTAACAGGAAGAAAGGCAAGTCTTGGAAAACAGGAAAAATAGCAAAATGGTTACATTTAATGTGTGATATGAGTGTATTCAAATAAAATATGTGATTTTACAGAACAGGGACTTCAAAGTTACAGCACTTAGGACATGCCATTTTAACACAGTTCTGCTTCCAAGAGACAAGTGCTCAGGCCTGGTGCACTGGGAAGACCCAGAGGAATCGGGTGGAGAGGGAGGTGGGAGGGGGGATCGGGATGGGGAATACGTGTAACTCTATGGCTGATTCATATCAATGTATGACAAAACCCACTGAAATGTTGTGAAGTAATTAGCCTCCAACTAATAAAAAATAAAAAAATAAAAAATAAATTAAAAAAAAAAAAAAAGAAACCTTTCTGATCCTCACCCAATGCTCTAATTACTCCCTCCTCTGCCCTCTAGAAACCTGTTGTGGGGGTGGCAGAAGACCTCACTGTTTACATATCTTCCTAGCTGGGATTCTGGGCTCCATCAAGAATAAGCCAGATTTCCTTAGTGCCTAATATAAAGTCTGGTGGGGGAAAAAAAATTAGTAAATGAAAAATGAAAAAAAGACAGTCAAGACCCTCTTTTCCTCTGGTTGAATGAATGAATATTAGAACATCCTCATCTTTCTCATTTCCTCCCTTTACATACATTGCCTCTTGAGCTCTTTGTTATTTCAGTTAAGAAGAAAGCCTATTCTGCCTCCGGCAAGGTGCCAGGCCTTGCACAGAGGAGGGGCAGGCTATTCAGCTTGATCTGGCTGTGCCAGAGACTCACAGGGACTCAGGGACTGACAGCACAGAGAAGGCAACTAACCCAGACTGGAGAGTTAGAGGACAGGCTTCCCAGCGGAATCAAAGTTGAGTCCAGGAAGGACAAGTGGGAATATAGTTTGATGGAAGGTGTAAGGTCAGGAGCGGGGAGAAGTGAGTTTATGTCAGAGAAACATTATGGGTAAAGGCCTCAGCTAGAGGGAATAGTCTTCTAGATAACTGAAAACTAGACATCCTAGAGTTTAGAATATGTGAGGAAACAAGGCCACAAATGAGACTGGGGAGGTAGCCAGATTTGTAAACCATTTAAGAATTAATACTTCAGTCATAAAAGTATTGGGAAGTTTTTAATGAATGCTTTAAAACGCTTAAATTCCTCCTACAGGAATGACATGATCAGATTTACATTTTAAAAAGGTAACTGTACAAATAGTAAATTGAATGGGGACAATGGTGAACGCAGGGGAAATAGTTCAAAGTATTACAGCGGAGAAATGACGGTAGCTTGTACTATGGTGGTGAGAATAGAAATAAATAGAATAATCGGTAGAAGAATTCTTGTGACTGTGATGTAGGAGGATTGGGAAGTGATTGGGGAGGTGGTGAGTCTGGACTTTTCTTCTGAAGGGATAGACCCTTTAATATTTTAATCATGGGAGTGATCCATTCAGATATGGGTTTAAAAATAGATTACTTGGCAGGTGGTGAGAAGACTGTCAAAACAACGCACAGGTAAGAGCTGAGACAAGCGAAGAGGGAGCAGTTGGCGTGGGAAGGAACCGAAGACCCGAAAGAGGTATCGGAATCGCGTCCCAGGCAGTCAGAGAAGCAGAAACTGACGCAGCCCCAGAAACAGCTGCTTGGGGACGGGGGAGGGGCGGGGGGTGGCAAAGGAGCCGGGAGCGCAGCAGGAGCTACCCACGCCTCCCAGCGCCGGGGGCGGGACCAGGGCACGCACGGCGGCGTGACGCACGCCCGCAGCTGGCCTCGTTCTGGCCGCCGCCGCCGCTGCGAAGCGGAGTAGGATGAGGCCCGCGGCTGCGGCTCCGGCGTCGGCGGGGCCAGCAGCAGCAGCTGAGGCAGCAGCTGAGGGAGCCGCGACGGCCGCGCCCCCCCCTCCTGACCTGGATTAGGCCCAGCAGCTCCGTGGCCGCCGCCGCCCCGCGGGGGGGCGGGGTGGGGAAGTGCTTCGTCTCCCCCCCCCCCCCCCCCGCCACTGCCGCCGCCTCAGAGGAGGCAACCGCCGCGACCCCGGGAAACCCGCGGCCCAGCCTTAAACCCCCAGCCCCAGGGACTGGCATGAGCTGCCCTTCGGCGGCGCCGGGGGCCGGGGGAGCCGCTACCGCCTGAACCCCGGCCTGCCGCCCGACCCCACCTCGCTGACCGAGGCTGACCGCGGAGCGTGCGAACGACCCCGCCACTGCTTTTTTCCTTCCCCAGATCACACACCCCAGCCCCAGAAGATGGGGAACTGCCTCAAGTCCCCCACTTCGGATGACATCTCCCTGCTTCACGAGTCTCAGTCCGACCGGGCCAGCTTTGGCGAGGGGACGGAGCCGGATCAGGAGCCGCCGCCGCCATATCAGGTAGGGGAGGGTGTGTGTTGGGGAAGGGGGGGTGCGAGGAGTAGAGGCGGCTCTGGCGGAGATTGTGGGGGCTTGGGGGCTGTCTGTCACTGTCCCTGGCCTCGGCAACACCTGGCCTGGGAGGCACTGACCCCCCCTTAGGGCTGGGTTTAAGTGTGATTGCTCCCATCGTCAGTTTAGGGGGAATCCTTCACCTTCTTTCGAGCAGTGTGGGGATGGTACTTGTGTCCTTGAGTTCTGGGATTCGAGTGTGTGATTATATCCCCTTGACCAGTGACTGGTGGCTAGATTGTGGAGTTCGGAAGTGATGTTTTCTTGCCTTTATATTTGAATTGTGAGATTCGAAGATGATTTCCTCATCACCGGCTGGATTATGGGTTCTGGATAAGTGGTTAACCTCCCCCCGCCCCCACCCGCCGCCACACATACACCCCATTTATACTTTCAAGTGTGATCCTCCTCTCCTCCCTCTCGTCTGTTTGTATTCATTGAATTTAGTAGGCGTTCATTTCTTCCTGTGCTTGGGAGATTTTCAAGTAGTGATTTTGGTTCCAACAACATGGAGTTGCTTCTTTATATATATGTGTGTGTGTGTGTGTTTATGTTAATTGTAGGACTCAGCTTAGAGACTGAACAGCAACAACAACCGTATTAATTCTGAACCCCTCCTCTTTTTGCTCCACCCCTGTGACACACCTTTTAAACGCGCTGGTTTAAGAGAACTTGATTATCTTGAACTTTGGAAACCTTTAAACCTTACTTGAGAAATACCTTCTGTTACTCATGGTTCTCCCTATGTATCAAAGACTTGTCTTCTAAATAGCTTCACTGCTTTTTGTACAGCAATCAGCAGCTCCAGCTGTCTTTACATAATTTGTAAAGAGCTGAGGACCTCTTTAGAAAACTCAAAATAGATATGTAGATGTTATAATCCATAATATATATATAAACCTTTCCTCTACTTTTTCAAGATGTTGATTAAAAACTTCACCAGAAGGACTTGGATAGTTAAGTGGCTTAATTTTTTTTCCTGATTGGGGTTTAATTTTCTAACTGGGCAGTCTCCTTTGTTGTTTCATGTGGTGACATCATTATCTAGTGTTATTCCTTTCTCATTCCTATGTAAATCAGTGTCTCACCACACCAGAAAAACCTGATCACAAATGCTAGTTTTCTGAGTAAAACCCATCAGGGGCCTTTGATATATGCTGGTGAAGTCGCATCTTTTCATGTGGCATACGGAAGACTCTGTGATTTATCCCTCACATTCATATTCCAGGCCTGTCAAACACAACAGCTTATTCTCACCTCTCTTCCTTAGCTCCAGTTGCTTTCTCTGGAACCCTTCCCCCAAGGTCAGCAGGTGAGCGTGTAATCCTCTTTGAGGACTCAGCTGAGCTGTATCTGAAGTTCCTAAATTCCCCTCCCTCTCTCCCTGAATCCATCACTCCCTGCTTTGTGTCCCCCATGAAGGAAGTGTCCGCACTTTCAAAAGCAACACATATAACACTTACACGTTGTCCTTGTTAAGTTAGATGTGTGTCTCATTCTTGAGGCATTTCCCTCCTTCTCCAGTATATGCAGGTAGGAACTCTGTTTCCTGTTTGTTGTATCCACAACATCTGGCTTCATAGTAGTTGCTCAGTAACTGGAAGAAGGGAAAACTCGAAGCCCTTGAGAACAGGGACTACCCCCAGTGCTTAGTGCAGTTTCTGGCACATAAACACTTAAATGTTGAGTGAATTAATGAATTTGAATTGAGTATTGCTGTGTAAGTTTATACACCCATTTCTTCCAAAAAATTGTCATAGGAGAAGTCTCTAAAAATCCAAGCCAAATCTAAGTGCTTTCCTGAGTCTTTGAAGCAAGTAAATTGTTTCACTCTTACTTTCCTTCAAATTTCACTCTTGATTTCCTTCATAAATGTTATAGGACAGTGTGCTTATTTCCATTTCATGAAAAAAATTTTTTAGAGGTATGAGTTTTTATTTCAAAATCTCCTATATTCCTTAGTCCTCTTCTAAGCAATTAAAATACCTTCAACTTACTGTACTCTTTCTCTTATATACATGTATATCTTATACATTGTTAAGAATAACTTCTTCAGAATTTATGGAGATTGTATTCAATATTTGCCTTTTCCAGGAGGATTAAGATAATAGTTTTTTTGGTATCATGTAGAAGTGTTTTTTGGGACATGTTATTTGTGACAGTGGGAGTTTTTCATGGTTGCCCTTTCCTGAAATGAAAACCCAGATACTGCTAGGCAACTTTGGTATCAATTTAAAGAAAGTAATTTCTTTAAAGATAGAAGTATAAAAAGAGAAGCTTTTGTAGAAATTTGTCTTACCTGAAGGAACTGAAATGTTTTAGGAATGTGAAATGTGTTAGGAATGTAAAATTCAGATCGTCTGAGAAACACCAATCCAAGATAAATAAATAATTTATACTTTTATAAATATAATGAACAGAAGTAACTTATTTTTTCTTCAAATATAGTATATAATTGACAGCTATAGAAATACTGACTTATTTCTTTAAAGAATAGTTTCAGCTACAAAAGGATATTTTAAAAATTCAGAGAATAACTGATTGTAAAGGAACACATTTGGTATTCTGCAGTGAGTAGTTAAAAGATGTGTGTACATGTATATGCCAAGAGCTCTATAATAAACTTCAATAAGATCCAGTAATTTCCTGTTAGCAGGATCTGAGATTTGTTTTATCTATTTATGCTTGAAAGTAAGCATAAACAAATTGTGGTCAAGTTTATGGAAAATACATATTTCTCTCCTGGGTTTCTTTTGTAGCCTCCTCACTGGTCTCCCTGCTTTCACCCTTGCTTTCCCTTTAATCCATGTTTAATCTATCATCCAGATTGTTTCTGGTGAAACAGATCATGACACTCTACCAAACTTTCTGTGAATCCTCATTTCATTCAAAGTAAAATCCAGATTCCTTAGTGTCCCATAAACCCTACATGATCTGTACTCTCTGCCCGCAAACATAGTTCTCTTTATACCTACTACTACTCTGCCCTTTGCTGGCTTCTCTTTAACCTCTCTGGCCTCTTTGTTCTAGGATACACCAGAACCTTTGCCCTGGTTGATTCTGGGCCTTTAGTACTTTCCCCCCAAGTATCATCATGGCTGACTCCCTTCCTTCAAGTTTTTACTCAAATTGTGACACTTTCTTAAATCCTCTCTGACCACCCTATTTATTTTATTTTATTTTTTCATTTATTTTTATTAGTTGGAGGCTAATTACTTTACAGTATTGTAGTGGGTTTTGCCATACATTGACATGAATCAGCCATGGATTTACATGTGTTCCCCATCCCGATCCCCTCTCCCGCCTCCCTCTCCATCCCATCCCTCTGGGTCTTCCCAGTGCACCAACCCTGAGCACTTGTCTCATGCATCCAACCTGGGCTGGTGATCTGTTTCACCCTTGATAGTATACTTGTTTCAGTGCTATTCTCTCAGAACATCCCACCCTCGCCTTCTCCCACAGAGTCCAAAAGTCTCTTCTGTACATCTGTGTCTCTTTTTCTGTTTTGCATATAGGGTTATCGTTACCATCTTTTTAAATTCCATATATATGCGTTAGTATACTGTATTGGTCTTTATCTTTCTGGCTTACTTCACTCTGTATAATGGGCTCCAGTTTCATCCATCTCATTAGAACTGATTCAAATGAATTCTTTTTAATGGCTGAGTAATATTCCATGGTGTATATGTACCACAGCTTCCTTATCCATTCATCTGCTGATGGGCATCTAGGTTGCTTCCATGTCCTGGCTATTATAAACAGTGCTGCGATGAACATTGGGGTGCATGTGTCTCTTTCAGATCTGGTTTCCTCGGTGTGTATGCCCAGGAGTGGGATTGCTGTGACCACCCTATTTAAAATTGCACTTACTTTAGCACTCTGCTAAGCTTACCCTGTTCTGTTATTTCCCCATAGCATTTATCATTTTCTAACATTATTTATTATCTCCCACTGGTGGTAAACTCCATGAAGAAAGGGAGTTTAAAAAAAAAAAATTGTGGTTTCCCAAGTGTCTAGAACAGTGCCGGGACTTAATAGGCACTCAGTTACTGGTTGAAGACTGGATTTCCTTTAAACGAATTAATGTATTTATTTTGAGGCAAGGCAAGTGCAGTTGAATGTCTTATAAAAATTATGCATATTCCTAGTGCCTTTTTCCTTTATTGTGGATCATTTTTAAGAAATCAATCCTAAAAATCTAGTCCCAATAATACTAAATATAGTCATTGGTTTAAAATAATCATTGATAAAATAGTGTAATTCTTTTCAACCCTTTGTAATCTTAACAAAATGTTTATTGTATGAGAAAGAATGTGAATCCTTGTCCTTAAAGAAATCTGAGATAAGAGGTTAGAGCTTTTCTTGAATTAGAAAATAAAAAAAGAAGAAATTTGACATACCATCTACTCTTTAGGGAAGGAATTTTTTAAAAGAATACAAAGGACATCTACCCATCAAGGACAGTCTTAGAAGGGTTGTTAGAGGGAAGATAAGTCATGAAAGTCTGAGGAAAGGGCCAGGTAAGATAGCCCAGCCTTGGAAGGTGTAAGTGAACTAATTGAAAAACCACTAGTCACTCTAAGACCCCCATTCCTCATAGGTTAATTCACTCTGTTAAAAAGTTAATATTCAATGACTGCAAAAAAGCTCTTTACAGTATTTTTATCTGAGTAGGTATATATTTGCACAAAGTGGTATCTCTCAGTTTTGCAGCAGTTGTATGTTCAGTAGTTTGAGATTTACTGATCTTTTACTTCTGCCCTGCGCTTTGTGATTAATACATTTGAGATTTTGAAATCAGAAGAAAAATTATAATATAGCACTGAGTGCAATTGTAGCTCTGGTTTTGGAGTCAAATGGGTCTGAGTACATATCGTGGTTGTTACTTACATGTAGAATATGAAGAGGGTTTATCAGATTATGTTATGTCTGGAGGAACTTCTTTCACAAATAACAAAACATTTTGGATATTTCAAACTGCCTGAAAGTTGTTTTTTTAAGGCGTGGTCTCTCCTTTAGAACACTCTCTCTTTTATAAATCTAGACTAAGAAAATACTTATTTTTAAGCTTTCAAACCTGTAATAAATAATACCTTTTTTTTTTATATCTTTATGAAATTCAAGTAATTGAGGTTTTGAGGGGTTTTTTTGTATTATTATTTTTAATGTATTAGTGTTTTGTTTACCATTTTGCTGAAAATTACCTCAATGTATCTCACATATCTTACTCTTAATAAACAAATTGTTTAACATATCTTACTCTTATTAATCGAATTGTTTGTGAGATTTTATCCCTCCTCTCTTAAAGTTCTACCTTTTCATTGAGGTGCAGATCAACTCCAACCTCTTTAATAAAGCTTCCACTTTTTCCCCCTCTCCTGATTTCTTCAAGTACAGTACTTTTTCTGTGTAATATTTATCTGGAAATCATATATTACCTTCTTAATTAGTTCTTGATGCTTTAACATTTATTATTTTTCCAGATCACAGTTTTCTTAAAAGTAAGAATGATGTGTTCAGATTTTAAAAGTTTCTCAGTAGAGTGGAATGGCACCTTACACATTATAGACCTAGAACTCTGCCTTCTCCCTCTTACACCATCACCACTGCAACTGAGGTCTTCATGACCTCTCACAATTTACTGTTTAATGTCTCCTCTTCTCCCCATTCATTTCATCCCTTGTTGTTCAGTAGATTCTGTCCAAATCAGATTCCCTTGCCTCTTAATCCTTAAGGATTCTTCATGACTCATCGCTGAAGACCTATCTTAGCATTCAGAGTTATAATCTGACTTCTTTTATACTTTCCCAGCTTTTTGTAGTCTCATATGAAATTACAGGTGGCACAGTGGCAAAGAAACTGCCTGCCAATGCAGGAGATGCCAGAGATGAGGGTTCAATCCCTGGGTCGGGAAGATCACCTGGAGAAGGAAATGGCAACTCACTACGGTTTTTTTCTTTTTTGGAAAGGAAAGTTTGCTTTTTTTCAGATGCTGGTATCTGGGGAGGTAGGGTGGCAGACATCTGTCCAAAGGCCAACTGCCCCCCCCCCCCCAACACACACACACACACACACACACACACACACACTCTCTCTAATCTCTTGCTGGAAAATTCTATGGACAGAGGAGCCTGGTGGGCTACAGTCCATGGAGTCTTCAAAGAGTCGGACACAGCTGAGCGACTGAACACACACACATATGCACATAAAATCTGTACTGTAGTCAGACTGACATTTGCTCTATAATTTGGGTTGGTCAAAAAATTCGTTCGGGTTTTTGAATGATGTTACAGAGAAATGTGAATGAACTTTTTGGCCAACTCAGTATATATGTATGCCTTCTGGTACCCAGCCTCTGCCTTTGCTCATTGCCCAGAATACCCCTCTTAATCATTCCCAGTGTAAATTTTAGTTTGCAGTGTCCAGCTCAAATGTTAGGAGTCCTTTTTTGATCTCCCCCAACATGAATAGCTTCTTAATCTGAACTCAGTTAGCACTTGTTTACCTTTCTTAGGACACTTTACCTTTCCTATTTGATTTTAATTCTTTATAACAATGTTACATCTCCCCTACCAGAATCCAAGTCTGATGATTCATCTTTGCATTGCTAGAACTATTTTTACATAGCAGACACTCAAATACTTGAATAAATGTGAAAATCAGTTACTGTGTTTTTATGTGAGTGTGAAGTTTTATGGTTGTTGACTTCTGTGTAAATTGTTCCCAGAATCCTGTGCTTTAGTGTTTGGCTTTTGTACTTTAGAGGGTTCTGCTATTTTTCTCTTCCATGTTAACTATTTTATCTGACTATATTCAGTTTTGTCCCATCACTTCTAATTTATAAAGTGCATAAGCTTTGGCAAAGTTAATCTCTTTACTTTTATTTTCATTTGAGTTTGGTCTGTGTTCAGCTTGCCTCATCTTTCTTTTTTTTAAATAAGCAGTTTATTTGTAACCGTTGTTGCAGGAATTTTGTCTGTGCATGATCTCCCACTCTGGATGTCCTTTAATTAAGGCTGATGCTTTGCCATTAAGAATGTATGAGCACCTTTAAGATTAGGGCAGTTTATGTTAGAGTTTAATTCTAACTATAGGGTAACTTGAAAAGATAGGGGTAATGAGTACTCGGTACAGAAGATCTGAGAACTTGATTTTCTTAAAATATTTTTTAGTTAGTACTTTCTGGTACATATTTTTGTAAAATTTTGATCTTTTAAAAAGTCTTAATACTTAAGATAGATTACACAGACTGGCTACTCTAGGTTCTCCCTGACTTTTTTCTTCAACTTACACCACTACTTTTTGTCTTCACTGTCTCAGCCAACTTCAGAACTTGTGGAAATGAAGAAGGGAGTGGAAAGAGGATGATGTAAATAAATACAATTTAAATTAGATGTTATATTTCTTTGTCATCTTGCCCCAAGCCATTTCTGAATATAATTATCTTCTATGTATTACCTTTCTTCAAGCAAAGAGTTAGGGATGATATAAAGAGTTAGGGGTGCTGTGTTTCTGTCCTGTATCATAGATTATTTTAAAGACTGTAACAAATTCCCAGGGGTTGATTACTTGTCAGTAACTTTTAATATTGAATTTAACAAGTACTTATGATATTGTTAACCTGCTCAATATTCAGGATTTTTGCACTTGTGATATAAATGAAATTAAGAGTGAGATGGTAAAAATACCAAAGACTCAGAATGGAAATATAAGTGCAAGATGTAAAGAAAAGCAAGCATATAGATAGGCAAAGTGTATGTGTTTTAATGGCAGAAGAGATTGCTACATGCAACTGAAAAGTAAAGTGATAAGGGAGAACTAAATATATTTTCTGCTCTTGGGGAATCTGGCTGACCTTTTGGTTTTGTATTTGACTTTGTGGTATGTTGCTTTTGAAGTCTTTGAAGAGTTCCTTTTTGTAACCAATTAAAAATATTTTGAGCTCATTTTAATGTGAATGTACATATACCTATCTTTTAATTAAATAGCAAACCTGGAGTGTGCTCCCAGGGGCAGTTGAGCAATTATCTTGTTACTTAATCCAGAGAGTGTACAATAAGGTAAATAAGGGATCTGAAAGTATGGAAACGAAGAAAGCAATCCTTCAGACATAGTAGTTCCTAAATTTATTAAAACTTTTTGAATTCTTATAGAGCTAACTGACTTTAAGGAGAATGAGACTTTTATAATTGTCCCAGTTAGTTAAAATTGCACATAATTTTGTATAACAATTTAATTATTATATTTGTGGAAAAAAGTAGTTTACCATAAGGCTTTAAGGTTAAAAACCAAGACACTTGATACCTCATTTCTTCTACCAATCAGTAGGTATGTGTTGGGCACCAAGACAAAAGGAAAAATGAGTTCTTTATCCCTAAAGAGCTACTACTTTAAGGAGACAAGATTAATGTATATACATGAAGCATTTATTCAGTGTGAAACAGTATAATCAAATATTAAATTGTTTCAGACTTCTTAAGTTGGAGGATCGATTTATAATATAGGGCAGTGAATCACAAAATAACTCTTTAGCTTCTGAAGATATCAAATGATGAGCATCAGTATAAAAAAGGAATAAAAGAGAAGAACTGCCCTGATTAAACTATGAGTTGGGGAGCTTGAAGCCAGAAGCATAATCAGTAGGTGGTGAGCATGAATTTAGAGGGAGTTGTATAGTCTTGTACAGTTAAAGTATAATATGTGTGTGTAAAACCTTTTTATTGTTTATATATAATACAATAAAGACTATATCTTTAATAGTATAAATAACAATCCCTTAGCTACATAACCTAGTGAACCTGCATTGCAGGCAGATTCCTCACCATCTGAGCCACCAGGGAAGCCCTTACATATTATAACCACCATCAGTATATAGCCAATATCCAACCCCTCAAAAGGCTCCCTCATATCCCTCCAACATACAATGCCCCTTCTCCAAAGGTAGCCACTATTCTGACCTCTTAACACCTTATCTTGTTTTTACCCAATTTTGAACTTAAATAATTGGTTCAGCATTGTTTGTGAAATTCAGTTATGTTGTTTCATATTGGTGGGAGCAGCTCATTATTTTTCGTTGCTGTACAGGATTCAGCTGAATAAATACACTTTTTAAAATGTAGATCATTTTTTTTTAAATCTGCATTGAATTTGTTACAATATTGCTTCTGTTTTTTTATATTTCGGTTTTTTGGCCCCAAGGCACGTGGGATTATAGCTCCCTGACCGGGCATTGAACCCTTTGGAAGGTAAAGTCTTAACCATTGGACCACCAGAAAGTGAAAGTCGCTCAGTTGTGTCTGACTCTTCGTGACCCCATGGACTTTACGGTCCATGGAATTCTCTAGACCAGAATACTGGAGTGGGTAGCCTTTCCCTGCTCCAGAGGATCTTCCCAACCCAGGGATCGAACCCAGATCTCCCACATTGCAGGCAGATTTTTTACCAGCTGAGCCACCAGGGAAGTCCCCAAATATACTTTTAAAATCCATGTTACTATTTGATGTGTATTTGGGTTGTGTTAGTTTTTGGCTGTATGAATGTGCTATGAACATTTTTTAAAAATATACATAAATACCTATTTGTGTATATTCAGGAGTAGAAATGTTGGGTAATGGAACAGTTGCCAGAGTGGTTTCACCAGTTTACACTCCTATCAACTGTGTATGAGAGTTCTATTTGCTCTGTATCCTTACCAGCACTTGGTATTGTCAGTCAAGCTTTTCTTTTGGAGTTAATAAGTCTGTAGAAGTGTTTCATTGTAGTTTTAATTTGTATTTCCCCAATAAGAAGTGCAGGCTTCCCTGGTGGCTCAGTGGTAAAGAATTCACCTGCCAATGCATGTCTTCCCTGGGTCAGGAAGATTCCCTGGGTCAGGAAGATCCCCTGGAGAAGGAAATGGCGACCTACTCCAGTATTCTTGCCTGGGAAATCCTGCAGGGACAGAGGAGTCTGGAGAGCTAGAGTCTGTGGGGTTCCAAAGAGTCAAACATGACTTAGCACCTAAAAACATGAGAAGTGCATACCAATATTAATATATGGTCTTTTGTTGCTGGCCTCTTACTTACTGTTCTCAAGATTCATCTATATGAATCTGTGGTATATATCAGGACTTCATTCCTTTTTATTGTGAAGTATTTCATTGCATGGATCAACCACATTTTGTTAGCCGTTCATCATTGATGAATGTTTGCACTTCCATTTTTTGGCTCTTACGAATGCTTTTTTTTTTTTTTTCTTCATTTATTTATATTAGTTGGAGGCTAATTACTTTACAATATTTTAGTGGTTTTTGCCATACATTGATATGAATCAGCCATGCCTTTATAAATGTTTGAATTAAAGTTTTTATGTCTTTTTATCTCTTGGTTTATACACTTCCTAGTAGAATTGCTGTGTCATATAATTCCATGTTTAACTTTTTGAGGGACTGCCAGACTTTTCCTGAACACTTGTAGTATAGTTTTACATTCCCACCAGCAGTACACAAGGGTTCCAATTTCTGCACATCAGCACCAAAACTTGTTATCTGCTTTTTGCTTTGTTTTTAAATGGCCAGTCTAATGACTATGAAGTGATATCTCGTTGTGGTTTTGCTTGCATTTCTGTAAAAGCTAATGTTGAGCGTCTTTTTGTATGCTTCTAGGCCATTTGTGTATCTTTGGAGAAATGTCTATTCAGATCTTTTATCCACTTTTAATCAGATTGTCTTTTTATTATTCAGTTGTCAAGAGTTCTTTGTATATTCTGATCCCTTGTCAGATATGAGATTGCAGGTTTTATCCTGTTTTGTGGATTGTCTTTTCACTTTTTTAAAATTAATGTTTATTGGAGTGGAGTCGATTTACAATGTTGTGTCCGTTTCTGCTGTACAGCAGAGTGAATCAGTCATACATGTACACACATCACTCCTTTGTAGGTACTTTTCCCATAGAGGTGGTTGTAGAGTGTTGAGTAGAGTTCTCTGTGCTGTACAGTAGGTCCTTGTTAATTATCTGTTTTATGTATAGTAGTGTGTATATGTCAATTCCAATTTCCAAGTTTATCCCTCCCCCACTTCTCCCCTGGTAGCCATAAGTTTGTTTTTTTATATCTGTGCGTCTGTTTCTGTTTTGTGAATAAGTCCATTTGTACCATGTTATTTTTATATTCCACATATAAGCAATATCACATGCTATTTGTCTTCCTTTACTTAGTATGACCATCTCTGGGTCCATCCATGTTGCTGCAGTGGCATGATTTTCATTCTTTATGACTGAGTAATATTCCATGGTATGCATATACCACTTCTTTATCCATTCTTTTGTCCATAGACATTTAGTTTGCTTCCATGTCCTGGTTATGTAAGTAGTGCTACAGTAAACGTTGGGGTGCATGTATCTTCCCAAACTATGATTTCTCCAGATATACACTATATGATTGTGGGATCATATGGTAGCTGTTTTTTAGTCAAGGAACCTTATTCAGTTGTCCACAGTGACTTTATCAATGTACATTCCCACCAACAGTGTAGGAGGCTCCCTTTTCTCCATACTCACTCTGGAACTTATCATTTGTAGGGTTTTTTGATGATGTCCATTCTGATCGATGTGAGGTGATACCTCATTGAAGTTTTGATTTGCATTTCTCTAATAGAGGTGTTGAGCATATTTTCATGTGCTTTTTTCCATCCGTATGTCTTCTTTGGAGAAATGTCTATTTGAATCTATGCCTATTTTTTTTAATTTTTTTAATTTATTGAACTGCATGAGCTGTTTGTATATATATATTTTGGAAATTAATCCCTTGTTGGTTGCTTCATTTCCAAATATTTTCTCCCTTTCTGTAGGTTATCTTTTCATTTTGTTTATCGTTTCCTTTGCTGTGGTCTTTTTACTTTCTTGATGGCATTACTTGAGCACAAAAATTGCTAATTCTGATAAAGTCCAGTTTATTTTTTCTTTTGTCACTTGAGCTTTCGGTGTTGTGTCTGAGCAAGTTTTGCTTAACTCAGGTTCACAAAGATTTATTCCTGTGTTTTCTTCTAAGAGTCAGTTTTTGTGTAGAGTGTAAAGAAAGCCCAAATTTATTACTTTGCATGGACTATCCTGTTAGAGCACCACTTTTTGAATACTGCTTCCTCATTGTTGTGCCCCAAATTGTCTATAAGTGTTAAGGGTTTATTTCTGGACTCTTCTGTTATGTCCATTGATTTTACATGTCTGTTCTTAATGCTAGGCGTACACTAGTTTTGCAGTAAATTTTGAAATCAGAAAATGTGAATCTTCAAATTTTGTTCTTATTATTCAACATTGTTTTGGCTATTCTTAGTCCTTTGTAGTTCTATATGAATTTTAGGATCACTGTCAATTTCTGAAAATAAGTCAGCTGGGAGTTTGATTGGGCCACATTTAATTTTTTTTTTCCTTAATGAACCTACCCTAAAACATCATTATTATCCAAAATCCATAGTGTACATGAAGGTTCACTCTTGGTGTTGTACATTGCATGAGTTTGGACAAATGTACAGTGACATGGCTCTTTCATTATAGTATCATACAAGATATTTGTCCTGCCTAAAAAAATCCTCTGTTTCACATAGTCATCCCTTCCTTCTAACCCCTGGCAACCACTGATCCTTTACTGTCTCCACAGTTTTTTTGTCTTTTCAAGAATGTCTTATATTTAGAATCAAATAGAATGTAGCCGTTTCACATTGACTTTTTACATTTAGTCATATGCAGTCAAGGTTCCTCCATGTCTATCCATGGCTTAGTTAATCATTTCTTTTTAGCTCTGAATAGTATTCCATTGCCTTGATGTATTACAGTTTATTTACATAAAGGTTGTTTCCAAGTTTTGGCAATTACGATTAAAGCTGCTGTTAAATCCATGTGTAGGTTTTTTGGGTGGATGTTAAGTTTTCAACTCCTTTAGATAAATACCAAAGGAGCACAATTGCTGGATTGTATAAGAGTATGTTTAGTTTTGTAAGAGGCCACCAAACTGTCTCTCAGAGTGGCTGTACCATTTGCATTCCCACCAGCAGTGAAGGAGATTTCTTGTTGTTCCATCCATATCCTCACCAGCATTTGATATTGTCTAGTGTTTTAGGTTTTCACCATTCTAATAGGTTTGTAGTGATATTTTTGTTTACTTGTTTTAATTTGCAATTCCTAGTTCTTATTGTGTCCACCTCTGCCCCTTAAGGTGAAGAAAAATAGAATGCTCTGACATATATCAAAATAGTTCCTTTCCTCCTCCTCCTCTTGCAAGCATGAGGGGACTTTTTAAATAATCTAGTAATATAATAATAATTAATAACCTAATAATAAGTGATTCTAATAATTACTGTGAGGACCTGGTATAGCTCATGGAAGTAAAACTTACAGATTTAGTGTGGGGTTCCCCTGGAGTTTATAACTCAGGCTAGTTCATACTGAACCCCCAGCAATCATACAGCTCCCAGCAGAATTATAGTTTAGGTTTTTCTACCCTAGCACTGGTTCTACTTGCATGCTAGATCAGAAACTGGAAGTTCTTAATTTTCATAATAATTATTTGACAGTGAATGTTATTCTTATTTTATAGATGAAGAAACAGCTTAGTTAGCTATAGAGTTAGTCAGCTATATGAGAATTGAGTTTTAGATGGCAGAAGTAATTGCACAGTATGGCAGTGGAATAGCAGAAGAATCAAAATAGATATAATACACTAGATTTGGCTCAAAGGCAGTCATGGGAACCTGGGAGTCCTTTCCAGTAGAGTGAATCTGTCAGAAGAATGGGATACTGGAATGAAGTGGGTTATACAGTGATATAATTGAGGTAATGAGGCTCCTTTATAATAAAGTGGGTCTTCTAAAAATATCTCATAAGTCATATAAAGGTAGGTTTTGTATAACACAGCAGGATTGTGCTAAATTAACAGAAATGTCCCTTTGTGTAACATCTGTTTTGTCATTTGAAAATAAACAGCACTGCCACTCAGCAAAATGCTAAAGTTAGCAAAGTATTTTTTTTTTTTTTGTTCTAGTGTCCTCTCTTCTATCCTCAATTGGTGATTCCCCTTTCATCTTTCTTTTCTCCTATAAGTGATCTGGGGTCCCTGTCTAACCTTTCTCTCCCAAATCAAAATAAGAGATGATACATTTGCCATTAATTGATATTAAGGCACCAATTCCTGATTAAAGTTAATTATAGTATGCTGCTGCTGCTGCTAAGTTGCTTCAGTCATGTCCGACTTTGTGCGACCCCATAGATAGCAGCCCACCAGGCTCCTCTGTCCCTGGGATTCTCCAGGCAAGAGTACTGGAGTGGGTTGCCATTTCCTTCTCCAATGCATGAAAGTGAAGTGAAAGTTAAGTCACTCAGTTGTGTCCGACTCTTTGAGACCCCATGGACTGTAGCCTACCAGGCTCCTCCGTCCATGGGATTTTCCAGGCAAGAGTACTGGAGTGGGTTGCCACTTCCTTCTCCTAATTATAGTATAGTATAGCTCAATCCCTGGGTCAGGAAGATCCCCTGGAGGAGGCACGGCCACCTACTCCAGTATTCTTGCCTGAAGAATCCCCATGGACAGAGGAGCCTGGCGGGCTACAGACCATAGGGTCGCACAGAGTCAGACACTGAAGCACCTTAGCACGCACGTAGCATGCATAGTATAGTGTGAATGTGTTTTACTTAGCATTATCTCCACTGGTCATTTGTATCCTAGTTTCTTGCTTTTTATTGTGATATTTTTTAAATGTTGAAGTAATAAAAGTAGATTTGAAGTTTAAAAGGGCCCTGAAGCCGTAGGAACTGATAGGTAGTCTATTCAGGGTAATGAAGGAGCAAAGAAACTTAAAAAAACAAGACTTGAAAAGATGAAGTATTCAGCCTAGAGGGGTGGGATGGGATTGGGGGTGGGAAGGAAGTTCAAGAGGGAGAGGACATACATATACTTAGAGCTGGTTCTTCTTGTTGTTTAGCAGAAACCAATACAACATTGGTGAAGCAATTATCCTCCAATTAAAAATTTAAAAAATTTTTAAAAGATGGGGTACTGAAATCACACAGGAGTGGATCCAAGTGTAGAAAATCTAACTGCAATTAGATTTAAGTGAAATTTTCCAATTCAAACAATTTATTTTGGATAAGTTTGGGATAGAAAACCTTCTAAAATATATTTTACCTTTTTAACATTTTTTTATTCCAGTACACTATCTTTGGTAACAATGTCTTTCTAAGACTGATTCTCAGCTGAGTCAAACTTCGAAACCCACCCTCTTAATTCTTATTCCTTCCCCCATACCATAAATCACTGAAATACTGACTTCAGAGCAGATTTTCATCTCATTTTACTGATTCAAAATTATTAGAAAGATGAGTTTATGATACTCTCTAAGGAATAGAATGATGCCCAGAGTCTTCAATTATGCGGGAATATTTGTGTTACTGAGTGAAATCTATTCTGCTTTTAATTCTTGTAGCTGCATTTTATAATTTTTGTGGGGAGGGGTCAAAAATTTAGTTTCCTTGGCACAAGTTTGCTTAAGTTGATTTTAGCAGGAAGTCCATATACATGTGAGAGTAGAGAAATAGAGAAAGGGAAGAAACCTTTAATATTGAGGTAAGCTTATCAGTATTTCATTTTTCAAATATACCTCCCATTCCTCACTGTTTCATTATCTGGAATTTTCTCTTGTCCCTAGATATTGTTTCTCAAAATGCTTTGTGTTTCTTAAAATGTACTTTAGTTACCCAAGACTCCTTATGTATAAATTCTTAAACTCACTGTAATTGTTTAGCTTGATAAATACTGACCTTTAAATCCACAGATCCCTTTGGGGTCAAGAATAGAACTGCATTTCGGTATAACTAATTTCCTTGGTAATCTTACATATCCATTCAAAAGCAGTGTCTGAGAAGGGAACCATGACTTTTCATCAGTTTGGTAAAGGTTTCCATGCCACAGAGAAGGTTAAGAATCCCTGAGAGGCAGTCTCTGAGTTGCAGATCATGAGCTCATATCTCTGCTGCCAGAAGCGGCAAAGCCTTGGGGGTTTGAACCACAGAGTTCTGATAGTTGTGTGATATAGGTATTCAGTTAAATTTTGCTGTTGCAACACTGTTAAGTAAATTGTCATTTAAGACCTCATTTAAGATTGGGTAACATGAAATGGAGCCATTTTTAAATGACTGAAATTCTGAAATCTATTGAAAATTAAACTTGAGATATAATTTCTCAGTCATAGATGAAAAAATTGTATCATAGCAATACAGTAGCATCATAGTTTCAAATTGCTTAGACTGTGGCGTTCAGATTTTTTTTTGACAACTCATGATAGAAAAAAATACATTTTATACCAGATTTCAGTTTATAAAAATGGAAACAAGTTTCATAAACAGTATTGATGCTTACCATTATGTATTCTGTATATTGTTTCTTTTCCTGAAAAGTCCTAACTTTGACCCTCTAAAACTGATCTCACAACCCACAATGGTTATGACCTGTAGCCCAGAAAGACTCCAAGATATAGCACCACAAAGATAAGATTACGAAATACCTTTAAAATACTTTTTTGTGTCTGTCATTTCAAACAGAATCTCTTAGGAACAAAGTTGTCTCTCTAAAAAGAACATTTTAGAGAAGAGGGTACATGTTTGTGACCTGGGAGTTGTCATTAAGATGCTTGTGCCACGTCCTTTACATTTATTATCTTTATTAAAGATTCTGAATTTTATCCTAGAAAAGGGGAAAGATAGCCAGTGAAGGGAGAAGGCAATGACAACCCACTCCAGTATACTCTTGCCTGGAAAATCCCATGGACGGAGGAGCCTGGTAGGCTGCAGTCCATGGGGTCGCTAAAAGTCAGACACGACTGAGCGACTTCACTTTCACTTTTCACTGTCATGCATTGGAGAAGGAAATGGCAACCCACTCCAGTGTTCTTGCCTGGAGAATCCCAGGGACAGGGGAGCCTGGTGGGCCACTGTCTATGGGGTCACACAGAGTTGGACACGACTGAAGTGACTTAGCAGCAGCAGCCAGTGAAAGGATTTTAGGTAGGGTTGGAGAAGTATTATGTAAATTAAAGTTTTGACGGAGATCTCTGAGAACAAATTATATATTCTATTTAGGAAGCCACTGCATTAGCAGATATTGTTACATGGGGTGTTGTCAGTAGAGAAGAAGAGTTATAGATGAATTCTCTTATTATTTGAGAGAAATAAACAGCAGAACTCAGTAATGGATTATATGGTAAGAATTTTTCCCAAGAATAGAAATATCAAGAACATATTTTGGGAGGAGATCAGCTCTGAAGGAAGAGGGTGGTATAGGAATAGGCAATAATGGGATGTGGAATGGAAGGTGGATAGATTTTAATGAGAAAGATGTAGTATAAAGTTTCTGAGAAAGTGGAAGCAGATGGAATCCAAACAGAGGAAGTGGGATTGGCCTATACAAAAGAAAACAATCTTTAGTTTTTAATAATATTAAATAATACACTTATGTGGTCAAATTCACATGGACAGAAGTACAGGTGAGAAATCTTACTTTTCTTCAGCCACTCAGTTCCACATCCACTAGGCAACTAATGTTAATATTTTTTTATATCCTTCAAGAAGTTTTATACACATGCAAACAAATACTAGTAGTCCTACCTCATCCCTTTACACAAAATGTAGCCCACTGTACACACAATTTTGCATGTTGCTTTTTCTTCCACTATATCTTAAAGCTCTTTCCCTATCTGTACATAAAAGCTTCATTCTTTAGGGCTGCATAGTATTGTTGTGTATACTGTTATTTATTTAACCAGTTCTGTATTTGGTGGACATTTGGGTCAGTACTATTCTTTGGATAATACCTCTGTTTTAACAAGTCAAAAAGACTAACTGGAGATAGGTGCACAAATGGGCAGGACTGTAAGTTTGACTGTAGAAGTTAAGTGGTCCAAATGATCTGAGTACAGAGAACTAGGTGGTCCATTTTTGGACCAGCAGATTGAACTTTAATATTTAGGTTAAATGAGCTGATGTGTGGGGAGTTACTTGGTCAAATAAGCAGGAATTTAAATGCCTCACCTAGGGAAATCTGGCCAGGTCAATAAACCAGATGGAGGTAAGGGAGTCACTGGACCAAAGTTGGAGTCAATACCAGGAAAACTCTTAATTAAACTACATGTTTGTCTGTCAGAAGTCACTTTTAGAATCCCCTTTTGATGGAGAAAAATTAAGACTATTTTTGGGTAGCCTAAATCAGGACCCTCCATTCAAGGTTAAATGGATCTAGCTTGTCTGAAGGTCAAGGATCCCTTTTTAGGGCAAAGAGTGTGTTTCAGGTTCAGAAGCCCTATGAAAAGACATTACTGCTTAATTTCCAAAAATTTCCATTTTCTACTGTTTTTCAGTTATAGAATGTATAATTTTAAGCTAAAATAGAAAAACTGATTAAGCCCAAATTATAAATTTGTTTGCAGTGATTTAAGGTACTTGCAAGTGGTTATAATTTTTTCAGATAACTTTGGGTGGGTCTAGGAAGTCACTCTTACTATTAGGTACCACGGACCAAGGATAAGATCAGACTTGAAACAGTACAAAGTCGTGGGTGGCAGGTGCTAGGGAAGACTTGCAGTGGGACAGCTAACTTTGGTTATAGTTGTGAGAGGGCTTGTTGAAGGACTGGATGTTCAGGTTATCAACAGCCAAGATTTCCTCTCTTTGAATTTTTAACTTATATTCCTTCAACTGGTTTTTGTGTTTCCCTGGCAACCATCCAATTTCACACAAGTGTCTCTTAACCCTTTCATTATTTCATAACTCTTGAGAAGCTGAAATCCATAAATCCTCTTCCTGGGCAGGTGCACAGAATTTGGTATGCAATTTGAAAGAATTTATGTACCCACTTCAGCCCAGGTCTCAATTAACAATCTCTGGTCTATCATCTCAAACTTCTGTTCTTACTTTCTTGCATTGCTTTCTTCAGTATACCTTGTCTGCTGCTGCCAGGTCTCCTGTTAACAGTGGTTCCTCCGTGCCTGCTATTTAATATAAAGAACAAAAATTTCAGAACATTTGATGTCCTATACTCTTGGAAATATTAATGGGTGTGACAGGGTCACACAGCTATTTTGTAACACCACCCTGAGCCACATTTTCCTGATTTGTGGTACACAGTATGTCTTGTTGGATTTCATTACATAATTCTAAACTAGAAGTGGTTTTATATACTTTTAAAAGATATTTTGAAATTTATTCTTTTTTTGTAGTTTTACAGTTTTAAGTATAAACAAAAATTTCCACTGATTTGTATACATTTGCACTCCAAAATAACATTGTTGAAACAAAATATTATTTAACTAATAGTATCCTATATACAAGAAAGTCTCAAAATAATTTTATATGACTGATTCACTATATCTTAAAAATGGAGTTGATAACATGCCACAACATGGATGAAGCTCAAATATATAATGTTCAGTGGCAGAAGCTAGACACCAAAAAAAAAAAAAAAGAAGCTAGACACCATACACATAGATGTGGCTCCATTTATATGAAATGTCTAGAATAGGTAAATCCATAGAAACAGGCTGGGGAGGAGGAGGAATGGGTGGTAACTACCTAAAGGGTACAGAGTTTTATGATTTTTCCCACATAGATGTGGCTCCATTTATATGAAATGTCTAGAATAGGTAAATCCATAGAAACAGTCTGGGGAGAAGGAGGAATGGGTGGTAACTACCTAAAGGGTACAGAGTTTTATGATTTTTCCCAAGTGTAAATATTTTTAAATATAGTATTACCCTCATATTTTTGCATACTTTTAGTTTTTACTTAATGCCATTTACATATTTTCTCATGTTGCTGCAGTCTTGAAAGTTCCAATTTTTAAGAGCCATTAAATCTATAAACCCATTAAGTCTATATTATGCTCCTGTACATTCAGGGTGTTTCTTGATATTGTAGGATAAGTTTCTTGATTCCTGATGGTGGTAGGAGTGGAGGAGATGGTGAGATGTGTTTCTCATGTAGAAATTGTACCAGGGAGCTTTTATGAAAAAGTAGTGTGCTGACAGTTTCAGTTTGAAAATAACTTGTAAATAGCTGGCTTGTAAATAGCCTTGCTTAGGGCAACTTTTACATTTGGATACTAAGATTAGTAACTCTCTAGTAATCTTAATTTTTATTTTACTTATATTTGTATTAGGAAGCTTTTTTTTTTTTTGCTTTTGAGGTTCATTAGCAAAAGGACTTAAGAACTCTGTATTCTGTATTCTGCTTACTGGTTAGAAATTTCCTGATGACCTGATCCCTGGAATTCAGCTTGAAGAATCTAAAGATTCAACCTCATTTTCTAGTTTAAGACTTGTAGGTGCTAATATTTGGCATAATCTGAGCAGTGTAGTAGAAAAGTATTAGCATCTCAGTATTTATTTAATACAGTCACAACATTGAGATCCAAGATATCTGTGTCTTAAGAAAGGATCACCATATACAAACAAAACAGAAAAGAAAATAAGATTTGGCAGTGATGTGATGAAATAGGAAATAACCCTCATACAGTTCTGGTGGAAACGTAAAATGGTGCAAGTGCTTTGGAAAACAGTTTGGCAGTTGTTCAAAAGATTAAACTTAATTATCATATGACCCAGCAATTCTGCTCCTAAGTGTATACCCAAGATAAATGAAAACATCCCCATACAGAAGCTTGTACACAAATGCTCATAGCAGTGTATTCATAATAGCTAAGGAGTGGAAATAACCCAAATGTCCATCAGCTAATGAATGGCTAAGCAAAGTGTGGTACATACATGCAATGCAGTATTATTCAGCAATAAAAAGGAGTGAGAATTTGATACATGCTACAACATGGATAAAATATGCTAAGTTGTAGGTCACCAAAGAACTACTGTGTATAAAATAGATAAACAAGGATATATTGTACAGCACAGGGAAACCTAGGCATTGTTGTGGTAGGTTTAAATGGAGTGTAGTTTATAAAAATATTGAATGACTCTGCTGTATACCTGAACCTAGTATAATACTGTGAATCAACTATGCTTCAACAGCAATGGAAAAAGCTGTTAGAATCCAAAAAGTTGCCTCCTAAAGAGTTTTGTAGAATTCTTACAAATGAAGTACACCGGTTTTTAGAGGGAATTAGTTTTTTTTGGTGATGTTAGCCCTGGTCCTTCAAAAATTAACTTTTAAAAAAGAGGGGGGGAAGGTATCTGTTAGAGAACTTAGTGCAGTAAATGCAATAACAGACTTCCTGAGAATCCAAAGCCAACCCTTGGCTGCTACAAACATTCTTTTTGGAATTAATACCTTTTTTAAGCTTTCATCTTTTAACTCTTTAAAGGCTGTGTATATTCTAGCTCTGGTTTTGCAGAGAACTCTAGGGCTTATTACTGTTAGCTTTCAGGTAGTCATACATTTGCATCTTATGTTTAAGGATGAAAGATAATTATTGAAATGTATATTCTTTAAGCTGGTAGGATGCTTAAATGAGAAAAATTCCAGTAATTTTTTGCCTGTAGCAAAGAAGTGGTTCCAGCAATAATTATGCAGTAAGTCAAAGGAATATCTCTTCGCCTACAACTACCCTGGAAATCAGCTCCACTGGTAAGCAATTCTTCGTCAGTCATTTGGTACCATTTTCCCTCTGGAAACCAGTTTGCTTGGTGAAAAGGAAAAGGTAGGCTAATTTAGGTCTCATTTAGCAAAGAAAACCGTGGTGGTGCTTACAAGACTCTTTACTTTAGACAAAAATTAACTCAGAGGAAAGGTGCTTTATTTTAATGATATACACATGGGTTAGAATCAGAAAACTAAGGGAACCAAGGCAGCCAGTGTCTTCCAGTTCTTTTACCCAGGGCTTCAAGGTTTTTCATTTGTGGGCTTTCCTAATATCTGCTTTACTCAGCATTTCTAATCTGTCTTTAATACCATCAGTTTCCTCAAAACCTCAGTTTACAAATCTCTTATTTGCTACTCAGTACCTTTCAGGTCAATTAATTCAGTGTTCCAGTTCTAAGAGAAGACAGTCTCTTGGTTCATCCTCTCTTCACTAGTCAGTATGTGCAACTCATCAAATGTTGACTAGCCTGTGGGTCCAGTGAAATGTATGCCTGTCCCAAGAATTGCCAGGTCATGGACAATTTAGAGATAGGAGCCATTGGTGTGGTAATCATCTTGTTTGCTATTTCTGTATCCCCTTACTTATAGGGGATTTGAGCTTTATAAGGACAGGCCTCATCTATCTTTGTCACCACTATATCTCCTTTGCCTAAAATAGCATCTGAAATGTGGTTGAGTATTTAAGAAATATTGTAATTTGTGCCTCGTCTCCAAATGTGACCTTGATTTCAGTTGTCTTGAGCTTTAGATGGATTTATCTAATGACTTGCTATTGCTGAGTGCCTGTAGTAATAATGCCTACCAGCCGTCTACCAATTAGGATACTGTGCTCAGTGAATATTTATATAGTGAACGAAATAAGCCAACTTTTTCATTTCTATAAAAAACAAGCAAACAAATGCAAACTGCCTCCCTGGAAGCCGTGCTCCTTTTCCATGTAGATCACTTTGGTTTGTATACTTTTGCGTAAACAAAACATATAATTTGTCAGTGTCATTGATGGGATGCTGGTTTTTTTTTCCCCTCAATGTATAATTGCTATCCTTTATGGTTCAGGAATTGCATTAATGCTAGTCTTTGGGGTTTCGTTTGTTTGGTTTGAGTTTTTTTGGTCAGGAGTCATTGAACATCAGAGTTAGAATATGCATTGAGATAATTTATTCCAAATCCTCCATTTTATGGCCTTGTTTCAGTCTGGCAAAATGCAGAAAAACATTCCCAGTAGGAGACTGCAGCTGGGGAGGGGGTGGTGCCAGCAGCAGCTTGTACGGCTGTGAGGAGAAAATCAGAAGAACTAACTCTTCTGGAGGAAAGGATACAGATTTTGGTGACAAGCTGCATTCTTTAGCAGTGACTTTATTTTTCCTTTACCACAGACCAGACTTGTACTATTTCCAGCCTCAGCACATTATTTAGGCACTTCCCCACTGCATTGTTTTATTTAGTTTCTGAAATTATATCATAATTCCCTAAACTGGGTCCAGTTTTTAATATAGTGCCTTTCAGATAGACGTATTTAGACTTTGATCTGTTTCTGTCTTTCTTGACTTTTAAACTCCCTGAAATTAGAGCCTATTTTATTTTTCACAACTTTCATAATTTTATAGATAGCTTCATTATTTATTAACAAACAACTGGAACACTTCAGAGGTTTTCCTCATCAGAAAGTCAGACCTTGCTTTTTTGTGTGACTGACCCTGTCTTTTCTGTTTGCCCTGCCTCAGCACATCTTGTAATCCTTTGTTCTTTTTCTATTCTACCCCTTTCCATGATGCTGCATTTCTTTCCCGAACACATTTTTAATTTAAATTACTCCCTTTCTTTAAGGCAAATACTTTTGCTTGGATTCTTTTTGGCTTTTTGTTGTTTTTGTGTGGGATTTTTTGTTTGGTTTTTGCATGAAGACTTATGTGGAGAATTAAAGCATTAATGAACAGAAATCATTCTGTTGTTTTTGAGATTGCGCCCAAGTACTGCATTTTTGTTGACTATGAAGGCTCCTCCACTTCTGCTAAGGGATTCTTCACAGTAGTAGATATAATGGTCATCTGAATTAAATTCTCCCATTCCAGTCCATTTCACTTCACTGATTATTAAAATGTCAGTGTTCACTCTTGCCATCTCCTTTTTGACCACTTCCAATTTATGTTGATTCATGGACCTAACATTCCAGGCACCTGTACAGTATTGTTCTTTACAGCATCGGGCTTCCATCACCAGTCACATCCATAACTGGGTGCTGTTTTCGCTTTGGCTCTGTCTCTTCATTCTTTCTGGAGTTATTTCTCCACCCTTCTCCAGAAGCATATTGGGCACCTACCAACCTGTGGAGTTCATCTTTCAGTGTCATCTTTTTGTCTTTTATTACTGTTTATGGGGTTCTCAAGGCAAGAATACTTAAGTGCTTTGCCATTCCCTTCTCCAGTGGACCACGTCTTGTCAGCAGAGACATTACTATGGCGACAAAGGTCTGTCTAGTCAAAGCTGTGGTTTTTCCAGTAGTCGTGTATGGATGTGAGAGTTGGACTATAAAGAAAGCTGAATGCAGAAGAATTGATGCAACCAAACTGATGAAAACCAAAGAAAAGCTTCTGAACTGTGGTGTAGAGAGGACTCTTGAGAGTCCCTCATTGCAAGGAGATCAAACCAGTCAATCCTAAAGGCAATCAGTCCTGAATATTCATTGGAAGGACTGATGCTGAAGCTGAAACTCCAGTGCTTTGGCCACCTCATGTAAGGAATTGACTCATTTGAAAAGACACTGATGCTGGGAAGGATTGAGGCAGGAGGAGAAGGGGACGACAGAGGATAAGATGGTTGGATGGCATCACTAACTCAATGGACATGAGTTTGAGCAAGCTCCGGGAATTGGTGATGGACAGGGAAGCCTGGCATGCTGCAGTCCAAGGGGGTCGCAAATAGTTGGACATGACAAGCGACTGAACTGAACTGAAAGCATTAAGGAGGCAAAAAATATTTAAATTTATTTGAATACGTTTGCTTCTCTTACAGTGAATTCCCTCTTTCACAAGATTTAAACTCACAGGGCAAGTACTTGTATGTCTCCTATTGGCATTGAGGAAATGGTAGTTAGATAAAGATTATAAGACATTTACCACTGAGCCACTGGGCTTCCCTGGTGTCTCTGTGGTAAAGAATCCGCCTGCAGTGCAGGAGCCACAAGAAACATGGGTTTGATCCACCAGTCTGGAAGATCGCCTGGAGGAGGGCTTGGCAATCCTCTCCAATATTTTTGCCTGGAGAATCCCATGAACAGAGGAGCCTGGTGGGCTACAGTCCATGGGGTCACAGAGTCAGACACAACTGAGGCGATTTAGTACAGCACAAAAGACATTTTAAGTATATGATAGGGCCAAAGTAAAGGCGGGGGGAAGAGATGTCTACCTTGGATGACTCTTGATGTCAGTATAGGAAGGCCCAGCTATTTGAGCCCCTAGATAGTATATTAAAAAGCAGAGACATTGCTTTGCCAACAAAGGTCCGTCTAGTCAAGGCTATGGTTTTTCCAGTGGTCATGTATGGATGTGAGAGTTGGACTGTGAAGAGGGCTGAGCGCCGAAAAATTGATGCTTTTGAACTGGGGTGTTGGAGAGGACTCTTGAGAGTCCCTTGGACTGCACGGAGATCTAACCAGTCCATCCTAAAAGAAATCAGTCCTGGGTGTTCAGTGGAAGGACTGATGCTGAAGCTGAAACTCCAATTCTTTGGCCACCTCATGCGAAGAGTTGACTTATTGGAAAAGACCCTGATGCTGGGAGGGATTGGGGACAGGAGGAGAAGGGGATGACAGAGGATGAGATGGCTGGATGGCATTGCCAACTTGATGGACATGAGTTTGAGTGGACTCTGGGAATTGGTGGTGGACAGGGAGGCCTGGAGTGCTGCGATTCATGGGGTCGCAGAGAGTCGGACACAACTGAGCGACTAAACTGTGGTTCGTACATTTTCTTAGTTATTCCTTATAGCACTCTTTTAAGATGGGTATTCTATACATTTTTCTGATGAGAAACCTTAGACTTAGAGGTATTAAGTAACTTGCCTATGGTCACATACCTAATAAGTGCCAGAGGCTGAAATTCTATGATATATCTGTTCCTTCCACTGTACTTCTCTATCATTAACCTAGATAGTGGACATAGAAATTCTGAGTTTAAGAAAAATTATGGGGGTAGGAGATCATTAGTTTCATTTTGGATAAATTTTAAATTGAAGTTTCAGTGGGACAAAAAGATAGGTAAAAGTATCAGAGGCAACAAACCAGATCATCTCTTGGAGAAGGAATGTTGGTTATAATTTATATTAAGTTTTCCTTTTTGGTTTTATTGTGGCATAATCCAGATCCTTAGAAAAATTTTCATAACATGTTTACAAAATCCTGATGTGAATATATAACATGGATTTCAGGAACATGAGTGCTTTCATTTAAATCATTCAATTATCCAGTAATGTTTGAATCTCTACTATGTGAGTGATACACTGTGCTAGGTGAACAGTATATATTGGTGAGCAAAATGGATATAATCTCTGCCTTTGTTAAGCTTATGAAGTGATGAGGGAATACATTAGTCAGATAATCACCTTTTCAGCCCAGGCATAAAATACTACTTGAATCATTTTCATAGAGAGGTGAGGACAGTCAAGTGAACCACCCTCAAAGGTTCCCAGCATCTATATCAATTAGCAGTTTACTACATTGGTGATTTAGATTTTCATAAATCCATTCATTTTGTACTAAGTACCCTTGTACATTTTAAGTGGGAAGAGCCCCTGGAGAAGGAAATCGCAACTCACTCCAATATTCTTACTTGGAGAATCCCATAGACAGAGGAATGTGGTGGGCTACAGTCCAAAGGGTCGCAAAGAGACAGACACACTGAGTGACTCACATTGTCAGTGATTAATTTGTAAACATTTTCCACGGATTTTTGAAATCATATTTAGGGCTCACTTTTGGAAGGGAAGTGGTGGACATATTATTATTAGTCATTTTTAAAGAATATACTTAGTAAAGCCAAAGCAGCTCTGTAATCCCAGGATTATAGCATATGTATACTAACTCTAATAATTATTTGACCGTTGACTACAGGTTCCTAAAAATCTAAAGGAAAAAACTAAAATGTGAAGGAACACTGCAGTCAGTTAATGGTTGACTATTTTTAGCTATTAGTAGGTAACATTTTTAGTAGGTCATTTATTCATCTATCCATCCAGTGAGGAGCAAAAGCAGACACAGTTCTTAACATGGATCTTACAGTCTGGTGGGAAAGACAACATTCAAGTTAACGTATAACTAAATATAAAATTACAACTATGACAAATGCTGTGAAGGGAAGTTACTTGGTGTATAAGAACCTATAATACTATTAAGCTACCAATGGTATTTTTCACAGAACTAGAACAAATAATTTCACAATTTGTATGGAAATACAAAAAACCTCGAATAGCCAAAGTAATCTTGAGAAAGAAGAATGGAACTGGAGGAATCAACCTGCCTGACTTCAGACTCTACTACAAAGCCACAGTCATCAAGACAGTATGGTACTGGCACAAAGACAGAAATATAGATCATTGGAACAGAATAGAAAGCCCAGAGATAAATCCACGAACCTATGGACACCTTATCTTTGACAAAGGAGGCAAGGATATACAATGGAAAAAAAGACAACCTCTTTAACAAGTGGTGCTGGGAAAACTGGTCAACCACTTGTAAAAGAATGAAACTAGAACACTCTCTAACACCATACACAAAAATAAACTCAAAATGGATTAAAGATCTAAATGTAAGACCAGAAACTATAAAACTCCTAGAGGAGAACATAGGCAAAACACTCCCCGACATAAATCACAGCAAGATCCTCTATGACCCACCTCCCAGAATATTGGAAATAAAAGCAAAACTAAACAAATGGGACCTAATGAAACTTAAAAGCTTTTGCACTACAAAGGAAACTATAAGTAAGGTGAAAAGACAGCCCTCAGATTGGGAGAAATAATAGCAAATGAAGAAACAGACAAAGGATTAATCTCAAAAATATACAAGCAACTCCTGCAGCTCAATTCCAGAAAAATAAATGACCCAATCAAAAAATGGGCCAAAGAACTAAACAGACATTTCTCCAAAGAAGACATACAGATGGCTAACAAACACATGAAAAGATACTCAACATCACTCATTATCAGAGAAATGCAAATCAAAACCTCAATGAGGTACCATTACACGCCAGTCAGGATGGCTGCTATCCAAAAGTCTACAAGCAATAAATGCTAGAGAGGGTGTGGAGAAAAGGGAACCCTCTTACACTGTTGGTGGGAATGCAAACTAGTACAGCCACTATGGAGAACAGTGTGGAGATTCCTTAAAAAACTGGAATAGAACTGCCATATGACCCAGCAATCCCACTTCTGGGCATACACACTGAGGAAACCAGATCTGAAAGAGACACGTGCACCCCAATGTTCATCGCAGCACTGTTTATAATAGCCAGGATATGGAAGCAACCTAGATGCCCATCAGCAGACAAATGGATAAGGAAACTGTGGTACATATACACCATGGAATATTACTCAGCCATTAAAAAGAATTCATTTGAATCAATTCGAATGAGATGGATGAAACTGGAGCCCATTATACAGAGTGAAGTAAGCCAGAAAGATAAAGAACATTAAAGCATACTAACACGTATATATGGAATTTAGAAAGATGGTAACGACAACCCTATATGCAAAACAGAAAAAGAGACACAGAAGTACAGAACAGACTTTTGAACTCTGTGGGAGAAGGTGAGGGTGGGATGTTTCAAAAGAACAGCATGTATATTATCTATGGTGAAACAGATCACCAGCCCAGGTGGGATGCATGAGACAAGTGCTCGGGCCTGGTGCACTGGGAAGACCCAGAGGAATCGGGTGGAGAGGGAGGTGGGAGGGGGGATTGGGATGGGGAATACGTGTAAATGTATGGCTGATTCATATCAATGTATGACAAAACCCACTGAAAAATAAATAAATAAATAAAGGGGAAAAAAAAGAAAGACACAGATGTACAGAACAGACTTTTGGACTCTGTGGGAGAAGGCGAGGGTGGGATGTTTCGAGAGAACAGCATCGAAACATGTATATTATCTATGGTGAAACAGATCACCAGCCCAGGTTGGATGCATGAGACAAGTGCTCGGGCCTGGTGCACTGAGAAGACCCAGAGGAATCGGGTGGAGAGGGAGGTGGGAGGGGGGATCGGGATGGGGAATACATGTAACTCCATGGCTGATTCATGTCAATGTATGACAAAACGCACTACAATATTGTAAAGTAATTAGCCTCCAACTAATAAAAATAAATGAAAAAAAAAAAGAACAATTTTTAATTAAAAAAAAAATAAGAGCCTATAATAGAAAAGAATGGTTAGGGAAAATATCTGAAAAAATGGAAGTTAACCTGAGCTCTGAAGGAAGAAAAAAGAAGTATCTAAGCAAGAGTCAGCTTCCCTGGTAGCTCAGTCAGCAAAGAATCTGCCTGCAATGCAGGAGACCAGGGTTTGATCCCTGGGTCAGAAAGAACCCCTGGAGAAGGAAATGGCAACCCACTCCAGTCTTCTTGCCTGGAAAATCTCATGGACAGAGGAGCCTGGTGAGCTGTAATCCATGAGGTCTTGAGGGTCAGACACAACTTGGTGACTAAACCACCACCAAGCAAGAGTAATGGTGGAAGAGAGTGTTGTATGCAAATACAACAGGTACTCTGACTTCACATAGAAGAGATCATGCTTCTTTAAAGGATCTGAAAGAAGGCCAGTAAGACTAGAAAGCAGTGAGTGAGTTGTTAGATGAAGAAGGAGAAGATGAGTGATGGGTAGACTTATGCAAGGCGTTGGTGGTCTTGTTAAGGACTTTGGACTTCATCCTAAGAGCAGTGGGAAACTATTGAAGGGAGTCTTAACGTATGTTGAGGAGAGCATAGCGTTGGATTTGTTTTTGAAGATAGCTCTAACTTCTAGGTAGAAAACAAATTGAGGTGTTGCTAGCTAATGTTGTATATCAGGAAAGAAATGGGAACTTAGACTGAAGTTTTGGCAGTAGACATGGAAAGAAATCAAGAGACTTCCATCAGCATTTCAGTAGTTAAGGGAGGGGAAGGTGCCAAGGATGTTTCTGTCTTCCAGAACTAGAAAGGTAGTCATGTCATTAACTGAGATAGGGAAGAGGAACAGGTTTTGGAGGGCAGTTCATTTTTGGACATCGAATTAGAACTGTCAAAGTATAGGCTGGAGTTTAAAAGTGAGATCTAGACTGGAATATAAATTTGTGAATCATTTATATCTAGGTAGTAGTTTTAGCTGTCAACATGGACATAGTTATTAGGGAAGAGTATAGGGCTGGAGAACAGACCAGGACAAAAAGTCACATTTGTGACTCCAGATGCAATCATATCATGAGGTTCTGGGGGTTAGGATTTCAACATAAGAATTTTGGGGGATGCAGTTCAGCATGTAACACTTCTATGTCACAGATGTTTTTCTCTGTGATTAATAATAACTTCAGAATATTAGTTCCTTTGAACTTATTTTGAAAAACAGGAATAAAACGCAAGTACTATGTAACTGTCATTGTTAAAACATGTTTTTCACAAAGGAGCATTTCTCTTCTTGCGGGGAGGGGCTGCTCCTCAAAACAGGCAGGATCTTAGTTCTCACGACCAGGGATCAAATACATGCTCCCGGCAGTGGAAGCATGAGAGTCTTAACCCCTGGACCACCAGGGAGGTCCATAAAGAAGCATGCCTAAGAACATCACCAAGTAAACTATTGGAAGACAGAAGTGTCAGTGCGGCACTTGCCCATCACTCTCCTTGGGGAGTGGGACAGGGCGTGCCAAGCCTGTGCCCCTGCAGGGAAGCACGGAGCCCTAACCACTGGGCTGCCAGGGGGTCCTTCCGTCACTCTCACCATCTAGATCTTCAGTTCCATTGGAGGACTCATAGTTCTTAGCATACAATTGTAATCACAGTTATGATTTGTTATTGCAGGAGAACACAAGTCAGTTGATGAAAAAAGGCGCATATGTCTATAGGAAAGGCACAGGCTTCTAAGAGTTTTCTCCTGGTGGAGTCAGACAGAATTGTGCCAACATGTGTGAAGTGTTAACTACCAGGGAAGCCCAAAGTACTGAATAGACAGTCACGGCCTAGCATACACCAAAATTCTAGACTCCCAGAGGGAAAACATGTTCGGCATAAATCATATTGTTCACACAAAGAGTTTAGGCACAGTAAGCCATCAATTAGGGAATGTCCCAGAATCCAGCCTTTTAAAAATTGCCGTTTTTATATCCCTGTCCAATCTTCCATTCTAGTCTTCCAGCTGACATGAGAAACAATATTCTCTTTTGCCACTTAGAAAATACCATTGGCTCTCTAGTTACTTAACAATTAATAACTCATCCTTAAGGTCAGTTTTAGTAAGTATGATGGGAATAAAACTAGGTGTGTGTGGTAAGAAGAGAGAGGCCATCTTTAAAATATTAGGAGTTCTTAGTCATTTCCTTCTCTGTAGAGGGTTTCTGAAAAGTTGCATGTAAACTGAAATTAGAATGGTGAATCATTTAAAATTTCTAGAGGGTTCCTTTGGTTTAACAAAAATACCAAAAAAGAAAATACATCCATAACATGAATAAGAGATTGGAGTTTTGGTTTTGTGTCTATTAATATGCTTCTTCATAAAGTAGAGCTTTCCTTTTCTGTTCTGCTTTCTGTGTTCTCTGTACCCATATGTGAACCAAAGAAATTGAGCCTTTTATAAGCACATGCTTAAGAGACAGTTAAGGTGTTTTGGTTTGTAGTATAGGTCTTTTTGTTTGTACTAATAGTAGGTATGTTCAAGGATTAAGGAGTCTTATACTACCACGGTCTTACACTATTTGTTCCACTGACTTTCAAATTAGTCATATCTTGATGTGGATGGCGGTCAGTTGATCTGGGACTGAGAATAAGAAAAATAGTCTAAATTGGAAGTCATAATTCAGGGGTTGAAAATCTTAGCTGGCAGGGATTACAACAGAGGCCAAGAGTTGCTTGTATTCAGAGACAAGCCAGAAAGCTAAGACCAAAGCCAGGGGCAATTGCAGTTAGCCTAAAGTGTGCAAACCACAGGCATTTGATGATGGGGAGAAAGCAAAGGGTTCAAATAACTTATTCACTGCAGAAAGTATCAGAGACTCAAATTTTTCAGACTGAAAATCCCATATTCATAAATGGCAGTATTTTAAAAACTGTTTCATTGATTCCTAGGATTCTGCAAAGGTACCCTAGATAGGAAGGGGGTGGGGATGCAGGATTTTATTTTATTTTTTATCAGCAGTAGAATCTATTTTATGAGACAGTTTCATGATAGAGTTGATATTTTTTGAAATTCTAAATTCTGAAACTTGTTGAAATTACAAAACCTTTATTGCAGATGAAAAAAATTTATAACTTTATTAGAAATTCCTACTTTGATGGCTTTTTAAAAAATAAAACATTTAAATTTATTTTTAAGAGTTCAGTAGCTACCTTAAAAAACATAACTTTTTTGTTGTTTTTGGGGAGGGCTGGGGGAACTTATGTGTATTTCTTTTGCTTCAAAGCCAGGAGAAAGCTAACATGCTTTCTTTTTTTTAAACAGTATTTGCATACTTTTTCAAATGAATTTACAATAAAACATGTTGACATCCATCATAATCAGCAGATACTCTTAATCAAAAACATTTTATTTGGATGTACTTTTAACATTATGAGTCATCTACAGTTAACATCCAAAACAAAAAGTAGTTACCTACTCTGAGGCCAAATCATAGTCAATATAGAGTACACCTTAACCAATACAATCTGAAAAGGTTTTATGAACGAACCTAGAGCTTAGTTGCACAAATCCATATTCCTTTTATTATTCACTTCCTGGTTGACATTGCTAAATCAAAAATAAATACTAGTACTATACTTTTTCTCTTTGTTAAAAACAGAGAAATGATAATTGTATTTCTAGACTAGATTTTGCCAGTAACTAGTTGTTGGACCTGGAACTGGAATTAAGTTTTTCTAGGCTTTAGCTTCCTCATTTTTTTAAATTTATTTTTAAATTGAAGGATAATTGCTTTACAGGATTTTATTGTTTTCTATAAAATGATGGCTTTCTTAAAATGTCATTTCAGTGTAATGCAAACAGACAAAATCCAAATCATTTAACTGAGAGAAATCTCCTTGCAGTCCAGCAACCAAGCATGATGTAGTGGGAATTACCAGCTTAAAAGAGAGACCGGAATTCTAATTCCAGTATTGTCAGTAATTATTTGGCAGCTGTTACTACAACTAACACCTGATGCAGTCAAATATATTTTTTAAATCAATTTCCTAAAAAAAATTTTCAAAAACTGAAGGACACAACACCTGATTAAAAGAGCCTGCCAAAGGCTCAATAGGATAAGAAAAAAAGACCTGCACCAACGTGTATCATCATGTTCGAATCCGCGACCCAATGAACTGCAGCATGCCAGGTTTCCCTGTCCTTCACTATTTCCGGGAGTTGGCTCAGATTCATGTCCACTGAGTCAGTGATGCTGTCTAACCATCTCATCCTCTGTTGCCCTTTTCTTTTACCTCGATCTTTCCCAGCAGCAGGGTCTTTGCCAGTGAGTTAGCTCTTTGCATCAGATGGCCAAAGTATTGGAGCTTTAGCATCAGTCCTTCCAATGAATATTCAGAGTTAATTTCCTTTAGGATTGACTGGTTCCATCTCCTTGCTGTGCAGGGGGCTCTCAAAGAGTCTTCTCCAGCAGCACAATTTGAAAGTATCAGTTCTGTGATGCTCAGCCTTCTTAATGGTCCAGCTCTCATATTCATACATGACTACTGAAAAAACCATTGCTTTGACTATACAGACCTTTTTTGGCAAAGTGATGTCTCCGCTTTTTAATATGCTGAGTTTTTCATAGCTTTTCTTCCAAGTAGCAAGTGTCTTCTAATTTCATGACTGCAGTCACTGTTTCTACATTTTCCCCGTCTATTTGCCGTGAAGTGATGTGACTGGATGCTATGATCTTAGTTTTTTGAATGTTAAGCTTTAAGCCAGCCTTTTTTCACTCTCCTCTTTCACCCTTAGCAAGAGGCTGTTTAGTTCCTCTTCACTTTCTGTCGTCGGAGTGGTATCGTCTGCGTATCTAAGGTTATTGATATTTCTCCCAGTAATCTTGATTCCAGCTTGTGCTTCATCCAGCCTGGCATTTCATATGATGTACTCTGCATATAAATTAAATAAGCAGGGTGACAGAATACAGCCTTAACGTACTCCTTTCCCAATTTGGAACCAGTCCATTGTTCTGTGTCCCATTCTAACTGTTGCTTCTTGACCTGGATACAGGTTTCTTGGGAGACAGATAAGGTGGTCTAGTATTCCCATCTCTAAGAATTTTCCACAGTTTGTTGTGATCCACACCACCAAAGGCTCTAGCATAATCAGTGAAGTGGAAGTAGATGCTTTTCTGGAATTCCCTTGCTTTCTCTGTAATCCAACAGATGTTGGCAATTTGATCCCTGGTTTCTCTACCTTTTCTAAATCCAGCTTGTACATCTGAAAGTTCTCAGTTCACATATAATTGAAGCTTAGCTTGAGGGATTTTGACCATTACCTTGCTTGCATGTGAAATGAGCACAATTGTATTGTAGTTTGAACAATTTTTGGCATTGTCCTTCTTTATTTAGGATTGGCATGAAAACTGATCTTTTGCAGTCCTGTGACCACTGCTGAATTTTCCAAATTTGCTGACATATTGAGTGAAGCACGTTAACAGCATCCTCTTTTAGGATTTAAAATAGCTCAGCTGGAATGACATCACCTCCACTAGCTTTGCTTGTAGTAATGTTTCCTAAGGCCCACTTGACTTCACACTTCAGGATGTCTGGCTCTAGGTGAGAGACCACACCATTGTGGTTATCCAGGTCATTAAAACCTTTTTGGATAGTTCTTCTGTGTATTCTTGCCACCTCTTCGTAATCTCTTCTGCTTTTAGGACCTTGCTGTTTCTGTCCTTTATTGTGCCTGTCTTTGCATGAAATGTTCCCTTGATATCTCCAGTTTTCTTGAAGAGATCTTACAGTCTTTCTCACTCTATTTTTTCCTCTGTTTCTTTGCCTTGTTCACTTAAGACGACTTTCTTCTATCTTTCCTTGCTATTCTCTGTAACTCTGCATTCAGATGGATATATCTTTCCCTTTCTCCTTTGCCTTTCACTTCTTTTCTCAGCTTTTTGTAAACCCTCCTCAAACAACCACTTTGCCTTCTCTTATTTCTTTTTCTCTGGGATGGTTTTGGTTACTGCTTCCTATACAGTGTTAGGAATCTCTGTCCATAGTTCTTTGGGCATTCTGTCTACCAGATCAGATGTAACTGTAGGCAAGCTTGGGCCTGTGAAATGAGAAAGTTGTCCTTAAAGATTCTTTTTTGAAATGTTTTACTTCCTTCTGTCATAGTCTGGTCCATTTCTTCTTTTTAAAAAAAAAAATTGTTTTATTTCATTTTCAGCTTTATTGAGGTATAGTTGAAATACAAAATTGAAAATTCAGTCCATTTCTTAAAGTAAATGTTGGAATGCTGTCACATAATAGTGGAGCCACAATAATAGTAGCTAACATTTATTTAATGAACTTTTATATGTTCAGTAATCCTAGTAGAAGCTGGGCAGATGGTTCGGAGAAGGACATTGAATCTCATTGTCCTCCCAGCTTTTTGACCTTCCCTGAAGCCCCTCAAACCATAAAATGGCTTGCGCTCAGGAAAAAAAAAAAAAAAATTGCCCACTAGGTATAAAATCTTTAATAGGTGAATATCTAAACCAGAGGTGCAACAGCCATTTTTATGATCTTTAATAACAGAAGGGTCATGTAAGTTTTATAGGACTGAAGGAAAGCGTTCATGCTGTGGTAAAGAAATGCAGTTTTGTACCTCACTTCCTCTTTGAAAGCTAGAATTGACAGCCTCTTCTTGCTTAATGACTGTATTTGTTAACTGAAGTTTCACTGTATTCTGTTTAATCTTAATTCTCTTATAGACAGACACATGTAATTAAGATGAGGCTAAAGGCAGTGTCTTATCAATATTGGGTGGCAAGGAGGAGGATTGGGTAAAGTTTTACATTGACAAGGTATTAATATACTTTGAACCAGTGGACCTGCAGGGGAAAGTAGAGGGAATTGTAAGAACAAAGGCAGTAAGATAGACAAGCTTGAAACTTTTAGGAAACAGCTAATTGGGCTGAAGTAATAGGTAGAGCTCTTCAAAAGCAATATTGATAGTTATAAAAGCCACTGTTTAGTGAGTTCCTGCCATTGTAAGTTTCACCATCTTTCTCATTTAAGTTTTAACAGCAACCGTATAAGCTAGGGTAATCCACATAGGTTAAATCTCTTCAACATGGTCACTCTAGTGGCAGAAAAGTAACTTTGACAGGAATCCAAGGTTATCTGGATCCAAAAACCATACTTGATGATAATAAAATATATTCTTTGCATGTGAAATGAACTAAATATTTGGTTGAAGCATGTAGTTCTGATAAGTATCCATATGCTTAGTTATTATCTAGATGATGAGCTAGAAGTATTAATCATTATTGATTTTATGTGGGAATTTATAAAACATGAAACTTTGAACTACTGGCATTTTACTTGTGTCAGAGAATATAACTTTCATTATTTGATAAGAATTTATCTTTTTTTGAGATCTTTAATCACAGATTCGTTCTGAATCTCAAAAGAAATAGGCTTGAGTTGAATTGCCTTTGACCAGAAACTCAATAATAACTAGTCAGAAAATGGGTTTATAAGAATAGGGCTGATTTAAAGGAACATAATCATATCTTTAAGAGACATTGTGATGAAATGTCTTTTTCCTTGAATTAAATATTTCAGTATTTGAGCCTAATGTATGTGTATCTGAGACTTGCCCCTAAAATTTCTCTTTGAAAAGCGTATTTATACTTGAGCCCTTACAAAGTCTCATTATGGGTGTTCTCTGTTATTTTCTTTTGAACCCCAGAAACCATTGACTAAAAACAGCCTCAGCTGATGCTAGTTCTGAATACTTAGGGAGGTTATTTCACAGATTTTTTTTAAGTTGTTAAACAGTTTTTTCAAATTGTTAAAAAGGTTGTGTCAACATCCTGAAGGCATAATCTCCTACTTGCATATGTTGGCTATCATTGTAAACAAATGCCTATGAGTAATCCTACAGGATGAATAAAAATAACATTTTCTGTTAATGTGAATAGATAGTTGTGATTTAATGTAAGTTTTCCCATGAAGACGTTATACATAGATTGAAACTGTTATGTCTCAGTCAGTTTATTCAGTAGAGAGGTTATCTGAAACACCATATTAGGTGGCTCAAAAATCGTTTTAGCCACAAAGAAATCCTTAGGTCAGAGAGGAACTGTCTTCATTGTATCCATCAATTTGAGATCTTTTCCCAGATGTCTCATCAGAGGTTTTTCTGAGTATCTTATCTAATAAGGTAGCTTTCTCCATCAATCAGGAACTTTATTTTGTTTACACTTCACTCCCCATCACTTAATACATAATAGATACTCAGGTATCTGTTGAAACAATGTATAAAGAGTGTGAATAAAATTATCTCATAAATGTGAGACTTCTCTGATGGCTCAGACAGGAATCCACCAGCAATGTGGGAAACTTGGGTTCAATCCCTGGGTTGAGACGATCCCCTGGAGGAGGGCATGGCAACCTACTCCAGTATTCTTGCCTGGAGAATCCCATAGACAGAGGAGCCTGGCAGACGACAGTCCACAGGGTCTCAAAGAGTCGGAAACGACTGAGCAGCTAAGCACAGCACAGCAAGTAGAAAAATAAAGCAACACAGTTGGCTTGAATAAAGTTGACCCTTGAACTACATAGGTTTAAACTGGGCACAGGTCCACTTATACATGGGTTTTTTTTTTTCCAGCCAATATGTACTACAGGACTGCATGATTCATGGTTGAGTCCTCGAATGTGTATTCCATTTGGAAGAAAGGTGGCCTCATTTGGCTCAGTGGATAATCATATCCAAATATATATCCAAAAGCCTAAAAGGAATTTTACAGGAATTTATTGTGATAATGTCTCATCTTTCCAAATAAAAATTAATTTTAAGATTGTTGTCTATATGGAAAAAAATAACAAGTTTGCAAATAAGAATCTGTAATGGCCAATTCTAATGTAAATAATGATACATACCAAGACCACAAAACTCCCATTGTGGCCTACAGAATATTGAATACAGTCCATTTGGTTAATTAATTAATTACATTGATTTATCTATTTGTGTATCAGGAATGAATATGTCTGTGTTATATGGTTTTCCCATAGAAATACTTCAAGTAACATTCCATGCCAGTTTTACTGTACAGCTTGTTTTTATATCCTTTAAAAGTAGGTCAGATATGCTAAAGTTAACACAGGGTAAAACAGAATTTCATGCCAGTAACATTTGTCCAATCTCCTCCCTCTCCCAAGGTCCCCTCCTCAGCCAAAAAAGGAAGAAACAGAAGGAAAACATTACCCTAGAAAACAGATTTTAAAAAAAAAATTAATTATTTTCTCCATTTTAAAAAATTTAGGAACAAGTTCCAGTTCCGGTCTATCATCCAACACCTAGCCAGACTCGCCTAGCAACTCAGCTGACTGAAGAGGAACAAATTAGGATAGCTCAAAGAATAGGCCTTATACAGCATCTGCCTAAAGGAGTTTATGACCCTGGAAGAGATGGATCAGAAAAAAAGATCCGGGAGTAAGTTTTAATTTATACATGTTTCAGAGGTCTGTTTTCAGAGATCTGTTTTTTAAAAATATTCTGTTGCATTTTGAAAGTCACATATTTAATGAATTCTGGACAAAAATTTGTTTGGATGTGGAAATTAAGAATTTTCATATAAAAATAAGAAATGATGGTACAAATTCTGACCATTTTATAGGTTGTCTGTGTCCATTTGGATGACAGTTAATGTCAGTTAAAAATTATTTACCTGTGTAATAAGTGTGAACCAGTACCAGCATTGTTGGTGGCCTAATCAATTGGTAAAGCCGTTTGGCAATATTTCACAGACCTTTAGATCTAAACCCTTTGAGACAGTTAATTCTAAAGATCTATTATCCTAGAATATGTACCTCACTTCAGCTCCCAGAGTTTATGCACAGAGATAGTTACCATAGTTTTAGTGAAAAACAATAATAGAGGAACACTTTGGTAGGTTATATAGAGGTTAAAATTGTTTGCTAAGGATTTTAGTAATATGAGGAAAATCTTATCTATTTCTTAACTTATAGAATAATTGTACTAAGTCTGATGAGTTAAATATAAAATTTTACTTAAGGGAGATTTTTCCTTCAGAGTTTGTTATTGTTTGAGAATCCCTGAGAACAGCTCTTTTCCTTGTAGGTTAAGAATGATCTTCACCAATGCAGACATAAAGTAATTTATTATGCTGTGCTTGGCTGTTTGAGCTGTAGCACCATTTAGGGTTAGTGGTTCTGTATTTACATGTAGTTATTAAAGTGAAAGCTGTCTGGGCTTACACTGAAAACTCAGTTCAAATAATATGAATCTAACATGTTTTCTTGTCTACTAAAGCTTCACATCCTCCTTAAGGTTTCTTCTGTAATATGCAGCTGTTTTACAAGCACAGTTCTAGTAGTGGACTTGATTTCCTACCTGATACCTTTCTCTTTGTTGATTGCTCTCAAACTCTTCAAATTCCCAGGTGATTGAAATAAGAGATTGTAGCAGGATAACACTAGGAAAAAATTCCGTCTGGATGCTTAGGTGATAGAATGACAGGAAGCCATTTTTGTCTGTTCATATTAACACTGTCTTTGTAATAGGGATTTTAAAGAGTATTCTAGATAGATGACTTGTCTAAAAATGCTTTCTCATTTCTCTCCCTCACCCCAACAGGTGTGTGATCTGTATGATGGACTTTGTTTATGGGGACCCAATTCGATTTCTGCCGTGCATGCACATCTATCACCTGGACTGTATAGATGACTGGTTGATGAGATCCTTCACGTGCCCCTCCTGCATGGAGCCAGTTGATGCAGCACTGCTTTCGTCCTACGAGACTAATTGAGCCCGGGTCTCTCATCTGACTTCAAGTGAACCATCATTTTTGGTGGTTTTGATCTTTTGTCACTGAGCCCAAAGAGCCAGGGATTAGGAATTAAGATCATGCACAAAAGTTTCCTGAAATTTCCTGAATGGCTGCAGATGTTGGGGAAAAGTACGTGATATTTTAGAAACTTAGGGGGAAAAGTAGGATGGTATTTTTATGTAAAGCCTTGACCCAGTGTTTAAAAATATAATTGTATTTAGATCTTGTTACTGCTCCAGTACATAGGAATTGTGTAAAGTGTTACAGCAGCTGTATATGTTTCAATTGTGTGTGTCAAAGATTAGGAAAAAGATAGTGGTTGTTTTTTCCTAAATGAAATAACTTTCTTCTTCTCCCCCACCCAAATTCTTTTCTGAAGTTGCTGGCATTTGGGTCAAGGTTTTATTAAAAGCTACATTTTATAACACTGGCACAAAAAAAGTAGTTTTAAGCTTGTTTGCACAGTTCTTTTTTTCCATTGGAAATGGAATTCATTGCCTTAGGTCTTTTTTAAATAGTGTATTATTATCGTTGGGGCTGGCTCTATGCTTGAAAACCAGTTTATTTATAACCTGTTATAAGTGCTATATCTGTTTGCAGTTAGGAAATGCAGAATTCAAAGTGATCTCCTAGCTTGTAAGCAAACTGAGATGCACTATCCCTTTTCTATTAAAATAAAAATCAGTTAATGTGTCAAGAAACCAACTCTAGTCAAGTCAGGTTTAATATTAGCCTTTCTTATGTGTTTCATCTAATTATTTTGGTTGTTAATATGGTGATAATTATTTTGGTTGTTAATATGGTGATAATTAAAAGTCAAGGTAAATTTTAAATATTAGGAATTCTGATTTATTGAGCTTGAATTATGCCACCATGCTTATGTAAAAATGAAAGTGGCAACATGGTTAAACTGAGAAAGTTTCTCAGTTGTAACAATTTTGATTTTTTCTTTCCTGTGACCCTGTTGTCTTGAACCATAGCAAAAGGATACTGCATCTCTTATTGTATTGCTGAGGTTATTGAAGTTACATAAAACACATCTCAGTCTCTGTTTCTTAGAAGGAAAGTCCTGCTAGTTGACTGACAATTCTAAGCAGGGAGAATTAAGATAAATGTGTTTAACTAATGTTTTGCACACAAACGCAGAATTTGTATAACCACATGACATCATAGTTGTGATCTCAAAAAAAGGACTTTCTCCTTTATCTTTTTCTTGCAGTTAATGTAGGAATTCTCTGAAACTCTAAGCTTCTGAAGTGTTAGAGGTAGAGATGGTCTAGCAAAGATGTAGTTTGTAATGTCTTATCCATTTAGCATGTGTTTATTTTTTGTTATGTACTAGAAGGTGACATGTTTGTTTGGCTCAGTGATAATTACAACTAAAAAATCATTCATTAGCGAAAGGAGAAGCAATCTCAACCTTAACAAATCAGAAATGTTTCTTATTATTTTGTATTGAGTTGAATATTTGACTCTTTAACACTTTTCTACATACAAAACACAAGTCAAGTCTCTTGAAGGGTTCTTCATAATTGTATTATAGAAGAATTTAGTATGTCATAAGCACTTAAAGATTTGACATTCAACTGTAGCAGTATCCATGTTGGTTAATTTTCTTATGAGCCCCATGATGAGTTTGAGAAAAATTGAAAGAAATTATAGATTATCAGGTTCTGTTAAATTGTTACATGTATCTTGCTTAAGTTTTTGTTCATTAATTTATATCCAATTACATAAAGCAAATTTGGAGGAAACACCTGAAGTTGTGCAATATTTTCAGTGATATTACTTTTTTATCTTTGTGTTTTCTACTTAAACATAATGTCTGTCATCAAGTATTATAGTCAGACTTTCTTTTTTTCTAGATTGTCAAAATTGGTAAATGAACATTTTTTTTAATCATCTTCTATGTTGCTGTTAGTCTTTCTTTATTAACAAGGTTTCTTTTACAGAAGTTTGGCAGTAATATTGAGGGAACCAGGATTGAACTGAAATTTTTTTTTTAATAAGGTACTTTGTATTCTTTAATTTTGATCTCCACATACCATGTTAAGAACCATCAATTTTGGCTTTTACCAAGTTAAATAAAGTTATAATACAGTTGTAAAGGGCTAAAGTTAGAATTGATTACATAAGAATCAATTCTCCCAAGTTATCTAATCCTTTCTTCAGAACACACATGTATAAATTTAATTAATTGCCTTTAGTTTTCCAGGTATATATATAAACTTTGGGGGAAGTATTTTTTATGGCCTGGCATTTACTATCATCTAGTCATAAGTTTAGAAGCTTGGTAGCTTCTAAATTTTCTAAAGCAAATAAGAGGCACATTACCCTGTTATCCAGCATAATTGGGATTGGGTAAGATGTATTCAGGCTTGGCTGTAGGATTTGAAATGTCTGAAAAGCCTGACCAGGAAAAAATAATCTTACTCTTTTAAATGTAAACCAAAGAAGTTAAAATACTTTCAGATACTTGGAGTTTGGTTCACACAAACTTTTTAAATGCTATGCCTATTTTTTATAAGACATCTCTTATAACAGGTATTGACTCTCCAAACTATTTTCGGTGTCTGTATGACATAGAATATAGTGAGCATCGAGGTAACAAATTCTCTATGTGCAAAGCTCCTTTTTAGGGAAGCATACATTTTTAAAAAGGATTAACAATAAAGGAGTACAAAGTAAAGCTGCCTGTGGTCCTTAGACTGAAAATGGCAAACAGAAAAGGTAAGTTTTTTGGCATAATTCATAAATGTAAACAGTTGGTGGCCCGTGTTTGCTTACAAAGGCATTGGCTAGCAGATCAGTTTCTCACAGTCAGCTGAGGACACTTGACACTTGCATGTTAAGTGCGTCATAGCTAATCAGCTAATTTTTTAAGCCTTTAAGTTTGAAATCGGTGGACATGAGAAAAAGTGGATTTTTGGTTAGTATCTCCTGAAGTTATACTAAATTTACGCACCTGAATTTAAAGATCATCTGTTCTTTTACTGGGTAGGGAAGAAGTCAGATAGTTTGTAACCTCTCCCTCTGTCCCCTGTGTCACTCCCCTTTTCTAGTCTGACACTCAGCTGGGCTTCCCTAAGACTCAGGCTTGGTTCGGGTTGGTCCATCATGTGAGGATGGCCATGAGAGCCCTCGGTGTCCTATTCATTCTTATTCTGACAGCCTTCTGTTACTCCTTTTGAGGACATAGTTTAATTCCTTCTAATTTCTTCCTCCTGGTCCCACTTCGTAAGTATTTTGCCATCATTAAATTAAAAAGTGTGGAGTAAAAATGTCCAGCTACAAAATTTCATCTTTGCATTAAATGTCATTACTAATTGACCCCCTGTTAGGTGACTGACCTAAGAGCTATCAAGAAATGGCCTGCGAATTTTTCCTCAGTTCTGTATTGTCAGAATAGACACTTGCTTATGGCCAGGCAGTAGTTTAATTGATGCTCATAATTCAGATTTAGACAGCGCTTTAGTTTGTAGAAATTTCAAGTGAAACATAAGCATTTAATGGGAATGACTGTTAACTGCTTGATTACATTATATAAAACACCTTAAAATGGTACTTTTTCTGAGTGGTTTGAAAGAGGTAGCAAGTCCACTTCAGTATTTAGGGAAAGTTAGATGGACTGTTTGTTCTCTCTTCACATAAATTATTGTTTTTAACTTGAGAAAACATGATTTTTTAGGCTCTAAGAGTTACATTATAACACAGTAACATTTGCTTTAAAATGCCATATAGAAGTTAGTATGAATGAGGCACATATATTTGGGAATATTAACTTAAATGTACTTTGTAATGCCTTTTCTGAGAGCCTCTGGGTCTGAAAGCAGCAGTCCTGGGTGATTGTTTATTCAGATATTGATTGTCCCAGTAACAGGTATCCAGACTTTGGTTTTCCATTTATCCTTCATTTTCTTGCACGGAAACAAAAAATGCAGATAAATTCCTTTACAACCCATTTCTTGATCCATAAACCTTTTGTTAAGAGGCTTCAGTAAAATTTTACAAAAGGGGTTTGGACTTAGGCACCTTTTAATTGTCCACATTGTTCTTCGTTACGTTATCACCCTGAGCAATGTACATTAGCCCAGGACAGGAACTGGATACATCTAATTAATGTTACTGATAGACTGAAAAGAGTTTAAGGAAACTTTAAGAGGTACTAACTTCTCCAGTTTTGTTTTTTTGAGAAAAGTTACTGTCCACTGGAAGACTTAGTCATCTTGGATGCTTTCCACAGGAAATTTGTTTTTGTCTGCATAGTGAATGAAGCAGCATTATTAATAAGGAACAGATTTTAGGCATCTAAAACTGATTGTGATCAAATGATAAGCAGTGCCTGTTTGCCTTGAACACATTCTAAGCAGTGCTTATTGACTGTGTTTCTTGGTGCTGAGAAAAAGAAGTTGAAAAACGCAACTTCAGGAGTCTGGTCATAGTAGTGAACTGTGAATGATTATGGGAAAATTTGGTTGGCTAAGCAAGTGCTGGGCCCTTTTCTCTGGGAGCCATATAGTAGTTAATCTAGTCATTTTGGATCTGAAAGCAGGTTGTAGGCATTATGTGAATTGGGAAGCCTGGGCTATCTTAGCAGAAAGATATTGAGATTGGCTTCCCAGCACTATCCATACCAGAGGTATGGGAATAAGCTACATTCTGCCAATTCCAGAATCAAAGCCAGTCTCACCTTTGAAATAGTGCAGAATAGTGATCCTCTTTCCGTGAAGGTAGCTGAACTCAAGCACAGATAAGTTAATTGCTACAATTTTAGAGTATGCGCTGAAGGGAAGTTGTTTTTCATAAACTATTTTCCCTCATGGCCCTTGACAATCACTATAATGTTATTTTGATATGAAGAATAATACCATTCTAAGTAGTGAGATGGATGCTAGCTGGGCATTTTCAGATTGAAGGTATCTTTAAGAAATCACATTTATGGGTTTGGATTTCAATAAACTGCATTGCTGATTTCTCATGAAGAGTAGAGAACATGAAATGCCAACTCCCATGGACGCTTAGAGCCTGATTATCACTTAGCATGTTGAAAGTGTTTTTCTCCCCGCTAAGTGTCATAGCTGATGAAGAGAAGATGAGGTGTTTTAATGGCAGTTCACACGAAGCAGGAGCAATTGGTGGTGGTGGCATTTGGCACGGCATTGGCTTCCCAACTTCCATGTTTAACCTTAAATGGTACATTCTTCACACAGCAGTTAAAATAGTTGAGTAAATTGGATGATGTCGTTCATCTGCTTAGAGCTTTTAATTGCTTTCTATTGTGTGGAGAGTAAAATCCAAGCTGCTTAACGGAGATAGTAGATTTTCTGCCTCTCTCCTTTCGTAGTACTCCACTTTTTAGACTTTTTGTGCTTTTTAAAATGCCTAACTCTTTCCTGCCTCAGGTCTGTTGTAGTTTCTGTCCTGTGGTTCACTTCCCCAGATTGTTTGATGGCTGGCTTCTTATCCTCTGTACCAACAGTCCCTGTTTATTCCATGGCTCTAATTTGTTTACTTTCATTTGTTTCTATGAGAGCAGGACATTTAGGTTCTCAGCAGATATTTATTAAGTGAAGGGAAGGAGAAAGCAGGGAGTCTGAGCATTTCTGATGGAGTGGAAGCCACCATCAAGGAGGTCCCCATTGGAAAGTAGGGATCTCACAGAGATTTTTGAGGGTAGCAAGAAGGACAAAGGCAAAGCTCCTCCTGAGTGGGCAGCTTGCTGATAAGCCTTGTCTCTAATCAGTACTGCCCCTTCACCTGGGAACCAACTTTTGAAAGAAAGGGCGTATAGTGGATACATGTTGTTTTTGTCTGCCAAGTGCCCCATGTTTTTTAGTAACAACTCCCAACCAAGTGTGTAACCCAAGATGGACCAATTGTATTACCTCACGCCCTTTCCAAGGTAGTTCTCACACTTCAGTGTGCATCAGATCCACCTGGAGGACTGCAGTTGTTCAACCTCACCCCTACATTGAAAGGAGGGGACTTGGTCATTTGCATTTCTAACAAATTCTCAGATATCTAATGCTGGGAAGCCACCAGCCTGAGGGAAGGACATTTGAGCCAAGTCAGACTAATCAAGAGTCCTTATTTGGGGTAGGGCAAGGAGCCCTTTCCTTCTGGTTACAAAGCTATATGGATATAAGGTCTGAACCACCATGCAGAAGAGTCAGTTTGAGAGAATCTAACACAAGAACAAAGTGAAGGGTTGGAAAAGGCCTAATAGATGCACTTGAACCATTGATTCAGTCATCCCCAGGCCAAACTCACCACTGCCTTCCCACGGTTCATGTGGGCCAATACATGTACCTTAATATACTAGGGGCTGTTTGTTTAGTTAGGCTATTTATTTAGTTGATTTCTTTTTATCTTAAGCAGGCCTGTGAAGCAGTTGACATTAGCCCTATTTTATAGCAGTGAACTGATTCTCAAAGCAGTAAAATAATTTGAATTCAAGCTGTACTTATAGCCACTATCCCATGTAGTTAATAGAATTTAAAGTTGCCATTTTTAGTAGATCAGGCTCTTCTCTTACGAATTTGCTCACTACCTCTTTTCCATAGATAGATGTCAGAAAGTCACCTCTAGCCCAAGGGCAACAGATTTCTGGGCCATGAACCACTTTGACCCACAGATGTGAAATGTTTGGCCAGCCAGCACTCTTAAGCACTTAAAAACTTAAATTCTAAGAGTGTTTTCAGCATCATATGCTTCTAAGTTTGCCAGTGTTTCTGCCTCTTAGTGTCTTATACCAAATCTCTTCTAGTATATAGTTTGGACTCAAGCCACAGTCCAGGCCTGAGCCTCTGCATCAGTTCACTTTCCATCTCTGGAGTAGCTGGCTGGAACTCTACCTCTTTAACTGGGATTAGCTCATACATTTTCCTCCAACATCCTTAATTTTATGAGCAGATATGGTTGCTTAAGAACTGCCTTTGTCCAGCTTAGACCCTGCCCCTACCTCATGATGCCAAGTGCCATGTGGGGAACCATGCCACACAGACATAATTCCATGCACTCCAAGCCAAGGGTTTCTAGTGTTTGAGCTGTTAGCCAGTACCTTTTCCTTACTTAACAGTGGCCCAAGAGTCAATTAAATCAGATCCAACTTGAAGCTGATAATTGGAAAGCTTGACCAGTAGTTTAGCAAAGCATGAGCTTTAGAGTTCAACTGCTTGGCTTCAAATATTTCTGATGCGTAATAGCTGTGTGATCTTAGGCAAGTTGTTCAACCTGTGTCTCAGTTTTCTCATCTGAAAAATGGCAATAATAGCCCTACTTCATAGAGTGGTTTTTGAGGATTAGATACTTGCAGACTACTCAGACTCACAACTGGTAAGTAGCACTTAATATTTAGACGTCCACAGCAATCTTCTGTAATTCTGTTATCTTACCAAAGGTAAGGGCTCTATTATATTTTGTCATTTTAAGAGCTAAGTAAACACTGGAAGCAACTCATAGACTGCTTACTTCGAAATGGATTTTTAAGGCCCTGAGGCTCCTTGTTTGTGGATTTACTTCACCCTGTCAGACAGTGATGAACTTTGCACCAGATTTCCACAGAACTATGCTAACTCAAGCAGAAAGGCACTTTCCTGCCTTGGAAAACTGCATCTGAGGGTGAGGGTGAGAAGTTCCCATTTGCTGCTTGGTTTTCAGAATCCGGACACCTCACATTTATTAGTGAATTAGTGTGATGGTGCTAAGGACATAAAAGAACTGTTGAGAAGGCACACTGTTGGACTAAATTTGAAGCAAAGAGGAAGACTGTTTTCCACTCACCATCTTAGAAGAAATGAACTTGGGAGTCACTCCAGAGAAAAGCATCTTTGGATTTTATTCCCTTGTTGAATGATTCAGGCACTCAGCAGGCTGGGGCTTTCTAAAATCCCCCAGTGCTCCCTTCAGTTGCTGGGAATCTCCCACTCGGACCTGAGCCAAGTGTTTGGTTGGCGCTGGCCTTTTAGAGTCCTGGCTTCACTGTCAAGTCATGGCTTTTTTGCTGTGAATGACGACAGCTGTCTTGGAAGCGCTCCTATTCTGACTTGAGAGATAAGGAATAGGGAATCCTGCCAACATATGGGAGAGCTGATAGGGACACAGCACACTGCTGGAAGCTACCCTGCCAGTTCAAGGCCTGGGACCAGTGAGAGGCAGAGTAGACTTTATTGCCAAGAGCCTGTTCAGAGCATGTTACACAGTTGCTGCTCCCTAACAACCGAGTTCCTCTGTGTGGCAAGGATTCAGACTTTCTGCAAATGAGGATTAATTGCTCTCTGGGTGTCCTGGACCACTGTAGAGGCCCCTGATTGAGGGAGTCTATCATCACTTCTGGTAAGCCACCTGGGGACAAAGCCTTTGACAAAAGGTAGGGAGGCATAGATCAGTTGCCTCTTTTTGGAGATGAAAGCCCAGAAACAAGACTTGAACAGAATTAGAACTGTTGACAGCAGGAGAGAGTCTTAATCTAGTTCAAATTACTAAATTTTAGAGGCTCCATGATTCCCAGGGTCATGCAGAAAAAGCAGTAGTAGCAAAGCAGGGGCTGGAATTAGGTCTCCTTACTTGGAGGCCAGAACTCTCCTCCCCTGATCAGCTGCCTTTCTAGGGCAGATGTGCTAGGAAGGTGCAGTGTTTGAGAAGCAATGATCAGAAATGGCTCAAGACACAGTGAGAAGCCCAAGACAGCATTTTCACCTTCAGAGGCCTCTGCACAAGGATACGGCGGCGTCAGACACCCAGCCTTTCCACCTTCCTTCACATACATGTTTGTTTTTGGCCATTCAGCTTGCAGGATCTTCGCTCCCTGACCAGGGATTGAAGCCCAGCCACATCCGTGAAAGCACCAGGTTCTAACCACTGGACCACCAGGGACCTCCCTTCACAAGCATGTTTTTGAGGGAGGAGCTCAAGCTGCATGCAGGTAGGATAAAAGGAGACAAAACTGATAGCAAGACTGCAGCCAGGGCAGCAGACAGACATTAAGGTGCTGGAGGGCTAATGCGTGAAGCCCAGAAGGAAATAGCAACAACTAGGAAATCACCCTGGCATAAAAAGTTTAAAAACACCTAAAATGAACACTGAAATGAAAGAAAGGTTTTTGTAAACGGCAATTTTATGTTTGGTATGCAGTGACCAGTACTGCTTTTATACTGTAATGGGTAGCATTCTGATATGTGAGGGGGCCAAGAGGCCACCCTGTTCAGCAGCCTAGCTCTAGTTCAACCCTTTCACCTGCCCTGCTGGGCTGGGCTCCCAGCACCCAGGCTGTGGAAGAGAGAGAGCTTGCCCTTTGTGGAAAGCATCCTTTTGTCTAGTTCTGACAAGATAGATCTTTCTTTTGGTTGCATTTCTTTCTGACAGTACACTAAGTGCAGAAGAGGATCTTTGGACTGTCTTTTCCTAATGAGAACATGCTTTACCTAAAACCTATAACTCCATTCAATATCAGTCACAGGAAACTTGGCTGTATATTAATAGATTAAACCACCCTGTCCCTAGCATATGCTTAAAAGTGTTCGCTAAATACAGCAGGCTGGAAGACTGGAAAAGTCGTCTGTGGTCCTTCCCTTACAGAAACTGCATTTGTGTGTTTGAGTTAGTCAGACACCTTTAGGGGCCAGAAGGATAAACGTTGAAAAGAGTTTCTACTCAGCTCCAACTGATTGTTGCCTTGTGAGAATGAGGCCCAGTATTGCCAGATTTTTAAAGTAAGAAGCCAGAAACCAGATTTATTTGTGAAGTCTCCCCATTTTTAAATGTTTGTTAACTTATTCTGAAAATTTTAAAACATTAAGTTGTCTAAATAAAACATGCTTGGGCCATATGGCTTCTGATTGAAACTTTCTGCCCTGCCCAAGAATTCAAGCAACAAAGTATTTTACTGAAATAGATGTTGCATGATCTCTGAAGTGTATAAGTTTTATTACTGAAATATAGCTTTTCTCTTAACTGAAAAATCTAAAACATACATAAACAGGCTAAGAATAACCATTCTGTTCCTAAGAAAAATGCTATCAGTAAATAAATGTACTGAAGTATAGAAGATTTTTTATCTTTCATAAATCATTCCCAGTGGTGTCAGTTTGGCGTATAGCAGACCAGTGTCTGAGAAACTTTACCTGCCAAATTTCTTGGCTTTGGCACAGAAAGGGCTCCCCTTCCTTCAGGCCTCGATATCACCATTCTGTGGTAGTAGGAATTGATGTTTTTTTTCCTACAAATGGACTCAAGATTATCTCACTAAAAAGACATGTTTTGTTTTTTTTTTCAATTGCAGAATTACAAAGGGGCTGTAAGAAGTAAGGTAGTGGGATTGTGTGAAACCTCTGTGTTTAGCCCTCAGAAATCTTGAAGCCTGAGATCCAGATCCTCTTTTGGGTCCTTCCAGCCCTGGAAGCTGAGACCTCGCTGAAGTCTAACAATGATTTACATACAGGTGGTTGGTTGGTGTTTTTTCTTCCCCCAAAGCCAACTTTGATTCCATCAGTGTATTTCTAAGGAAAATGTAAACTGTTCATACATTCTGTTAACATCACAGTGAAAAACAAGTACCCGTATGTGTGACAGGGCAAGGCAGGGAGCTCCACTTGCTCTGGCCTTGACAGAAGCCCTTGGCCGCACTGGTGAGCATGCTGGCTTCACTTTCGCACAGACACCTAGGTTGTGCTGTCCCACTGGAGCACCGGTGGACCCCAAAGGCAGGGCAGGGGGCGGGGTTCTTTCTGAAATGTTTCCAGGAGCTCTGTCCAGCTGATTCTGCCTTCCAGCCTGGGACTGCTGCACGAAACTACAAGGACACTGATGAGACCATAGATCTGTTGCCTTTTTCTAGGGAAGACTTGGCTTGGAGTGTGGCTGCCTGGATTCGAAAATGTGTCCTTGACTCCATGGAATAATTCTTATAGTTTTGCCTGGAAGAGACCAGAGAATCAGATACGTGAAGCTGCTCCGGTTGTGATTTTTCCCTTAGTCTGAGCTGTGGGAACCCACTAGCCAAGGAACACTTTTAAAGGCTAATCCCTATCTCTGTTTAAAGAAAGAGTTGGGCTTAAATTTAATAGGAATTACCTGTTATCATGCCCTCTGGAACCACTCTTGGTCCTTTGGGGCCCAGTGTGAAGGAATAATTTCAAGATCCGTGGGCTAGAAGGCAGGAGAACTGCATCTTCACACCAGCCCTGAAGCTTGCGGTGTGACCCCAGATAACTCAGTCATTGAGTCTGGGATTTCAGTTCCTCTTTGGTAAATTAAGGAAGAAGCCTCCCTACTCCAGGTGAGAGCTGGGTTCACCTGGGACCTGGGCCCAGCCTCTGGGCTGCCTACACTGCCTTTGCCAGCACCCTCTCACACTGCTGCCTGGCACCTCTGCCTCCCCTGAGCTCATGGGGAACAAAGGCCAGACCAAGGCAAATCATGCCTTACTTGGCAGTTTCCAAGAGTTTGACAGCCTCTTCATTTCTGCCTTGCTCCATAGACAGCAGGGCCAGCTCCAGCAGGGCATTTGGGATCAAGTAGTGGTCATATTTAATCCTCTTTTCACTGTAGGACAGAAGAAAACACGGCTTACAGTCTCTGCTCTTGAGCCATCCTTTGGGCACATCTGCCAGACTCCTCCTGAGCATCTCCCAAATGGGAGGGTCCAACTCATGTTCTCATGGGGTTTTCTGACCTGAATTCCAACTTGGAAGGTTCCCACTATTTAGCCCTAGAAAGACTTAAGAACCACAGCAAAGCCTTCCAGTCCTCTGCACCCTGGGCCCCAAGTCCCTGACAACCTATGGTTCACGTCATGTCCTAGGCCCACCTCCACCTCAGTCCCAACCCCGGCCCCCATCGCCGCCCTCTATTTCATCGGCAACCCTTTCCCTCTACGACTTCACCTAAGCAGGGAAGGACTGACCGCTGTCACCCAACCTCAGGTGTTTCCCGTGTCCAGGCATTAGCACACGCTCTCCCTGCTCCACTTAAAACTCCTCTTTCCTTTCTTCCTCTGCCTGATAAACTTGCCAACTGAAGTGCCATTGCTGGAAAGCCTTTCCTGGTGTCTAGCATTAGGTTTAGGTCCCTCCTCCTGGCACCTGCTGGCCTCTCTGCTTTCCTCTAGCCCTCACCATACCAGATTAAGTTACCCATAGCTGTCTCTCTAATATCTGTACTCCCCAAGGACAGAGATCCTAAGTTACAAACTCCAGGGGGCACCATTCACAGGAAACACTGCAGACAGGCTCCTGTCGCTGGACAGTCTGGTGGCCCTGGAGGACAAGGTCTGAATGATCTGGGCCTAGAAGGGTCCTCGCACACAACAGAAACCAGTACCTGTGAAGCAAGTAGGAGTCGGCCAGAGTCGACACTGTGCATGTGTGCATATGGAAAGAGAAACCCAGAAAATGCTACCCTGAAGCCCCGGGCCCAGTAGTAGGCCATCTGGAGCGAGAGCAGCCAGAGGCACTTACTTGGCAGAGATGCTCCTGAAATTCTCCTCAGCCTCCTGGACACGGCCCAGATATTTCAGACACAGGCCTTTCAGCAGCTTCACCAAGCACTCATCATCCGCTGAGTACTCATTCTCTGAGAATAGGGGAGTGAGGGAAGACAGCTTTGTTCATTTTCTCAACAGTTACTCATGGAGCCCCTACTCTGTGCTGGGCCCTGGGGACACAGAGATGACTCACACATGGTCCCCGTCCTCAGGGAGCTCACATCAGGGGAGGAAAGACAGATACTGAGACGATGACAATACAGTGAAATCAGGACCGACTGAAGGAAGCTCAGGGCTTGTGGGAGCCCAGCAGAGGCCCTGATGTTCCCTGGGGGACAAGGGACAGCTTCTTGGAGAAGCTGTCACTGGAACTCAGCCTAGGAAGGCAGAGGACAATTACCAGGGTGGAGAAGTGAGGAAGGACATTTTGGTAGAGGGAACCTTCAACTGTAAAGACCTGTGGTCAGACCCAGCCGGGCCAGTTCAAGGGCGTGGGGGTAGTCACCTGGGCCCTTTTCCAGCATCTCTTCAGCCTTGATGATAATCTCAAGGATCCCGTCTGTGAGTTCCGGCTGCTTCCCAATCACAGCATAGCCATTCCAAATGTACATCATTTCCTAGGGGCAGGGGAGCAAGTCAGTCCTGGGTTTCCTCCCCAGTGGGGCCTTAAGTTTCTCCATCTATAAAATGTGTAGTGCAGATGAAGATCACTGAAGGCCGTCCTAGCTGTAATCTTCCATGACAAGTCTCAGCCCAGCCTTTGAAGCTGTAGGCTTGAGGGAGTGATTGGGATTCTTATCTCTTACTTATAGAGATCTCTCCTTACCCCTGTGAGAATTTAAGATGGACCCGTATTCTCACTCTTCTCCTCATATAGTTTTCAATTACGTTTCTGTTCCTGGATCCCTAGGGCACTAGTCTGCACTCTCCCAATCTCTCTTTCCAAATTTCCCATCCTTTGAGAACAAGGTCATGCCCCACACTCTCCAGGGAGTTGTCTTCCTTGCTCCAGCTAACAGGGCCTCCTGTACCAGAGGAATCATAGTTGACGTAAGCTCTTCAGGGGCTTAAGACCAAGTTACCTTCTCTCCTATTTCACTAAGGCAGTGGGCCTGAGTTTCTATGTATGAAACATATGATTTCTTTCTTTGCCTTAACTGCCAGGAAGCTCAGAATACTAAATTTTCATTCTAGTAATTCTGTTAGCTTAGATTAGCATTTCCTAAACTATCAAACCAAGCAATGGACATGACAGTGACTTGTATACATAAACTTCTAGAAAGACTTTTTATAGTTTTTGTTATGTTCTAGGGAGGAACTTTAAGTTTTGACAAGTACTTATTAAATCATTACATGGTCTAAAAGAGTTCTGTGGCTAAATAACAGGGAAAATCTGCATCCTTAAGCTTCTTCTCGGAGACCTACCGTGCAGATGAGCATATAAAGGCTCCAAGAAGGTCTACAGTATGTAAACTTTGTTCAGGCTGTCTTCCCTAAACATATTTAATTACAGAAATAATTTTATGCACACAGAGCATCTTGAAGGTTACAGTTTTGGAAATTTTCCCCTAAATATCTGGTTAGTTGCTTTTCCTGCCCCTCCTTACAACATATGCCCCCATTTGATGACAGCTTTATTGTATATTTTGAACTGTAAAATAGTTCAAAATTTATTTAAAGATATTCAGGATATAAGCTCAAATATTGAACTTTTTAATTTCTGCAGTATTTAATAAGTTTTATCAGCAGATTTTCATCCCTGCTTTATGAAATGGGCTAGGAAGATATTTACATTTAAGGGAAAGGGGACCCTATATGCAAGGTCACACAGTGAACAGCAGAGCCAGGTCTCTGAAGCAGCACCCTTCCAACCTTTCTGGCTGCCTTATTATTTGAATAACAAGGACTCTTAACAAACTAGAACCTGCTCTGATGCCTGCTCAGATCATGCATGGAATTGTCATCATAACTGTGATTCAGAATATGGGCTCCGGAACCAGACTGCCTGGGTTCAGATTCTAACTCATCAGCTATGGGACCTGGACAAGTTATTTCATCTTTCTACTTATATCTTATCTATATTTTATCTTCCTGCTTATCTGTTAGGCCTTATTATCCCCTTCTGTAAAATGGAGATGCCACCAGCACCTAAGAGGGTTCTTATGAAGATCAGATGAGGCAACAGGCAATGGGTGTAACGAGTTCTGAACACAGCAGGTGCCCAGCAACAATGTCAGCAATTACTGTTATTTCAGAGTCAATTGTAACATGGGTCCCAGCCTCAGAAAAGCTTGGGGCAGTGATGGGGGAACAGTATAAACAATAATTAAAATCATGTGACAAGAGAGACATAGACAGGATGGCAACACAAACAGCTGAAAGATGCCTATCTAGGAGAGCTGCGTTTTCTGCTTTCAGGCATCTGCAGCCTCCTCACCTGTCTTCCCAGCCCATCCCTAGTAGACCAGTGCTTTCTCAGAGGTTGAGGCAGGCTCAAACTCTCGTGTCCCTCACCCAGGGCCAGGTGATTTATAAACTCCTCTTCAGGCTCTGGGGTCGTGAAGGTCTCTGTCCTCCGTCCACGCCCTCCAGGGTCACTGGCTATATCCCTGACCCTCAGCTAATCCCCACAATCCCAAACGAGCTCAGGACCAGTCAAGACCCTCCTACTGACCAGAGCAGGGATGGGCAATGAGATAGGTTTAGGGGAGAGGTAGCGTCTGGACTTCCGGATGGCAAACTTCTCTGTGGGTAGAGATTTCCCAGCAATCTTGAGTTTCAGGCCTGGCACAGCTCTGTGGAAGAGATAAGGAGGGTGGAGAGAGGGCAAGAAAATGCTAGAACTGAGTCCCCAACCTACCCAGCCTCTGCTTGACCCCTCTCTGGACCTTATTTTCCCCATCTATATGATGAGAGTGTTGGATTCATAGCCTGCGGCTACGGCCTAATGTCATACGCCCTGCCACAAGATCTGACCACTTCCTGTGGCTCGGCAGACTCCTCTGCACCAGTAGCTGGAGGGGAGGCTGTACATGACCACCACCCCTCAGGGCTGCTCCACCTTGCAATCGTCCCTCTCTACTCCCAGCCCCCATTTCCTGAGGGCCCAGCAGAAGTCTGACCCTAGTTTCACAGAGGAGATTAAAACTCATAAAGGGAAGGACCTGCCCAAGACCACACAGCACAAACCTTTCATAAACTCTGGCCATGTGAGTTGCGGCCTCCTCAGCTGTTTCCCAGGGTAGAGTGAAATGTGGTATGCAGCTGAGCAAGACTGCATCTGGAGCCCCATCCACCCAGCCCTGCCTTGCCCTGAACTTCTGCCACAATCATGGGGGTATGGCTGTGACCTGAGCCATCCAGGCCCAGGAAACAGCTGGACCTAGTTGTGAGGTCCCCACCAAGCACCTCTGCCACTTATTCACTGTGGAACCTATCTGGGCCTACTTTCTCATCCCTAAAATGGAGACAACGATATGAAAAGGAGAAGTTGCTACCCCCAAATATGCATCTTTGGCATAAGCGTTATTTTAGGCTGATTATTTTTAAGAAAACAGCAAACACACAAAATGCTCTGAAAATCTAGTAGAATTTAACCTTTTGGTAAGAGACATTTACAATGGAAATGTCCATGTGTAAGGATGTCTTTCTCTGGACCAGGAAGAGGAGGAAGACTAAATCTCTAAAAACTTATCAATGAAGAAGGCGGAGACTAAAATCTGCATAACAACCATATACCCTCTCTTTTACCTGAAAACCTCCCATAACTGGCTCCCCATCCAACTAAATCTTCTTTTTTGCTTTAGCCAGAGATGGCACTTAAGGTAACAGCTTGGGCCATTTCAGAGAGTCAACTCAGTTTTCCTGGGCCCCTCCCATACAGGAGTTATTAAATTTCTGTTTGCTTTTCCATTAATCTTATTATGTGGGTCTCAGCCGAGAATCTAGAAGGATGGAGGGAAAATAACTCTTATTTCCCCACAGACTCTTCCCCTCACAGATCTAGAAAAGTTACGTAAGATGCAGAGACTAAGTCACTCAGTAAAGTCACACAGCATCCTGTGACTGACGGCCCAGGAAGCAATGGTCACACTCACTTCCATATCTGCAAGTGGGGGCCAACCCTCACTGTGACTGGGGGAAAGCCCGGGGCTCCTGGGGGAAAGCCCGGGGCTCCCTCCTCAGCCTGCCATGGCTGAGTCCTGCTCTAGGCCCTTCGCTGAAGGCAAACACAGCAGTGCAGGGAAGAATAAAAACAGCCACCATTGATTGGCTCCAGGCCCTACTGCAGACTCTTTAAATCTGTTCTCTATTTGATTTGCAAAACAACCCTGCACAGCCGAGTTTGTTATTCCCATTTTATAGATGCTGAAACTGTCCCAGATGACAGGAACAAATGGCATAGACTAGACTTAATCCTGCTTACGTGATTCCAACTCTGCTTTTCTGAGTGTAATCAGGTTAACTCGGCAGAAGAAACCTCTCTGGACCTGTGTCCACATCTGTGCTACACTCTGGATGAAAGAGGCACAGTGGGAATGATGCTGACAAAACCACATTTGTGAAAGAAAACCTCTGAGCAGATGCAAAGGGCTCTAACAGCAGCAAGAGCAGGTGGGGGTGGGAGACGACGACAGGCGTGGGGTGGGGGGAGGACTGGGGAGGGCTGAGGGTTCAGGGCCCAGGGGATGACAACCCCCTCATCTCCCGCTGCTCAGGGTGGCTGTGGGCAGAGCCTGGCTGAGACCGACAATGGAGTGCAATGGCTGGACCCACCTAAACAACTCCACTTCGTCATCTCCGAACGGTTTGTAGTCCTCCTTCCCAAACATGCTGAGGTAGGCGGCCTTCATGTAGATGTAGGTGGCCTATGTAAAGGCAGAGCAATAGTCAGGTGTGAGCAACCTGCCCTCCAAATCACAGTCCTAAACTGGCACAAATACCTCACTGGAACCTCACTACGGACCAGCATAGTATTATATTATCCCCAACCCCCAGGGGAGAAACTGGGTGAGGAAGCTGAAGCAACTTGAGGACATGACCTAGGAGTTAAATCCATGAAGGGCCATGTCTAAGCACCTGACCTCTCCACTTTGAAGCAACTGGGCAGACTCAAGCAGGCGATGCTGAGGACAGGGTGGAGACGCAAAGACGGGGCAGCAGGGGTTTCAGGAAGATCAAAGGGAAGCAGCCACTTCACACCGGGCCCTTGAAGGCCAATGGGAAGATTCACAGAAAGAGAAAAAGGACCTTCCAGGCAAGGGGAACATCCTGATCAAAGGGAGGGCAGAGATGCGTGTAAGCAGGATACAAACGGGTGGGTAGCATAAAGCATGGAATACACACAATGTGTGAGGCCAGGAAGGGCAGAGACCTGGGTTGGGGCTCAGCTCAGGGTCCCTTGCTGTGTACCAGGCACTTTACAAATGTCACTTGATCGCAAAGACAATGCTTCCTGGGACCACAGGGCTGCTAGGGGCAGAGCTGGGAGGGGCCCCAGGTTTGTGTGGCTTCAAGGGCCTACCCACTGGATCCACTGACAAGAAAGGGGTGGTTTGCAGAGCCCCAACCTCAGCCCCATCTCAGAGATCTATCCCTGAAAGCCGCTCCCCTTTGCCTGAAGTTCAATGCCAGAGGAGCCTGGCTCTGTGCTACCCTCCAGTGGTCAAGTCTTGAAGCACAGCTCCTGCCACCTGGGGCTGCTACCCAGCAAAGTGTAGCGGGTAGAGGAGGGAAAGGAGTCTAGTCTTAGGAGAAGGTGGAAAGCAACCTCCACCTGGGAGCCCCACCCACGCTGAAACTCAGGGCTGCTCCCAGTTCCAGTCTGCCCTTCACAACATGAGGAAAACCTGGTCTTTGTGGGGTGTGCTAAGAAGATGCTCCCTCAGTGATATCCGTTCCCCACCCCGTCTTTAGCCTCTTGGTATCACCTGTGCCTGCTCCCTCTCCCCGGCCCAGTACTGAGGCACCAAGCCCTCAGGACTTTACCTCCCACAGAGCTCTTGAATCCCACTGGCCTGGCGCTATCACGCCACACCGTCTCCCCGCTCCGGGCCTCCAGGGTGGTCTTCCTACTGCCCTAGTCCATGTGGTCTCCTCACTGATGTCCTGTTCCCACTCCTGCCCCCCGCCAGCCATTACTCCACACCACTGCCATGCAGACCTTTTAAAATGAGGTCACAGCAGAACCTCTTTGACTCACGATAGCCCATCACACTTAGGGAGAACGTCCACATTCCCCGTCATGACCTGCGAGGCCCGATGCAGCCTCCCCTCAATTTCCCCTCCAGCTTCTTCTCCACTGGTGCCCCCTCACTCTAGCCACACTGGCCTCCTCTGAGCTGTTTGCAGAATATATCAACTCATGGCTTCAGCTTCCTTTTACACCTGTCCTAACATCTACCAGGCCTGGAACATTCTTCAGGGAGATGTCAGCCTGGCTTGCTCCTTCACTGCATTCTGATGTCTTCTCAGGCAGGCCCCTCCTGACCACACTGTTCTCCACATCCTGCACCCACAACTTGCCTGATTTTTCGTTATCGCACTTAACCAGAACCTGATGTTCTCTTACACTGCACATCATCTATGTTTCCTGTCTCTCTCCCCACTAGAACACGAGCCTCGAGGTCTTTGCTTTGTTCAGTTGTAGATGACCTGCCCTAGAATAGGACTGGCATGTGAGGGTGCCCCGTGGCTGCAGGACAGATTTCTACAAGCACAAATACAAGCCACAAGCAACAAGGGCTCCCCGACTGTCAGGCAAAAGCCCAAACAGCCACTCAGGGCCCTGGAGACCTGCTTCTCTGGCTCCTCCTCCGGGCCACTCTTCCCCATCACTCCCTAAGCTCACCTCAGGCCCCTGCCTGTGCTGTCCTGCTGCCTGGGACCCCACTGTCCCTTCTCTGCCAGGCTTATCTGCGGGCTTCCTCCCAGAGCTTCTGCCCCAGCCCTGCCCCCTGCCCGGACTGAGTCAACAAGAATTAGGATGGATGCAGTGACCTAGCGTGGTGAGAGCCACGGGCATCCAAGTCACTAAGGGGTGTTATGGGGCCATGCTGCTGGAGAGCCACAACCACCCTGCCTGAGGGGGAGTCCTGTCTCCCAGAGTTACCTGTTTGCCTATTGATTCCACATATTTATTTTTGCTGGATTGTTCTACTGGCTTCTGTGCAGGCAGACAGTCCTTGTCCCCAAGAAGCTTCCAGTGTGTGGCTTAAAGGGGGACGATCCCTCCACAGTCCCCCTACATTTCCACCCACGAGCCCGTCACCTGGTGAAACAGGACCTCCTGGCAGCCCCCTAGCTTCCCAGCCTGTGCCCCTGCAGTTCTCCTGGCCTGGGGTGTCCTTCTGCCGCCCTAATTCCTCATCCTTCAAGACTCTCAGTTCAGACAACTCCTTTTTCAGAAGCCTTCCCTGTTCTCTTGGCTGGGCTGCTCAGGGCTGCCTCTGAGCTCCCCCTAGATTCCCCCATTACAGCACTGAGCACACTGTTGTCACCACCTGCTTTCTGGCTGCAAGCGCTAGGGGACGGGCTCACAGGGATGAGCCGGCTTAGCACAGGCAGACACCGCGGAGGGCCGGCATGTAGGGCGGCGGCCGCAGGCCAACTCCCCAGAGCTGGAAGCTGGTGGACTTTAGTAGCCAAGTGCTGGAATTAGGGATAAATGAGGCCCCAGAACTCGAGGTGCCACAACCCCTACCTACTTTCACAGGAAACCCTTTGGAGAAAAGCATTGCGGAGGGAGGGGGGCTGACCACTGCAAAGCCACAGAGCTGAAGACTGAGCCAACTCACAGCCAGACTTGCTGACATGTGGAGGCCTGGCCCTCGCTCTGCTCCTCACAGCAGCTGTGTGGCCACCTTAGGTCTCTTCTTCCTTGTGCCCCACTTCACAAGAAGGCTTCCGGATCACTTTAATTTAAAAAGGTTCCCGGAGGCTTTGTTAGGAGGGCGAGCGATGAGGGACGAATGCTGGGCCCACAGAGGCTGGGCCTGAGGAAGTGCCTTCAACAGCAAGGGGGTCTTGGGGCAAGCAGGGCCCACTCAGGGGAATTGAGGAGCAAGGGAAAAGCAGAGGCCTTGGAGTCACACAAAGCTGTCTTCAGATCCTGTGTGTGTCACCAACTGCTGTGTGGCCCAGGGAAGTCTCTCAGCCTCTCTCAGCCTCGGTGTCTCTCATGTGCCTGATGCAGATAACATCTACCTCGCTGGGCGTAATGTGGAGGAAAGGACAAGCACTGGGCACATAGTCAGGGCTCAGTGAAAGCCCACTCCTCCTCCCGGGCCTGCCTGTCCTGAGCCAGTGAAGGTGAAAGTCACTCTGTTGTGTCCGACTCTTTGTAACCCCACGGACTGTAGTCCACGAGGCTCCTCTGTCCATGGAATTCTCCAGGCAAGAATACTGGAGTGGGTTGGCATTCCCTTCTCTAGGGGATCTTCCCAACCCAGGAATTGAATCCAGGTCTCCTGCACTGGCAGGCAGATTCTTTACCATCTGAGCCACCAGGGAAGCCAGCCCTGAGCCCGAGAGTCCCTTTCAGTTTGGGCCCTAGGCAGGGTGACTGAATAGGGGCTTTCATGCAGAGGTGGGCAAAAGATGAGAAAATCAGGGTCACTGAGACATACGTGCTATGGATTTCACAATAGAGGATGTTCTCTGATGATCTAGATGATTCTAAGACTCTTAGTTCAGAATTCTGTGCTATCATTACTCTATGATGATAATGGCTTATACTTATTTCACCACTTACCATGATAATACTTTGGCCACCTGATGTGAAGAACTCACTCGTTGAAAAAGACCCTGATGCTGGGAAAGATTGAAGGCAGGAGAAGGGGACGACAGAGGATGAGATGGTTGGATGGCATCACCAACTCGATGGACATGAGTTTGAGCAAGCTACCAGGAGTTGGTGGTGATGGACAGGGAAGCCTGGCGTACTGCGGTCCATGGGGTTGCAAAGAGTCAGACACAACTGAGCGACTGAACTGAATTGAACCATGATAAGCATTTATGCTGAGCATCTGTTTTGTTTTGCCTCCATGGCATCTCCTTAATGCTCACTCCCAACAACACTTATTCTGGGGCATCACCTCATTTTTCTTCTGGGGAATCACCCTTCTCCTACTTCTAATCCATGAGGGGTCTTCCCACCCCTGTTTCCAGGCACTGGCCTGTGATCTATGCAGACCAATGAGGCTCTGTCATGGGACTTTGGTTGAAACCAAATGGGAGAGATGATATAGCAGCAGGCAGCCCATAGCCACCCTGCTGGCACATAGATTCTGCCTGTGCAATGAAGAAGTCACAGAGAAGAGCATAGTCCCGGCCGGAAAAAATAAACCCAAATGACAGAATTAGAATTCCTGGATTCAGCCCAACCTGAAATTAGATGTGCCTAGAATTTACAGTTATATGAACCAATAAGCCTTTGTGTTTACACCTGCATAGTCAGGTAACATGTCCACTAGCTCCATGTGACTTTTTACATTTAAATTAATTAAAATAGAATAAAATTGAAAACATCCAGTTTCCCAGTTGCAGCAGGCACATTTCAAGAGCTTGGCGTGCACATGTGAATAGGGGCTCCCACACTGGACAGCATAGAATGTTTTCACAGAAACAGAAAGTTCTGCTGGGCAACACTCACGCAGACCATGTGAGTGACACTTCTATCCCTTGTGGCTAAAAATCTCTACACCTTGTAGTTCTAAAGGTCCCCTGTTTTCTGTGGTCTTTAGTTCCTTCCAACCCTGAGGTCTAATAGAATTTGTGGTTTTGCTTAAATTTTAGCTGAGATGTCGTGTTCAGTTAGGGGTGTGGTCCTGGCCTGGGGGCTCATGGCCAATCTAAGCTGGTCTTCTGGTCTCCCTGTTCCCCCAACACATGGTGTCAGCCCACCTTGGACCAGGAGTTCTCCTTGCTGAGCAGGTCTGCGTAGAAGTAAGCCATCTTCCACTGGCCCTTGTAGGTGAAGCACCACATCAGCTCCCAGTAGCACATGTGGTGGAACTGCTTCCAGTGCTGCTGGGCCTCACAGCACTCCTCGAACCGCCGGATGGCCTGTGGGTACCTGCCACTGAGCCTCTGCCAGCATCCCCCAGCCCCAGCCATCTGCCCCAACCCCCCACCATGCCCTCCGTCCCCCCAACCCCAGCTCCACAGCAGCCCAAGCCCCATGCCAGGCTGCATCGGGGAGACAGCAGGTGTGGCCTCCAGCCCCGGTTCTACCCTCAAAGTCTTACATGACCTTGGGCCCAGTTACCCTCAAAGTCTCACATGACCTTGGGCCCAGTTACCAACCCCCCGAGGGACTCCAGTCTTTCGGCACAAAGCCAAAGTGTGTGGGACAGAGCTATAACAGAGGCGTAATAGGCAGTGGGAAGTGTTAAAGTGACATAATGATGTCTCTGCCTGAGAGCAAACTCCAAAGGTTCCAGCAGCTTCCACAAAGTGACCTGGCCCCGGGGCATCTGTCCTTCGGCCTGAGGAGCCACAGCCAGGACCAGCGGGAGGCGCCAGAACTCCGAGTCACGGAGTCTGTCCTGGGCCTTGGCTTAGTGCAGGGGATTCTGCCAGGGTGATGAGCCTCCCCCCTCTCACCCCTCCCACGGCTCCCTCCCACCTCGGAGCCCAGACCCTTAGTCAGGCCCTCCAGGTGTCTGCTTCACCCCCGGCAGCAGGTTCCAGCCTGTCACCCTGCCCCGGACAGCAGATCCTCCCACCTCTCTGCCTTACCCAAGGGTGCTGGATTCCTCCCTCTCCCTTTCAAATCCCACTCACTGCCACCGCCACCTCTTCCCTCGCCCTCCCAGACTGTCCCGTCGTTGGCAGCGCCTCTTCTGGGCCCGCTCCCTTTGTGGGTCTTCTCTCAGGGCCCCCTCCCGGTCTGCCTGTTATTTGTCTGTGTGTCTGCAGCCCTACTGACCTGGGAGACCTGAGGGGCCTCCAGCACTGGCTCAGACCCCCGTTACTTACCGCATCAACATTGCCTTTAATGACTTCAATCCGCCCCGCAAAGAACAGGAAGATGGCGCCCTACAAGGACACGTATTTGGGTTTGTGGGGGGTCCACAGGGCACACGTGAGCTGGAGGTGTCTGCCAGGAGGTGAGGCTCACCTTAGGGTATCGCTTCAGGTAGGGTCTCAAGAGCTTCTCTGCCTCCTCGATGTTGACGTTGCCGGTGCCTGAAGGAGGTGGGGACACATCACAGGACACATCACCATCCTCCCTGGTGATCCTCCCGGAAACCTACCAGGGGCTTCTCAGGGTCTCCACTTCTGCTCTGTGAAATGCGGACGATAACTCTTCCGTCTCCAGGGTGATGTGAGGACTGAGTAAGACGCTAGGGCCAACAGCATCCTCATGCCCTCTACAAGGTGGGCAGGACCCACCCCCATTTCACAGATGAGAAAATCGAGTCTGGAAGAACCCAGTCACACTGTAAAGAAGTAAGGGGTCCACTGGCCAGGCCCCTGGACAGTTGCGGCTCTGCCGTTTCTGGTTTCAGGGCCCCCTCCCCAGTCCTGGGGGCCCAGCAGCCCCCTGCCCTCAGAGACAGTCGAAGCCCAGGGGCCCCGGGGCTCACGGGGAGGGCGCGCCTACCGAGCACGAAGGTGAGGAACGTGTGGTAGCAGAGCAGCAGCATGACGCAGAGCGCGGCGCGGAGGCTGTGCCCCGACGCCCCCTCCTGCAGCTGCAGCAGCCCATAGTCCTGGCGGAAAGACGGGGACTGCTGAGGCCAGCCAGGCCTGGGCTCCCCCAGCGCTGCCCCGGGGTCTGGGGCAGGGGAGGGGCGGGGAGGTCCCTGGACAGCTGTGAGGGCGCGCTGCTGCGGAAGGGGCCGGAGGGCGCTGGGCTCCGAGTCCGGAGCCCTGGAGGCTGGGCCAGCTGCTCCCAGGCTTGCAACCAGGAGCGAGAGGCTGTCCCTCTCTTGCTGGGGGCAGAGGACACCTGCCACAGCCAGGGCAAAGGCGAGGGTGTCCCCTACCTCCCTCATAGCCCCTTCCCCATTCCTCCCGACAGCCACCTGCTCAGCCCCCAGGGTGGGCGCCAAGGCCCTGAGCAGCCCCAAGTCTGGTGGGGGACTAGAAACGACAAAGAGGCAGATAATCCTAACCACAGGCTCGGGACACAGACAGGGCCATAGCAACTGCAGGCTGGGAAGGCTCCCAGGAGGAGAAGGCTCCAGAGCCTGCCTGGGGAGGAGCAAGAAGCCAGACTACGCTTGTATCACCCCCGGCAGTTTCTGCCCCACTGCCTATCCTAGAGTGCGTTCCTGATCTTTCTAATAGACACATCTGATTTGCCTCACCCCTGCTGCAAACCCTCCACAGCCCCCTTGACTTTGGGATAAAGACGAAGCCAGAGCTGGTGGGTGCAGGAGGTTCCTCTTGCTCCGGCCTTGCCACCCTCTCTTCCTGGCCAGGCCACCCTGTCCCACCTCTCAGACTTTCTCATGTTCTTCCATCATCATCCTGAGATCCTACTCAGGACCCAAGGGCCTTCTTATATATAAAAAAAAAACAAACAAAACTGAGAGGGACTTTCAGAGCCTCTAACGAGTGTTTCCCTGGGCCCAGGCCACAGACCACAGACGGCAGCCAAGCCTGCACACGTCCTGGGACAGGCGAGAAGCGCAGGGTCCCGGGTGAGGAGCGGCCCTTCCCAGCGCTCGTCTGTCCTCAGGGCACAAGAGAAAGCCTCCGTGTGGTGCTGGAGCATGCAGCAGCGCCCTGTTCTAAGCTGTCTTTCACTCAAAGAGAAACAGGCTACACAATCTGGTGGACCAAGGAAGACTGCTTGGTCCTGTAGTATTTATTGTTATGATTGTGCTCTTACCACGCCACATAATATGGGTTCTCTGTGTAGTAATGTTCCCTTCAAATAAATTTAAGTTAACAAAAATAAGAACCACATTTGAGAAAAATAATACATAAATAATAATATAGAGATTTGTGCACATGGCAAAAATCAGGAAAGGCTGGAGAAAGTCTAAGCTGGGGAAACACTAACTTGATCAGTGGAGAGGGCAGTCAGTGGTCCTTGCTCAGAGTCACAGGAAGAAGGGGATGAGGCTGGACAGACCCAGGGCTCCTGACTTCCAGGTTAAAGCTCCTTGTACCATTCTGGGTCTCCTCCACCAGGGAGCCCTCCCTGATCTGCTACCTGGCACTCAGGTTCCTGCCCTCAGTAAAGCCTCTGGGTTCTTGAGTACTCTGGTTTCCACCTCAAGGCCCAGTGCGCAGCAGGGCTCCCCAAGGGCATCTGCCAGACAAAAAACATGGTCTCCAGGGGAGGGACTTGCTCAAGGCTATCTGAGGGGAGAAGGACCAGGTTCCTAACACCTGCCAGATGACCCCAGGCCCCTAAAGGACCCCAGGAGCTGCTCTTCATGCCCACCCTCACCCTAGAGCCTCTCCACCCTGAGAAGAGCCTGGTAGCAATCACTGGTCCCATTTGCAGGAGCGCAGTCTGAGGCCTAGAGAGGCCTGAGCCTTGTCCAGGGTCTCACACTGGGGGGTGCTGAGCCAAGGCTGGCACTAAGGCCCCACAGCCCCTCAGCCACACCCTACCAGCTGAGCTCCGGCCCTGGGGCTGAGAGGACTGGGCGCCCCAGGAGGGAGGTGGTTACCTTGTTTCCTGAAAACCCTACGAACTCGAGCAGCCGCAGGATCCTGGTAGGAAGCATGGACAGCGTCTGAAGAGAGAGGCAGCAGACCCATGAGGGGCGGGGGCTGCCCCACCAACTGCAGACCTCCACAGTCCTGGGGGTGATCCCTGAGGTGCAGGCCCATCTCTGGAATGCCCATGAGGCCGCCCCCAGCTCCTCCTGACGGAGAGAAGCACTACAGCGTAACAATAAGGAACAGACTGCGTCTCGATCCTAGTCTCACCACTCCCAGCTCGGTCACCTCTCTCTGCCTCAGTTTCCTCATCTGTAAAATGGAAATAAAAATAGCCCCTACCGGACGGACCACATTAATACACATGAAGCACATACCAGAGGTTGCACCTAGCAGTTAGCTATTGTTATTACACTTAATCCCTGCTTTGTACCAGGATCTCTGTCATTGCATTGAATCTCAGAACAGTCTTGCAAAGAAGGGATTTACTGCTATGTTTGACAGAGGGAGAAACAGAGGCATAAGGTAAGTGACAGAATATGCCCAAGGCTCCACAGATCAGAAGTGGAGCCACTTCTTGGACCCAAGACAGTCCAGCTACAACCTGCTAAAGGATCTGATGCACTGTGCAGCTTGTATTTCTCAGCACTTGGACCAGGATCACTGCTCCCATCTTACAAATGAGGAATCTGAAACCCAGAGAGGGGCAGGGATCCCTATAGGGGAGGAGCCACCGCCCACCACACACACTCTGGGTTAAGTCCCTGGTCACCCAGGGCCAGGAGTCCGAATCATCTGAGAGCAGCTCCTCCTCCCAGGAGCAGGCACACCTCTTCTGAGCCTCCCTGACTCAGCTCATGCTGTTTCCTCTGCCTAGAATGCTCGTTCCGCCTGGAAAACTTCCCTTGCCTGTGGATCCTTCAAGATCCAGCTCAAATACTCTCCGCTCCCCGGAACCTTCCCCAGCTCCCCCAGAAGGAAGTCCTGGCTTTCTGTTCCCCATGGGTCACCAGTTATTTCCAGGTCTGTTTCCTTCCTGGCCACTGGTCAATGTTTAACTACCAGCTTTCTGGGGGAGGAAAAGGCCCTGATGTCTTGTGTTTGTCAATTTCTGGTGCTATAAATACTGTCGTCATAGTTGATTTCAAGCTTCAACTTGCCTTGGGAAGAAACGTACAGAAGGGACCGTGGAGCCACGGCCAGCCCCCACCCCTTCCCCAGCTGTGAGCTGCCCCTAGGCTGGCAGTGTGTCTGCTTCATCTCTGGGGCCTGGGACAGTAGCCCAGCAGAGACCCAGAGTAAGGCAGTCATGTGCAGGGGAGATTAATCTTGAACCCAGATGCTGGACAAGGGGAGGGCCTGCCCACTCACCAGGTTGAAGGCTCCCACGCCGAGCTTCACCCCTCCTTCAAAGTGCCTGTGGTTCTCCCCCTTGCAGTACTGTGAGGACTGCACCAGGCTGTCCAGCTCCCTGCAGAGGGAGGCAAAGCCTGTTTCAGCCACATCTGGAGGGCAGGGTCCCCTTCCAGCTGGGGCCAAGTGGCCCCCACTTCTTACTGTTCTCAGAACTCCCTGGTGGTGGATGTGTAACTGTCTGGCAATCCAGAGAGCTGATATTCGAGGACCCTCTAGCCCCATCTCCCACCATAATGACACACCCTTTGCTCTTGAATTTCAGTTCTGTCAGCTCTCGCACACCCCCCCTCGTCCGACCTCTAGGCATTGGCTTGTGCTCTGCATTCTAGCTAGAGCAGCTTCTCAACCTCGGTACTACTGATAGTTTAGGCTGGATAACTGGACAATTCTTTGTTCAGACTCAGGGGGAGGGAGGCTGTCTTGCACGTCCTAGGAAGTTTAGCAGCATTCCTGACCACTACTCACTAGCTGTCAGGAGCAGCCTCCCCTAGTATGACAAGCAAAATGTTTCTGGACATTGCCAAATGCCTTGTGGGGGTGGGGGGAAACTGGCCCCAGTTGAGAAACACTGGGCTAACTCCAACAGCACCTCCTTAAGGAAGTCTTCCTGGAATTTCTTGGTTGGAATCCAACCCTCTTACTTCTGGTCACCCATAGCTCTGAGCACATTATTTTGCCAGTCTGCCTGGGGCAGGACAGGGAAATTAAAGAGGTACCTGCCTCCTTCCCAGGCCATGAGCATCTTGAGAGCATTCACTCAGCAAACACCGACTGAGCTTCTCTGGACGGCAGGGCACAAAGCCGTCAAGCTGCTACCTTCACAACTCTCCCCTCTCAGGGACGGACCCCCATCGAGTCACTGAGAGGAAGGGAGGAACCCTGGAACCTGACCTCACTTGGGGCGCTGGGAAGGTTTCCTCAAGGGGCTGACATCTGAGCTGAAACCTGAGGAACAAGGAGCTGGCCTGCACAGAGTGTTCCTGGCAGAGAGAACAGCACGTCCAAAGGCCCTGAGGTAGGAATGAGCTGGCATGTTTGAAGAACCGAGGGAAGGCCCAAATGTCTGAGGCGGAGCGGGGCAGGAGGTGTGGTTACAAAACAAACAGAGCTCCCAGGAGTGACTCGGCAAAGACCTGGGCCTTTATTCTAAGAGCAAGAGGGGTCTTGGGAGTTGGCAGGGAGTGATCTGACAAGGTCTGTGCTTTGAAAACATCACTCTGGCAGCAGGTAGGGAGACTGGAAGGGCCAGAACACACGTTGGTTTCCTTGAGCAATTCCAGCAGAGACCACACAAAGGAGCATGGTATCCGTATACTGCATGGTGTGTTACACCCCAGTAATACCTTGAAATCAACCTCACAGTGTCTCCACAGGGAAACTGTCACATTAAGTGTGCAAAGTAATGACGACAGTCTCAAGTCAATTCAAGTCAATTTTTAATGGAAAAGGAGTTTCAACGCCAAACTGGGGGCAGGAGGGAGGGTTAATTACTTTCAGAGCTTTCCTGGTCTGGGAATTACAGACAAGGACTGCAGGACCATGTTGGGCAGAAGTGCTCTAGATTAAGTCTTCACTCTTTGCTCCATAAACACGGCCCTATGCGTGGCCCAGTGCTGAGCCAGCACGGAAATAACCTATCTGGCCCTTGAGGAGCTCCCAGTCTGGGGAGGGGGATGAATGTATATAAGCACCGTTTCTATGTATTGGAGGGTTCAAGGAAGGCTTCATGGGGAAAGTGGCATTTGGATGGGGCCTTAACGGATGTGTAGGAATTCTATTGCTGTTCTCAAAATGCTTGTTTCTGCATCTTTCTCCTACCCTAACCAGACAGAGCTGCTTGTATAGAATATGTCTTATTTTTCCCTAGTTCAGAGTTAGGCACAAAGATAGCACTTGGGGGGACCGAATGAACAGATATACCCAGAAAACCAGGGGAATAATATTCCAGAACACTGAGGTCCTGAGGTTGCAGAAATGTGAGGTCACACAGCCTTCTAGGTTTCCAGCCTCCAGCCAGTGCCCTCTGCCTCCCACAGCGCAGCCTGAGGGGCACAGGACAGTAGGTGCTGCGCTCTGCTGTGCCCCCCGACCCCCACGTCCACCCCACCCCCCCAGGCCAGTCCCACTCACTTGTAGGTCTGGTAGCTGTTTCGAACTTTGATGCCGCCCTTGATGAAGCTCACCATGTTCTCATCCTGCAGGAGGGAGACTTGCTGAGAGCCAGGCCTGGGTGGTTAGCCACAGGCTTGAGAGAATCATCAAGGCTCCAGATCCTTCCTGGCTCTCCCTGGGCCTCGCTTTATGAGGGGGCCTGCACGGGTAGGGGTCCGAGGTCAGCTAAACTAGACCTCCCCACTCTACCCTGGGGACTTAAGACGAGGGTCTTGCTTGCCAAACAAGCCTTTCAAAATGCCCAGGGCTGGACCACAACCCCCTTTACCAGGCTCACATGTACATGTTCTATGTGCTTGGAGAAAGGCCTGGAGGAGATGCTCCCACCAGTTAACTGTGTCTCCTCCAGGTAGAGGAACTGTGGGGAAGTAAGGGAGACTTTCGGTTTTGGATTGTGTTTTTTCACAAGCAGGTATTTATCACATTTGTAATTTAAAACACCAATACCTGGGGACTTTCCCGGCGGTCCAGCCCAGTGATTAAGACTCCACACTTTCACTGCAGGGGGCATGGGTTTGATCCCTGGCTGGGGAACTGAGATTCCACATGCCACACGATGCAGGAAAAAAAGAAAAAGAAGCACCAATGCCTACAGCCCACCTGGCAGTTCCGCTCCCAGGTATACACCCAACAAGAATGGATGTATTTCAAGAAGGCTCACAGCACCACTGTTCACAGTAGCCAAGAACCAAAACAACCCAGATGTCCTTTAGCCGGAGAATGGATAAACAAACCGGCATGTTCACAGCAGGGAGTATTAAACACAGCTTCGTGTGATTAAGTTAAAAAAAAAGCAAGTCCCACACAGTTTGAGGCCTTAAGAAACTCAAAGGCAACCAAAACATAGCAATTTGGTGTTCAGACATGAATAGGAAGCTGAGAAATCATTTTTTTCAAAAATAGGGTGGGGGAAAAAAAAAAAAAGAAAAGAAAAAATAGGGTGGGGATGATACATACAAAACTCCAGGTAGTGGTCTCCCCGGGGGAAAGGGTGGAAGGAGGCAAGGAGGCTGGCCAGCAGGGTTCTGTTCTCTGATGGGGTGGGGGTGGGGGGTGGTTCATGGGTATTTATTTATTATGTATAATAATAGAGTACACAAAGGAAATAAAAGCCCATTCATTGTGATCCTGATGAAGAACTAAGATTAATCCAATTCTAATCATGAGGTCCAAAAAGATAGAAATATCACTAACGAAAATAAAGAACACCCCAACAATAAAATGTATATGTGCCTCTCCCACCCCAATACACCTATTTATGTGATGATTGCCTGCAATGCAGGAGATGTGGGTTCGATCCCCAGGTGGGGAAGATGTCTTGAAAGAGGGCACGGCAATCCACTCCAGTGTTCTTGCCTGGAGAATCCCATGGACAGAGGAGTCTGGCAGGCTGCTGTCCTGGACTTGCAAAGAGCTGGACACAACTGAAGAGACTGAATACATACGCACATATATTTATAATTATACTCCAGGCTTTTTGGTAAAACCAAGGGGTCATGAGTCTCACAGTTTCCACTATGGTGAAGAGCACAGGCTCTGAGTCAGCCAGAAGGCATGCGCTCAGTCGTGTCCAACACTTTGTGACCCCGTGAACTTTAGCCCACCAGGCTCCTCTGTCCCTGGGATTCTCCAGGCAAGAATACTAGAGTGGCTGCCATTTCCTACTCTAGGCTGAGTCAGCCAGACCTGGTTTAAACCCCAACTCTGCCATGTGTTAGCCATATGACTCTGAGGAGGTGGGTCCTTCCCCCTAACTCTCCCCTTCACAGGCCTGAGGTGATGGTTAAATAAAATATGCAAATGTAGGTAGAAACAAATCTGCACTGTGTATAAGGTATGTAAAAACAACAACCCTGCAATGTATATACAAAGTATGGTGTGTTGCAGGTGCTACAAGTCAAGTTCTCGAATGAATCAAGTTTGATTCATTCCGACTTGTCTGTTGAATGAATCAAATGTGAAGCAGCCTTTGTGACAATGTTTGTCGCCCCCGTGACACAAAAACAGCAGGAAACAGCAGTCACGAGGTGGACGTGCACCCTGTCAGTGGGTGGGAACACGTGTGCCCCTTGTGGAGGGGGAAAGCCCGTCACCTCTGCCACCGAGCCTGCCCAGGGCCAGGAGTGCTGGGGCAACTGTGCCTTGGTCCTCGCATCAACCACAGGTCATGGCTTCTCTAGATCCTTCAGGCTAAGATGTGGTGCTCCACCCTCTGAAACCCCCAGGCTGCTTGTTCCTACCTGTAGGAAGGTCAGGGCCGCTCTCTGCAGCAGGCATTCTGCATAGCAGACCTCAGCGTGGATTTCCTCTGCGGGGAGAAAACCAAAGCCCCATGGCCTCCTGGGACTCTTGGCAGGAGACCTGGGTCAGCTCCTCATCCCATTTCCCAAAAGGCAAAGGCAGCACCTGCCCAGTGCCTCCTGAGTCCCATCACCAGGTTCCTTCACACACGGCACTCCACACTGTCCCCAGTTAGCTTACATTCCCCACACCCGCATCCCCCGAGAAGTCAGCGCAGGGCCCTGGGCCTTCTTCTCCTGCCCTCCAGGCATCACTGTAGGTGCGGTGCACCAACACTCCCAGGGCACTGGGATGACCGGATGAAACCAGGGAAGCCACGGGCTGTGGGAGCAAGGAAGGAGAACTGACGCAGCCGGAGGAGTCAGGAAAGACTTCCAGGAGAAGGATATCTGAGTTGAAAATGGGATGGAAGCATGAGGCAGGAAGAGCTTTCTTGCCAGAGGCCCAGGAAAGTCAAACAACTCAGATGCTTGGGGACAGCTGAGCCACAGAAGGTTGAAATGGGGTGAAGCGGGGAGAGACTGAGGGGACAAGGAAAATGAGGGACAGAAGTCGGGCTGAAAGGGCCTTACACACTGGTGGAGACTTACAGATTTGGTCCTGTGGGCAGCACGGAGCCATGGAAAGTTTGAAGGAGAGATACACCATCGAGGGCAATGTTTTGTGCTGGAAACGTCGAGGGCTCTCGAGGTGGGGATGGCCATTTGCCCCCTGCCCCCACTAAAGGGTCCCCAAGTGCTTATGGTTGGCTGCTGCTGCCTCTAGGACTGCCTCATGTGGTCATGGCACAAAGGTGCGATGTGGCTCTGCAGCCCAGACCTTCTCTGCTACTCCCCCGAGCTGTTTCATCACAGGGTGTCAGACTAAAACCACAGTCCCCTCTGGGACACCTGAGATCACTACGGTCTTTAAACCATTAAAACTAACTGCACACACAGCCCTAAGTCCATCCTAGCCTGAGGAGCAAAGTGATAGCTCCTTTGACAGCATTTTCTTTCCTCAATTTGCAGGCCTCAGCAGGTAATGCCGTAAGGTAACTGAGTCTTACCTGCTCCCCACCCACCCCCACACATGAGACCAGTCCTCAAAAGGCCCCAGGTCTGACCCATCAGTGTCTCAGTGCCTGGGCCAGGGCCTGGCCCCCTGGGTGAACACGAGGAGGATAACTGCCCCTTCCCGCCCCTTCCCGGGCCTAGAACCAGGCGGCCTGGCGTCAGCAGACTGAGAGGACGCCCTAGATGTCACACCTTCTGTGAACTGGTCCATAGTGGGACGGTGCACCAGGCTGCTGAAGGAATCTGTTACGGAGGACTTCTTCCGGTGCCTGCAGAGAAAAACAGGGCCTCATGTCATTCAGGGAAGTGAGCAGGGCGCCCAGGCACCTCCAACAGCATCCCCTGCCCCTCCCAGAGGACCCCACACACTTAGCTCCTGGCAACTCCCCCAAATCCAGGCTTTCTCATGCCCTTGCCCCTGCTGCTGCCTCTGCATGGAGCCCCCTCCCCTGCCTCCTCTAACCTGACCTGTTCCTGGTTACCCCACAGGACCCAGCTCTGATGTCACCTCCTCCAGGAAGCCTTTCCTGCTCCTCAGGCTGGACCCCCACGACCCCATGAGCTGCCCTGCATCATGCTGAGCTGTCACTGTGCCTGTGTCTCCCTGATCATGCCGTTTGGGCATCAGAGGGGCCAGGATCTGATGATTATCTGGGTGAACAGAGCCCAGCACAGGGACTGGCCTACGTCAGCCTGGAGTGTGTCCCAGGGAATGATGACTCTACCTGTGCACAAACACGGAGGGTCTGTTTGTTCACGCATTCAAGCAGTTAATGTGCACTGAACACCAACTGTGCAGTTCCCACAACAACTCTATCATCACACCCATTTTACAGATGAGGAAAGTTGAGTCCAGAGAGGGACTTGCCCAAGGTCAGAGAATTATTAGGTGACCAAAGCCAGGATTCATCTCCTCCCAATCCAGTCTGGCCCTGGAAGCCCTCAGTGACCGGCTTAGACAACGTGGCTCCTGAGGCAGTGCCAACAGGGACAACTTTGAGCACTTGGGGACACACTTTTGAGCCAAAAGGAACAGGAATAATAGTGGCATTTTAGGCACTGGGATAGGCCAAAGTGACAAAAGGATGATTCACAACCCCTCATCCCTGCCGGCCCCATGGACCTGACCTCTGACAGAGCGACTGCGCCTCCTTCATCATGTTGCCAGCAAGTAGGATGTCCTGGGGGTCAAAGGTCATCATAGCCTGCATCTCCAGGATGGTGGCATAAGTCAGTGAGTGGTACATGCTTTCCTTGGTTCTGCCAGAGAGAAGGGACATAAAAGCATCAACCCCTAGAACTTCAAGACAGCTGACCCCATGTCATCATTCACCATCCCGCCCCCATCGTGCATGGGGGGAACACAGGTCCAGAGAGCGGAATGGACTCGCCCAACAGCTGACCCTTCCACTGCTGCTCCGGCGGCCTTGGATCCCAGCTCCTCTTCTTCCTGCTGCATGGCCCTAAGTGACCCTCCAAATCTGAGCTTCAGTTTCTCATTCATTCTATACAGACGGCAGCAGCAGCATGCTGACCTGAGGCGGTACTTCCCTGCGCCAGGGCCGTCTCTTGCCTTCTCCCCTACCCACCACAGGCCAAGCCCAAGTCCTGTCTGCAGGGTCTCCTTTACCCTCAAACCCCACCCCAGGCTTACCCATCTTTGTGCCTGGACTGCCCTGGCCTCATTACCTCCTGCCTCTCCCCATCCCGTCACCTGATCACACTGCTCTCTGCTTGAGTCCACCCGGGGTTTCCACCTTCCATGAGATAACTCTGGGGGTTGAGGCCCTGCCCACCTCTCCAGCCCAGTTCTCCTAACACTTCTGCTCCTGCCTCAACATCTGCTCACATTCAAGTCTACCCACACTGAACCATACCATACACACTTACCTCAAGAAAATTCCATCTTTCCCTCCTGCAGGCCTTTGCCTTTGCTGTTATGAAGGGCAAAGCATGAAATGCCCGTTCCCTACCCCCGCGCCCCCTGATTCATCTGTAAAGGTGCTCAAATGCCTCAAGGGCCACTGGGGCTCCCATTCCAGGGAGCATGCATCTGTGCCTGAGGTACGGGCCATGCTGAGTTTACATCAGCAGACGCTCAGCTCTCTCCCAGACGGTGGGCACCTCTAGGACAGAGTTGTGTGGGTCTACCTCTGTCTGAGCACCAATCTGACAGTGCAAGCTGGGTTCAGGAAGCCTCCCTCTCCTCTCTTCCTGCTCCTCCATGGCCCTAGACCTCTCATCTAAAGGGTGTTGGAGGGAGAGGGATGGCATTTAGTCTAACACATGCAGAGAGCAACCGGCAAGGAAGGATGGGACCCAGTCCCTCCCTGTACCTGGGGAAGTCACAACACATCTGGGCCTTAATTTATGGTTCTGCAAAATGGGGACAATAATGCTGCTCCACCAGAGTCCCCACGGGACTGGCTAGGGATTACCCTAGCCTGGCACACAGTAGATGCTGCAACAGTCTCCACTCCCTTCCCTACACTTCCTTGTTAATTATTTTCCAAACTCCTCAGTGCCAGGCTTATGCTGAGAACTTCACAGGAGACAGAAATGACTAAGGTTTACAGGCTGTTTATAGACTGTTATAGATTATACGACTTCACACATTTTCCTGCCATTCTCATTCATAAAACACCTCTGTAAATTAAGTTGCTTTTCTACTTCTGGGTGATTCTCAGGTGATATCCCCAGAAGTCAAAGGTTTATGAGGAGAACCAGTCCTAGTAGCTGTCAGGACACCTCCCAGATCTTTCCTAGAACTGCTTGTTGGAAGGCAGTGGCTTGTGGAAAGGAAGTCACAGCCTGTTGTGGGGACAGAACTCAAGCTTCAGAATATCTCAGACACAGGCATTAGTTACCAGCTGTGTGATCCTGGTGAGTTCTGTAGGCATCTCTGAGCCTCAGGTTTCTCCTCTGTAAAATGGACACAATAATTCTCTCCCAGGACTTCTGGGTATCCAGGCTGGGGCCACAATGCTAATGCTCAATAAATATGAGCCTAAGTCCCTCTGTGTCCTGCCAGGGTCAAGGGTCATTGCCCTGCATAACAACTTTCTCCTTTAGGAAGGGTTTCCCTGGCAGCACAAAGACCCACATCCCAGATAACTCCCCTCCTCAGGCTTCTCTAACTCTCACTCTCCTTACCCTCAGGTAAGGAGACTTACTCAGACTTACTCAGGACTCAGCTCCACTTGCCCAGCCCAGTAGGAGGGACCCTGCCTGGGCAGTTGGCAGGCAAAGTGGAATTTCAAGTCTGTACTCTGGACTGGGATTCAGGGCACAGAGGTATAAGACAGCCCCCCAAGACCTCAGGCACCCCAAGTTTAGTTTGCATTCCACAAAGTTCTTATCCGTGCCTATGGTGACTGGACTGCTGGAAGCAATGATCCCCTTCCCTGTGAGCTAGACCCAGCTCTAGGACACAATGCCCACGGGGTCTCTGCCAGGCCTAGACCAGCTGTTGAGAGAAGGAGAGCATTGAAGAGCCGTACGTTGGGATCGGGGACTCCTCGGCCACCTGGAGGTCCACTAAGCCCAGTGGCCTCCAGCCCTTCCCTCCTCCTGCCAGTAGCCATGACTCGGGCCCTTGTCAGCTACTTGTCAGCCATCTTTGTCCTCACCAACAGGCTGACTCTGATCCCACCCCCACTGCTCTTTCTGGGGACCCCCCTGCAGTCCCAGTCTAAACCCTGACTTCCAGAGGACCTCTCTGGGTGAGGCTGCTCTAGGCTGGAAGGCAGACAGACCCCCACCCCTGCCTCCAAGCCACTTTCCTTCGTCTTCACGAAAGCCCCCCAGCGCCTCTCAGCCCCACCGTGCTGCCCTCCTCTCCGGCCCGCTCACCTCCAGGGGCAGCTGTACCCCCAGTCCACCTTCCATTACTCTGCCCTCACGCTTCTGGGACCTACTCCAGCTCTCCCCACCCCTGCCAGGCTGAGTGTCTCTGTTCTTCAAATACACTAGGCCCTCGTTCTCTGCCTGGCTTTTGCACAGGCTGTTTCTCTGCCTGGAAATGCCCTCTCCATCTGGCTGACTCCTTCTCATCCAGCCTATCTCGCTTAAATGTCACTTCCTCCGGGAAGACTTCCAGGGCTGGCTTCACAGGTGTGCCATCTGTGCAGCCACACAGGGGTCCACGCTTGGTTTAATGCTCTGCTGTCATCGTTTTGAAATCCTTAATAATTTTTGAACAAAGGATTCTACATTTTCATGTTGCAATGTACCGTGGAAGTTATGGGGCTGGACCTAAAGCCTTCCTGACTAGCCCCTTCCCACACAAGTTGGGGTCCTCATACAACTCTCAGCACCACCCTTTACTGTTTTTCACTGGTTCCCTGAGGAGCTCTGAGAACAGCCCATACCTTGTTCAGCACCCCACACGTTGCCATGCACATGAGGTTACTCATGAGGTGCTGCCAAGTTAAAATGGTCATGGGTGCCCAACTGCCACATCCCAAGGGTGATACCCTGACCTCATCGTCAAGCCACAGAACAGCTCTGCTTCTGGAGTCCTGCATGATACACCCACCTTCCCAACCACAAACTCCCCACCTCTGCACTCTCTCTCATCACTCCCACTGCCCGATCCTCCAGCCTGACCCCTCAAGCTTCCTCACTTCACCCACTCTCTTGTCAAAACCCTCACTGCTGAGCCTTCTAGCCCTCTACAGCACTGGTTAGGAGCCCAGGCCCAGAAAACAAGAAACTGCCTACTCTCTCCACAATGCTGCCACTGAGCAATAAGGGAGGAAGCCGCCACCACACGGACAGGCACATCCTGAGCTGGATCACCAACCTCAGCCCATCACAGTGCTCATCAACTTTTCCTCAATCCCTGTCAGCCCCTACACCCCACCACCAGTCTGGGCCCTTACTCTCAGCAGGGGACTTGGCTTCCCCTCTCAAATGAATCCTAGGGGACTCCCCTGGTGGTCCAGGAGTTAGGTATCTGCCTTGCAATGCAGGGGACGTGGGTTCAATCCCTGGTCGGCGACCACAATACCCTGGAGCAACTAAGCCTCGGCACTGCAACTGCTGAAGCTCCTGCACCACGACTAGAGAGTTCTCAAGCTGCCACAAGAGATCCCACGTGCCGCAACTAAGATCAGATGTAAACATTCAAGAAAAGGAATCCCAGGACAGGGCACACCACCCTCTCCCCGACAGGCACACCCCTATTCTACCTCCTTCCTTCCCACCTGGAAGAGGAGGCAGGCATGAGGCCTCTGTGCCAGATAAACTCCTCCACCTGCTTGAGATCCAAATGGCCCAGGAGGCAGAGTGTGGCTTGTGGAGCTGAGGGGGACTAGATTTCAATTGTGGTTCTGCTAGTTATCAGCCATGACCAATTTTTTCATCAAATGAGTGGAGTAGTGACCATGTCCCAGAGACAGTGCTCAGAGGCAGACATGGAGTGAAGTAAAATAAACTAGAAGCTACTCAAAAACGTGACAAAGGGAAAGCAAAAACTGGGGGGTAGGGGTTGGAGTGGGAAGCCTGGTGAGCCCAGTTACTCCCCGAGGGCAAAGTACGGATAACAGTAAATGAGACACTGTGTGTGCAATAGGAACAGGGAATGAAACGGACCCCCAACATCTTTCACAGCTTCAGTGGCTACGACTGGGCAGGGCAGGTCATATTTTAGCAAGAATTATTTTCTAGACCCATGGTTCTTAATAGTGATAGAGAAAGATATTTATTATACCTCCCCACACCTCCCTTCTGGAAACATTATTTAGGAGTCACAAGAAGGGGTGGGGTGTATGCTAATGACGAGCACCGTTTGGTGGAGGGGGAGGCTCTTAAACGCAGAAAGAAAGGAAAGACCTTTTTTTAGAATGGGGCAGGTGCTGAGATAAACAGAGGCTACAGTGTCTCACGAAGGAGGTAAAGGTGGCCTCACAGGAAGACTGTTCTCTCTGCTGCCTCTAGGGGCCTGAGTTCAGGACTCCCTAGGAGAGCACCCTCCTGAGGTGAGGGAGGGTGAGGCAGCCCCTCGAGGAGGGGGCTTCGGGAGGGAAGAGGGCTTTGGGGGTGAAGTGGCAGAGAGGAGCTGCTTAGGGACAAGTAGTGACCAGGAGGGAAGGGGAGCCAGGGCGCCTTCCAGAAGTACTGGAAGGTACTCAGTGATGGGGCAGGATGGAGCCTGGCCTGCCTCAGACGGTGGCCACACTCTTGAGCAGAACTGGTCCTGCCCCACCTCAAGCCAGATCCTCTCAGAGGGTGGGCTGAGGTGTGGGGGCTGCTACCAGATGGACCACTCCACGACTCATGCCCACCAATCCCCGGAAGTGCCCCCTCAGAAGCTGGGCCGCTGACCCCAGACAGGAGAACGATGGGTCAGTCAGGTCTAGAGAAACTGAACAGGACTGGCATGAGGAAAGCAGTAGCCCTGCCCCAGCACTCCGCTTCCTGGAGGAGATTGGGGGAAGGTGGTTCTGGCGGAGCCAGCTGTGGCAGAGGACAACCTGGAGCTGAAAAGAGGGGATTAGGCCAGCAGGCGGCAGACGTGATTACACCCCAACCCCATCTCAACCCCAGGACCCAGGCTGCCAGGGCTCTCTGCCCACGTGGAGGAAGGTGGGGGGATTGGGGCGGCAGTGTTCTTTTCCTGAAATGCTAACATCTGGGGCCCACTCTCTGCCAGCTCATCCAAAAGCTGATCCCGCCAATCACAAGGCTACTCTGGCCAGACCTTCCCATTGGATTTTGAGTGAACTTGCTCTTAAATATGGCCAGACAGATAGCCAGGGACCATGGGTGTTTCAGGAAAGCCCCTCCCCACCACGGGGAGAGGATTCTCCCTGTTAAAGAAAAAAGAAACACAGAGAAAGCCAAGATTATGTAGGAAAAAAATAAAATATTTTTAAGAGATAATTATTCTGTGATAATAATAACAGCAATAAGTACTCATTAGAATGCTTACTACATGCCAGGCCCCATCCTCAGGACACTCATATTTTAAATATAGATATAAAGAACAGAGTGCACCCATAAACCAAGAATAAGATGCTTTAGGGAAAAAAAGAACATTGAGAAAACATGGAGGAGTACTAGGGAATTAATCATATGATTACACACAAAAAAGAAAAGTCAATGGATTTAATGATAAGGCTGAGGAACTCTCCCAAAAATCAGGGGGAAAAAAGATAAAGAAATGCAGGGGTGGGGAGGGAACAGATAAATAGCTCAGAAGAGGACTGGACCAGGAAGCCTAGTGGTTGATGTAAAGAAAGTCCAGGAAAGAGAAACAGAATATGGAAGGATCAAACGAGAGAATCTCCTAGAACTGAGTTTTCAAGTAAAAAAATACCAATTAAACAGACCTACATTCCAGCACATCATTGTGAAATTTCAGATTTGCAGGAATAAGAGAGAAGATCCTAAACATGTCTGGAGAAGGAACAAAGATCCCATGCCATGAAAGAAGAATTAGGATTCTCCCAGCTACAGTACCTCCAGGAAACAGGGCAGAAAACAATGACTTCAAAATTCTGAGCAGGAAAGCTTATATTCACGCAACTCTCTCTTAGGAAACTTCTAGAGGATGTGCTCTAACCAAAGGAGGGAGGATATGGATGTGAGAGAGAAAAAGCCAGGCCAAGCAAACTGGAGAGAAGTAAAGGGGATTCCAGGAGCCGGCTGGAAGGTGGCCAGTAAACAGGCCTGTCCCCCAGGGGACAGGTTTCCAGAAAAAGGAGGGACTGAGGGTTTCCCTGATATATGTGAGTATTTAGAGAAAACCTCATGACTTCATGGAGTAGTTTTAAAGAGCTCAGGATAAACATATAGCAAATTAGGCAAATGAAAAAAACGAGACAATTACTAACTCCAAAAAGAAAATGTAATCTTACAGTGTAAGGCTTATCTCTGCGATGAGCATAATTACACAGTTATAATAAAGAAAACACTGATTACTAATTTAGCCAGATATTGTGATATAATGATAGGAGGAGGAGGAAGAAAGGGAGGTGGGGCAGGGGTTTAAGAAAGCTAAATTCTTGTCAACCATTTGTTGTTCAGTTGTTAAGTCCTATCTGATTCTTTTGCAGCGCTGTGGACTGTAGCCTGCTAGGCTCCTCTGTCCATGCGATTTCCCAGACAAGAATACTGGAGTGGGTTGCCATTTCCTTCTCCAGGGGCTCTTCCCGACCCAGCGAATGAACCCGTGTCTCCTGCCTTCCAGAGGGATTCTTTACCACTGAGCCACCTGGGAAGCCCCTTGCAACCATTAGATGATATGTAAAAGTAAAAAGTAACAGGAGTAAATTTTATGGTATGTGAATTATATCTCAACTTAATTTCAGTTTTTAAAAGAAATTGAAAAAAGAGGTAAGTAAAGAAAGAAGAGTCCAAGTGTATCATTTAGAAATAAGGCAGTCGACACTAGAGGAAATGGCTAAACTACTAACTGTCATCATTGCCCTAGAGGCTTCAGTGAGAGCAATTCAAGTCTTTAGTACTCTGGAGGAAAATAACTAAAAGGGGCTGTTTTAGAGCTGGATTCTGTGGGAACAAAAAATCAAAGTGGAAGAAGCCACAAGAACCTGAGGAGAAGGAAGTCACAGTGACCTTGAGGAGGGCTTGGCTGTTCATGGCTGTGGAATGGGGATCCTGAGCCATTTTTACGGAATTCTCAGAGGTCAGAGTGACCTAGAAGGCCAAAGGCACTTAGCTACATGGGGTTCCTCTCACGTAAGACTTCTGGTTCTCCATCTGACACCCCCACCCCTACACTCACATATGTGCATGTACACACACACACACACACACACACACACACACACACACACACACACATGCTCCACCCCCAATCTGGGCTTAAGCCTCACCTGGGCTTGAGGTAGTTGAGTGCTTCTGAGAACTGGTTGGTGAGGAAGAGGTCAAGGGCGGTCATGCACTGGTCCAGGGCCTCATGGAGGCTGCTCACAGGAGTCCTGGTGGGAAAGACACGAGCATGACCCAGAAGCTCTCAACGAGCCTTGGTGGAGGGTTCACCCGTCCAGGCTGAATCAGAGCCTCCCAGCGCCCGTTTGACCTCCCTGGTGATCCTTGGATGCCTGTCATGAGCTCCTCCAGGCTGCCGCCTCTGTACTAGGACACAGGACAATCTGAACCTACCTCTGAGTATTCCCAAAGGTGGGAGGCGGGAGTGGAAGGGAAACGTCATCTGAGATCCAGTGGGGGGATTGGGAAGGGGATGAGGATAGGGTGTTGGGGATTGGTGCAAGGAAGCCTCAGGAATAAATTTATCTTACCTTCCATGAGAGTAAAAGGAGACTCTGTGCCCCTTTTGACCCATTGGACTTCTCTGCCCCCACTTGGGGGGCGTAGCCCACCCACAGGCCCACTTCAGTCCTTTTCTTCCTCCTTCTCTAGGCCTTCTCGTGGCTTCCTCTGACCTGCACTCTAGAATCCCACAGGCTCTGTCACAACGGGTTGGAATGGGCAGCCACCCTGTAATAGCTATCCAGGGGGCTTTACGTTCAAGAGCCACCTTCCCAACAGCATCTTTAGTATACCTGGCCTCCTCCCAGTCTTTACACCTTTTTTTAAAAAATATTTATTCACTTTTATTTGCCTGCACAGGTCTTATTTGCAGTATGCGGGATCTTCAATCTTTGTTGTAGAGTGAGAGATCTTTGGTTGTGGCATGCGAACCCTTAATTGTGGCATACGGGATCTAGTTCCCTGACCAGGGGTTGAACCCCAGCACCCTGCATTGGGAGCACAGAGTCTTAACCACTGGACTACCAGGAAGTCCCCCTTACACCTCTTTATAGCTCTTATCACTCTGTGACCTTTTTTTTTTTTTAACTTATTTTTGGGTTTATTATCTGTCTCCCTCCACTAAAATATAAGCTTCCTGAGGGTGGGAATCTTCATTTTGTTCACTACTGTATCACCAGCGTCTAGTATCTGGTACAAAATGGGCTTTTGAGAAATGTAGGTTAGTGAATGAATGAATGAACAAACAAATGAATGAATAAGTGAAGAACCCTGGGTTCTGAGAGCAAATTCCTTATCTTTCTGAACCTGTTTCCTATCTGAAAGATGAGAGATGATCCCCAAAGTCCTGTCTGATTTCTTGTGAATGTTTCTTCTCAAGGGGGGGGTCTCTTTTACGTAGAGTAGATTCCAAAAAGAGTCTTGATGATCTTACTGAAAAAAGATCCTCAAAAGTTAAAGTTCATTCTCCACCAGATAAAGTCCTACACCTATCGTAAGGCCCAGATCTAAGGTCTGTGTGATGCATCAGCAGAACCTCCCAGGCAAAATGAAGTATGCTTTTTGGTCAAAACTGTTTCTTCTCCCAAATCTGTTCTCCAGATTTCTCATCTCAATTAAACAATACCCCTCTATCAAGTTTCCCAAGCCAGAAATATTAGTAGTCATCCTTGACACATCCTCCTGCTGGCCTCCGTCATCTGCTCCATCAGTGATTCCTATCAGTTCTACCTCCTGAAAATCTCTTAATTCACCTCCTTCTATACCCAGGGGCATCCAGTCCAGGCCACTACCATCTCTACCTAGGTCTGATGGGAGACTCCACCTTCTACTCCTGTCCATGCCTAACTCTTCTGTTACCTCATTTTATTCTGTGCTTCCTTTCTCTTCCTTTCTCTTCTTGGCCATCTCTTTCACTCACTCTATTAGATTTAGAGTAATTTCTTTAGATCTTTCATTTCACTAATTCTCTTTAAGTATGTCTCATCTGCTGCTTATCCTGTCCACTGAGTTTTTTTTTAATTTCAATGATTTTATTTTTCATCTTCATAAATTCTACTTGGTTCTTTTTCAAATCTGCTTGGTCATTTTTGGCAGTATTTTGTTCTCTGCTTATTGGTGCAAGTACATCTTTGATTTCTTTCCACATTTTAAACACAGTCACAGTGTCTCATCACTCTAGGATCGTAGACTCTAATTCTGCTATTTCTTGCTTCTGGTATCTATTGCTCACAGCGCCTCATTTCCTTGTATGTTTCATAATTTTACCACAAGCTCCTGTCTGACTGATCCCAAAGGGATTTTGAAATGAGAACCCACTTCTTCAGAGAGCATTTTCATTCACTTCAGCCAAGTTCCCTGTGGTGCTACCACCCTAAGACCACTTATGTTACTTTTTTAGTTTAGCATTTTCAGGACCATAGAGGTAGTATATATTCAAACCTGAAATTTGTGTGAGAGCTGACTGGTATGCATAATTTTCTAGGGAGCCCCTTTGTCCCCACCAGAACTGCTGTCTCCCTTTGTGGTGTGTGGGTATTTTTTTCCTAGTCAATATCCTTACTTGCTGAAGACACCCTTGAGGGTGGCACGTTTATGCAGTGGTAGGGTGGTAGGGTGGTAGGGAGGTAGGGAGGGAGGTAGGGAGGTAGGGTGGTAGGTGGTAGGGAGGATAAGTTCCGACTCCTCACACTGTTGGATAGCCCCAAGTCCTTGTTTCCCATTCCTTGTTGTTGTTGTTTAGTCACTATGTCATGTCTGACTCTTTTGCCACGCTATGGACTGGAGCCCACCAGGCTCCTTTGTCCATGGGATTTCTCAGGCGAGAAAACTGGAGTGGGTTGCATTTCCTTCTTCAGGGGACCTTCCCGACCCAGGGATCGAACCTTCATTTCCTCATCTCCTGCACTGGCAAGTGGATTCTTTTACCACTGAGCTACCAGGGAAGTCCATTCCTTAAGTGTCATTAAAACTCAAGATTCTCGGTTTCTGTAACTTGTAAATGCCACCAGGTTGCCATGGCTTCATCTTATTTACCAGCCTGATTTCAGCTCCCTTGGCTTGAGGGATTTGTTACTTCAGCAGACTCTCAGGAATGTATGTTAAAGGATGAATATTGTAACTCATCCAGCCTCTGGGTAGTTTTACTAAGGGATAATGTAATAGCCAAAGGTATCTTTTTAAAACCCAAATCTGATCATGTCATTTCCAGGCTTGAAAGCCTTCACTGTCTTCACTCTTGGGATAAAGCCAAGAGTATCTTCCTTTGCGCCCAAGGCTTAGCCTAATGAGTGGGGTTCAGTCCATTCATCTCTGCTGGTGAATCAGTCAGAAGGCAATGAGTACCTGCTGCCCCAGGCACTTGACTGGCGTCCTCTCCTTGAGCGCTCACAAAGCTTTGTGAAGTGGGATTATTCTCTCACTTCAGAAGAGGAGACTAAGGCACACAGAGAGGTGACTTGGCCAAGGTCACGTGCCTGAGCATAGCTTCTAACCCAAGTTTCTGCCTAAGCCAGTGCCCACCAGCTCAGCCCCAGGGAGTCAAGTCCATTGTCCTGGCTTCTGTCCAGCTCTAAACAACTTCAGAGACAAGAGCCTACATTCCCCTTCTATACACACCCCACTGTCACTCCCACCACCGCCTCCACCTGCATCAAGAAAGATGCAGTCTACTGCATCAGTCTACCTGGAGAGAAAGACACACAGACAGACAGACAACACAGAGGCACATATTCCCTTCTCTGGCAGCCTCAGCACCTCTTCCCCTTAACTGTGGTGAGGCGGGTCTGCGGTGACCTCTCCAGAGCTGGGGCTGGACCCTGGGGAAAAGAGACTGGACCCAGACCGGGGCCTGCCCTGAGGGCTACAGGAGGCAGAGACATGGACAACCAGAGCCTCCAGGGCTGCGCTCACGGGCATCACCGAGGGCTGAAGAGACCAGGAAGTGAGGGTGGGGCAATCAAGGAAGTTTTCTGGGTGCAATGGCCCTGAAGCGAGGACTAGATGGAGAAAGCAGTCCCAGAAGGGGAACAGAGTGTGAGCAAAGGCTGGAGGCATGGCACCATAGTGAGGAGGGGGCGCCAGCCACCATGGGGCAAGTATGGAAGACAGGCTTGGCAAGGCCTATAAGTGGAAGAGTGAGGTGGGGGCATCCCAGCTGGCTGGGGAGCTCAGGCGGGTTGGAGACATCAGCCCCACTGGACTTAATAATAGCACTAACAAATACCCGTCACTGCCAGGAGAATATCACTTCAAGTTATCTAAATTGATGCCTGCATTATTTCACTCAATCCTCCTACCAGCTCCAAGAGCCACAAGTTCTTATCTGCGTTTGACAGATAAAGAAGTGAAGACGGTGAAAAGAGGAACCTGGTTTCCTGCTCCCAGGAACCTGGGAGAAGACAGAAATACTTTCTGCAAAAGCAACCTGCCAAACCTTTCCCTTCCCCTGGCTGTGACTGAGGTCCCCACTTCTCTGTAGGCTGTCCCCATGTTCTTAAGGCCTTTCTGCTCCAAGCTCCCTGCTGGGGCCCAGGCCAAAATATTCCTGGGCTCCCACGTGGTGATGGTGGTCTCTTCTGTGCTGCAGGTGGGGGTGGGTGGGCAGGGATGTCGAGCTGGATGGAGTCTGGAGCATGGCTAGTGACAACGAACACCAGGATCTTTAGCATAGTGGGGAGGGGGCTTGAAGTCAAAGTGAGAAGAGAGCTGAAGGGTGGGAGGGGGGTGTCCAGCCTGGAGCCATCCCTCTCTCCCCTTCCTTCCCACCCCTCCACTTCAGTCTGCCTGGAAATCCCTACCTTAGTGTGTGATGGGCAGAGCTGGGGCACCGTCACACCTGCTGAAAACAGAAAACCCTCCTACCCAGCCCTCAGTCAGGGTGAGGTGGGTGGAGGCAGGGCAAGGCGGCCACTCAGAGCCTCTCAGATGTCAGAGCTGGCCTCTGCTTCCTGCTCCAGCATTCAGGGGGAACTCTGGCTCAGGGGAACACATCTGTAGGGGACCTGTCGCTTCCACAATGACCTTTCTAAACTGCAAATATGATTGGGACTCTGCTTCCAGAGTCACCCTTAGCTGCGCATAAAGCCAGTACCACGTGGCAGGGAGTGATGTGGTGTGGCCTAGGTAGTGTGGAGCTTTGAAAGCAGACAACCCTGGACTATAGAGGCAGCTTAACAATCACTTGTTGGAAAAACTTGAGAAAGTTCTTTAACCTCTATGAGCCTCAGTTTCCTCATCAATGAAATGGGAATGGCAGTAGCTACCTCCCCGTGTTGCTGGTAAGAATGACTGAGACAGTGTAAAGCACAATAAAAAGTACTCAGGAAATGTTAGCAATTTTTTTCCCTAAGATGTTTCCATCATTTCTTTTACAGAGCAGCACCACTTTTATAATGAAACTAAGTAACTTTAAAAATTGAATGCACATGTCCTACTACTGGGCAATTCCACTCCTACCTGGGAACCTGGAAGAACACTCATATATGTGCAAGACAATCACTTGAGAATATTGTTTGAATAACAAGACCCTGGGAACCATCTCAGGTTCAAGTGGACCTTCCTTCCACCTCAGGAAGGCTGGATAAATAAATAAATAACAGTCTCTACAACAGGTGGCGTACCATACATTGGAAGGCAAGTGCAGACCAGGGTTTCAAGGATCAAGAGACCTTGATCTCAGAAACCTGAAGGTGAATGGGTAAAAAGCAAGTTGCAGAATGATTTATGCTGTATGACTCCATTTACAGAAAAAATTTAAAGAACTACATAACTTTTAGGGTTAAACATACTCAGTAAAAGAATAAAAAGACAGAAAAATGATAAAACCAGAAAAAAATTCAGAAAAAAATTGTGACTGTCTCTGTAGAGGGAAGGGTAGAGGTGGTCCACAGGGGCTTTGACCATCTTTGCCATGGTTTATTTCTTAAAAAGAATATGAAATAAATGGGGCACAATATTAACATCTGAAAAAGCTTGCTGGCAAGGGCATAGAGTTCATTTTATTATTGGCTATACTATTCCAAAGGTTGAAAATATTTCATAATTTTTGAAGTGATGGAGATGTAAATGTTGGTTTGTTCACCACTGACCCTCACACATGGAGCTGGGCTGAGTAGGCCTGGGAGTTTGTTGAGTGACTGAATGAGTGTCTGTGGTGAAGGAACTGCTTTGCCCCTGCTCTGCTCAGACGCCACCAGAAGGCACTGACTGGGACCAGATGGAACTTGAGGGCACGCAAACGGGCAGGTATGGTTTAGTAGAAGGGTGACCTGCCAGTGCAGAAGGGCAAGCTCATTGCCCTGAAGGCCCAAGGAGGGGCCACAGGAGCCTAGAGTTGTAGAGAGGACTCAGGCAGGGATGTGAGGGTGCAAGGAAGAGGATGAATGAGGGTTCTAGTCTGGGGGTTCAGGATTCTTTGATAGGTGCCCTTGCTCCACACCTGCCTTTTCTCCTGAAAATCAATTTTCTTGGCCCAGTGGGGGTGATGCTCAGGGCTGGGCAGACAGACTTAACTAGCTTCCAGATTTACGGAGACCAGCCCAGAGAAGGAAGGGAGCAGCCAGCCCAGCCTCTCTGTATTTTCCAAAGGAGGGACCAGAAGTCTAGAGAGGATAAAGGACTTGGTCAAAGTCACACAAAACGTTGCCTGACTTACCAGGCAACCCTCCCCTAGGACAGGGAGTCCCCCGGCCACCCAACTTCCAAGCCCTCAGTCTGGAACACACAAGGGCCCTGTGGAGGCTGCCAGCTGACAGGCGGCACCAGCCTTGTCACCACCCTATTCGTGTGTTAGTCCTGAGGCCCTACGCAAATACGGTCCTGTTGGCCAGGCTCCAGGCAGAATGGCACCCCTCCCAGCTCACCTGGGCCGGATCTCCACCCAAAGACTTCCTAGGAGCTCTGGCTCCCAACCCCTAGCAGCGGGGCCCACGAATGGCCAAGAGCTGCTCACTGCTGCGGGCAGTGTAGGGCCCCACCGGTTCCTCGGCGGGGGCAGTGGCGATGGACACAAGTGCCACGTTGAAAGTGACAACGGCCACCTTTACTCCCGCTGTTCCTGTCGTGCCCAGGGGGCCCAGCCGCGTCCTAGCTTAGCCTTTTAACTCCTTCGAATATCCCTGAAGATGAAGTAGTGCCTGGCATCAGACCCTGCTGGTTTCAAATCTCAGGCCCACTTCTCACCTCCTGGGAGACCTAAGACAAGTCATCTAAGAGCTACTGGCTAAGGTCCCTCACCTGTAATGGAGGTGATGACGGTGGGCTCAGGTGTAAACGCCAGCAGGGAGGGAGGAGGCTCTGACGTGGCTGTGGCCACAGCTTCCGACAAAGTTGGGACCCAGAGGGGAGTGACCGACCCAGGGTCCCCGGGGCCTCCACCCTCCCCGCGCAGCCCCCTTCCCGCTCCCCGGCTGCGGCGGCGGCGCCCGGAGGCAGGGGCTGGAAGCCGCAGTGCGGGCCGCTGGGGAGACCGGGCCCGGCGCCGCCCCCCGTCCCGACCCGGCCCGGCCCGTGCCCCCTCGAGCCGCCCCGCCGCGCACTTACCCCGCAGGTAGGGCGCCCGGGGCGCTGGCCGTGGTCATCGCCGAGGGGGGCGGGCAGCGTGCCCCCGCGGACGCCAGCCGCGGCCCAGGTGCTGCCGCCGGAACCCCGAGCGGGCGCTGTGCGGCCGAGCCGCGGACGCGGCGCCCGGGGAGGGGCGCGCCGGGGGCGGGGAAGGCGGCGGGGCCGGGCCGGGCCTCGGTCTGCCCACCCGCGCAGTGGGGCCAGGCCGCCGCCCGCCCGCGGCCGACCGCAGACGCGGGCCCTGCAGCGGGCGCGGGTGGGAGGGCTGCCTGGGGCCGGCGAAGGGCGCCCTCCATAGCCCCCATTCCCGCTCTGACAGTGAGAGCCGGGGCGCCCAAGGTCTGCCCTGCCCATGACCGAGAACCCTTTGCGCTCAGCCCGCGGGAGGGGGGCTCACGCCTTCCTCACGGAGCCCCACCAATCTGGGCCCAGAAAGTCCTCCTAGACCTGAGGTCCACCTCCCTGCCACTCTCCCATCCCCACAGCGCCCCCTTCTCAGCGCCCCTGATATGAGCCCTTCATCATCCTACTGCATTGGTGGGGGGCAGTCATGCAGAGAAAGACCTGAATTTTAATCCCACCCACTTGCCCACAGCTTGGCTGTGCTTGCAGGAGACCAGAAGGCAGAAAATCATGCCATTTAGTACTCACTGCCAGCCAGCAGTTCACACTTGCCTCCCCAAAGAATCCTCATAACTGCCATTTTACAGATGGGGAAACTGAGGCACAGAGTTCCTGTGACTTGCTCAAGGCCACTCACCTAAAAAATGGCAAGTAGTGATTGGAACTCAACCCTCCTGGCTCCACACACTCTTGCCTTCTTGGTCTCCTCTCCCCTGAATCCCCAGGGCCTATGTGGGGTCACCCATTACACTTCAGATGCCTACTGTGTGCCCAGGCCTCAGGTATATGTCTAGGACCAGAGTTAAGTTAAAGCCGACCAGGCCTCCTGGCAGAAGAGCCACTGGCCCATGAAGAGTTAACCAGCGGCCACCTCCAGGCTCCAGATGCTGTTGATCATGACTCATCAGAGCACGTGGCTGCCATTAGAGCTGTCCCTTCACAAAGGCAGGGGACAGAGGGAGGAGGGGCTCCAGCACCCCTGGATCAGCCCTGAGCTCCAGGATGTCAGAAAAGGAAAGAGGAGGAGCCTGTAGAAGCAGCCATGTTAGAAAGAGGGCTTGGACTAGGTCCTGGAGGAGCCAGGCAGATTGGGCCCGGTGGCAGGAGGGGAGAGGCTTTGGGGACAACTGTTTGAATCTAAGCAGGTTGCCTGGAAAGGTAGTGGGTTTTTATCCTGTCCATATGTGAGCAGAGGCCAGATGCTCACAAGCAAGGGCCATCACACCTCTGGGATTCTGACATAGGCATGGAAAAGCCATTTAACTACAAGGAGCAGACTATGATAACATCCACCATCATCTCTAGAAGTCTGGGTAAGGGAGAATGCTACAGAAGCTGGAGGAGTCTGGAGGCTTACTAGAGAAGGTGGACATAGAGTTGAGTTTTGAAGTTTGTATTGTTTATACACAAGGAAGTTGTAGAAAGGATGTACCAGATGGGTACATGGATCAAAGAGCGTGGAAGTGGCAAAAGCACACTGATGACAGCTGGAGTTTGTGAAGCTGGTGAGAAGCCCAGCAATGTGTTAAAGAGGAGCCTGGGTGAGGAGGCAGGTGGAGGAGACTCAGATGGGGATAGGGGGTGGGGAGTGTCTTGTCACATGCCGCGCACTTTCAGGTCTCTAGGCATTGGCACATGCAGTTCCCTCTGCCTGGAACACACATTCTTCCTTGTTATGTATTATTCATTTGTTTAACCAAGGGACAATCCAAAAGCATATAATTAAAAGGCTTCTTTAAAAAAAAAAAGAATACAAATTTATCAGTATAAAATTTAGAGTGTCCTCCCAGAGCTTTGGAAGGGGCCAGGTAAGTGAGGTGTTCTGAAGCTTTATGCTACTTTAGCTTCAAGGTAAATCTTTAGTTGTATTTGACCAACATTTATTAAAAACCTGCCATGTGTGAAAGCTCCTACTCACCCTGAAAGTTTCAGTTCAGATGCCTCCTCTTCCAGGAAGCCCTTCCTCCCTAATGGGGGCAGTAGCTTCCTGGGCACACACTGCTCTAACCCATTCTGACCTCCCCTATGACCTGGGGCGAACAGCATCTGTGTGGTAGGGGTCGAGTGAGGTTTGTATGTGACTGTCTCTGCCATCAGACTGGAAGCCTCTGCGTCTGGTCAGACGTCTCTGTGTCAGTGCCCAACTAACCACCAAAACCTTGAAACTTGGGCCTAGCACTTTACCATTTTCCTCTGAGGTAATGACTGACATTCATCACCGGCTTAATATGTGCTGCGTATGTTAAGTATATAAAGTGGATTATCTTATTTTAATGTACACATTTAACTACCTCTTGGAGCCTCAGTTTCTTCCTCAGTAAAATGGAAATTCTGCCTGCTTCACAGGGTCATCTTGAAGATTAAGAATTCCTCTGTGTAAAATGGCCGGGATAGTGCCTGGCATGTGCCTTCAGTGCTATTTAAGTGCTCTGATGCTGGTGGTGGTGGGGCCAAGGTAGATGCTATTATTCTCCACCTTGTACAGATGAAAACTGAGGCTCAGCTCTGCCTTCAGAGCTGGAACTCTGTCCACACCACAATAGTAGCAGCGATGCTGGAGTCACTCACCTGGTGAATCAGAGTATCAGAGTGGCCTACCCTTCAGGAGGGTTCCACCCAGGCAGTTCCCAGCCCCCAGGAGCTCTGGCTCAGCCCCAGACCTGGGGAGCCCATGAGTCACCATTATTTCCATCTCCCAACCTAGGTGACCTTGCTCAGGTCACCTACTTATTCCCAGGAGACCAGGAGAGCATCTTGAGTCCGGGGTTCCTTCCTCCCTTGCCAAGGGAACTTTTTTCTGCTGCTTTGTGCCTAGGAAACGGTGGGCCTGCTTTCCTCTCTCATTTTCTCCCCAACCAGCAAAAGCAAACAACTGGGCTCACTGCACTTCTCAGTGGCCCTGAGAAGCCTCATATAGACTGATTTCACTGATACCATCTCTCAGCTTAAGAAGACCTTCAGGGAATTCCCTGGTGGTCTAGTGGTTAGGACTCAGCATTTTCACTGCTGGGGTTTGGGTTCAGTCCCCGATCAGGGAACTTGTTTTTCAGTTGCTAAGTTGTGTCCGACTCTTTGTGACCCCATGGAGTGCAGCATTCTAGTCTCCTCTGTCCTCCACTATCTCCTGGAGATTGCTCAAATTCATGTCCATCAAGGAGGTGATGCTATCTGACTAATATCCTGCAAGCTGCATAGTGTGACCAAAAAAAAAAAAAAGCCTTCAATAACTAACCTCCTCAGAATGCTCTAGAAAGTTCCACAGTAGCTTTATTTCCCATCCTACAGATGAGAAAACTGAGGATTGAACCAAGTATGACTTGGACTCAGGTCTGCTGCTGCTGCTGCTAAGTCGCTTCAGTCGTGTCCGACTCTGTACGACCCCATAAACGGCAGCCCACTAGGCTCCCCCGTCCCTGGGATTCTCCAGGCAAGAACACTGGAGTGGGTTGCCATTTCCTTCTCCACTCAGGTCTAGACATGTCTTAAACCAAATCTCAACTCTATCCTATAGAGAAAATGTGTGGAAATGGGTGGGGGAGATGTCACACAAATAGGGGTCTGAGCATGTGAAAAGTGATGCCATTGTATAAAAGAAGCTTAAGCTGTGAAGTCAGCTTTGCCTCTGCCTCTCTGAATCTCAATCTTCCCATCTGTAAACCTGCGGTAACAGTGCCAACCTCTCAGGGATGCTCATAAGCTTACCAAGCATTACACAGGTGACCCCTGATCCCCTTCCCTCTTCACAGCTGCCTTCTCAGTGCCTTTCTCCAGGCCTCTCCCTTACATGAAGCACCCCACCTCCACTGTCTCTAAAACCCAGAACTACCCCCTCAGACCCTACAGCCCTCCTAACCCGCTGAGCTGGTGACTGTAAAGCTGGTTTTCCTTAAAGTGAGTGAGTGAGCTCCACCCAGCAGGTTACAGGCTTGAGCTCGTTAATAATTCACAAGTAAACAGGCTCATCCACAAAGGGCCCTGGAAGAGAGCCAAACCAGTCACAGTTCTTCAATATTCCCTGGAGAGGGGCCCTTAGGGAGGACCAGGCCTGCTCCTTGGGCTGCCCCCCTTCCTCCCCATGGACTCTGGTCCTTACTAGCTGTGTAATCTTGGACAAGTTACTGCCTTACTCTGGCCCTTATTTTCTCTCTCCCCACCAAATATAAAAGGAAGAGAAGGTTGGACCAGGAGGTCAAGGGTCCTCCTTGCTCTGATGTTCTTGGTTTCTGGGATCTGAGCTCTTTTTCAAAAGGCTGGTCCCCCAGAGCTACCAAGGGTGGGTCTAAGAAAGGGACACCCCATCAGGCACAAAAACCAAGAACAATTTTGAATGAAAAAAAGATGCAGAATGCTAATGAGGGGTTTCTGGCATTGAGTGGCATCCTGTCAGAGGTCAGAGCTGCAGAATCAGGAAGATCCGGCTAGACTCCCAGCCCCACCATGTCCTAGTTGTGTAGTCCCCAAGCAAGTCACCCTACAGGCTTCAGTCAGGGCAGGGAGGGAGTGTTTCAGAGAGCAGGTTTGCAAGCTGGGGCTTTTACCCCACCTCTGACACCCTTGACCAGTGATTTCATCTTTGAAATGGGGATGTTGACGGCACCAACCTCACTGGGTTGTTGTAAGGATTAAATGAGATAATAGACGTAAACTCTTAGAATGGGCCTGGTCGTTATTCTTTGAGCTTTGGTTTCCTCACTCATAAACCAGGGATAACAAGACTGATTTGAGCAATAAAATAAGCAAATGGACCTGAAAGAGTTTTAAAACCTGCAAGGCTAGCCAGAGAACAGGGACTTCCCCTATGACATGCACCCAGACCTGGCCAGGACCACAAGGGCAACACCCACTGGACATCTGATACCTCCCTCAGGGCAAACGTGCCACCTCACTCACTGCTGGTGGGAGTAGAAGGCGGCACTATCTTTCTGAAGGGTAACTGGAATTATGGGCTGAGAGCCTTAGAAAGATGACCAGTAACACCTGGGCAGCAATCATATCTTAAGAAATAATCACAGACACAAAGATTTATGGTACATGGATGTTCATCATAGTGTTTCTCATAATAAAGATATAGCTGGAAATCATTTAAATGCCCATAAATAAGGAATTGTTCAATGAATTATACTGAACTATTCTGCAGATACTGAATTTATAGAGAATTTATTTGCCTGGATGACTGCATTGTCCCCTGTTTTCTCTGCTCTTACCCATGTCCCTTTATTGTCTACTCTCCACACAGCCCCAGCCCTACTTGATCAGATCATATCACTCTTCTGTTCACACCTGGGCACTGGCTCCCCATGGTGCTCCGTGCAAAAGTTAAAGTCTTCACCAGCCCTCCTGCCCTGCCGTCTCTCTCTCTCTCTGGCGTCATCTTCCTTTATTCTCTGATTCAGCCACACTGGCCTCCTTGTTCTTCTCCAAATATGTCAGGCATGCTACCCCCTTGGGCCATGGTATCCTCACCAGAATCGGAGGGGCCACATGGCGCCTCCCACATCAGAGCCCTCTCCCACCCCGTGCATCTGCCCTTGGCCACAGAGGTAAATCAGAATCCTGGGGTCAGTAGCTTCAACATCGTAAAACTTGGCATTTTAAATCATCAGTCTGATAATCACAGATGCCTCAACTCACAGGATCTGAGAATCCCATAGGTGAAAATTCAGCACGGGCCTTGAGTCCAGATCCAGAGCCAAGGAAGGGACCCCTTAACAGCCCAAGGATTCCAGTCATAAAATTTGACACTCCCTATCTGGAGGCATCTTAGAGCTCCTTGAACTCAGGCTCAAACTGAGAGCAGGAAACCTGTCAACGGCAGCCGCAGCAGGCCCCTGGCCTTTTCGGAAAGGTCCCTCCATTCCTGGGGCAGCCCTCTCTCCCACAGCAGCTCTGCCACTGAATTACTCTCTTAAAAGCATCCTGCCTGCCTGCACTTCCTCTCCTACAGGAGCAGCCACGGTGGGGGGCGTGTACTGGCATGACTGGTAAGGGACCCTGTTTATAGGCCAAGTAGGTGGCCGTCACTACATTAAGATGCTCAGGCATCACTTCCCTCTTCTCACAGCTCCTGGCTTCCCAGTTCTCGTGCCTGCAATCACACCATTGGCTCCCAAACCTTCCTTTTTTTTTTTTTTTTTCTTTTTTTAAAGATTCATTTATTTATTTATTTATTTTAGACTGTGCCGGGTCTTTGTTGCTGCACACAGGCTTTCTCTAGTTGTGGTGAGCGGGGCACCTCTTCGTTGTGATGGCTTCTCATTGCAGTGGCTTCTCTTGTTGTGGAGCACGGGCTCTAGACACACAGGCTTTAGTAGTTGTGGCATGTGGGATCTTCCTGGATCAGGGGTCAAACTTTGTCCCCTACATTAGCGGGCAGATTCTTAACCACTAGATCACCAGCCCCTAAACCTTTCTGAATCCCTTCTGCTCAATGCAAATACCATAGATGGAGGATCCCCTTGTAGCGGTGAACTCACATTTACTGATCACCAAATCTGCCCCAGTGGTTGGCTGTCAGGTCCTTTACCAACGTGGCTTCACCAGGTTTTCCCACGGCTCAGTGAGCAGCTGTTGTTTTACAGATGAGTAAACTGAGGCTCACATGGGTCAGGCAGCTGAATCAGGGTCATAGAGCCAGTATGTATGGTAAAGTGGGGGCTGAGCACCTTCCCAAGTCCTTCACCCTTTGGCCAGGCTGTGGGAGACAATGCAGTGTGGTGGGTGAGGGCCGAGGGTGAAGAAGTCACAGGTCCTGAGCTGAGAGAATGGAGATCTGGTTTGTTGCCTCAGGTGAGAGACTCTGTAAGGGCATCTGGGAGTCAGAATTCTCTGGGTATTTGTGTCCAGCAAGTTCCAGCTGAGGTAGAAAGCCAGGAGTGTTCAGGTCCTCACCTACACTCCTCACACAGGGGGCTACAAGACGGAGCACAACTGGGGTCTTACAGGAGGGCAGGTGGGCAAGAAAGCCACGTGGACCGGGCTCCTCACCCTCTCAACCAAGCGATCTCACCCTCCTCAGAAATCATTCTCCCATGTTCTCATCAAAACCCAAGCATACTGTGCTGGGCTTCAAGGACGTGGGGGTAGATGAACCCTGTCCCCTTTTCATATGTAGAGGGGAGACAGAAGGGGGTGATCATGAGCAGTGTTAAAATAGTCTGTCTTCTCAGCAATATCCTTTCTCCACCAGCAGCAGGGTCAGCTTTAAATATGTAAATCCCCTCCCTAACGCCCTCTAGTGGCTCCCAATACACAATAAAATCCAAACTCTGCCCTCTTCTGGGTAGCCTGCCTCCTGGATCCTCAATGACACACACACCTCTCTGCTCTTCAGACACATCTGAGGCTTTGACAGGAAATATCCTCACTGATGGAAATGCTTTGGGCATAATGGATTTTACTGTCCATCACATTGCTCTATTTTAAGCCACATATACGTGTGTGTGTGCATGTGTTTGTGCTCAGTCATGTCTGACTCTCTAACCCCATGGACTGTAGCCCTCCAGAATTATGTTCACAGGATTATCCCAGCAAGAATACTGGAGTGGTTTGCCATTTCCTCATGGCTGAATCACTTTGTGTACACCAGAAACTAAATACAACATTGTAAATCAACTCTACTTCAATTGAAACAAACACACAAATAAAAATACCCAGAAAAATCAAAGCTATGGTATTAAAAGTCAGGATAGTAGTTACCTTTGTGGGCCTGCCCCTGGGAGGGGCACAAGGGAGACACTGAGGGCTGGTAATGGTCTGTGTCCTAATCTGGGTGCTGGTTACATGGGTACTGGTTACCTTGTGAAGAGTCATTGAGCTCTGTACACTTAAAGTGTGTGCATTTTTCTGTATGTATGCTACCCTTGAATTAAAAGTTTAAGAGTTAAAAAAAAAAAATATATATATATATATACATATATATATATGTATATATATATATTTAAAGAAAAGAGATCATCTAAAGTTGAATCTTACGGGGTGACTGTCAGGAGTGGTAGATGGCATTCCAGGCAGAGGTAGCCCTGAGCAGCTCAGCACAGTTGTGAGAGTCCTACAAAGCCAGCCATTGTGGCTGGACCAGAATGAGGGTCAGGGAGTGATAGGAAGTGGGCCTGGGCAGGTCACAGCCCCTCCGCTGGAGAGTCTTGACCTTTCACCACTAAGTGATAGAAAGCCACAGAAGAGTTTTAAAACAGAAAAATGACATGGTCTGGTTTTTGATTTAGAAAAGACCAGTCTGAAGGATGGTCAGGAAATGGAAAAGTTAGGGGCTGTTGCAATAGTCCAAGGGGAATGAACAGCTTCGAGAGTCATCAAGAAGCTAAAATCAGCAGAACTTGGAGACCAGGGTGGAGGTGAGGGAGGGAGGTGACAGAGATGACTCCCAGATTCCAGGCTTGGGCAACTGAGTGGATGACTATGCCCTTCATTGAGATGGGAACACAGGAGGAACAGGTTTGAGGGTGGGATGTGAAGTCTGATTTGGGGCTTTCCGAGTTTGATGTGCCAACAGGACAGTCAGATGGAGGTGTTGGGAGGGCAGTTAGGTTGCCCTTCTCCAGGGCGTAGGAGGGTGAGCTTTCAATATACAAAGGAAAGGAATTAGGGGTCAAAGCTCAGAAGAGAGGCCAGGGCTGTCCCCTCTCCCCCTTCTCATGAGAACACGTCTGGAGATACCAACTCACCCAGGAGTTGGGGGTGACACCCAGAGGTGATGACACACCCCTGAAGGGCTGACTGGGAAGGGCTGTGGTGTGCAAGGATGCCCACTGGGGCATAGGATTTCCCTCCACACTGCTGCCCCAGATGTGGAGGGTGAGGGCTGTGAGCAGCCCTGCTGGAGGAGAGGCGCAGCTGCCCACACCTGACTCCCAGTCCGGCCCAGGTCCAGCTCACCTGAGTTGCCCTCACAGGTGAAGCACCGGAAGCGGGGCTTGGGGTGATGGGTGGTATCTCTTCACTCCCAAGCCCAGCCCTGCAGGGGGCCCTAACAAGCGAGCAAGCGACACGTGGGGCGGGCGGTGGTGAGAGGCAGTGGGCTGCCCCTCCCGGGGCCCTCCGGCCGTTACCCCGCGCCCAGCAACCCGCACGCTGCCGTCTCCAGCTGCGTCCCCTCAGTTGTCCCTCGGTCGGCTGCCGTCCGGCAGTCTCACCCGCGCCTCCCGCCGAGTCCCCACCCCGCCTGGTACCTGTAGTCGCTTTTCCCGGAGGCCGCCCCCTTCCAGGCGGTCAGGAAGGCCATGGACGCGGGCCCGACTCGGAGGGGGCACGGGCGGCCCCTCGCGGCGGCGGCTGCAGTAGCGGCGGCTCTGGTGGCCGCACCTGGACGGGGTGGGCGGGGCGGGCCCCGCGGCTCCTCCCCGCCCGGCCGGGCGCCTCCCTGCCTAACAGGGGCATTGATGTCCAAGAGCCGACCTGCGGTCCCAGGGCGAGACCACTCCCGTCCACGGTCCCCCACCCCAGGGATTTGTCCAAGGTCACACAGAGAGCCAGTGGCAGCGCCAGGACCTACCCCAGGCCCCTCCACTCCCAGTATTGAGCCCGTACTCCGTATCGAGGGGTGATGGCGTCACCAATGCCTTTCCCACCTGCCTAAGTGCAGAACCCGCCTTGCCAGGGCTGTACCTGAATGGGGTCAGGGGCTTGGGGCTGCCCTCAAAGTGCGCGGGCACAGAGCAGGAGGGGCGGGCAAGGAGCGGACAGGAGGAGAGGAGCTGCTGGAGTGTGGGAGTGCAGGCTGCGGGCGGAGCACTGGGACACCGCCCTGCTCACAGACTTCTGGTTCCCAGCCCCTGTGGGAGGTGGGAGACAGAGGAGAATGAACCTGTCTCCAGCACAAACTTTCTTTGGAACCCCATAGTTTGTCTTAGGTAATGTACATTTTCACTTTTTATTTAAAAACAGTAATAAATAGAAGAATCAGCTCTGGAGCAAGTGAGCCCCTGGCAGTGCAGCCCAGCAGGTTGCATGGGGGTGGGGAGGGTGGGAACTCGACTAAGGGTGAGGAGCAGGGGAGCAGCTTGAGGAGGTATTCGAGAAGGATCACTCCAAGGTGGAGTGTGTAGGATGGATTCAGGGGTCCCTGGAGACTTCTGTGAGGGAGTTGGGTGGGGAGGGGAGGTGGCAATCTGTCTCCTTTTGGGCTGGGTCTGTATCCTACGTCTTGAGCAACACAACTGATGCATCAAATGGTGACTGACTGTAATGTGCCAAACCCTAAGCCAGGTGTCTTACACAGATTCTCATTTAATTTCATCTTATTAAATACTCACCCCCATTTCAGTTGATGAAACTGAGGTTCAGAATGGTTCGCTGACTTCCCCGAGACCAAGCCTTACAACCAGATCTGTCTGCTTCATCTGGTGCTCCCCTCAACCCTGCCTGTGGCCTCCAGGTGGGCAGGGCACGGAGTGGGAGTCCTGGTCAAAGCAGAGGGCAGAAGCCTCAAGGCTCACCTGGGCAGTTTCTCTCACTTTTCCTTAATAAGCAGCAGAGAAAATACAACCTTTTCCCTTTTCTCTGAGCACTCATGTCATGGTCTTGGCAGATCAACAAGGGCCCGAGAATGCTGCCTATTTGACCACAAAGCTAGAGCTTCCAGATCTGGAAATTCCAGTTACAGTGTACTCAGGAACCCAAACCCCTCAGCTCACATAGCTTTGCCCAGTCTGTCAGCACTGGGCACTGCAGATAGCCAACTTCCTCCTGGGCTCGCAGGCATGAACACCACAGGAGCTCAGATGGCCTGGTCTCCTATAGGCACCAAGCCATCTAATCCTGAGTGGGACTGAAGTCCCACCCAGCCTCCAAGCCCACAACCACCACTACTTCCTATCGGAAGCCTTCCTGTATCTCCCAGTGGAGGACTAGCTCCCTCTTCAGAGATTAATTTTCTCTCAGAGCATTTAGCACTATATATATTTTTAATCCTTACCATATTAGTCCCACTCTTCAGATTTCTATCTGAAGGTACTGAGAATGTCTTGCATTTGCATCTTCCACGGAGCCTAATACCATTGTTACACATACTAGATGCTCATTACTGAGAGAATGAGGGACCTAATATTTATCAAGTTTCTATTCAGTGGCAGACATTATGCTGAAGGCATTTACATACACTACCTCTATTCTGGGCAACTCTGCTTTGAGAATATTTGAGTCAGTTTAGAAATGTTCCTGAGATCAAATTAGGAACTGGGGGGAATTCTCTGGAGGTTCAGTGGTTAGGCCTCGTAACTTTCACTGATGAGGGAGGGTTCAATTCCTGGTCAAGGCTAAAGATTCCTGCAAGCTGAGTAGGGTGGCCGAAGGCGGGGGGTGGGGGGGGGCGCGGAACTGGGATTCAATCCAAGGGTTCTCAAACTTCACGGCTTGTTTCCTGTTCTTCTTTGACATCTGGACAGCTTCATCATCATATTATTTTCATCACCATCATTTGCTTAGAACTTTGTTAGGCATTATTCTAAAACCTTCTTATGTATCAACTCATTTCATCCTCAAAATAATCCTATCAGGTATGTCCTTTTACAATGTCAATTTCTATAGTTGAGAAAATGAAGCAGAGGATTAAGCCATCCGCTGAAGATAACAAAGGCTAGTTAAGTGGCGGAGCTAGGACTCAACCCAAGCAGCCAGACTAGAGTCTGTATCTTAACCCCAGTCCCAGTCTGCCTGCCGCCCAAGATCTTAGAATACACGTAGTATTTATGAACCACCTTCCCAAAGTTTATCTTGAATCTCACGTCCCCACCCCCCACCCCTCAAGGTATAGCAGGTTTTATTAATATTCTTTCCCGTGCTCTGAAGCCAGATTGCCTGGGTTAGAATCTTGGCCTAACCACTTGACAACTGCTTTTGACTTCAGGCAAATTACTTAACCTCTCTGTGCTCCAGTTTTCTCATCAGTAAAATGAGGATAACAACACCTACCACAAGTGTTGTGAGGACTACATGAATTGATGCAAACAAAAGAGAATAATGCTGGACAATGTGGGATAGTTTTATCCAGAACCAGTGGGGAACATTTAGTATCAATAAACTTTCAAGATAACAACTTTATTTCAACAACTTTATTCCCTTAATCATATACAGACATTTTCCTAAAATATTTTTTTCTGTCTTCTTAAAACACAGACATGACGGCTCTTACTTGGTGAATATCTGCCATGTAGCAGGAATGAAGACTTTATATTCATCATCTTTAATCTTCACAACAAGCCTGTGAAGTAACTGTAATCCCCACTGAAGACCAGAGAAGTTAAAGAGATTTACCCAAAGTCACACAGCTAGCAAACAGTAAGGCCAGGAACCTTCTCAGGAGGCTGAGCTGCTCGGGGTCTTCTTTGAGAATATTAGTTCTTGCTTAGGGCCCAGGGCTGCTGCGTGTGGTATCTGTTGACACTCAGGCTCAAAGGGCATTAGAAGGCCAAAGATGCAAAAGGCAGCCTGGTGTGCTGCAAGAGCAGGTCTCAAAGTCAATGCACCTGAGCTAGGGTATTGGCTAAGTCATTTCCATCTCTCTATACATCATGTTTTCTATCTGTGACAGTGTTGTGAGCATTAAGTAGGGTAATGCATACTAAATGCCTTAGAGACAGGCTCAGAGATGGTCCTTAATGTCAGCTACTTTTCCTTGTCTCTTTTCCTTTTTACAAAATAACTCAGTCCTCTCAAGTTTTGACTCCAGAGGAAATAGAAAGGAGAGGCTGAAATTAATCTCTCAGGTCTTGGACAGCTGAACACATTCTGTACACGTACTGCAGAGGAGAAGAAAAATAAGTCGGGTCTTTCAGCAAAGACACACCTTCCCTCCATAAGATAATCCTTTACATTATTAACCTGTATATACATTAGGACCCACATTTCTTACTTGAAAAGAGACACTTAAAAAAATGACTTTCATTTTATCTTGTGACCTGGTATATATTAATAACAAATTCTATTTCACATTTTTTAAAATGCTGATTATTAACATACTAAAAAATCTACAAGTGTAATATAAGGTTTGCTTCAACATAATCTGAAAGGGAACTGGGTAGGAATATACATAAAATAAGATTGGACATGAACTGGTATTCATTGAAGCTGATTATTGGTACATGGGTATTCATTCTAATTTACAGGCATACCTCATTTTACGGTTCTCTGCTGTATTGTACTTTGCAGATATTATGCTTTTTACAAATTAAAGGTCTGCAGCAACCCTGCGTGGAGCAAGTCCATGGGCTCAATTTCTCTACAGCATTTGCTCACTTTGTGTCTCTGTGTCACAGTCTGGCAATTCTTGCAATATTTCAAACTTTATCATTACTATTATACTTGTTATGGTGATCTGTGATCTTTGATGTGACGATTGTAAATTGTTTTGGCATTTCTTAGCAATGAAGTATTTTTAAATTAGGGTAGGTACATTGTTTTCTTAGATATAATGCTATTGCACACTTTAAAAATAAACTACAATGTAGTAGAAACACAACTTTTATATACACGTGATTTACTTTATTGTGATATTCACTTTACGTGGTCTGGAACCAAGTGCCTTACTGCTCTGTTTCCATTTTCTCCACGCTGCTGGCTGCACTAAACCGACTTCACAACCCAACTAAGAAATTACAACCTACCTGTTGAAAAACATCAAGTTAGAGAATAAAATTATGCACACTCTATAAAAGGATTCTATATACTATAATCATATTAGAGTGGCTGTGTTTCCTTCAAGTGGCATTTTCTCAAGATTTGTTTAAAGGGAGTAAAGAAAACACATCTTATATGGTCAAACTATTACTGATTCAGTACCAGTCAGAACATAAAAGTTATTAAGGAAAAGCCTTCAAGGGGTTAGGCTACGAACCTTAATATGCCGGGGATCAGTGGATGTTTTATTACAGGGTGATAGGGCAGATTTCGAGTCTATAAGAATCTGACTGCCACATGGAGGATGGTCTGGAAGCAGAGAAAAAAACCGAGATTGGTGGCAAGGAGATTTGGAAGCTTAAGCAAAAACCTGAAGAGAGATGATGGAGACCTGAGCTGAGTTGTGAGGATGGTTTGGAGGAGGACGAGTCAAGGAGAAAGCCTGGCACGTATACATTCAATAAATGATATGATCAAAGAGAGGGTGAGGTCAGAGCCCAGGGAGTGAGATGTTTCCTAAGAACTCAGAAACTGGGGAAAGTCAGCCCTAGGAGGAGCTAAATATATAGTCTATATATGTGATGAAAGCAGGAAATGCCAAGTCACCCCAAAGAGACTTTATAGCTACCCAACCAGCCAAACCAGGCTGTAGCCTGATTAAAGACATTAGTCTTAAGAACATGCTCATCCAAGGAGGCTGCAGAATGAGGAGCCTCACAGGCAGGAGGCATTCAAGCACGGGCAGAGAGGAGTCTTATTCAACTAAGTGTGGGCGCCACAAGCCCTAGGGCAACGTTTACTGGAAACTGACATTTTGGTCTTTACAGCAGTCCCCGAGAACTTGCTTAATATGAGCTCTGTCTCTTTTACTGATGAAAATCAGGTTTCTAAACTTGAAGGTCAGACCTTGGATAAGGTTGAATTCACAAAGTAATGAACGTCCCTTAAATGAGGCTTTCCAGGAGACTGTCTGCCAGTCTTTTACAATCAGCAGAGCTCTGCCATCAAAATGATGTGGCCTTGTTAAAGCTGCATTGTTTGCTGTTGTTAAATTTTGACAGTTGCCATCTATGCTTTTACTAAATACTGTGTCCTAGGGATACCCCGTCTGGGGAGTCTTTCCCAATCCTGTCAGAAATATTCTCTCCTTCCTCTGGGTGTCCCAACACTTCTATCGTAATCTTCACTGTGCAAAGAGTGCCGTGAATTTAACTCTAAGTAACATCTGTCTCCCCTACAGACGTGTTGCACCCTGAGGGCAAGGCTGTGACCCAACACAATACCCAGAACACAGTACACCTTAGCAAAGGTGAATGAAATGATAATGATCTTCTCGCTGTACATTGCCAAAACTCAGATAACGAGGGGCTTTATGGCAGTGAGAGGTACACTACTGAGCCGTACATCAGAAGTGTTTTAATGTAAGTTTTGTTCAGCAGACCCCAGGGATTGAACATGGATTCTGGAGCTAGACTGCCTGGGCTTTAAGCCTAGTTCTGACACTTTTTAGCTCTGTGATTTGGGCAAGTTGTTTAATCATTTGTACCTTAGCTTTCTCATCTGTAAACTGCAAATAACAGCACCTAACTTAAAGGAGTGTTATGGAGATTAACATGAGTCAGTAAACAGACATTCCTCGACTTGTAATGGGGTTATATTCCCATAAACCCATCATAAATTGGAAATACGTAAGTCAAAAATGCATTTAATACACCGAACATCAGAGCTTGGCCTAGTCTACCTTAAACATGCTCAGAACACTTAATGTAATGTTAATGTAATGTAAGAACACTTATATTTACCTACAGTTGGGCAAACTTGTCTAACACAAAACCTATTTATAATGAAGCACTGAATATCTCATGTAACTTATTGAATATTGTAGTGAAAGTGAAAAACAGAATGTCTGTCAGGATACTCCATGGTCTTAAGTATATTGGTTGTTCACCCTTGTGACTGTGAAGTGGACTGGGAGGTGGGCTGCTGCCCAGCAACATGAGAGGGGATCATATAGCACATCACTAGTCTGGGTAAAGGTAAAAATTCAGAATTCAAGGTATGATTCCTACTGAATATGTATTACTTTTGCACCATCTTAAAGTAGAAAAATTGTAAGTTGAACCAGCATAAGCTGGGGACTGTCTGTATATTAAAGTGCTTCAAATAGTACTGGCATATAATAAGTGCTGTGAGCTTGCAATTATTATTTTTAAAAACTCTATGCACAAGAAAGATCAGAGGTACTTCACACAATGAAGCAGAAGGCACAGGTCAAGAACAGAGTGACTAGGTGCAACAGCACTACAAACTCAGTGAGTAGATCTATTAATAACAAGACAAGTATTTGGACAAAGAGACCTGGAAGTCAGCCTCTATTCTGCTGCTGCTGCTGCTGTCACTTCAGTCGTGTCCGACTCTGTGAGACCCCATAGACAGCAGCCCACCAGGCTCCCCCATCCCTGGGATTCTCCAGGCAAGAACACTGGAGTGGGTTGCCATTTCCTTCTCCAGTGCATGACAGTGAAAAGTGAAAGTGAGGCTGCTCAGTCGTGTCCGACTCTTCGCGACCTCATGGACTGCAGCCTACCAGGCTCCTCCGTCCATGGGATTTTCCAGGCAAGAGTACTGGGGTGGGGTGCCATTACCTTCTCCGCAGCCTCTATTCTAGTGGTTCTCAAAGTGAGGTCCCTGGGCCAGCAACTCTAGGTTTATCTGAGAACTTCTCAGAAATTCAGATTCTTAGGTCCCACTCTAGACCTACTGAAATCACAAGCTTGTGGATGGGGTCCATAATCTGTACTTGAACAAGGGCTGATGCTTGCTAAAGTTTACATCCACTCCTGTTCCCTCACCACCCACATCTAATCAAACTCTGCGTGCATGCTAAGTCGCTTCAGTTGTGTCTGACTCTTTGTGACCCTATGGACTGTAGCCCGCCAGGCTCCTCTGTCCATGGGATTCTCCAGGCAAGAATACTGGAGTGGGTTGCCATGCCCTCCTCCAGGGGATCTTCCTGACCCAGGGATCAAACCAGTGTTGCTTTTACCTCCTGCACTGGCAGGCGGGTTGTTTACCACTAGCACCACCTGTAGGCCCGTTTGTTCTCTTAAATAAGCCCCCTTCTCTCAGGTCTCAGCCACAGTCATATTTTAGGTACTTATCATCTCATGTGAATGACTCCAATAGCCTTCACCTGCTCTCCCTGCCTTACCTGGTTGCCTCCTAAAGTAATCCTCCAGATCACCACCGATGAATTCTTTCTACACACAAACACTTCACTTTTGGCCACAAACCTACTCAACCCAGACTGAAGTAGACTTCAACATGTGCTGTTTGCTGGCACACTTTACACAACTGTGGCCTCTGCCTAGAATGCCTGTCCCTTCATCTGTGTGGCCAACTCTCCAAAATCTACTGCCTTAGCCTACCTTTTAATGCATTCTTTAATGCAGAGCTTTGCCAGCACCAAGAAATCAATTTTTGTTTTTACCAGTTTCATGGCTTTGAAATTTGTACTTTTTTAATAAAAGAAAGGCTGCTCTCGTCCCTGTGTTCATATTTATCATTTGTCATACGGATAGCTAAAAATTGTTGAGTGCTTTCATGTGTCAAAAACTATTCTAAACCCTGGTAAAGATTAAATATAAAAATGAACTGGGAAATGTTTTATAAGATGCCATGTGGTATATAGTAGGTTTATTTCATTAATCCTCAAGAGCAGAGATTACATGAATTTATTCTATTTATGATATTTCTCCTCTGAATTCTCACCTTTAACAGGAATAGAGAGCAGTGGCTGAAACAGTACAGCCAGTCTACTGGGTTCAAATTCCAGCTCTATCACTTACTAACTACATAACGGTGGCCTAGTTAGGGCAACCTCCTCTGGAAAACGGAGACACAAACAGTACCTATACATTACAAGGTTACTTTTTAAAGGATTATATGAAATAATATATGTAAAGCACTAAGGATTCTGCCTGAAGCTCAACACATGTTATCTGGTATTATTTATCATGCTCTGTTCCTAGAATGTCCTATAGGCAATTTTTTTCATACAAAAATGAGACAAAGCACAGTAAACTGGAAAGAGTGTCATGTTTTAGAATCAGAGAGGCTAAAGTTCAATTCCTGGCTCATCTACTTATTAGCTGTATCATCTGAATCACATTATGGTAAATTTTTTGAGCCTCATTTTTCCTATTTTTAAAATAGATGCTGAGGACTTCCCTGGTGGTCCAGTGGCTGAAACTCCGTGCTCCCAATGCAGAGGGCCCAGATCTGATCCCTGGTCAGGGAATTAGATCCCACATGCCCAACTAAAAGATCCTGCCTGCCACAACAAAGATCTGAAGATCCAGCATGCCACAACTAAGACCCAGTGAAGCTAAGTAAATAAATAAATACTGAAAAAACACAGATGCTAATAACAGTCCTACTTAGGGCTGTTGTGAAGATTAAACAACATGGACAGAGGAGTCTGGCGGGCTATAGTCCATGGGGTTGCAACAAGTAGGACACGACCGAGCGACTAAACACACACACATAAAGTGCTTACTGTAGTGCATTCAATAACCAATACTTATTTTCACTATTAATAATAACATGGCTGAATTTGTTTAATTAAAATAATATTAAAAGCTGTCAAATCATTCAGAACAATCCTGTGAACTGGGTATTATGATGCTCACTGGAAGAGGAAAATGAGGCTCAGTTCAGTTCAGCTGCTCAGTCGAGTCCGACTCTTTGCGACCCCATGGACTGCAGCACACCAGGCCTCCCTGTCCATCACTAACTCCCGGAGTTTACTCAAACTCATGTCCATTGAGTCAGAGATGCCATCCAACCATCTCATCCTCTGTCCCCTTCTCCTCCCGCCTTCAATCTTTCCCAGCATCAGGTTCTTTTCAAATGAGTCAGTTCCTCGCATCAGGTGGCTAAAGCTCAGGGAGGCTAAATATCTTTGTCAAAGTCTTCTTTCCTAAAAATGGCAGACCAGGGTTGTATGAATTTTTGACACCACAGTGCCCTCCAAGAGTCACAAATCCTCATTCAACGAATCATACACAAACCACCTATGTTTTGGACATTGTCTCTATGCATACATTTCCTATCTTTCTTTCACAAAATAGGTGTTAACTAAAAACAAGTTAACATTTATTGGGTATTCTATACCAGGTACTGTGTCTCAAGCGCTTTACACATAATTCATCTGTGCTGATTGCAGATCTACCCTTCCATGGACACAGCAAGAACATAACACAGAATCGTGCAAAATTCCATGTCAGATAGGATGTATGGATACTATGGTTTATTATTACTTAAAGTTTATTGTTCTCATAATTACAGGCTACAGTTTAGAAGTTTGAAACATAAGAGAAAATTCTATAAAGAGAACTCAAATAAATCTAAATAAGTGGGTAGAAGATGGTTAAAACCTTGTAATAAGTGCTACTTCGCTCTCAGAAATACTCATCTGTCCTTTTCCATCACAGGCTCTGGAGCCAGAGTCAACAACATAAAATATAATCATAAATGACTCTAAGACATTCATCCTACACAAGTGAGCATGGAGGTTTAGATATATATATATATATTTATATAATATATACATACTTTAATATATTGGTCCACTGAGTATACATATTTTAACAAAAGATAAGAATCTATGTAATCTAGTTAAACACACGTAAGATTAAGGTACACTTATTACACTGAAAGTTGGTGTTTATAAGTTAACAGATATTTAGTGCTTTCCAGACTGTTCTTTTAATTAAAAAAAAATATTTTAAAACCATTTGAAACATCTGCTCATTTTCCCAGTGCAAAAGAAAGTTGTTCAGGTCAACTTACCTTTTTCCTAAAGTGTAAGGGGAAGAAAAAAAAACCCAAACCCCACTACCATTTACAACTCCCAACACTACCATTTCAATCAACTTTTGCAGTATATCCTTATAAATGGATTAGTTTATCAAAATTAAAGCCTTGTGATTATGATTCAGCCCTTGCTTTGTCTGTGTGACTTTCATGCTGAAATGCTTTAATTTATAAAAGTAGAAAAAAGTTAGCAATGCAAGAAAGTAGTTTAAATTCATTTTGAACTGCAGTAATCCAATTGTGTGTGGAGAGAAAAAAAGCACCATTTCAAAATAAAATAATTGGATATTATGGAATTTATTCGTAAGCTAGGCAATAAGTTACTCTGATTAACACAGATCAATACCACCTTGACTTGGTGACCAAAGACACATTTAATTAGTTTTTAGGTGCATTTTCCTTTATCTTGGTTTTTAACACATTATTTAAGTCAGTGACTGATGTTAAAAAAATTTAGATTCCTCTACAATTTACAGCCTACTTCATAGTCCATTTTAAATTCAGCTTGTCTGCTAGGTCAGTTTTGCAGAAGATAGGCTTTTAACACATAAAGAGATTTGATAACTAGGCAGGTCTCCTCTCTCCCAATTTAAAAAAACAAAAAAATTTTTGCTAGCCTGCCAATTTTGTAGGTGAAAAGTACAAAGAAAATAAGACTATTTTAATCCACAAAGATGGACACAAAGCAATAATGATTTAATACATGTCACGTTTTTCATTTGTATTCAGAGAATGTTTTTACATTTCAAGTAATTGAGCCTTCATTAAGGAAAACAAAAATATATATATACACAAAGTTAAAGTACCTTCCAGTTCTAGCTTACTAAAGTCTCTTCTGCAAAAGTAAAAAAATAAACCTACCATGAACTAAAGAGGACAGTGCCATAGCAATGGCAGAATGGCTGCCAGGTTAAGATTTTTGCTTATCTTATATTGATGAATATATTTTAGGTGATAATTTTTCTCTACTCTCTAAGTGCTTAAAATCACAGAGAGGTATCTGTTTATCTAAAATTCTTTAAATCCAGAAAAAAATTTTTTTAATATATTTCAGACATGAGGCTTTAATGTTTTTATTTAGGAAAAGATTGAGTCTGAAGCACTAATGGTTCCATCTAAAACATCCCGTTTTCAACAGTGGGAATCAATTTATGCAAAATATTTTTTCTTGTCTATAAAAAACAAATTGAACAGTATTTTGATTAAAAGGAAATACAAACATGTACTTTAAACTGGCCAATTTGCTCTATCATAAAAGAAATAGGATGTTCTTTCCCTTCCCCTCTTTCAACCATTTAAATTAGGGGAGTATACTGCCAACTTGAAGAACCCCACTGGCTATCATTAGAGTAACTACAGCATAAGGGCAGCACAGGGGTGAAACTACTTCTCTATTTCCAGAAGGCAGAAACTTGGGCGCTCTAGCTCTACAAGTGAGAGTAGCACAGGCAGGCGAAAGCTCACACTAAATGCACCAGAACAGGGGCCGAGGTCGCGTCATCTGGGTTACCACTTTTACAGGGGGAAAAAAGACAAATCGGAAATGGAGTTTAAAAAGCCAAAACTTTTGTCACATTTACAGGAATCTCAAACCTTTTGTATTCCCATGCTCACAGGTAGGTTTGATACACATTGTAAATAGCTTCAGTATTCAAGGAGAGTGATGTGTGGTTGACGAAGAACAGGAGATTTCTTCATGCTTCTGATATTTCAGATTTGCTGAGTGCAATAGCCAGTTCTAAGTCTTCTTGCTCTTGCTGATTCAGTCGGGCAAGTCTCTGCTCTTCCTCTCTCTCACTTTCTCTCTTGGCCCACTCAATCATATCTTCCTCAGAGGGATACTGCCATTTAAAAGACAAATGAACAAACAAATGAATACATTCATGAGTAGAACAAGTACAAAGAAAAGAAGGAAAAACAGCTTTCACAAAAGGATATTTAACTACGTGTTTCATCTGAAGGGCTCTGGAAAAAGTCTTGTTATTTTTTTCAAAAACAAGTTTAATTAGTTTAAACTTAAAACTAAACTTAAAATTAAATATTAAATCAAAATATGATTTAATCTTAAAAAGTAATGCCATCTACAGATCGACAGTCTATAAAACTGAACATTAAAACATCATTTTTAAAAAATGGATATTCTTAAGGTAGATCAGGAGATTTAAAAACAGGAGAGAGGTAAATACATGTTTATCTAATGTAAAACATTTACTACTTCAACTTCAGTGAGCATCCTCACATGATACATCACTTTTAACTTAATCTCACTGGCAATTTCCTATCTTATTGAAGCCCTTCAGGTACAGGAAAATTATGAAGCAAAGAATATACTATACATAAATTTTGTTATATATAAAACAAGAGTACTGGGTATATACCAAGCAAGATGTGGGCCTAATCAATTTTTTTAATGCATTATCATGATTTTAGAAGGTATTGAGAACTTGACCCATTCCAAATAAGTCCTTAATGCTGCTAATTAATAAGTCAAGGAAATATATTTATCCACCCCAAATAGCAACCGTGGCAGATACTAAATAAATTCTACTTGGTCTCAAGTCCTGTCATATAGAAGAACACCATAATGGGATGAATATCATAACAAACAGGATGAGGAGAAAGAAACTGTCAGGCTTTTTTGAAAATGGTAGCTTTCTTTATAGGGAATTATAAGATCTTTGAAACTTTTAATATTTAACAAATCTTTCATTTAAAGAAGACAGTTTTATTATTAGGTGCTTAATATTATACTATACTGAGATTCTGGAGTATGATAAAAACAAAATGCTTTTGTTCAAGACTCATTCCAACCAGGTTTTGACTTGCTGAAATCATATTTAAGATATTAAGTGCCACAAACTGCCAGAAGGTTATTTTATATTAAGAGTATTATAGTAAGAAGAGCAATTCTGGGATCTCTCCTTGAAACAACTCAAATTCCATCTAACAAAAGTCAGTATAATTCTGACAGTCTCTGTTTTCCAATATCGATTCCTGTTCTGCTTCTTCACATTCGGAAGAAGCCCCTGAAACTTAAGAGTACAGATTCAAAAGCTAAACAGCCCAGTCTAATTCTGCCTATCTCCTTTACTAACTAGAAATGGCTGCAGGAATAAAGTGACTGGAAGAGTGACTCTAAGCTACACTGAGCGAGACATTAGGCAGACTGTGGTCACAGTCGGCTGGCCACTAGATCTCTTATTTCTAAAATCATCTCAAAGGCTTGAGGTATTAAGTAGAGGAAAAATGTTTTATTATAAAATAGAGAGTGATAAGGAAGGTCATTTTTATCTAAAAAAAAAAAAGCAACCTGGGAAATGAAACAGTTAGTTACTCTAAGAATTAAAAACAAAACAAAAACTTACATTTATCTACATAATGATGATACACATGTCATTGCTTAATGCCCCACCAGGGTGATATTTCCAGCTGGCTGCCCCACTTCTATAATCTTATAGGACCCGCCTAAACTCTTACCACCACATCATTCTATTGTCTTTATTGGCCTACTTTAGTCAGCAGAGTAGATATGGAATGCTGGTGAACTGAGTGAGTGAGTGCATCAAAGTCACTCAGTCATGTCCAACTCTTTGCAACCTCATGGACTATATAGTCCATGGAATTCTCTAGGCCAGAATACTGGAGTGGGTGGCCTTTTCCTTCTCCAGAAGATCTTCCCATCCCAGGGATCAAACCCAGGTCTCAAGCATTGCATGTAGATTCTCTACCAACTGAGCTATCAGGGACGCTTTGGGAGAAAGCGGAGTAGATATGGAAAGCTAGTGAATCAGAGTCCTCAAATAATTAAAGACTGTTTAGCTCTTAACAATCATATTTATTTAATAAAACTGACATATTTTAAGAACATTTTTGTGTGAAACCAGAGTTTTATTTTCTATTCAAAGAATTTCTGGCCCGATCTTCTTACATAATACAGTAATTGCTGACTGGTCTCCAGAAATTGTCAAGGTTTTATACACAAACACACATACACAGTTACAAATAACACAAACTTATTATTGGCATTATTTATCCAGAGGGCAGACAGCAAATGACTCTCTAATGGCCCACTGTCTATAACAATTTGCAAAATAATAACTGTCAAGGTTTTGCAAAGCAACTGGTATATATCCCAAGAACTAAGACTACTAAAATCATCTGAGCAATGCAATAATTTCAGAACCAGTAAACAGAATCAAACAGAGGTTTTCTTGGTTGGGGGAAGAATAAAGATCATTTTTAACATGTTGGTAAATTTAGTTGAAATAATGTAAATTTGGCAGACTCCAAAATAATCTTTGAAAGCTCTTTAAACTGTAAATGGAAAGATTTTCCCCCAAACAGCCCATTCACAGTACTTACAGCACTGAAGTTAGCAAAATTGCTTGGGTCAGCCTCTTTATTGGTAGTGGTAGTAGTAGAAGTGAATGGATCGCAAAACATATCAGGATCTTTTTCTTTGGGGCTATCATTGCCTGGGAAAGGCTGAAATGGATCATTCAGTTTAAAGGGATCAGAAGAATCCATTTTGTTGATGGGTCTTTTCCCTGGATCAAAATCATTACAATTAACTCAACCAGTAAGTATGGCAAACACAAACACACAACAACATGAACACAGGGAGCATTAAAGAAGTGGGGGTGGGGAACCTAAAACACATTCTTAATATGGTCTTAAATGACCACAACCAACAGTCTGTCCTCAAAATTTTCACACACAACCCCTAAACCAGACTGCAGTTCCATGTGGCTAAATGGGAAAACAGCCAAGGGGCAGGCAACAGGCCAGAGAGTTAACTTCTTCTCCAAAGTAGCATGCTCCCAAGAAGAGAGAGAAGAATGGATAAAACAGGAGGAAAACAACAAATAGTGACAAAAATGGCCTCTGCTGTGATAACCTCTGCCTAATACATTATTCTCCACTAGTGGCAGTAAAAGCAAAAGATGAAAAATGCTAATATTCTTCTGATTTTTCTCTGGATCTATATGTAACACCTGGGAGCATGAAATTAAAAACTACTTTGGTAAAGCCCACCTACTCCTTGTCATCTACAATATTTCAAACTGAAGGACAAAGAGAATGTTTTAAAGCCCAGGGCCTAAATTTCTGTGGTTACTGATAAACTAACCTTTGACCAAACAACAGCATACTGTTGTTGCTCATTAATTAATCACCATTTTCAAACAAATTTTCTCATTTTCAAGACTTAAACTTAGTACTTGCTGAAGAAAGGATAATAAGAATAGGTGTTAAAATATCTTCAAATATATATATATTCCTAAAGATGTGTTAATCAGGTAACAGCAATCATAACAACAGAGTCTTTCCGTCACAGCTTACAGAAGGTTTTCACATCTCATATCTTAAAGGATTCTTCCAGCAATTCTGTGAAGGTGGGCAGCATGAGAACTAATGCCACCATCTAACAGCTCAGAGAGCTGGGGCTCAGACACAGGAAGTTATACAATCAAGATCACAGAGGACATCAGAGGATATTCAGAATGAGAATTCAGATCTTTAATCTCCCAGTTCAACAAACCATCCCCCCCTTTTTAAACTTTTTTTTTTTTTTAATGTGGACCATTTTTATCTTTACTGAATTTGCTACAATATTGCCTCTATTTTATGTTTTTTTGGACTCAAGACATGTGGGATCTTAGCTTCCCAACCAGGGACTGAACTCGCACCCTCTGCATTGGAAGGCAAAGTCTTAACCCCTAAACCACCAGGGAAGTCCTCATTCTTCTTTCCTTGATTTTTCTACAGTGATATATACTCAGTTTGGTGACTTCTCAGATTTAGTTACAGCACTAGTATATTAGTTTATTGAGGATTTTAAAAATCACCTCACTACTGACCTCTTAAAGGTATAAAACTTAAATGAGCAAATTAACTGTCACTTGTCTTTTAATATATTCTGACAAATTTACCCTCGAGCAATTAAATGATATAGGCTATTCTTCCCTAAAAGATAGAAATCACTTCTTCACTTGATTTTTTAAGAGGTGAGTGAAGTCGCTCAGTCCTCACCATGAGGTAGTTAAACTAGATCAGTGGTTCTTCAATTTTGAAATTGAAATTGAAATTGAAGTCGCTCAGTCGTGTCCGACTCTTTGCGACCCTGTGGACTGTAGCCAGCCAGGCTCCTCTGTCCATGGGATTCTCCAGGCAAGAGTACTGGAGTGGGTTGCCATTTCCTTCTCCAGGGGATCTTCCCAACCCAGGGATCGAACCCGGATCTCCCGCATTGCAGGCAGACGCTTTATCCTCTGAGCCACCAGGGAAGCCCCTTTCAATAGGTAGTTGGGTATTAATAATTTTATTCACAATTCTTTAAATCAAAGAAGAAAAAAAAAATCTGCCCAAGAAATACCACAGGCAGGCTATTATAAAAAGGCAAGAATAAAAATCTAGAACTACTGCGGCTGAAAATTTACCAAGGATATATGGTTAAAACAATAATGCACCAGATGTGTCTTCTCACAAAACAATCTAGCGGCACTACTACTCAGGGGATTGCCTTTTTACCACTTTTCACAAACTTTATTATTTTCATTAATTAAAGTCAAACAAAACCCCTTTCTTTGGTATAGTACTAAACAAAACAGAAACAAAAAAGAATCTGTTTTTTGACCAAAAACACCACTTTTTTAAAATAAAGGGATCTCTTATTAAGTGAGGTAAATAATATTTCCCTTCAAGAAAAACAATACTTTCTTTCAAAATTCTGATACCAAAATGCTGAATTCTGAATACCAAAACAGCCATATATTCTCATATTGAAGGACTTAAAGAAGACTTCACACTTAGTAGGAAAAAGAAAGGGACTTTGGATTATTAACCTTCGCTTATAGAAATTTATTAAAATACCACGGTGCAGGAAACTCTGTTCAACTGGAAGCTCATTAGCTTTCAAAAAGCAAGAGATTTCATTGACTGCCTCTCTAAATGATTTAAAAATAAATTACCTTTGCCAGAAAGGTAGTTCCTGACAGTTACACAGGTTGGCTTCTTAGGTACAAGTCTGTAATTCTGCATTGAGGTCATAACAGATAATAACAGCAGGCTTCTGCCATGCTTTCTGACTTGTTCTGTTTAAGGCCCTTTATATAACATCTATAAGTAAGGCCCACACAACACTTCTTGGATAGAAAAAGAAAGTAGTTGATTTAGGAAAGGTACCAACTCTCATACCAGGTGGTGGTGGGCAGGGTCTTGTTGGAGTTCCAATCTTTGGTGGCAGTGCTGGGGGTACATCTTCATTTTTGACAGATGTTTCCTCAAGCATATTTTTTGTCATGGCCACATTGCTGATGGAGCTTGAAGTGGCTGAACTAAAAGGATCTTCATTGTTGACCTTTGTTTGGAAAGAAATATCTTCACTGTTAACCTTTGTTTGAAAAGAAATATTTACTCACAGTTATATATAATATGCCAACCAAACTGTTCATGGTTATATTGCATTTGGAAGAGTGATCTTCAATTTTATGCAGCTTTATTTGTTTCAATTCTGAGAGCACTAACATTTCAACCTTTGCATTCAGAACCAAAATGGAAAAAGAATTTTTAATTATTCTATATGAGTAGTGATTATACCACCACTACTTATTAAGAACAACAGATCATACCAAAACAAACCAACTCTGGGTTAAAGATTTGTCAAGATTCAGGTAATACAACACCACTGAGGCCCATTTTAAAGGGACTAATGTATCTTTCCTCAAGTGAATATCTGATCCAAATGATAAAGAAAAAAAACACTGATTCCACACTTTCCAATGCACTTAAACTAGAAAAGATTTAATACTAATATCAAAGAAAATGGCATCTTGAAAAACATTAAAGACAACTTTAAAAAATGAAAAGTCAACTTTTTCTTAAAGCAAACTGATCCCATAGAATGGTAAGCCTTATTGAGGGTCTGAAGACCTGGCTTTTCTAACACATGGAGTAATGAAAGATTCACTTTAAAACATGCATGTATTTATTTATATGGCCTTAGTCACTGCATGCAGGATCTTTGCTGCGTCATGTGGGATCTTTCGTTGTGATGCACAAACTCTCTAGTTGTGGTGTGTGGGCTCAGTAGTTGGGGCATGCAGGCTTATCTGTTTTGTGGCATGCAGGCTTATCTGTTTTGTGGCATGTGGGATCTTAGTTCCCTGACCAGGGATCGAAACTGCATCCCTTGCATTGCAAGGCAGGTTCTTCACCACTGGACCATCGGGGAAGTCCCCAAAGATTCATTTTTCTATAATGAATGGGGTATTACAATTTAGGTTAGTGTTTCTCTAAAGTAGCACTACTGATATTTTGGGCTGGACATAGTTCTGTGATGTGGGGGCTGGACAGTGGGTTGCAGGAGGTTTAAAAGCATCCCTGCTTTTATACACTGGATATGAATATCCTCCTCCTCAGCTGTGACAACCAAAAACGTCTCCATTGTTCAGTTGTTAAGTCGCATCCAACTCTTTCTGATACCACTGAACTGTTGTTGCATGCCAGGCTCCTCTGTCCTCCACTATCTCCTGGAGTTTGCTTAAATTCATGTCCATTAAGTCAGTGATGCTATCTAACCATCACATACTCTGCCACCCCCTTCTCCTTTTGCCTTCAATTTTCCCCAGCATACCTTGCTAAATGTTTCCTGGGGGAGGGGTATGGGTGTGGGGAATAACACCCAGTTGAGAATCAATGATAGAGACAATTTGACACACACTCTAATTTTACTTTTTTGGCCTGAATTGATCATAGGGTTACACTGGAAAATAGGCAGTGGACATATACTGCTAGGCTGTTATCTTAATACTAACCTTAACAGCCTCAGAACATAAAGTCAAGGAACCAGTGCAGAGAAGATGGAATGAATGCTCAGATTTTATAGCCATTGACCCAGACAGTCTACAGGGGGAAAATGTAGTTAATTGAAAGAAACATGCTTAATAAGACAGAAGATTCTTAGTCACAGACATAGAAAACAAACTTTTGGCTACCAGTGGGGAAAAGGGGGGAGGAGGGACAAATTGGGGGACTGGAACTGACATTCACTCACTACTATATATAAAATAGGTAATAAGGATCTACTGTATAGCACAGGGAACTCTCCTCAGTACTCTGCAATGGCCTATATGGGAAAGAATCTAAAAAGAGTGGATATATGTATGTACACATAATTTATTTGTTTGCTATACAGCAGAAACTAACACAACGCTGTAAATCAGCTATGGTGGCGGTTTAGTCACTCAGTCGTGTCCGACTCTTGTGATCCCATGGACTGTAGCCCGCCAGGCTCCTCTGGCCATGGAATTTCCCAGGCAAGAATACTGGAGTGGACTGCCATTTCTTTCTCCAGGGGATCTTCCCAACCCACGGACTAAATCTGGGTCTCCTGCATTGCAAGCAGTCTCTTGCATTGCAGGTGTATTTTTTTACTGAATGAGCACCAGGGAAGCCCTAAAATCAACTATACACAAATAAAAATAAAACATAAATAAATCTAAAAGAAAGAAAACTCTTAAAGTTGTTGGGCAAGCCTGTAATGAGAAAATTATCTGTCCCATCACCATTGTTTTTGTGCACAGAAATGTCTACTTTGATTATATCTTGTATTTCATTTGTCTGAAATCCACATTTGCTGTAACTTATTGAAATCAAGTTGCAATGTTTATGAAAGGTTATAAAATCAAAAGGAAAAATTGCTCCTTTGGTGGAAACACAGTATATTTTACCCTCCCACTAATTACTGCAAATTACCTTTGACAACGTGCTGAAGTCAGCAAATCCATCTTCAAATGATTCACTTCCAAAAACAGAAGCAAAGGGGTCTGTGGCTAAAATGAATAAAGAAAATCAATGCAACAGGACAGAAGAACATCATATTGCATGTTCTCTTTTGGTGAGTAACATTCACACATATGAAAATATCTACTCCCAAATATGAGTCCCTGAATTTATGATTTCAGTCCACAAAGACAGATGAACACACTGATATCCCCACAAGAGATATACCTTTGTATAAATCAACTGATGAATGATTTAAGAATCAAAAATATATGAACTAACTGTAGGTAAAGTGTTTAAGGCTTTGGAATATACATCAAATAATATAGGTCCTGTATGCTTAAACTATTTCTAATAAAGACATCAAAAAGTAAAAAACAAAAACAAAAAAACCCCACTATTTCACATTTCACACACATCCTTCAAGGCCATTTCACCTGCTACCATATCCACAAAGCCTGGAATATCCTAGGTGTCTCCAGTTTACAGAGCAAAAGTGATTTCTTCTTTCTTTGTGGCACTGACTGAATTATGGTTATCTGGGACTGATACATCACTCTTAGTAGATTAGTGAGGTCCTTAGAAACAAGGAATAACATTTATCCAGTGAAGAATGAATGGTCAAAAAACATTCACTGGCCATACATACAAAATTTAAGAAAACAAGAAGACACAGTTTCTAACATCCAAAGAACTCACAGTATAGTAAGAAACATACAAATAATAATAAAATAATCTTAAATGAACTAGTAGAGAGGTATGAAAAACCTGGAGTAGAAGCCACTGCCTAGGAGAATCAAGAAAATTACTGAAGAAGCCATTACATTTGAGCTAGGTCTCTCAGATAAAGAAGGGACCATGCTGAATAAATGCAGGTGGGGGAGAGAAACCTATTACAGGCAGAAGGAACAGAAACTGCAAAAGCAATATTTAATCACTGCTTCACAGGCATGAGAAGTTATCTGTTCCATCATAGTGTACTTAACAAACAGACTAACATTTTCAGCTGGCACAAACTGACTTACTTTGTGATAGGTTTTGCCTATTTAGGCATAAACGTTACCAGTAAAGTCAAAGAATGTTTACAGGAATTGCAACTTGATATAGGAAAGTAGAAAGAAACAAAGGAAGGAGAAGAGAATCTCAAAAGAGAGGGTAAGACAGAGCAAATGGGCACAGAAAAAATGTTCTTGTTATTCCTCAATTCTTCATGTTTACATCATATCAGTTTTAGGACAAAAGTGTACTCACCCACTCATGTAAATGTATAAAGTGTGCCTTTATCTCTAACAATAAGCACACCATGGACATAAACAAAAGAGGGGCAAGGAAGATCTACATTATCTTTGTCTTGTCACCAAGACAGTCACAGGGTGGGCAGAAGCATAGAGAAAATCAGTCTTTTAGGGATACACCAACAATTCTGAACATGAGGAGGATTTTGAAAGTCCAGAGTTACAGGAAATCCTACAGCTTTAGTCATAAAGGATGCTTTTGTATTACTATGTATCTGCTGAGTCCCAGGCCTGAGGCCCAGCCTGGTCATGGCTTTCCCTTCTTTCTCTTCTTCCTGTGATTCCTGATGCAGTGGCAGCTGAGCTACAGACTGAGCAGGATGCAACACTCTCCTGACTGGTAGAAGGTTAATGATGGAAAAGGAGTTGGCCTCATTTCAGTGGCTGCTGCTGCTGCTAAGTCACTTCAGTTGTGTCCGACTCTGTGCGACCCCATAGACAGCAGCCCACCAGGCTCCCCCGTCCCTGGGATTCTCCAGGCAAGAACACTGGAGTGGGTTGCCATTTCCTTCTCCAATGCATGAAAGTGAAAAGTGAAAGTGAAGTCACTCAGACACATCCAACTCTTAGCGACCCCATGGACTGCAGCCTACCAGGCTCCTCCGTCCATGGGATTTTCCAGGCAAGAGTACCAGGGTGGGTTGCCATTGCCTTCTCCTCATTTCAGTGGAGGGAACTGAAAAATCTGCTTCATGCTTTTGCTCTGCACTGTCCCATAGCTTTTAAAAACAGTCACTATACATGTGGCAATAGTGCAGAGTTAGGTCAGGTTTGACTGAAATATTACGAAGTGCACACTGTGAAAGACACTATCAGCAGAATGAGGCTTTGAATGCAACTGTGATCCGATTAGCACCCTCTTCTCGCCAAGAATCAAGGTAAGGATCATTTGGAGAAATACACAGAAGCATCATTTCAAAAACCATCTATAGTCTCATCAGCAGAAATAATCCTGAGGAGAAGAGTTGAGGAATGGGCAACATGGGTGAAGAGGATCAGGAGATACAAACTGCCAGTCATAAAACAAATAAGTCATGGAGATGTAATGTATAGCATGGGGACTAAAGTTAGTAACATTGTATTGCAAATTTGAAAGTTGCTAAGAAAGTAACTCTCAAAAGTTCTTATCACTAGAAAAAGAACTGCAACTTTGTATGGTGATAGGTGCTAAACAGACTTATTGAGATGATCATTTTGTAATGCACACAAATGTTGAATCATTATGTTGTTCACCTGAAACTAACATAATGTATGTCTATTATACAATTATTTAAAAGAAAGAATCCTTACCAATGTTTTAGCATACTTCTTTAACAGCTTTTTTTCCTGGTATTTTGTCCTTATATATTTGAGATCATACTATGCTGAATGCTTTTTTCTGAGGTGTAAATAATAAAGCTACATTTAGGCATATTTTACCCCTTTGTGCTGCACTTAGTCTAAGCTCAGCCGTGTTCGACTCTTTATGACCCCATGGACATAGCCCACCAGGCTCCTCTGTCCATGGAATTCTCCAGGCAAGCCACACCCTCCTCCAGGGGATCGTCCCAACCCAGGGACTGAACCCAGGTCTCCCATATTGCAGGCGAATTCTTTACCGTCTAAGCCACCAGGGAAGCCCAAGAATACTGGAGTGGGTAACCTATCCATTTTCCAGGGGAACTTCCCGACCCAGGAATCAAACTGGGGTCTCCTGCATTACAGGCAGGTTCTTCACCAGCTGAGCTACCAGGGAAGCCCCTTTTAACCCTTTAACCTAATTTAATTCATAGCAATCATCATACTTGACATGTTATATATTTGTTTATTGTGCTGTGCTTAGTCACTCAGTTGTGTCGAACTCATTGTGACCCCATGGGCTATAGCCCACCAGCCTCCTCTGTCCAAGCAATTCTCCAGGCAAGAATACTGAACTGGGTTGCCACATTAGCTCTATAAAGACAGGGACTTTGTTTTGTTCACTATTATATCCTCAAGGCCTAAAGCAAGGTCTGGCAAAGATGAGACACTTATTTTTCTTGAAAATACTGAAAGAAAAAAAACATCTCATTACTAAGAATCTTCCAAACAGATGCCATAACATTTCTCAGTACAACCAGCTGACCAACAAGGAATAAGGGAAACTTCAAAGCTCACAAATAATCCCCACAGAACAGCTGTCTAACCAGAGAATCTTGGGACGAGGGAGAAACCTTTTTTACCTCCATGAATGCGCAAAATCCATAAGATAATTAAGCTCAAACTCATAGAAAACCTTCAAGAGATACTTGTGAATTATAGTCATCAGCAAAGGATCTTTCTCAAGCTGGTCTCCAAAGAGTTCACTCACTCACTCACTCACCCAATAATCCACTCACATTTACTAAGCATCTATCATGCTCAAGCCTAGGTACCAGGGATTTAGAGGGCCAGAAGACACATTTATCTTCAAGGAACTCATGATTTAACTGAGTGATATACTTGTACACAACTGCTACACAGAAAGTGTTAAAGTTGAAATAGAGCAAAGGAGAAATAACAACTAGATTTATGTGGAAAGGGGAAAAAAGACTTTACAAAAAGCTCTCACTCTCTTTTACTTGTAGACAGAAAGGAGGTGGGAGAAGAGAGATGCACACTCACTACACACAAATATATACCCGTTCATACACACATATCTTTTCATTCAAAAATTAAGTGGCCATGAAGAGACATGATTGGCCTGTGGTTTGTGGAAATGGAGAAAATTAGAGAAAAAAACATGAAAGAAAGCAGAGGCTAAGAATTATAAAATATATGAACATATGCATGCTTAGTCTGAGTCATTTCCTATAAAAACACAGACCTACTAGACATTTTCCTAATGCTGGTGTCAAAGATGCTGTGGGGACATCCCGATAGCTCTTCTATAACCTCAGAATGTTATAAAGTTTTAATTAAGAATTGGAAAGATGATGCATTTTCTCATTAGAAGTCAGTAAAATATTCCATGCAAAAAGTTTTCTGGCACCTGAACTAATCTCATTTATTAGTTCAGTTCAGTTCAGTCGATCAGGCATGTCCAACTCTTTTAACAAATTGTAAAAAGAATGTTTACAAGTCAAAAAAAAAACACATAGAAACTGAGTAACCTGAATTTGCTTTCTTTAGTTTTCTTTCTTAATTTACACGGTGTCTATCACCAGGAGCAAATGCTAAAACAAAAAACAACAACAACCCAATGTGAGACAAAAATATTAAAACTATTTAAGGTCCTTCTATCACTGCCATAACTACTAAATTTTAGAGGTACAGTGATTTATCATTTAATTTTTAGCAACAAAAATTTACCTATGTTTTTAATTTATTTTGAAAGCTTACAATTCTGTTCTGTGGGATTAATCTTTTTGCTGAGTAAACACTAAATTTCCCGGTGAGTAAGGAAGGTAAACATCCTGTGTTTGTGACTTTGGTTCTATAATGCCACGTATCTGAGTCTCAGTGGTTTCTAGATGGCAAGAGTTTATGAACAAGTAAACTAAATAAATATATTAAGAACCTACATATATTTGTAAGTTGGAGGAAAACACAGATTTACCAACTTAAACATTAAAAAAAAAGTCCATCTTTCATTTCTCAAACAAAAGAATTTTAAAAACAAAAGAGAAGAGAAAACAACTATAGACTAAAAGAATCCTTTCCAGGAAAGAGTTGACAACATATATAGACACTCTTCACTGCCAGATCTCACTTGGAACTAGCCAAGAGTATATTACAAGTGACATTAGTCTGCATTTGCAAGCCATTAAAAAGTAGTAGCAGTAGTAACAACAACTACCATCTACTATGATAGGAACTACAATAAATCCTTTAACATACATTATCTCATGTAATCTACCCCACAAAGCCCGAAATGTAATTATTAACCTCACTCTATAGTTTAGGAAACTAAGACTTAGAAAAACCTATACAACTAGCAATGTATCTGAGTTAAGCTCAGGCAACTGGACTCAAGCATTTATGTCCTACTGATGACAATCTCTTTCTAGACTGTTTAGGTTTCTATTGAATTCAAAATTTTACGACAATGTAGCAGATTTGAGACAGATATTTATTCATTTTTTTAGCAGTCAAGTTTTTCATTCTGCTAAGTCCCGGAAGCACTAGGATGGGACAGTAGGGCTGGAACAGAAGATGACTCACAGATCTGTGCTTGGGCAACTGAATAAGATGGTAATGCTATTAGCGGAGATGAGATATCCAGAAGATGCTCAGTACTATTTTACATTTCAGAGTGGACAACTTCTTTCAGACATGTATCTGTGAGTGGGTAGCCATTCCCTTCTCCCGGGGATTTTCCAGACCCAGGGATCAAACCGGGTCTCTCACATTGCAGGCAGATTCTTTATTATCTTCTGAGTCACCAGGGAAGCCCTCTTATTATAAACACACACACACATTTATTTGGAACACAGGGCTAGTGACTTAGATTTGTGGTTAGTAAAGAAAGCTGAGCGCCGAAGAATTGATGATGTTTTTGAACTGTGGTGTCAAGAGAAGATTCTTGAGAGTCCCTTGGACTGCAAGGAGATCCAATCAGTCCATCCTGAAGGAAATCAGTTCTGAATATTCATTGGAAGGACTAATGCTGAAGGTGGGCTACCTGATGCGAAAAACTGACTCAGTTGAAAAGACCCTGATGCTGGGAAAAATTGAAGGCGGGAAAAAAAGGCGACGACAGAGGATGAGATGGTTGGATGGCATCACTGACTCAATGGACGTGAGTTTGAATAAACTCCGGGAGCTGGTGATGGACAGGGAGGCCTGGTGTGCTGCAGTACACGGGGTTGCAAAGAGTCAGACAGGACTGAGCGACTGAACTGAACTGAGTAAGATCAAATATTAACAAAGACAATTCTAGCAGTGATGCAGGCGACAGATCAGCAGGTGAAGAGACTGGGGGCAGTTTAGTATCACAGTCCAGGTAAAACATGATGAGGACCCAACCAAAGCTGAGTATAAGGAGGAATAGACAGAGTCCAATTGTGGGTAAAACAACAAGACATGGCAATTTATTCGAGATGAGAAGGAAAGAGAAGTCTAGGATGACTGGCTGAGGACCAATAACAGTGTAACTAGTATAAAACTGGAATGTAGAAGGAGGTAAAGCTTTACTCTTTGTAATTGCTTATATTATACTTCGAAGGAGAGACTAACTGGAAAAGATGACAATTAATTCTAAGCACTGTTGAGTTGACACCTAAGGAGATATATCCAGCTGGTAACTTGAAGGCTCAGGAGAGAGATCAGGCATAGAAAGCAAAATCTAGGAGTCATCAGGGAACAGGCTATAGCCGAAAGCACAGAACTGGACAACACCATCACAGGAAGTGTGTACTGAGAGAAGAACAGAAGCACCAGACTAAATATAGAACAGAAAGATAGCCTCACTCTTCAGCTTTTTCTCTAGGACACTGAGATTATTTTCTTGCTCTTGTTCTGAATAAAAGACATCTGTCCCAGATACCTCCTGGGAGCAAACTGGCCTGAGGGAACAGAGACCAGCACAATACAGGGCAACAGGAAAATTTTCTAGAACATATTAGATCAGCAGTTCTCAAAGTGTGGTCCATGTATCCCACAAGTCCAAGACCTCTTTAGGGAGGTCTGTAAGGTCAAAATTATCTTCAAGATATGAAGATGATATTATCTTTCTCATTGTATTAATTGCAACAGAGTTGCAAAACCAGTGGTGGGTAAAAAAAAAAAGTGGTGGGGGCCTTAGTAGGAATCAAGGCAGTGACACCAAATTGTACTGGCTGCATTCTTCGCCTCCACAAACTCACGGAGGGGAATCACGGAGGGAAAAAGGCCAGGTGTACTTATCAATGTCTGTCCTTGATGAATCAATAAAAACTATTAATTTTAAATAAGTTGTGACCCTTAGGTACACATCTAAAAATTATGAAAGACAAAATGAGAAACACACACAAAACATTTCTGCTGAGTACCAAAGCATAATGGCTATCTGAAGGAAAAGCACTTACATGATGGTCTGAGAAACAAAGTGAACTAGCTGCTTTTTTCTTGGAATACCATTTTTACTTAAAAGAAGAGACAAGTAAATGATGGTTATTCGGTTTTAAGTATTTCAGGTATCTTCCTAAATAAAGGGCTTCCCTGGTGGCTTAGAGGGTAAAGCATCTGCCTGCAATGCAAGAGACCTGGGTTCAATCCCTGGGTCAGGAAGATCCCCTGGAGAAGGAAATGGCAACCCACTCCAGTACTCTGGCCTTGAAAATCCCATGGACGGAGGAGCCTGGTAGACTATAGTCCATGGGGTCGCAAAGAGTCGGATACAAGTGAGCAACTTCACTTTCTTTCACTTTCCTAAATAAAGTGAATCTGTCACTTAAAGGGAAACAACTGAAAGTATTCTATGCAGATGATAAAAATTACAAGCTATCAAGTAAAAATTAGAATCTTGGAAAGGTTTATCTGCCTCGTAAGCTTAACATTATACCAATATTTAATTAAAAGACTCTCATGAGATGGAGGGTGATATCAATAAATGTGATTTAAAAAACTATTTATAATGAAATGTGCTAACATTTGGAAGACACATATAACTGAGTGAACCAATATGTTCCAAATGATCAATGCACGTTACAAAGCCATATATGGGGCACAAGATTGATTCATTGTGCAAGAAAGACTAATGGAGTTTAATGCAACAGAATATGAAAAGTTCATTGATACAGTTTCATATTCCTAATTTTAACTAACTGTATGTGTGTGTGTGTGTGTCTGTGTGTGTGTGTGTGTGTAACTAACTTTGAAGAAACTAAAATTTATTGATTTTTGGTATAGTAGCAAACTCCAGGAGATAGTGGAGGACAGGGAAGCCTGGCATGCTGCAGTCCATGGGCTTGCAAAGAGTCAGACACAACTTAGTGACTGAACAACAAATAACAACTAAGAAAAATATCCACAATTATCTAAAAAGTCTATTAAAATAATCCTCCCTTTTTCCAACTGTGTGAGGCAGATCTTCATTTCATACATTTCAAGCAAGACACATAGTGTAGCACACTGAATGCAGAAGTAGATACAAAGATCCAGCAAAAGCTGCACATTTAAAGAGCTTTGCAAAAATATATAAACAATGCTACTCTTCTCACAATATTTTTCTTTTTTGGTCTGGAGTTATTACTTTTGTTTAAAAATATGGTATTTATGTTACTATGTAATGGGTTTATCATTTTTGTTTTTAAATGAATTTAAAATTTTTAATTTCTCAGTTTTAATTTCTAACAGTAAATACTGATAAATAAGACCCCCAAAACAAAAGTTCTTTGAGGATCTTCATTCATTTTAAAAAGGATCCTGAGACCAAAAAGCTTGATAATCTCCAAAGTCACTGCCTATGTTTGCTTCAAATAACCCACTTCTTTCCTAATTAGTTTTTGTTATCATTGTTGAAATAAGAGCCCAGTAAGGGTGAAGTGTGAATTATTTTCCCTCAACCCCAAAGTCTTTAGACCTTTTATAAGATTCTTATAAAATTCTTTCATTTTTTTTACCTAACATTTTTTCATTTGCTCTCAGGACCCTTCATCAAATTCTGGGTTCCAAAGACATCTTAATTTTTCATTTTTATTATTTAGTAAATAAGAGGCAGGATAACACAGCAGAAAGATCAATGGACAGGGATTTAGAAGTAAACTAGTAAGTAGTCCTGGGGCTCAGCTTCTCTTCATATACTAAGCAATCAGACCAGATAATAATTCTCAAATCTTAAATGGAATTCCAATATATGAAACAAGTAAGATGGATTTTAAGAATTCACTCTTAAATTCTTTTTAAGTTCAAATTTATAACATTTACTTATCACAGTGACAATGAGAACAACGAAGCAATTTTGATTAACACAAATGTTTCAAGTCAGGGATCAAACTTATTTCTGTACTTGGCTTTGTTCGCTCTATTTGAAAAACATTATTCATCCAAGAAAGCAACTTATTTCTGAACAAGAGTCTTGTAATCTCATAGTGATTTAAATAAATGTTTATTTATAGGTTTAGACAAAACCCACATAACTTGATATTACAGTGCACTCCAATGTTAAAATCTTGTTTGTAATAGATCTGAATGCATATACCTAATTGAACTTCAGTTTTTAAAAATTCAGAGACACTTAAAAAATAATGAAACTAGACTTGGCCAACCCCCTAAAGGCCCCTCTGGAAGCTAGTTTCATGAAAAATAATGTGAGAACTCTGGTCTAGAGCATGTCTATGGTTCCTTCAGCTCTAACAAAGGCAGTAATGTAAGTTTGAGAGAGAAAAAAAAATCGGTGGCATCACCCTACTCCAATTTTTGTATTGTCAGAACTGGATGAGAAGATATAAGGCAGAGGCACGGTAACAAAATGATTAATAGCATGAGCTCTGAAGTAAGACATGGGTTAGAAACTGAGGCAGTTATTGTGACCCAGGGCAAACTATTAAAGAGAGAAAGAATAGCACCTCCCATATAATCATTATAAAGATTAAATGATAAAAATGCAAAAACAAAGTTTGAATGACCTATATGGCTGTGGAAAGAAAGAAAAAAGAAAAAGGACATTCAGACCACTGATGTGTCTTACGTCTGTGGAAAGTCTGTGTAACTCAGCCCCATACGCAACTAACATATTGCCCAGTCAACTCTAAACAGTTTTAATTCTTAGATTCTTATTCAAATCAAGATGTCAGCTAGACTGCAGATGACGAAGATACAGACTCTCATTTTATATGTAAAGATGGTTCAACACAGGAAAATCAATTAACGTAATACACTACATTAACAGAATGAAGGAAAAAACAGATGATCATCTCAATTGATGCAGAAAAAGCATATATTTGACAAAATTAAAAATCCTTTCATGATAACACTGAACAAACTAGGAAAAGAAGGAAACTACTTCAACATAATAAAAACCACATATGAAAAGCCAACAGTGAACATCATACCAATGGTGAAATACTGAAAGCTTTTTCTCTAAAATCTGTAACAAGACAAGGATGCTCACCTTCACCACTTCTATTCAACACAGAAATCCTAGCCAGAGCAATTAGGCAAGGAGGAACAAAAAAGGCATCCAAACTGAAAAGGAAGAGGTAAAATTATCTGTTTTCAGATGACACAATCTTACATGCAGAAAACCCTAAAAAAAACCAAACTTTAGAATAAATGAATTCAGCAAAGTAGCAGGATACAAAATCAATGCACAGAAATCAATAGCATTTCCATATATTGATACTCTGGGCAATCTGCAAAGGAAATTAAGAAAACAATGACATTTACAATAGCATCAAAAAGAACAAAATACTTAGGAATTAACTTAACCAAGGAAGACTTGTATACTGACAACTATAAAACATTCTGAAAGAAAGTAGATAGAGATAAAGAGAAAAACAGACAACATTCATGAACTGGAAGACTCAGTATTGTTAAGATGTTAATATCATCCAAAGCACTCTACAGATTCAATGTAATCACTGTCAAAATCCCAATACACTGTTTTGCAGAAACAGAAAATTTACCCTAAAATTCATATGGAATCTCAAGGGACCCTGAATAGCAAAAACAATCTTGAAAAACTGATAGAGTTACAGGTCTCAAACTTCTTGATTTCAAAACTTATTACAAAGCTATTGTAATCAAAACAGTTCTGGTCTTAAGACACTTTGATCAATGGAACAGAATAGAGAGCCCAGAAATAAACCCTTACACGTGGAGTCAAATGATTTTCTGCAAGGATGTTAAAACCACTCAATGGGAAAGGACAAGTAGTTTTGGGAAAATGGGATATCCATATGAAAAAGAATGAAGTAAAATTAACTCAAAATGGATCAAAGACCTAAATGTAAGACCTACAACTAAAAACTCTTAGAAGAAAAAGTAAATGAAAACTTCACAACATTGGATTTAGCAATATTTTCTTGGATAGGACACTAAAAGCATAGGCAACAAAAGAAAAAGTACATAAACTGGACAACATCAAAATTTAAAAGTTCTGTGCACTGAGAGACATCAACAGAATGAAAAGGCAACCTATGATATGGGAGAAAATATTTGCAAATTGTATCTCATAAGGGTTTAATATCCACAAAATATAAGGAACTTCTACACTGCAACAACAAAAAAGCAAACAACTGATTTTTTAAAATGGGCAAAGCACCTGAATAGATGCTACAAAGATATACAAATGGCCAATATGCATCATTATTCACTAGAGAAATGCAAATCAAATCAATGAGCTGCCCCCGTCACACCATTAATATGGTTATTATTTTAAAAAAATAGTATGTGTTGGCAAGGATGTAGAGAAACTGGAATCCTTGTGCACTACTGATGGGAATGTAAAATAGTAAGGCATGGAAAACAGTATGATGGCTTCTCAAAAAATTAAAAACAGAGTTACTATATGATTGAGAAATTCTAAATACCTAAAAGAACTGAAACCAAGGACTTGATTAAGTATTTGTAAACTCATATGAATAGGAGCATCATTCACAACATAAATGTCGTGAATGCAAGTCAAAATGTGGATGCAAACCAAATGTCTATTGATGGAGGAATATATAAGCAAAAAGTGGCATATTCATACAACAGAATATCATTTAGTCTTAAAGAAGGATACACGCTGATACATGCTACAACATGGATGAACCTTGAGGAAATTATGACAAATGAAATAAGCCCAAGACACAAAAAGACAAATACGATAGGATTCCACTTTTATAAGGGACCTAGAGTAGTCAAATTCATAAACACAGTAAGTAAATGGTGTTTGCCAGGGCCTGGTAAGAAGGGGAAATGGGGAGTTCTTGTTTAACTGGTACAGTTTCAGTTTTAGGAGATGAAAAAAATTTTGTAGATAGATGGATGTGACGGTTGCACAATAACGTGAAGGTATTTAATATCACTAACTGTATACCTAAAAGTGGCTAAAATGGTCAATTTTATATCATGTATTTTCCACCACAATGTTAAAATACCCACTTATCAGGAAAAAACCGAACAATATGCCCCCCTTCCCCAAATAAAAATTCTCATCCACTGGGCTCCTTTCACATGCTCTGTGAGAACAGTAATTGATTCACCCATTCATTCAGTAATATTACGTCCCCAGGTATGGTTTAAGGTTCTTGGGAGATATCAGTGAATAAAAAGATTCAAGTTCCTGTGGATGCCAAAATCTAGTAGAAGGAAGAGGAGACAAATAAGAGAAAAACACAGAAATTTACATAGTACACTATGTATTAATAAACCAAAATACAGTAAGAAGGAGTAGAAAACATTATGGTGGGAGTGCTGGGCTAGATGATAAGGTGACATTTTGGCCAAGATTTGTTAGAGATAACAGAGGTCATCCTGTGGATATACGGAGAAAAATCATCCTATGGATGATTGGAATGGGGAACAGCTAAGAGCTGAGTCTGTTTCTTGAGCAACAGTAAAGTCAGTGTGATTGGAGCAGAGTGAGCACAGGTAATAACAATGAGATATTATTAGAAAGCTTTAGGCCATTGTAAGGCTTTGACTGTATATAATTTGAAGGTAGAATCAGTAACATTTATTGATACATTAGAGACAGAGTAAGAGAAAAGAACCAAGGATGATTCTAAGATTTTAGGTCTTAGCAACGTTAAAGATGAAATTACCATGGGTTAGGATGGGGAAAGGTCTTTGCTACATTTACTGTGAGAATGAAGACCATTCTCAGCAGACTGTCAACATTCCAGAAAAATTCCTGACATTACTCTGAAAGGACAGACAGTTATTGTGAAGGGCCCAAGAGGTACCCTTCAATCACATCAATGTAGAACTCCGTCTCCTTGGAAAGAAAAAGAAGAGGCTCTGGGCTGACATATGGTGGGGAAACAGAAAGGAACTGGCAACTGTTCACAGGATTTGTAGTCAGAGCATGATCAAGGGTGTTACATTGGGCTTCTGTTACAAGAGGAGGTCTGTGTATGTCCACTTCCCCATCAATGTTGTTATTGAGGAGACTAGTTCTATTGCTGAAATTTGAAATTTTCTGGATGAAAAATACATCCACAGGGTTCGGATGAGGCCAGGGGCTGCTTGTTCAGTATGTCAAACCGAGAAAGATGAGATGATTCTCGAAGCAAATGATAATGAACTTGTGTCAAATTTGGCTGCTTTGATTCAGCAAGCCACCATAGTTAAAGACAAGGATATCAAAGTTTTTGGATGATATCTATGTTTCTGAAAAAGTAACAGTTCAGCAGGCTGATGAATAAGATCTGAGTGGTCCGGCTGCAGAAACAGCAAGATGCCAGATGGTTCTATGGATGCAACTGTGATATTTTAAAGAGGCAATAAAAAGTCTTTTGATTTGAGAAAAAAAAAAAAGATGGGGAAAGATTCAAGAGAAGCAGGTTTGGGAAGGAAGATTAGGTGTGTGGTGTTAGACATGTTGTGTTAGACATCTCTATGAGATGTCTGAGTGGAGATGTCAGTAGATAATTGGATACAGGTGTCTGGAGTTCATGGAGTTAGAAATCAACATGGAGAGAGTATGTAAAACCATAAAACCAGATGAGAACCCCAAGGAACAGAGACAGAGAAGACAAGCTCAGAGTCTAAGACCTAGAGCAACATAACATAAAGAAGTTTGGGAAAAGAGAAAGAATTAGCAAAGAGACAGAGAAAGAAGGACCAAAGAGGCTGGTGGAAAACTAGAGACATCATCTGAATGTGAGTCCATCTATTACTACTTCCTTAACCTTGTGAAATGGCTTCATCTCTCCATTTCTTGGTTTTCCTTGTCTGTACAATAAACGTAACAGCAATTTTCTCAGGTAGTTGCTGTGAGAATTAAACAAGACCAAATATGAGAAAATAGCACATGCAGTGCTGGAACTAAGCAAGTGCTCAGTAAATGGTATCTATTACTATGATGATAACAACAATAAACATTAGCCCACTTCCAGTCTACTATAGTCATCTACCACTTTACAGGAAATGAGCTAGGAACTGGAACTGAAAGAGAAGACCAACAAAGGCAACAGAAACCTACACTGAGATCACAATCTACCATTTTAGCCTTACTTAACCTGACTATTTCTCTATCTATAAGTAAGCTTTACCAAAATATCTGCTTTTCTTCAAACATGCACTATATGTCCTTGCTCTCTTTGCTTTAACTACGCTTCCCATATCTACTTATGTAGGCCATTCTTTCAAGGCATACCACAAAAGCCACCTTCTGCTCTGAAATCATTCATGAGTTGCCCTAAAGGGAGGCCATCTCCCTTTTCTTTAAATGCTTGCAGCATTAATGAATTCTCATTGTACTTACCATTCCTCAGTGTGGGCAATCAAGAGTTAATTAAAATGTATTAACCTTTCATTTTATTCTCTTATCTCTTTATCCTTTCTTATCATATAATATCCCTATCAATACATTAATTCATCAGTTCAATAATGAGACTCTAAAAGAGCTCATGTATTTTAAAAAGATACAATTTGACCACTTTTATTACAATAAGCTTTTTAGAAATCTTATTTGCTGTAGTTCTAAATTTTAGGTTAAATCCAAACCCAGCACTACATTAAATCTTTTTTTCTACATATCTGCTTTTTTACATTCTTTATTACTTATGTTGGATGTTAATCTTCAAGCTGAAAACAAATAATGCACACTGTTGAATTTCATCTTGATATTTGCCCAAGAAATTCAAATTGTGAAGGCATTTCTCTACTAATCTTTCTCTACACTCATAATCCTGAATTTGTCACAATCAGCAAATTTCTACACTGAATAACTCACTCTATTTTCATCTGGAAAAATAAGGCACCCTATTTTTAGCATGATACTGAAGTATTTACATGTTTGAGTCTACTTCTAATTCCCTGCTCTCCTCGACAATAAATGAATAGAGAGAAATAGTTACTTAGTTGAAAAAGCTTTTAGACTCTATCAGCCATAGGTTTGAATGTTGGCTTTATTGGTCAAATCTAATAAAACTGTAAATCTTGACCAAGTTACTTAATGTTTGTATCTTCAGTTTCCTGACCTTTAAAGTGGGAATATGGGATTTATTTGGTGGTTCAGTGGTTAAGACTGTGCACTTCCACTACAGGGGGTACCAGTGCAACCTTTGATCTGGGAAGTTCCACATGCTGCAAGGTGCAGCCTAAATAAATAAATAAAAGTATGACATACTTGGAGTGTGTGAAAAGGCCAAGACTCTAAAAATAATAATAAAATAAAGTGGGAATAATACTTAAAAGGTTTAGGATAAATGGAAAATTAGATTCCATAAGTAAAGCATGAAGACAGTATGCCAGAATAACATTTAGCTTTTCTCTGTATTATTAACAGAATCTATGTACTATTTGTAAAGTTATTACATTACCTATGGGAAGCCATTGATTTTTATTTTTTATTGATTTTATTTTTAAAAACTTTTCTTATGACAAATTCAAAACAGATAAAAATACAAAGCTAATATAATGAACCCTTATGTATTTATTGCTTAGCTTTAGTACTTAGCAACTTTATTTCCTATACACACTCCAGTTTAACCACTCTACAAGATTATTTTGATACAAACCCCAACTTAATCACTTCATCTCTAAATCTGACATAATGTATCTCTAAGATAAAGACTTGTTTTGTTTCTCTGGTTTTGGCCATACTATGTGGCATGTGTGATCTTAGTTCCCTGACCAGGGATTGAACCTGTGCTCCATGTAGCGGAAGTGCAGAGTCTTAACCACTGCACTGACAGGGAACTTTGAAGACTGTTTTTTAAAAGACAAAACTATAATAGCATTTTCATATCATCTTAAAAAATAAAAAAATTTCTTAATGTCAACTTGTCCAAATTTCTTTCATCTCATAAATCTTTTTTTAGTTGATTTATTCAAATCAAGTACAAGCAAGATCTACACGTATTATTTACGTGATACGCTCCTTAAATTTGTTTTTACTTTTAAGTTTCTTCCCCCTTCTCTTTTTTTTCCCTATAATATTTTTGTTGGAGAAACATGGGAAATCCCAAGGGAGTTTTGCTAATATGGGAAGCCACTAATTTTTAAATTTAGGTCACGATCCATAAGAATCAATGCTGACTTTGAAAGTGCCAAGAACACTGTCTTTTATAAAGCAAAAAGACATTTTTATTGGTTTTACTGACATTTGCTAGAGTATATATTAAGCTCTTTAACATGAACAGTAAATGAGATAATGTTAAGAAAAGTAGAAAGTAATACACAAACACCATTATTATTATTGGTAGAATGTAATAGGATACATTTAGGTTGGTGCAAAAGTAATTGCGGTTTAATATTGTTGAAATTTTTCATTTGATATTGGAATACATTCTTAAATAAAAGTGATTATGTTATATATCATTTTGATGTGCCTTTCTTGTTTTATACTTTTTGCTATTAAGTTTTACTTGCTGTTTATTTTATATGCATTGCAGACTATGAAAATGATTGTTAGACAAAAAGCAAATTAGAGCAGTCTTCATATTTAAGTTCAAAAATGGGTCAAAGCAGCAGAGACGACTCACAAAATCAACAACGCATTTGGCCCAGAAACTGCTAACAAACATACAGTGCACTGGTAGTTTAAGAAGTTTTGCAAAGGAGACAAGAGTCTTGAAGGTGACGAGAAAAGTGGCCAGCCATCGGAAGTTGACAACAACCAATTGAGAGCAATCATTGAAGCTGATCATCTTACAACTACACAAGAAGTTGCCTAAGAACTCGTTGACCATTCTACAGTCATTTGGGATTTGAAGCAAACTGGAAAGGTGAAAAAGTTCAAGAAGTGAGTGCCTCAAGAACTGACCACAAATCAAAAAAATCGTCACTTTTAAGTGTTGTCTTTTCTTATTCTATGCAACAATGAATCATTTCTCAACTTGATTGTGAGGTGCGATGAAAAGTGGATTTTTATGTGACAACCAGTGACAAATAGGTCAGTGGTTGGACAGAGAAGAAGCTCCAAAGCACTTCCCAAAGCCAAACTTGCACCAAAAAAAGGGTCATGGTCACTCTTTGGTGGTCTGCTGGTGGTCTGATCCACTACAGCTTTCTGAATCACAGCAGAACCATTACATCTGAGAAATATGCCCAGTAAATCGATGAGATGAATGGAAAACTGCAACACTAACAGCTGATCCAATTCTTTTCTGAGACAACGCCCAACCCCATGTCACACAACTGACACTTCAAAAATTGAACAAATTGGGCAATGAAGTTTTGGCTCATCTGCCATATTCACCTGACCTCTCACCAACTGACTAACACTTCTTCTTCAAGTATCTCAACAACTTTTTACAGGGAAAATGCTTCCACAACCATCAGGACACAGAAAATGCTTTCCAAGAGTTTGTCAAATCCTGAAGCACAGATTTTTATGCTACAGGAATAAAATTTATTTCTCATTGGCAAAAATGTGTTGACTTTAAAAGCTTCTATTTTCATTAATACAGATGTGTTTGACCCCATTACTGTCATTGTTCAGTCGTTCATTTGTGTCTGACTCTTTGAGACCTCATGGGCTGCAGCACACCAGGCTTCCCTGTCCTTCACCATCTCCTGGAGTTTGCTCAGACTCATGTCTAATGAGTCGGTGATGCCATCGGACCATCTTGTCCACTGTTGCCCCCTCTCCTCCCGCCTTCAATCTTTCCCAGCATCAGGGTCTTTTCCCACGAGTCAGCTCTTCGTATCAGGTGGCCAAAGTATTGGAGCTTCAGCTTCAGCTTCAATCCTTCCAATGAATATCCAGGGTTGATTTCCTTTAGGTTTGACTGTTTTGATCTCCGTGTATTCCAAAGGACTCCCAAGAGTCTTCTCCAACACCACAGTTCAAAAGCAGTAATTCTTCAGCACTAAGGTCCAACTCTCACATCCAAACATGACTCCTGGAAAAACCATAGCTTTGACCCTAGTTAAAATGATTTAAAATTCAGGGTCTGAAAGCACAATTACTTCTGTACCAATCTAATAACTATGCAATAATCTTAAAGCCATAAGCAAGTAAATAGGAGAATATAATTGATGAAGACCAAAAAAAAGAAGTTGAAAGAAAGGGTGATGTTTACTGTTCAAAGAAAATTATTTCCTTACCTGAATCGCTTGCTGCAACAACAACTGTTCCACCAGGAGCAAAAGGATCATTGTGCTTTAACGTTTCTACCTAAACAAATTACACAAAGTCATGATTGAGAGAGGAAACTTTTCATAGCTGAAACTTTATTGCCACACCAAAGAAAATATTCTTCACAAACTCTAAACTAATTAAGAAATACAAGGCATTAGGAACAAGTGTTTACCCCTACTGATTTGCAATCTTATTAAAATGAAATGATTCATATCATTTTCTAATCTTTTACTGTAAAACATACATTCAGAAAAGTGTATGGAACATTATGAACCATTTAATAAAAGGTATCAAGTGAACATCTATGAAACTGCCAAAATCTCAAAAGTCTTCATGTGCCTGCTCTAATCACAATCCCATCCCTCCCCTCTGTAAAGATCATTATTACCCTGGCATTGGTGGTACCCATTTCTTTCCTTCATAATTTTGCTACTTATTTAGATGCACACTATTCTTTAATTTTCATTTTGAAATAACTGTAGATTTCTAGAACAGCTGTAAAGATAACACAGAGACCTCTTATATGCCCTTCACCCAACTTCCTCTAATGTCAGTGTGTGTATGTGTGTGTGTGTGTGTGTGTGTGTGTGTGTGTGTGTGTGTGTGTGTGTGTGTGTGTGTGTGAGAGAGAGAGAGAGAGAGAATGCTTTCTATTAAAAAAAAAACTTTAGCCACTTTCAATAATAAGTCATGTAAAAAATCTGGATCAAATGATAAGCGTGAATGGCTACAAAGAGTAAGGACTTTGTAAATGTTTTACAGAAGCCAGAGATTCTGACTACCGAACTATCTTCCTACTTCAGCTTGGTTTTAAATCATAGCCAAACAAAATGTATATCTAGGAAGGTAACTGAACTTTCTCTTTCTGGCATCAGGTTCTTTTTAAGAGGCCAGCTAAAAGTCTTGGCATACAATTAGATAAAAGGGGCACAAAAAGAGTTTTGGAATATTTATCTCCTACTCTGACTCATGACTATCAATGTCATCTGTATTACATGATCTACTTCTAATCATCAAGAACTTAGGTATTACAACTGAACGTAAAAGGATATTACAGAGCTCAAGTGAAACAGATGTATTTGATAAGAGAGAAACAACTCTCACTGAGACTTACCATATATTTTCTTTTTATAAAACAGGACCCATTAAAACAAAACTACTTGCAGAAAGAATAGTGATGTTTTTAGAACTGAAAATTTTAACTGATGCTTATCTTAACTTACACCTTTTATAAAATGAACACACTAGCTTGTACTCTGATTATCTGCTAAATGAATAAACAGCAATAAAGGGGAAAACAATCAAGCTGGTCTGTATAGCAAAGTAACTCTCCATGGTTCCTAATATGATAGTTAAAATACCAATGTGAGACAAGAGTCACTGACATGATAACACAAGCCACCAACTATTAATGCTTCTCTCAACTGTGAGAGAAGGAAAAACTAACAGACCTGGTTTTAAATAGCTTGTAGATTTTATTTACCGTCACAGAGAGAATAGAAAAAGTAGGCCTACATGTGTGTCATATATAATTCTATTCATCATACACTGTGCACGCGTGCTAAATTGCTTCAGTCGTGTCTGACTCTTTGTGACCCCATGGACTGTAACCTGCCAGGGTCCTCTGTCTATGGGATTCTCCAGGCAGGGATACTGGAGTGGGTCGCCATGCCCTCCTCCAGGGGATCTTCCTGACCAAGGGATCAAACCTGGGTCTCTCATGTCTCCTGCATTGGCAGGCAGGTTCGTTACCACTAGTGCCACCTGGCAAGCCCACACACTTACCCTAAAGGGCACTGAGACAGCAAGAGGCGCAGGATGGACCGTGCAGCCCATGGAGGAGTAAGTACCCACAAAACTCTCTGTGTTATGTTCAGTTTGGTAATTAGGCAATTTAGTATACGAAAGTAATTTTCATGACTAAAATTCAGATGGTATGATTTTATAGAATTAATGTTCCAAATCCTCTTATAAGGTCACCTAACCTAATCTATCACTGAAATTCTCTCTTCTCTACATCGGCCATCCATTTCCTCCTTTCACAGTATGACTTAGCATGTACATAGTAGCTACCATATGCTAGCTAGGATAGTAGGAAATGGCACTTGTTGTTTTGGTTTGTTTTTTAAAATTATGTCCCTCTGAGAAAAGAGACCACCATTGAAGGAACAGAAAAGACTTGTGGGGAAAGACTCGTATCTTAAAGCATCAACAGAGGCCTGTTTGAAAAGAAGAAAGATGACCAAAAGCAGGGGTTTGTAGTTAGGAAAAAATGCGTTTGAATCTTAGACTACAGTGGTGAAGACCTTAGATTTTGGTCAGATAGAGTCTGAATTTAGTTCTGTCACTTACTAACTTACTTACATGTAATAACCTCTCATTTACTTTATCTTTAAAATGAGGATGATACATGAGCCTCACAGGATTACTGTGATGCTTAAATGAGGTAACACATGAAAAGAACTTAGCACCATGCCTGGCTAAGAAGAGATCAGATAAATGTAACTATTATTATATTGCCAATTTGGTGTTTAGTTTACAGTTTTGAATGGAGAAATTAAGAACTGTCAGCAAGGGCACTGCTGCTTTCAAAAACCAGGCAGAAAGGAGAAAAAGTAGTAGAATGAATGGTAGAAAAATTTCACCAGGGGAGAGGAGAAGAAACATGTTTATTTTTAAATTAGGATGAGCTGCTTTGGCCTCTTGCTTTTTAAACAATAAGAGTAGATAACAAGAGGCTAAAAGAAGGTGAGAGGGAAAGAATTCAGGTTGCGGGCAATTCGAGAAGAATTTGGCAAATGGGTCCACACTACAAACTGAGTGTTGCAGGAACACAAAGTATCCAGTAGCCTGTGGAAACCACAAATATTCAATTACAGAGGCATCTGCTTAGTTTTACAACAGTGGAAAAAACCAGTTGCTGGCCAAGTAGTTCATTACTAAATACAGTAAGGAAGCAATTCAAGAATACCAAAGTTTATTACCTTTAAAATAATCAATTATGCTTTTAAGGAAGTTCTCTTAATCTAAGAGTATTAAAAGACAAAATTTCTGCTTCACGTGTTTGTCAATCAACTGCTCCTCTCTAGATCTCGTTTACTTACAGGTGTGAAATATCCTGTCTCAAAAAATAAGACTTCAAATAAAAACTTAAAAAAACCAAACAAGGAAAAAAAAGTAAAAACCTCTCCAAAACCATTGATAATTATTGAAATTGGGCTATAGATACACAGAGGTTAAAATACTTCATTATGTTACTCTATTTTGCAAGTGTTTAAATATCCTAATATAAAGATTTTGTTTTCAAAGCCTCCAGACTTGGTTGCCTGACCTTAGTTAATTTTTCTGAGTTCCAGTGCTCTTATTGTTAAAATAGGGACACCAACACCTACTTTGTAAGACTGATGTGAAGATTAGAAACTGTGAATATAAAGCCCACAACAGTACTTGGATTATAGTGGGTGGTTATTAAATAGTCATTGTTGTACTATGTATATTATCAAGAGAGTCTGACATTTAGTGGGAATTAATACCTCTTTGCAAGAATAACACTCTATAGATAAGTACACAAAATAACAGAAATGATTTTTTTTTTAAAAAGATCAATGCTGTTCTTTTTAAACTGATTTCATTATTTCAATAACGCATACCAAATATTTCCAAAAAGCTTTACTGAAGACTGGCTTATGGACTTTTAATCATTTATTTTTAAAACCGCCAATGGGATAGTATTTTTTCCTTTGAAGGGTAGACTTGATATTTGGATGACATGAGTATTCTGTCAATTTCAGTGGGTGCTCACAGTGTGAAATGCCAGTCTGAACCAAAAACTAGATAGGTTCGACGAGACTGAAATTTTTATATCACCCGTCAGAAGTAATCTATAAGAGAATTCTTTCATCACTGTGTATTTCAAGAAACTCACCTAACTCATCTATTTGTAGACAGAATACAAAAGATCCACTGTATACTCATTTTCTTAAAGACAAAATATAATAGGCCAATAAGTCCTTTGCTTGTTATCTATATGCCTTATATTGCCACTTGGAAGGAACAGGATTTACAAGAAAGGTAAAGGTATGAGTCTCATTCCCAGGAGTTAGTGGCAGTTTGGCAAACAATTTTCTTGTCTAGAGTGAGTACTTACTGAATTATTTCTATCTTTTGGATTTGAAAGACGACTCAAATAGTGTATGATTTTACTACTGGTAAATTGCTTTTTTTCCTACATTTGTCTCTTTCCCTACCTATTCTCTGACCATTAAGCAGAAGTTAACATATATTTACTGATCACTGAACCAAAGTACAGGCAGGGCATGTGTACTAAATTTTTTGTAAGATATAGTTCCTACCGTCAAGAAATTTACTATCTAGCAATGATTAATGATTTTGTTATTTCACCAGACAACAAACTGTCTGCTCTTAAAAAGAAAAAAAGAAACTCACTTAGAACATCTGTGGTCCATTTAACATTTTTTAAACCCCACTTACCGATGTATTACTGCTATTGCCGGCTGCACTAAAAGGGTCAGTACTTGAAGTGGCAAAAGGATCAGTAGAAGACTGCTTGAAGAAGCAGTCAGATGCAAATGGATCTGACCCTTTGAAAGGATCACCACCAAATGGATCTAAAAAAAAACACAAATATGAGAGATTAAAAATTATTACTGTAAATTTCCTGTCTCTGATGACAACTGCCTTAATTAAAAGGCATTTTGAACTCCTGTAGAGTCTAAGTCAGGTACTTTATGACTACTTATCTGGGTCATAAAAATGTATAGACAGTTAGATCTAGTTAAGCAGTTTTAATTAACATTCTTTCCTACTTGTTCATTATTCATTCAAAGCAAGTCAATAACTCCAACACTTATTACACAATGTTGCCTATACGCTAGGTTTAAATACTTTCCTCTAACCTGGTGATTCTAATTTTGGGGGTGGGGAAAGGATCACAGTTTTCTTTGTGGTTTTGATAAAAGAGCTTTTCACCCAATAAACTGATTTTTTTAATTAGCACATAATATCAAGTGATCCCACTTTAAAGACCCTTATTCTATGCTATTATAACTAAGAAGAAAGAAAAAAAGAACACATAGGAATGTTAAGTGAAAGTGTTAGTCACTCAGTCGTGTCTGACTTTCTGCGACCCCATGGACTTCAGCCCGCCAGGCTCCTCTGTCCGTGGGATTCTCCAGGCAAGAATACTGGAGGGGGTTGCCATTCCCTTCTCCACAAAGCTTCCTGACCCGGGGATTGAACCCAGTTCTCCCGCACTGCAGGCAGATTCTTTACCATCTGAGCCACCAGGGAAGCAAAGAAACAACAAAAATTTCTAAATGTATTTCTCTTTCTGGGCTCAATGATAACAGCCAACAGTTTGGAACAGGTTTGGGAAGCATAACTAAATGGCACACCAGATTTGTGAAAATCCCAGAGAAAGAATCTTAAAAAGCCTGACACAGTAATTATTTAAGATCTGTAATAGGCTATAATTGAATGGGAAAAAAAAGTCCTAAACCCTATAGTAATGTAGATCATTTTATTTATCTAATCCTTGGCTAATAACAAGAAACCAGTGTATTAAAAGCATCAAAGAATCATTTGATGTATTAAAAACATCAAAGTATAAGCACTAATGTTATTTTTTATAAAGTATAGCTAACAGTTTACTAAGCAAATTCACAAGTATCTGTCACTTTTTCTCTGAAAATGCCAGGCACATACAACTTCTTAGTGACGCCTTAGGTCAATTTTAAAACTGAATAAAAAGGAAGTCCATTCCTAAAACTACCCAACTGTGATCTCTCATTCATAAATATAACAAAAGCTTATAATTAAGAAGAATTAAATTAAAGTTAAGAAGGACTTCAATAAAACACTAACCAATTTTTCCAAAAGGATCATCCTTGAAAGGATCACCTGTGATAAAAGAAATATGCAGAAATCAAAATCACAATATTTACTGTTGTGGCACCATTACTTAAAGGGTAACTTCTAAACAAAAGCAACGTTTGTTTCATTAACTCTACCTCAAAGTAGGTAAGACAATGAATGCTGTCCACCTTTAGGAAATATTTAAAATGCTAATAAGTATCACTATTTTAATAAGGGAAGAACATCAATATACCTCATAAAAGAGGCAAATTTGAATCAGAGCCAACTATACTTACCTCCTGACCACAAGGTCAGATTACATGGAGGGGAAAACACAGGCTTGAGGGCAAGAATTTTACTAACAAAATGTCTACTTTTCACAGTATTCCTGGATGGGTATTACCATCAACACTTCAGAAACAAAGATACCAGGCTTCACTGAAGTACAAAAAAAAATGCTTAAAGAATTGGAGGGTCTAGAAATAAATCCTTACACATTTATCATCATTTGATTTTTGACAAGAGTGCTAAGACAATTCAATGGGGGAAAGAATAGTCTTTTCAACAAATGGTACTGGGACAACTGGATATCCACCTGGAAGAGAATAAAGTTGGACCCCTATCTCACACCATGAAATCAAAGACACAAGAGAAAACATTAAAAAAAAAAATTAGACTCCATCAAAATTAAGACAACATTGAACACAAGAATATAGTTGCAAATCATATGTTTGATAAGGGACTTATATTCAGAATATGTAAAGAACTCCTACAAATCAATAATTAAAAGACAAACAATCAATTTAAAAAAGGGCAAATGATTAGAATAAACATTTCTCCAAAGAAGATATAAGGATGGCCGATAACCACAGAGAAAGATGTTCAACAATATTAGTCATTAAGGAAATACAAATCAAACCCAAATAAGATACCACTTCACACTCACTATGATGGCTATAATCAAAAGGATAGAGAGTCACAAGTGTTGGCAAAGATATGGAGAAACTGCAAGTCACATATACTACCGGTGGGAATATATATAAATATATATATATAAAATGGTACAGACACTTTGGAAAACAGTTTGGCAGCTCCTCAAATGATTCAACAGAGTACTATGATCTGATATATACCCCAGAGAAAAGTAAACATATATTCACACAAAAACTTGTACATAAGTGTTCACAACAGCATTACTCAAAACAGCCAAAAAAGTGTAAACAACCCAACAGTCCTTCAACCAATGAATAAGTAAAATGCAGTACATCCATATAATAATATTCATCAATAAAACAGAAAGAAATATTGAAACATACTAAAATGTAAGTAATCCTTAAAAATATTAGGCTAAATGAATGAAGCCAGATATTAAAAAGCATATATTGTATAATTCTGTAAGTATGCACATCTACAGAGACAGAAAATAGATTAGTGGTTGGGCGAATTGAGGGTTAGGGGAACAGGCAATGACTTACACTGGGTATGGAGTTGCTCTATGGGGTAATAAAATTTGTTTCAAAACTAGATTTTAGTGAGGATTATACAACTACGTAAATGTACTCAAACCATTTAATTGTATACTTTAAATGCTCAATTTACATATCTTTTAACACTACATATATATATATATATTAATAAAGAAGCTTTCTTAGAAGAGTTCTAATTTCTAGGCTCATTTTGGCCACGCCTCTGAGCAAATTATTCCATTTATGTATCTTAGTTTCCCATCTTTAAAACTGGTAAAAAACTGACCTATCAGTTTCACAAGGTGAGTTTGGAAATAAATAAAAAGAAGTTTAACATAAGTGGTATTTAACACAGCTTATGATGACATCAGGTATTTTAATTTATTGAACTTATGATTCTTCAATAAGACTTAGGGAGCTACTAACTACTATAGGCAGGGATCAAACTACTAACTACTATAGTTTCTGTTGTTGTAAAAGCATGGTGTTGGCACTTTTGGTAAATAATTGCTGGTTGACTTAAGACGGCCCAATCTCTTCTCTTTCTTTGGGTCTCTATTCTGAAGGAGAAACATACTCTTAATCAGGGGTTCCTAAGGCATAATCAAATGCTTAGTTCCAGAATTTAGTTGCCTGGAGAGGACAAATACTAAAGTCCGACCATATAAAAACATCATTCTCTTTTCTACTTTTGCTATAACAAGTAGGCTCTCAAAACTGAAGCCCAAATTCTTATATGGTCCTTTTTGATAAATTTGTAATGTAAATAATAAGAATACTTACTGCCAACAAAAGGATCAGACTGGAAAAAATCCAAGTTTGAATCTGCAACTGGATTTGTCAGTGAACTTGTTTCTACATTAAATGGATCTTCCTAAAAATAATTTAAAATTTTAAAAAAAGGTTTTAGAAACCAAAAGTTTTAAAAGGTAACATCTTAAAATAAAACAGCATGTTTGAAAAATCAACTGATGGTAACATAACAAATATTTTTGTGGTCATAAAGTCCATTTAACACATTTTTCTCTTTCTTTAGCATTAAATAGTATATAACCCATGTTGAGAAGAGAATAAGAACATTTACATATTAATATAGAATTATTTTACCTCTTTTGAATGTCTGTCACTATTAAATTCAGGACAAACTTTTTCATTAACAGCTACAGTCACCTCTTCATTTTCATCAGTCACACCAGAAGGCAGTATTTCAGGACTACTTCTTGCCTACAAAATATTAATCCTTCAAAATATTAATTCTTCACAATATATTTTCTACTTGGCAGAGGAAACTGACAAAGAAGAGTCAAAAACTACTAAAATTTTTAAAAGATAAGCAAAATATATTCATTGGATGACCTCTATATTTCTTAGGAAAATGATATCATCAAGCCTCAAAACCACTCAAGGCCAGAAAACCCCAGTTCTTCCTTAACTACATCTCTCTGGTCATCCCCCAGCTAGATTCCAAGTCTTACGGAGTCTACTTCTCATCTAGTTCTCAAATCCTTCCATTCTTCTCCATCCTGACTGTCACTACCATTAATTTATAGCATCATCATTTCTGGTACATATTACTGTAGTAATAATATTCCAACTGTCTTCCTGCCTCCAATATTTGTCCTCCACATCTATCCTTCTCAGGGCAGCCAAAGTAATAGATCTGAAACATGAATCTAATCATGATCTTCTGGTTAGAAGTCCTTCAATGATGTCATTGCTTTCTGCATTTAGATCAGTAGATAATAAGTCTTAAGAAGTGGCAAAACCAACTTCTATTTCATACCATCCTATGTCTTTGAAGGATAACCTAGCAATTTGCATTTTGTGCTTAAAAGAATATTGTGCAATTCAAGACTGCACTGTACAAATAACATTAAATCTATTAATTTTAAATCCTTAGTATCTATCAAATTTGTATTCTTCTCATCATCCCTCCTGCTACTGGTTAGATCCAGGTTAAAACAATTCTCACATAGACTACCCCAATAGTCTCTCACCATATCTCAGTATGTCTAGTCCTATTCTCCAATCTACAATCCAATGTAAAAAAAATTTTTTGGTGGCACCCTACAGCTTGTGGGATCTTAGTTCCCTGACCAGAAATTGAACCCAGGCTACAGCAATAAAAGCACTGACCAAGTCCTAGCCACTGGACTGCCAGGGAATGCCTTATCCAGATTTTCTAAAAGGTAAACTCAATCCTGTCACTTCTTGCTTAAAAATTCTTCAATGGCTACTCGCTGTAGTAAGGCAAATTCCCCAGTGCTGCAAGATGAATAGAAATTTCTTACTCTCTGGTCCTTTCTGACCTGAAAGTGGTCATTTTTATCTAGGCACATAACATAATCACCTAGGAGTTTGTTTTTTAAAACATATGTACCTGGGCCCAACCCAGAAACTCTAGTTCAACAAGTTTGGAATGGGGCACAGATATCTCTATCTTGATAAGAAGTACCAGAGGCAATGCAGGTAACCCATAGCAGACAGCCTCATCTCCTACCAATACATTCCTCACCATCACAAAACAACCTCGGAAAACTTCTCATGGTCCCGTGCAGCATGTTTTCTCCCAATACATACTTATGCTAATGCTGTTTCCTCTGCCAGAAATGTACCACCTTCTCCTTTGCTTAACCTCTTCTCACTTCAGTGGTCACTTGTAAAGCTTCCCTATGACATCATCTCTGAGCCTCCTCCAAGTTGTCCTACCTGAATACCCTATTTACTTTATCACAGCCTTTTAACATAGTGTTACACGACTAGACTGCATGCAGCTGGAAGACGGGGTTAATGGTTTTTTGTCTCTGTAGCTCTCATTCAGAAGAGCAGCACTCTTGCATTAGCTGATATTCTCAAAAAAAAAAAAGTAAATAAATGTCTTCAATATTATGAAATAATTACTTTCAGCTTTGGATGAGATTACTTAAAAATAAATACTACTTTCAAAAGTTACTACCTACAGAACCACAACTTTGAAAACACGCCTCTATAACAAATAGATCAGTTAAAATTACATTTTGCACTAGTTAAAACTGTTAGAACCCACTCTTCCTTTCCCAATTGTCTCAGATGAGGCAAGGCCACATATTTATATTAGGTATGATGTCAATAGAACTTTCATCTGAATCAGTTTTTTTTCCTTCTGAAGTTGGTTATGGAATTAAAGGAACTATTGAGACTCACTGGAGACTCCTGGTGTATGGGCTCAGACTCTGGGTTGCTCTGGCCTTCAGTGTGCTCATTAAGATTGGCTGTTTCACTGCTGCTGGTACTGAGGCTGCAATAATCTGTAGCACCATTTACAAGAATGCTGTGTGGACTACTGCACCAATTTAACTGATTACTATGGTTTTCCAGCTCTTTCATTTCCACAAGTTTCATTTGCATCTGTCAACACAAAGAAGAAATACAAAACAGAATTTACTAGAAAGACATTTTTAGACAACAACTAGACAAAATTACTAGAAAGACTTGTGATATAATAGTAACTATATGCTTAGACTTGATCAAGGATAAATCTGCTTCCATTAAGGAATGCAGCATGACTTAGAGAGGATTTCAGTAATCCATCCCAGTAAGTTCTCCTCCTGAAATTACAGTATATATGGATTTGCTTTTGTACATCTTTTGAAAGATCCAAGAATTTTAATTCAAATATCTGCTAATTGGCAGTCCTTTAGAATTTAACTAGAAAAAGTGTCAGAGTATTGGGAAAAAGATGGCAAAGCAGTAGTGCAAGGCAAATTTTGTGATGACACTTTAGGAGAAGAAGAGGAAATAGAGGAAGAGTACATAAGACTTTGGAGCCATTCATATTCCTATTGGGAAGAAGAGAAGTGAAAACAAAGGTGCAATGAGCTAGTGTCCTATCCCCTGGCATTATTTATTAATGGGCTAGAACCTTAAGAAGTAGTGTCTAAATCTAAAATATACCAAACAGGTTAAATGAAGGACAAAGTTTTTTTAAATTTCAATATCCATTGACTTTCTACACCTGGGACAATGCAATAAATTGTAATATATATAAAAAGAAAAATGTGGGGAACTAGAAGGAAAAGAATGCTTATTTATACCAATATCTACAATAAAAACACATTTACATATATTTCAAAGAAACTGAGACAACAGAATAAAAAAAATGTTTCTAGTGAAAAAAACAATAAACAGAATTTTACTGCATAGTATCATTTTCATAAAATATATATATATTTTAATTACATTGGCGTCCTCTATTTATTAGCATGTTATATATATTTTTTGTTTCTAGCAAATATAAAAATTACCTATTGACATTCTGTAAATCTCTGTTCCCTAATCTTATTCCCCTAATATTTCCCATAAAGTTTTTAAGTTGCTCAATTTGGAATCTATAAATTTACCAAAGGAGAAGTGAGGTTCATAGCCTGGAAAAAGAACACTATATTGGATAAGCAGACAGATGTACATCTAGCTCTATCACTTTCTAATTATTAGGTTATCTTAGTCAAAGTACCCTCTCCAAGCTTCCATTTTTTAATCCACAGAGGTAGTAAGAGCTATCTTCATAGAAGATTTTTATGTGAAGTAAAAAATATATTTAAAAGAACTCTGTAAAATGTAAAGGCCTATGTAAATGAAGGACAGTGTGTGTAAAAGTACCTAGCATACTACATATCTCACTACTATAACAATTAAAATTTCCTGTTCCTTTTCTACTACTCTATTTTTAAAATGTTAAAGACTAGAGCCTTTTGAGGATAGAGACCAAATTTTTGTTATTAACTTTGTATCTCTAACATCTAGCACAATGATGCATACTATAGGTGCTTAATAAATGTTCACTCAAAAACACAAGTATTATGCTTATATATTTAAACAGTGGGCATCAGTATGTGTGTGTGTGGGTGTGTGTGTGTGTGTATGTATATATATATATATACACATCTCATTTTGTGTGTATATATATTGTGTATATATACACACAAATTGCATTTCATTTAGGATTTAAAATAACAATCAAAAATACTACACATTTATAACACAAAGCATATGCCTTGTATATTCCTAGTGCTATAGAGCAGTGGTTTATAAACTTACTTTTAATCTACAGAAAGAAATAGAGTTTACACTTCAACCCAGTAAATATATATGTACATATGTCTCTCTGTGTGTATATATACATAAAACATACATACAGATGCATATATCATACATATAACTATACATTTACACACATACACAGGGGTGAAACAAGTTTCATGAAGTAATACTCATCCTTACTATGTGTAATGTATGCTGTTATTTCCTATTCTCTCATTTCATTAAATAATTTATCATGATCATTAAATCAATTTTAATGCTACTACCTTGTAGTCTAAAAATTTAAACCATTACTCACCATATAGATGAAGCAGTCGGGTGAAATGCCTGCCTACCAGAGAGTTCTATGTAGGACAGTTTGTTCCTTACTTATTCCTGAGACAAGCAACAGAATCATGAATACAACCTGGCCTTCCTGTGTCTGAGTCTCCCAGGCACCTGTCATTTAAGCCTGTGTTCTCCCTCACTCTCTAGGTAAACTTGGAGGATATAGAAAAAAATCATCACACAACTAACACAAGCTCTCTGCAAACTGTGCAAGAAAAGTACAACAAACATTTAAACTGCCAGAAATACTTGGATAAATAGTATACATTGTGCAAGCAAGTTACACAGAGTAAAGGTCAAAGGTTTTTTGTTTTCTAGAAAATTTGTACGAGGTAAGAAATGAAAATAAAAATTCAGCAAGTCACAAAATCTCTCTTTAGTTATCCCTTTTTCCAAAAAAGCTATAGCTAAGTTTTAGAGAGCAATAAAGGTATCAGGCTAATTTACAACCAAATTTCTTTTTTATAGGCCCATGGGAATATGCTGCCCTCTGTGGGAAAGACACACAGTACCTGAGTCAAGTGTAAGAATTTGGTATGTTTATTCTTAAGATTTGGAGATCAGACACAAAGATCTAATCCCTTCTACAAATATCTGAAACACTTGGTAGTACATCCTGCTGACACTATCTTCCATGCTCAAAAACATGGCTTTATTTTCTCTCTGATAATTTATAATATCCGGAGTCATTTCTATTTTTCTAATTTATGCTCTTTCCTTTGAAAGAAATCCCCTTTCAAAAAAGTCAAAGAAAAGAAAATTAAAAAACAAGCCAGAGACTGGAAAAATTATTTGTAAATCAAATATCTGATAAAGGACTTATCTCCAGAATATACATATATATATTTTTAAAAACTTGTGTAATAAGACAATCCAAAACAGGCAAAAGACTTTACCATCTGAGCCACCAGGGAAGTCCAGGCAAAAGACTTTAAACAGACATTTCATCCAAGAGGATGTACAAATGGCTCACAGGCATACGAAAAGATGATCAACATCTCTAGTCATAGAGAACTGCAAATTAAAAACTATGAAGTACCACTTTACATCTACAAGAACGTCTGTAATCAAAAAGACAATAAAGTGTTGGTAAAAATGTGGAGAAATTGGAACTCTTACATATTGCTAGGGCAAGTATTAAAATGGTACAGCCACTTTGGAAAAGTTTGGCAAATTAAAGTTAAAAAAAAAGCTTAACATAACTTTACAATATAGCCAACTATTTTATATCCAGGAGAAATGAAAACACATGTCTACATAAAGAATTGTATGCAAACAGAAAATTCACAGCATCATTTTTCAGTATATGTGCTGCCGAAGCGAGCACAATTCACAGCATCATTATTCATAATAGTCAACAGGAAGAAAGAATCCAAATGCCCATTAATTGGTGAATAAATAAACACACCTTATAAAATGAACTATAATTTTGTTACATGCTACAATATGGATGGGTCTCAAAAACATTACACTAAGTGAAAGAAACCACAAGAGAAAGACCAGAGTGTTCAGTTCTTCTATGTGAAATGCTCAGAAAAGGCAAATCTACAGACACAGAAAGTAGTTACCCAGGGGTAAGGGTGGGACTTGATGATAAATGGCACAAGGGTCTTTTGGAAGTAAGGGAAATAATTCTAAAACTGGATTGTGATGTTTGAGCAACTCTCAAACATCAAATTTACTGAAAATCATGGATTGTACCATTAAAATGGGTTAATTTTACAGTCTATAAATAACATTAAAAATATTTTAAAAACTCAAATAAAACTATTTTAAAGACTGTCCATTTATCTGGTATCGTTCCCACTAGTATAAAATTCTTTTGGGTTTACTACATGTTAACTGAGTACCTACACTGAGACAAGAACTGTGCTAAATGCTTGGATAAATATGTATGTTTCTAGACCAAAAAGCTCCATCTACTGAGAGAGGTAGATACATAAACAAATGTGCAGGAGAAAATGTTATAATTACTGTAACAGAAGTACAGTGTCCAAAAAAGGCAGGATTCAGAAGATGCCACAAAGAAAGAAGAGGTTCAGCCATGGCTTGCAAGATGGGTGAGCAGGTATTCATCTGCCAGACAAGAGAGGGGAAGGAAGCATATCAAGGAGAAGGAGTTCATTATATATAATAATTAACTGACCAGGTTTCAGAAGATCTGAATTCTAGGCTATGGCTCTTCTGAAGGCTACATAACCATAAGCAAGTTCCTTAACCTTCCCAGTTTGTTCAAATTCAAATGGAAAGGAATGGGCTATGCAGTCTCTACACACATCCAACCATCCTACCATCATTCTATAAAATATTATTCCCCATTTAGGGAAGCCAAGAAACAGCAAAGGAAAGGATCGATATTCTGGACCTACCACAACAGTTATATTTATCTATATAAAGAAAAAATCTCCTAATTTCAAAAAAATAAAGGTTTCTAAATGAGCAAAACTGATTTTAAGATTAGAATCCCCAAAAGGCAAGACACCAGGTTATCATTTATAAAAATAAGCAACAGTTAACTGAGCACTTACTTACCAAACCGTATGCTCAAATGTCTCACTGGTTTTGCCCTATTTAAACTTTAAAAGCAGCTAAAGGAGGTAGGCATATTGTTAATTCTCCAATTTTATTTTATTTATTTATTTTTAAAAATTTGGCCGTGCTGTGCAGCTTGCATGATCTTAAATGTCAGTTCCCCAATCAGGAATTGAATCCATGTCCTCAGCAGTGAAAAGGGCAAAATCCTAATCTCTGGTGGTTATTGTTGTTTGGTTACTAAGTCACGTCCAACTCTCTTGCGACACCATAGACTGTAGCTCGCCAGTCTCCTCTCCATGGGATTTTCCAGGCAAGAATACTGGAGTGAGCTGCCATTTCCTTCTCCAGGGGATCTCCCTGATTCAGGGATTGAACTCATGTCTCCTGTATTGGCAGGTGGATTCTTTACTGCTGAGCCACCAGGGAATTCCCAGTTCTCCAAGCTGAGGAATCTAACACTGAGATGATTCAGGCAGAAAGCAGCAGAGCAAGCCTTTAAATTCAACTCTTCTAACTACAAAGCCTGCACACTCAACAAGATTTCAGTGATAATCATCCGATGTGTAAGACTCACAACAGTTTTAATTTATGACAGGTGACAAGAAGCCTATTCGTATAAAATGACAGAAAATGAATAATAAGCTGGACAGAAGAAGAAGCAGTAGAAGTGGAGAAAATACTATGTACTAAAAGGATACGTGAGTGCCCACTTGAGTGTATTTTTCACTCCCATAAAGACTTACTGAACTGATTTCCTGCTGTGAATCTTGCAGGTGCTGCTGGAGAGGTCCCAGCTGAGCCTTCCCTGACTCCACACTCTCTTCCAACTCTGCTGTTTCTTGCTGTAGGCGACTCAGTTCTTCCCTAGCTTTGGCCAGCTCTTCTTCATAAGTGGAGATCTGTGATTCTTGACTAGTTAGTTCAGCTTTCAGGGATGAGATCTACAACATGAGGTGAATGAGACAACCAGGGGATTAAAAAAAGAGATGTCATTAAAATGTTCTATAACGCAATATTTATTTTAGTTTACTATTTTGGTGTTTTTGATGTATATTTTCTATAGAAAAGGCAATCAGGGACTGACAGAGGAGAGTGGAAGACATAGGTACCATACTTCCAACTAAATTTTAGGGAAAAAAAAAATGCAGTGTCCCATTTCCCCTGTAATTTCTAGATGAAACATGCCCCATCTCCTTCATGTTCCCAAACTTCACATTGACTAGATTGGCACCTAACAATAGCAACAACAACAACAACGAGCAAAGAGGGTTTCTATCTTAAGCCAGCAAAAGCACCTAAGGTAAAGACACGGGCAGTGGTAAGCCGCCAGGCCTTACCAGCTGGGCCTCCTCAGCACACTTCTTTCTGACTTCCTGCAGTTGCTCCTCCAGCTGGGCTTTCTGCTCATCCAGCCCATCAAGGAGTTCCTGTACTTGCTGTTTCTGGGCCTGTAGTTTTTGCAGATTAGTATTCTCCCTTTGCACTTCATCTTGAAGATCCTGAAATACAGGAATATTAACATTATTTATTGGAGGCAAGAGAAGGTTAACAATTTTTAAAAGTCTATCATAAAAAAAAAAGTCTATCATAAGGGAAGGTAAAGTCTCATCTTATTACGTATACTGTGTTGGTGGATTGGAGGACTCATAGCTTTAAATACAATCTTTACTTGAGGACAGCTTTCCTAGATTCCAGATTTAGACATTCAATTTGCTTACTCAGATCCATCCTTGGATGTCTGATGGACTTCTCTAGCATAACAAGAACAGAACTCCTGGCATTTCCTCCCCCTCACTCCACAACATCTGCTTTATCCTCCATCTGCCCCCTCTCAGTTTCTCTGGCCAAAAAATACAGCATCTCCTCCGACTCTTCTCTTTCTCTCACATATCATCTCCAATCTGTCAGCAAATCTTGCTGTTCCTTCCTTCAAAACATATTTTAAAAATCCGGCCATGTTTTTCTTCAACCTCAGCCCAAGTCGTTTTTCTCTCTCTCCTGGATTGCTGCCTTCTAACTGGTTTCCCTTCATCCACCCATGCTACCTTTCAGTTTATTTACAGCACAGTAGTCACTGTTAAAAACCTACATCAGAGGATGGCACTCCTCTGCTCAAAACTCTGCACTGACTCCCCATCTCCCTCACCATAAAAACCCAAGTCCTTACAGTGGCCCTATGTGGTCCCATCTCCCAGCTTCATTTCTACTGCTCTCTCCTGTGCTCACTCTTATTTCACCCACACTGGCCTTTCTGATGCTTCTCAAACATGTCAGATATGCTTCCTTCTCAGATCTTTCACTGATTATCCTCTCTTCCTAGAAAATTCCTCCCCAAATTACCCACATGCCTTAATCCCTCATCTCCTTGAAGTCTCTGCTCAACTGTTACCTTCTCAGTGAGGCCTCCCTCACCATCACCCATCACCATCTCCCTCCACTGATTCTCCTTCATATATAGCATATAATTTTATTTATTTTCTCTAACAGCTCTACTGGGATAATTTGCACACTATACAGGCTTTCCTCATAGCTCAGTCGGTGAAGAATCTGCCTGCAGTGCAGGAGACCCGGGTTTGATCCCTGGGTTGGGAAGACCCCCTGGAGAAGGAAATGGCAACCCCCTCCAGGATTACTGCCTGGAGAATCCCATGGACAGAGGAGCCTGGCAGGCTACAGTCCATGAGGTTGCAAGAGTCGGACACAACTTAGCAACTAGAGAGAGAGAGGGCACACTATACAATTCACCCATTTAAAGTGTACAAGTCAATGGTCTCTAGTATATTTAGAGTTGTGCAACCATGACCAAAACAGTTTTAGAACAGTTTTGTCACTATAAAAAGAAACCCCATACCCATTAATGAGTTACTCTCTATTTCCCTCCCAATCACCCTGACCCTAGGTAACTGTCAATCTAATTTTTTCTCTCTATAGCTTTGTCAACTCTAGACATTTTTATATGAAAGGAATCATACATCTGGATTTTTGTGACTGACTTCTTTCGTGACTTTTAATGTTTTCGAGTTACATCTGTGTTGGCACAAAATAATATAATTAAATAGCTTTAGAAGATATAATTTATACATATCATAAAAACTGCCCACTTAAAGTTTACAATTCAGTAAGGTTTGGTAAATATATACAATTGTGCAAAAATCACCACAATCCAGTTTCATAACACTTCCATCACCTAAAAAGTTTCTTCATACCATTTTGGAATCAATTCTCATTCTCTTTTCAAGCAACAGGCAACCAATGATCTGCTTTGTGTTACTATATTTTTACCTTAGACAGTCTACATAAATAGAATCATATAATATGTAGTCTACTGAAATATATAGTCTACCATATTCTTATACCTAGTATAATATTTCAAGATTCACCCATGTTCTGCATGTATAAGTAGTTTGCTCCTTTTTATTGCTGAGTAGTATTCCACTGTATGGATATACTGGATGGACATCTAGACTAATCCCAGTTTTTGGCTATTATGAGTAATAGAATATATTTCCTTCTATTAGACCATAAACTCCATGAGTCCAGGGATATTTGCAAATTTCATTCACTACTATATTCCCAGTTCCTAGTATACAAGAAATACTCATTGAATGATGAGTAACATCATAAAGATGTCAATTCTCACCTAATTAACCTATATACTTCAAAGACAATCCTAACAAGATTTTCCAAGGAGACTGACAAGCTGCTTCTGAAACATATTTGGAAGAACAAAGGAAAAAAACCTAAAACAGCATTATAAAATGTAAAAGGACTTACCCTATCCAATATTATGAATTACTGGAAAGCTTAAATAGTTAAAAACAGTCTTGTCTGATGCAAGGATAAAGGAAGAAAAAAACAGAATTCAGACACAGATTTAAATTAGAATTTAGACATACACAGAAAAAATGATGAGAAGACATGACATTAAAGCCAAATGGAGGAAAAGAAAGCTAACTAATGAGTAAATGATGCTGGATGTACCCATATGGCAAAAAGAAAAAAAAATTATAACATCTCTAAACATATCAAACAGAAAAATAAATTTCAAGTATATTGCAAACCTAAGATGAAAAACAAAACTTTAAATATGAAGAAGAAAAATAAAGATCTCAGTGTAGGAAAGAACTTCTTAAAACAAAAAAAGATAAACCATTTTAAAATGACATATTTATTTATTCATCAATGTGCCAGACTTTATGCTTAATGATAAAGGATACAGAGATTTTAAAAAATACAATAGGAAATCTTTGTACCTTCTGCTTTTCTGTGGACCTAAAGCTCTGTAAATAATAAAGTCTATTTTTAAAAAAATACAAGGGAGATTTGGGAGACAGATGAAAGCAACCTTGCCATTCTCATTATTTATCAGGAAACACAGCACCCAGGATGGCCTAATTTACAAATCCTCTGACAATTGGGGTTCCTCATCCGAACCAGAGAAAATCACTTGAGTGACTATTTTCCTAATTCTCGGAAGAATGGTAAATTAATACTTCCGTGGCAGATGCACAGGAGAGAGGTTAATTCATTATATATAAAGGATTCCACAAGGAATTAGGACTTGATGCTTTCCAGGAACCACAGGTGACAATGAGGAATGGGTTGATAACTCTAAGGCATGTGTCTGTGGGAGGTGAGCAGAGATCTTGAACAGGGTGAAGTAAAATTGTGAACACAAATTTCTAAAAGTAACAGCAATTTTAAATAACATACTATTCAAAGAACACAATGATCATTCATCAGAATAAGAATCTAAGAACAACAGAGGAAACACTTATCAAAAAAAGGTCTCTGAATTATCGTTAAATAAGACGCTGAACAAGGCTTTTAACAACTGCTTTTTATCTTATATTTTCTCAATCAACCAATTAATTGAAAAGTGCAACTACTACCATGCTGCTTTCCTTAAAAAAATCCCCTTAAAATAGCCAACACAATGGACGATCATGACTCTTCTTGGGCTAACATTCCATGGGTCTAGGTGATTGCAGATTCACAACGGTGAGCTCCACTAGTATTTATCATAAACTTACCAGCATGCCTAAATTTTTTTCATGCCTAAATTTTTAACCTTGCTTACACTGTTAACAGATCCATACTCAAAATGGACATACATTGGCTCTTAACAAACACATGGTAGTTTAACTGTCCCTCCCCTGATTCATAATTTTTGTTTGCCTTTGCTTCTTCCTATTTCAAATGTCCAACTGTCTTTAAAAAAAAAAAAAACAAAAAAACAATTCACTGCATAGAAGATTTCAAAAATTTATGTTGGCTTCCTACTGTTATAGTACAGGAAACTCTACTCAGTGCTCTGTGGTGACCTAAATGGGGAGAAAACCCAAAAAAGAGGAGACGTATGTATGGGGGCTGTGTGCTGAGTCACTCAGTCGTGTCTGACTCTTACACTACAGACAGTAGCCTGCCAGGCTCCTCTGTCCATGGGGATTCTCAAGGCAAGAACACTGGAGGGGGTTGCCATGCCCTCCTCCAGGGGATCTTCCCAACCCAGGGATCAAACCCAGGTCTCCCACATTGCAGGTGGATTCTGAGCCACCAGGGAAGCCCAATCTATGTATACATTTAGCTGATTCACTCTGTTGTTGTACAGCGGAAAGTAACACAACATAGTAAAGCAACTATACTCCAATAAAAATTAATTTTAAAAATATGGTGGTTCCCTCTTATCTACAGTATAAAGTAAAACAGATGACAAGATACCTTAGAACCTTCATTTATGGTCCTCATGTTCACCTGTGCCCCATCCTCAACAGATCTTCTTTTTTCTCCAATAGACAGTGTACTTCAAATTCCCTATGCTTTTCCCATACCATCTGCTCTGTCTTGAATGCCCTTCTACACCATCCCTATCTGGAAGCTCACTTTTCGTTCTTCAAGACCCAGCCACATTTAGTATGACCCACCCTGAGTTTCCCTTACCTGTGCTCTTAGAGCAGTTAGTACCTAACCTCTATTATCATACTCACTACAATGCATGATATGTGTGTATTAGCTGCTCATTTGTGCCCAACTCTCTGTGACCCCACGGACTGCAGCCCACGAAGCTCCTCTGTACATAGAATCCTCCAGGCAAGAATAATGGAGTAGGTAGCCATTCCCTTCTCCAGGGGATCTTCCTGACTCAGGGACTAAACTTGGGTCTCCTGCATTGCAGGCAGATTATTGACCATCTGAGCCACCAGGGAAACACAATGTAAAAAACAGTGTACTAGAGTTACCTTTAAATAATAAACTCCTGATAGACAGCCAATGCCTCATCTTTCTTAGAGGTTCCACAACCTAGTACAATGTCTTGCACATTCCAGGCAATTAATCAGGCAATGATTTGTAACTATCACAAGAATTCTACTATCTGGGAGAAACTATTGGGGAATGTGCCTGAAGCTGACAGAAACAACTTCATATTCTTTCAACATACTACAGAAAGCTTAACTCTACATTTAAACTCTAGCAAAATATTAAAACTAGCCTCTAATTGACATACAGCAAACGCGTTTTGTTAAATTAAAATAGTATCTAAATTTCTATACTGATTCAACATTTGTATAGACTGTAGACCAAGAATGAGTTGACATTTTAAATTTCCATTATATGGAAATAATCTTTCCTGCTTTAGCATGTCACTGTGGCATATATCTTTCTTTCTTTTTTTACCTTGTATTATATACTATTACTCTTTAGGAAGACAAAATAACAGCTTCACTTTAACCTAGTACCTTGAAAACCTACAGTGGCTTGAAAACTTCTTGTAATTACAAAATATTTTGAAAGCACGCCATTTGCAGATCTAAAGTGATTTTTATTTTTGGGAAAATAATCCATTGTCAATACTCTGTTATAAAATTATTATATGGTTTACACATAACAATATGCCGACCCAAAAGGCATTTTTAAAGAAATGCTTAACAGGAATAGGAAAAATGTTACTTATTCCAATTTTCAAAAATTCTACTCTAATTTCCTACCCTCTCCCCAATCTCCCCCATAAATCTTAGACTTCACATCTCTAATAATATCTAGTCTTTATAAACACATGTAATTTTGATGTCTCTACTTTCATTCTAAATCCAATTAAGAAAAATGAAATTTGCCTTAAAAGGGCCACATAATTAAAAAAAAATGACTAGGACATAATGCTAATTTTTAAAAGTTGAATACAAAGGCATATACAGTATGACTGTAAATGAATATAAAGCCATGCACATATACTCAGAAAATATAGCAAAATGTTAACCATGACTCTCCCTGAAATGTGAAATTGTAGAGTTTTTTTCTTTTTACACTTTCCTTTATTTTAAAAGATTAATATGGACTCATATTACTTTTATAATCAGAAAATGTCAAGTCTGCAGTTTTTAAGTATCACATATCATATGGTTTCATACCAATATAAAAATATTCTGATGTAACTGAATTTTTAACGTAACAACTACCAATAGTAGGATCAATGCTGGTTTCCTTTAACAAAATGAACCAAATTTCAAAACTTGTATTTTTTAGTGAGCCACTTTAAACACATCCCTAGAAGAAAGGTTTATGTAAGAGGAAAGGGAATAAACAAATCAATGTAACATTTATTCATTCTTGCCCTTTCTCTTCCAAAGAGCAAACATATTCCCTCAAATTTCCCAACCTCACTTTTATGCTACAGTAAAAATCCACATAGTAACACAAAAGTATGGGCCTTGAGGGAAAGGTTATTGAAAAAATACCTCACATTGGTGACATACTTTAAGCTGGACAGAGGTCCATATTCAAATTAAAGCCTCTCCATGTCTATTTCAAATATGAAAAAAGATCTTCTCTAAAAAAATTCCAACACTAATCCATGCACACAAATGTCTTCTTTTTCAGTAAGCAAACTTAAAATTATTAAACTGCACAAAAGCAAAATGAACAGATTGCAAACACAAACACTAGGAAGAAAAAGAACCAAATTTCACTACAAAATTACTTGGTAAGGCTGCCACCACTGTAATGTAATTTTCACAACAATTTCAATATCCATATCTACTTGGCTATTTTATTTTGGCACAGAATGGTTTATCCTGAGACTAAGTGAAGTCAACGGATGTACATCTCTCTCCATGCCCACCCTTGACTAGGACAGTGGCAGCTTCTCTTAGCAAACACCATCTTCTACTAAACTAGGATAATTTTCTCTTAATCTTAAAGTAGCCCTTTGGGGAAATTCTCTCCTGGATTAGGATACAACCTCAGTTACTATCAAATGCCAACTCATCAAGGAAGTGACTAGACACTTGCAGATGCCTTCCTAGTTACGCTCTATCTTCCATCATCACGCTCTACTTGCTCACCTGTGCCATCAACAACAAAAGAAAAGAGGGTAGCAGCAATTAGGAAATGGCAAGGATAAAGTGACAAGACTACTGTAATGCACTGCCAAGGTTTGCTTTAGAAAAATACCAAAGCAAGCCACATTCAAGATTCTTTATCGAGGAGTGAAAGGATCCTTGATCTGCAATCTTGGCTTTATTTAAAACTAAATTTCAAGGAAAATATCCTATTTTCTAGAAATCACAGAAGATAAAGAAAATGATAAACTTGTCCCCATCCCGCCATATCCTCTGAAGTGCTACGGAGGGTAGTGGAAATTAAATTTAAACAAATATATAAAAGCTCTCAGCTATATTCAAGAATAAGATAATTCATTTTAACAACCCAAATTGGCTGTACAATCAAAGTAGTTAAATCTATGAAACATGAATACATTTAGATCTATTTCATATAAATACAGAGTAAAAAATAAACAAAAAGGATACTAATTTATAAATAAAACACTTAAAAAAAAAAAACTCAAAGCATACATACGGTATATCTATACTTGAAAAGTTATTATAGAAAATAAAGGAAATTTTAAGTATTTTGGTAATCTTACAGAAAATGCTATTTAGTTGATTAAAAAAACTCTACAGATTAATCCAGAACTAAAAATAATCAGGTACATTCATTATGTTGGCCTAATTCTCAAAATAGAAGTTACAGGAATATTCTTAACATAAAAAAGTATCAACTATAAAGCAAGATGTTTTTTAAGTCAAAGACCAGAAAGGGAGCCTATTAAACTAGGGTAGATGTTAGAAAACCTCACTAACAGCCTGCCTCTATTTCTCAATCATATGCTTCTCAGCATGTTCTAAGAGCATTATCGCCAGGAAAAGAATGTTGAGCTCATGTATCTAATTTTATTTCCACCCAAAATAAGTCATCTTTCTTCATCTAGGGGGAAAAAAATGGGCAATTACTATAAGCTACTAAATCTTTATTGATAAAGTTTAAATAACTGTGAGCTTCTCTCTCATGAAGGTAGTATGAACAATATGGAAAAGTCTGACTCTTTATGATACCACCTGTGCTCCCAATCCTTTCTGCCTGTGGTTTCTGGGTGTCTCTTGTCCCATTTTTAATTTCATGCACAAAATGGAAGTTTATTCGTTTCTACTGTCAATAGCTTCCTTAAATTTACCTCCATCTAAGAATATATTACCATCTACAGTATAAGATATGATCCAAGGTACAATTTTTGAGCTTAGGGAGCTCACAATATAGGCTGTAAGATATTGGAATCTATATACACACACATTAAGTGAGTACATAAGATAACATACTGGTATGCCATGCAAGTGTATACACATTCCTCTGGAAGTTCCAACACAAGAAAAACAAGCAAACTGAAGGGACAAAGAAGGGAAAATTTAGAAAACTGATGAGTCTCAGTTGGATTTTAAGACATGGGTGGAATTCACACAAATAGGAAGATAGGGAACATTCTAGATTGCAGCAACAAAAGTTATAAGAGTGGAAATAACAGAACAAGTGAATGCCACACAGTTCAGAAGCAGGCAATCAAAAAATAAGTAGTACAAGAGGATGGCCTATAATCTTTTTTTTCTACTTCCAATATACCCATAAGGATGACATTCTCCCACTACTAACAATGGCAGTGGGCAGCAGTAAAGATTTTCACATATGAGAGTCATAATTACTAAAACTGGTTTGGGTAGAAAGCAAGGAGGAGGATGGAGTAAGCACTTATACCTGACTTAAAAATTTCAGATGTTAGGTAACAGGGGTGGCAGTAGTGAGAAAGAAAAACAGACAGAAAAGTTCAAAACTTGAAGTCAATTTTTTTCAGCAAGGTGAGACTCATTTTAGATACACTGGATTTGAAATGATAAACCTCAAAATGCCTAACTGGAGATGTGAGACTTGCACTCAAGAAAGTTGAGGGCTTGACAGATGTTTGGGAATCATCAGTATATGGTATGTGGATGACAGAGGGTAGGGAAAAGGGAGGAAAGAGGGGGTCAGAGTGTGTCCATCAGTCCTGGGCAAAGGCAACAGAAGCAAAAGGTCAAAGAAGTAGGGCTACGAATATTCAGGAGAAAGCAACCCAAGAAATCAGTAACCAATGCAGGAAGAACCCATGGATTTGGCTTTAAGATTATTCTTGGTCTTGGGGAGATAAATTAAGCACAAAGGTATGGATGAACAGGAAATTAAGCAAGATTACTGAAAAGCTAGGAAGGGGGAGGGAGGGTGGGGGAAAGGGTCACACAAAGCAACAAAAATAGAGAAAAATAGCCTGGCAGTTAAAGTGACAGCAACAGGGGAAAAAATACTGATTAGCCCTATATGGAGATAGGGCTCCCCAGGTGGTGCTAGTGGTAAATGTAGGAGACACCTGCCAATGTAGGAGACACAAGAGACAGAAGTTAGACCCCAGGGTCAGGAAGATCCCCTGGAGGAGGGAATGGCCAACATCCAGTACTCTTGCCTGGGGAATCCCATGGACAGAAGAGCCTGGCGGGCTACAATTCACAGGGTCGCAAAGAGTCGCACACACTGAAGCAACTTATCTGAGGCACTTTACCAACAATATGTCATTTTATTCTAACAGCAAAACTCTGTTATCTCATGTTACAGAAGTGAAAACTAATGTGTAGAGTGGTTAAATATGTTCCTTAGGATCTCAAACTTCAGAAGAGCCAGAATTAGGAACCGAATTCAAGGTTCCCTGATACCAAGTCATTCCTATAAACTTCTATGCAAAATTGAAGAAAGCATACATGAGGATGAATTCCTAAATATTTGTTGATTACCTTGAAGGACAGTTTTTTTTTTTTAAAGATTCTGTGTTATTACTGTCCAATACATGAAGTTCTGATAAAATAAAATCATACAGTACAGATAAAAACAGGCTGTGAAAGCTGAGTCGTTTTAGGGCGAAATGGCAGATCGCTTAACAGTTTTGTTTTTTTTTTAGGAATTCGAAATGTTTAAAAATAGATAAGGTGGTTTCTGAAAAAGAAAGAAAAAGAGAAGTGAAAAAGAAAGGAAAAAAAAGAAAAGAAAAGAAGAAGAATGGCAGGGAGGGAGAAGAGAAGAAACCACTGAGGAAATGTTAGCTCACAAGAAAATCTGACTTGAAAGAAGTGACAAATGCATAAAAAATGCATAGACTTTGTGTTGGTTAATGCAATAGTAAACAACAGAATATACAGGCCTCATAATACTTCTGTAATGGTGTACATATAATGTCTCTAGCACTTTTGGAAAATATGCAGACACTAATTAAAGATCATTCTAGATAAAAATACATATTTCTTTAAAGGGGTGGGGATCGCAGGAGGCGAGTGTGATCTCAGAGCACATCCCTGCAGATGTACAAAGATGAAACTACATTTTTTTGAAATTCTAGTGAACGTGGCAGCAAAAATTTGTTGCAAGGATGTTGGCTGGTTTTCACAAAGGTTTTTGTTTTTACAAATGGAGCTATAAGGTTATATTTGAAGAAAAATTTTAATAAAATTGTGCATATGCAGTTTAAGGTAGGAAAGAATGTGGGTCTACCTTCTTCCTGTAACAACAAGAAACTCAAACCATAAACATTTGAGATAGAACAGCCTTTTACAGTTTCCCCCCTTTGCATCATTTTGGATCTAATTTCTCCACAGAACTTGACAAACTAGCAGTGTACCTCATATGAGTTAACAGTGATCATCTCATGACATAAAATATGAAGTTAATTGTTGGTTTGTTCTTCAAAAAAAAAATCATGAACTGTGAGTTTTCAAGATGGTAATATATCAGAACACAGACAGGAAACAAACATGTAGAAAATTAATTACGTAGCAGACCTTCTAATTTACCTGAATTAGAAAGACTATATAAATGCTAAAAAAAAAAAAAAAAAAAGAACTAGTCTTTTGGCACTTTGATCAAATCTAAAGAGGCTTTGAAGTCTGGTTTCTGTACTTGAGATATGAGCTCATATTATCACAAACTGTAACTTTAGAAATACAGAGAAAAGCAAGAATATGCAGAAAAGCCATATATGATTGAGGCAGGAAAACATTTATTGATGAGTCAAAATTCTCTTACTTCTCCCTTGATGCCTTCATTTTGGCATTTTTCATTAGCACCTACATTAGATGGGGTCAGAAGGAAGCAGGAAAGCGGTAGTACAATGCCTTTTGGCAGAGAAATGAGAAAACAAGCACTAAAAATTCAAGTTAGTTACAGATCTTAATTATTCATGTTATTCCTAGTCTGTGCCTCATTACCAATGGCTAATTCAGAGTTAACTCAATAGGTAATACAATATATTATCACTTTCAGGTAAGTGGTCTTGTTTCAGAAAATCAAAAATAATCACTAAAATGAAAGCTTTAATTACTTGTAGATGTCAACTATCCATGTCATTCTTAGTCTAGTATCTCATTACCATAAACAATATAAAAATACCTGTACTGACATGGAATGAGTAATGAATCTACTAATGCAAAAAGCTTTAATTCTATGTTTTTTTTCAATGAACCTACATGTTCAACCATTACAACGTGGCCTACACTCACCATGCTCTAAAATACCTTTTATTTACAGCACCTTATGCAAAAAAAAAAAAAAATTCAACTATTTAGACTTCCTCAGCCAAGCACACATTTTGGATTCAGCAAACTTGAAGGTTTAACATGTTCCTTACCATCAACACTAGGTAAAAGAAGGGCTAGCATATAACAAATGTTGACTGACAACAAAACTTCTATAAATATAACAAATCAAATATTTAAGGATAGCTGATTTAGTTTGAAAAGAAAAGTGTAAATTTTAGTGTTCTCCCAAAGCAGCTATTTAAAATTCACAATCTCAAAAGATGCAGTAGTGAAAAACCACAGATAGATATATACACACAAAAAAAAAATAGTGTCTACTGCAAAAACCTTGGTACTTTGAAACATATCTGGCTAAATTTAGAAGTTGTCCAATATTATATCAGTAACTACCTCTACCTCTTCAGATTGAGAAAACTTTTGTAGATCATCTTATCTTCCATTCTTAAGCTATTTTCAGCAGTAACTGCTTAAAGTCTATGACTCCTGCATTTCTTAAGCTCAAAAATTGCACAAAAATAAAGTAATTGAGGATATCATTCCATATTTCACTATCACAAAGAGAAATATATTAGTGACAATCCATTGACTCTGTATCACCTTTAGGAAAATTCCAGTATATATAATAAGTACAATAATAGAATCAACTTCTAACAAGAAGTCTCTCTCTCTGGCTTCTTCTTCAACCCCTCAATAAATCATTCTCCCCACCCTAGCATGGTCCACCTATCATACCATCTCTGGTGAAAGTGCTACATCAAAACAAAATACTGGATCTAACAGCTTTAGAGCTTTTGCCCATTTAAAACTACTAAGACAAGGAAATCCAACACAGGACTGTTCAGGTTAAGAAATGTCCACGCCTGAGCTCTTACTGGCGACTGCTCCAGTGCTTCTGCATCCAACACCCTGTGTGCTGGTGCAGCATTTAAGAAATGATGTCCCAAGAACACGGTTATTGCTTATGGCTCTAAATGCAACACTGCCCAATTTTCTATATTTTAACGTTTGAAATACCTCTTTTGTGTCATTCCCAATCAGAAATGGAGGTCTTTTTGTCTTTTCTATTTGTAAAATGAAACTACTTAACACAGCACTTAGTAAAAATGAATTAAATCTCTTTATGCCAAAGTTTAAGATATCCTGGCTACTAAGCAACTTGTAAAATGCTATTTTGAATTGTTCCCTATCATTTCCTACCCTACTAGTATTGAGACAGTCCTTTAAAATGTTAGGTCTCCTAGCTAAAAAAATCTCACACCCATGAAAAACCAATGTGCGTTTTCATGATGATGATGCTCTCATTCATTCAGTTTTATTGGCGCAATAATATTTATATGACAAGTCATTCAAACTTACCTTTAAGGCTATAATATGCAGATAAATATCACCTTAAAAATACTTTTAAAATGAGAAATTTATGCTGAAAAATACTGCTTTATCATTGTAGTGTAATCTTTGCAGGCCAGAGTGAGGAGAAAAATAATAATTTTGTCAAAGATAAGGATTCATATCACATAAATAACAGGGATTCCCTTTACCTACTCACCAATACCACAACCATCACACTGTAAATGCCTCTCTACATTTAAAATGAATCCTCCTAAATCAGAAATGGAATACTGAATTTGACAGTTCACATACCTGAACCTCGCTTGTTCTCTGTTTAACAGCATCTTCTTTCTCCTTAAGGTCCTGTTCCACATTATTCTTTTCCCTAGAAGACCAGCAAACAATGCAAGAATATTTGAGAACATCAGCTACAGCCGGTATGGTTATCCATCCTCCTAATCCTGAATCGCTTTTTAAATACATGGTGAAACATTCAATTTTTAAATGAAGGGCAGCTTTTTCTACCCTCTTTTAATTATTTATGGAATAGAAATCAATATAAGCTCTATTAGTAAAAAAAAAAAATCGCTTTCTCACTAAAATGTGGTGAAAAGAGAATAGATTAAAAAAGGAAGAGGAGAAAAATAATCAATGAAACATTAAGGTTTCACTGATCTCACTGTTGCTATGGAAATGCTGTCCAATGAAAATTACTGGTGAAAAACAAGGAGGGGTTGCATCAGCTCTGTGAGCTTAACCCTTAAATACCACTGTTAAATAAAATGAAAATGGCTAAGAGAAACAGTCAACAATATTAAGGAAAAGGACATTACTTAAGTGCTAATTACCTCTTAAATCCCTTGTGTGCACCAATTTTAGAATGACACAACAGAGAAAATAGAAAAGACTGCCAATACACAGGTCATCTGATCTATTCAATACTGCATCTGCTCAAAAGCTATTTTAGGACCACCTTTCAATATCAATTGATCAAATATATAAGATAGTGTGCACTGAGTGAAAAAAAGAATCACATTAGCATTTATCTCTTTCTACTCTTCAGGTCATACATGTTAGGATCCACATTTACATTGAAATATCATTTTCTAAATTCTTATATGCTTCCATCAAAACTGGATTCCTAATAAGGGACTCTTAAGCAATCTTAGATTCGGAATTACAAAACAGAGGTTTTTTTTTTTTAAAGTAACAAATTTAAATGCCTGGTTGTACTGAAATCTCTCCCCTCCCCACTGCTCCCTTCACTTTCTTTTTCCACAAAATGAAAAGAAAAAGCCACAGAATTCTGCAAGAATACACTTTTGGGGTGAGGCGAAGGTAATGAAGACCAACAAGAAGAAGGGAGGATGCCATTCAAGAAGTCCTTCAAATTAGCACTGCAGAGTTTTTTCTTAGAGCTTCATGACTGTATTTCAGTTTCAGCTTAAGACATAAACCAAACAGAGGCTCAGGCTCCATTAAGCTGAGGCATAAAATAAAGTGAGAAAATTTTACCACAGGAGATACTTAAGGGACCTACATGCCACTTTTAAATTTCTCACCAGGGTAGATAAAAATCAACTGTTTTGGATACATAGGTGCAATGCTCTTAAGATTTGTATGAGGGGGGAAAAGTACAATAATAAAGCTATTTGTGTAATGCTGCTTTTAAATACCAAAGATGACCAAGGAGCTCACTAACTGTTTGTCAGATGGGTCAAAATATGATTCAAGATGTAGTGGAGGTTTTTAAACATTCTCTTATCATACGAATCACTGTGGCAGCCCATTACTCCCATACCTCAAACTACTTATTAAGCAAAGGTCATCCCTTACTTCCAGTCCTTAAAAAATTAGGTAAAATTGAAAACCAAAAAAAAAAACCCAGGAAGAAAAATTTAAATATACTCCACAAATTCTGCAAGTTCAATCTTAGAAATTTTTTCTTTCCACCTTATGTGAGCAGAGGAGTGTTTCCAGTCCTGCTGCAGCATGTCAAAAATCAGTCACATGAAACACCAGCTTCCTCCCTTCATCCCAAATCCTCAGAGGCATTCCACACAAGGTCAGTACCAACTCAGTTCCTTGTTTCTGACAGTAGATAATAACAAAAACAGAAAATGCAACATAGTATCACAAACCAAACGTGCACACACTAATATGCATGTCTGTATTTAATCTTTTCTTGCTCTGCTGTTAATTGCTGATACTGACCATGTCTGCTCAGATCAAGTGTGCATGAAAGAAAACAGGGTGCAAGAAGGCAGTGAACTGCTTTAACACAACTAAGACACAAGAATGGGAGAGCAAAAGAAGGAAGCTCACTCAGTGAAAAAGGAAAACAGATTACAAAGTACTCTCAGCTCTAACCAGCAAACAACGTTGATGTTTGGGTAAAATGGAAGAAGAACGTAAAGTACAAATTCATGATTTTGGGTGTGGGAGGGGTGGGGAGTGGTGGTGATATCAAACACCCTGAAGACCATTCCCAACTAAATAAAAATATAGGAATTTTTAGGGATTAAAAATTTCTCTTTATTCTGAGATCAATTAAATTTAACTTTCAGTCCATATTTATCTAGTCAAATTCTGGTCTCATAATATAACTCATTTTATTATCGAAATCAAGTAGTATAATTACTGAACAGAAAACTTTAAAAAGAATAAAATGACCAGTTACAGTACTTTCTATACCAAACCTATGACTGATTCATGTTGATGTTTGGTAGAAACCAACACAATACTGTAAAGTAATTACCCTTCAATTAAAACTAAATAAATTTTTTAAAAATTAATGAATGAAAATCTTTCCTAAAACCAGACTGAAAATCAAATAATTTTCTCATTAATTTAGATGATAATTTCAGAGATACCAAATTGTTATTCTGTGGTATTCCACAGGCATTTAACCTCTATAACTATCTTTCTCATTTCAGGCAACTAAAAATATGTAAACACACTTTAGATACACTAACGATGGCAGGCCATATTCCTTACATTCTCCTCTCAAACAACAGGTGTATTTTTCTAAAGGTGATGAATACATAGTCAATACAAGAACATCCAAGCATTCTGTTTAACACTAGTAATTTAAAATTTTAATTATTTTTAAGACTCTGTGCCACAATAAAAAGATGTTTAGATGCAGTTTCCTAAGGAGTCCATCAATACATGTGGATAAGACATACATATCTCAAAGACAGGTGTGTGAGTATCTTGTGGCTTATCTTAGACGTCGGGAAAAGCTACTGCCTTCACCTTAGCAACTTCTGAAAAAGGGAAACGATCCTACACACCCTCCATTTTAGACTATCTCTCTGGCCCTATTTACTCCCAAGATTATAGCACATCTTGAAGAATCCACAAATATCAAAGCTGTAAAGAAAGGCCAGAAAAAGAGCTTCCTAGTGTTTCAAAGGTTGACGGAACCTGGAATCTGAACCAGCAAGAAAAGCAAAATACAAGCTAAGCTTTCAGAATCTGAAGTTTATAACTGCATAAACTTATGATCAAGTAGTCAAACATCCGTCCAAGGACTGGAGGCTTGGATTCTAATCTGGCTCTGCCACGAAATGGTTTTTCTGACTCTGATTAGGTCATACAACTATTCAGAGCTTCAGTATTATTTTTCACTCTGCAGATGCTGATATCTCTACCATCTTAAGATCTGTACAGTGAAATGCACAAGATAGCATGTAATTAAGAAAAAAGTAGGCACTGAGCCTATGCTGATTTGGTTTTATCTATAATATTAATATTACTTAGAATTTTAAATAATATAGATGGAGTAATTTTTAAATTTGTTAAACAGAATCATGGGATACCAGAAAGTTTATAAAACACTGATGTTGTCTAAATACTCAAAATAACTACTGTCTACATTTAGAAACTCATTATATGGTTTTCAAAGCATAAGACTTGGAGTAAAATAGTCCAAAATTCAAATACTGGCTCCATCATAGTCATCCTTGTTAAACCACTGAAGTAACAGCTCCTTGTTCTAGCTGACCTGCCCTTCTTCGAGGACTCAGCGATCTTAGGAGACTGCTCCTCTCTCCCTATTATCTTTCTACCCGTACAGTTCCAACAGAACATATCATCTTTTTCATCTTTTTAACCTCTCTGAATAATAATTAGCCAGTGATTAGTTTCCAACCAAAGCTCAACCAATCATAGCTTCCCACCTCATAATCACAGGAATTACCTCAAGATAGGGCCCCTGATCAAAGCCAAGGTAGTTACAAACTTTATCTAAGATGCCTTTATTTGGAATTAATAGAAAACAACAACATGAATTAGATTTTACAGAAGCAGGATTTTGTATACAATTGAAGTTAAGTTGGTATCAAGTCCAATTAAACCATTCAGTTTGGGTGATAAAGTATTGGAGATTCCCAGGCTGGCATAGTTCCTGGTGAAATACCAAATGATAAATACACACAGTGGTGACAGCCGCATAACAGTGCAAACACATCCATACCACTGGTCTGTACGCCTGAAAATGGCTTTAAAACGGTTAACTTTTTGCTATGCATATTTTACCACAATAAAAAAGGTTAATAAAAAGGAAAGCACAGAGATGAGAAAACTCTAGATAACAGATTAATTAATCTAAGATGGAGGGTTATGTGCGGTAAATAAAGCTGTAATGGTAGATCAGGTTATGATTATAAAAAAACTTCAGTACTAGGTAAAGACACACAGATTTTTAATATAGGCAGACAAAGTGAGTCCCCAAAGATCTGTGTTGTGCTTTTCTGAACTCCTGAATGGCATTAAACAACATAGCTCTTCTTTCTCTGCTGGTTTCTGCTCTATTGGGAAAGAGAGGAAGCAGAGGCTCTTATTATTGAGAAAGCTGATGACAGTTGCTAGAAAGGCAACAGAACACTCTGACTCTGCTTATCTTGGGAACTGTCAGAAGTCTTGAGCTGGATTAGAGTAACAACTGCAGACAGTTGATAAGAAAGTCTTGGCTTGTAATTCAAACCACTCTGAAAGTTAAGACTCTAAGAATTCATATCTAGTTGATAAAAACTTAAAGTTTGAGACTAAAGACAATGATTTGTACCTTAAATTGTTAATTTCTCTTTGCCTTAAATATATAATCACTATACAACTATGTATTATTTTAATTCTTTCAACAAACAGCTATTGAGTATCTGTGCTATATTGTGCTTAGTCGCTCAGTCGTGTCCGACTCTTTGCAACCCCATGGACTGCAGTCTTGCAGGCTCCTCTGTCCATGGGGATTCTCCAGGCAAGAATACTGGGGTGGGTTGCCATGCCCTCTTTCAGGGGATCTTCTCAACCCAGGGACAGAACCCAGGTCTCCCGTATTGCAGGCGGATTCTTTACTGTCTGCGCCACCAGAGAAGCCAGAATACTGGAGTGGATAGCCTAGCCCCTCTCCAGGGGAACTTCCCAACCCAGGAATCAAACAGGGGTCTCCTGTTTGACCAGCTGAGCCACCAGGGAAGCCCACTGAGTATCTACTATATACCAAACAAGATTAAACTTGGCCCCCTACTTATAGTTTGCTGGGAAAACAAAAATAGCCATTAATGATAAAACTGTTAAGATAATTGTTATAAAAACTTAAGTGCATTTGATCCTATGGGGAAAAAACAAAACTTCCTAGTTTTAAGAGGCTGGCTTTTTTAAATGAGTTTTAGTTTTGAAAAGTAAGTCCAAATGTATTCATTGACAAAGACTGTTGAAAGGAAAGGCCAACTGGAGACAGGAAAAAACACAAACTTTGGAGTGTGGCTCACATGACCACTGCCCTGTCAGTGAAAGATTCCAAATCTAGATGATTCATATTCTTTTAAAGGAGAAAAGAAAGTTTATTTTGCAAAGTCCAAATAATTAATTTATTCTACTTGCCTAGCAGGATAAAATGAGATGAAAAAACTCAAAGAAAAGAAATGTAAGACTAGGACTTAATTTTCTTAAAGAGAACAATGGATAATAAAGTTGATGAGATTATTAATTTATATTCCACCTAGAAGTACTTCAGCACAATGCTTAGTACACAATACGTGCTTAGTAAACGCCAGCAATCATCATCATCATCCAATTTACTAGCATAAGAGCATAAAATTTACTGGCTTTTTGGAAAGTTCTAATCAAGCACCTAATCACTTCACGGCAAACAGATGGGGAAACAATGGAAACAGTGACAGACTTTATTTTCTTGGGTTCTAAAATCACTGCAGATGGTGACTGAAGCCATGAAATTAAAAGATGCCTGCTCCTTGGAAGAAAAACCATGATCAACCTAGACAGCATATTAAAAAGCAGAGACATTACTTTGCCGACAAAGGTCCGTCTAGTCAAAGCTACAGTTTTTCCAGTAGTCATGTATGGATGTGAGACTTCAACCATAAAGAAGGCTAAGTGCCAAAGAATTGATGCTTTTGAAATGTGGTGTTGGAGAAGACTCTTGAGAGTCCCTTGGACTGCAAGGAGATCCAACCAGTCCATCCTAAAGGAGATCAGTCCTGGGTATTCACTGGAAGGACTGATGCTGAAGCTGAAGCTCCAATACTTTGGCTACCTGATGCAAAGAACTGACTCAGTGGAAAAGACCCTGATGCTGGGAAAGACTGAAGGTAGGAGGAGAAGGGGAAACAGAGGATGAGTTGGTTGGATGGCATCACCAACTCAATGTTCATGAGTTTGAGCAAGCTCCAGGAGCTGGTGATGAACAGGCCTGTTGTGCTGCAGTCCATAGGGTCGCAAAGAGTCAGACACGACTGAGTGACTGAACTGAATTGAATCAAGCATCCAGAGTGATGGTAGTTAGAACTTAAATATGTTGGTAGAGACTGACTCCTAAATCCTTCAGGATCTGAAATTTCTTGGTAGACATTTTCATTTCCCCAAAACAAACTGAAACATATTTTCTAAAATGTGCTGCTCTTAAAAGACCTAACTTCCCCTTAATAAGCTATCAGTTTCAGAAAATAATGCAAGCAAGTAAAATGTCATTTCTATAGCAAACAACAGGTTCAGAGCAGAGGTCCAAGAGAAATATAAGCCACACACGTAATTTTAAATGGTCTAATAGCTCTATATTAAAAAGTAAAAAGAAACAAGTGAAATTTATTTTAATATGTTTTATTTAATCCAAGATATAAAAAAATTCACATTCTTCTTTTGAAATCCAGTATATTTGATACTAATAGCACATCTTAATTTGGATTACCCATATTTCAAGGGCTCAATAGCCACATGCAGCTCGTGGCTGCCATATTAACACAGACTCAGACTTGAGCAAGAAGGGTTTCAAAAAAGAGAAGTTTCCCTAGGCAGAGGTTTTAAATGATGAGCCATATACTTTATGTGAATACAAATTAAGGTGCCTCTCCTTACTGCCAAACAAACAAACGCTACAACTTAGATGCTACAACATTAGTGATGACTCAATCACTAATGGACTGTTGAGGTAGTCACAACTGAGACCTTCTAGTAACAGTACCACGGGGCCAGAAACAGATCAGATTGGATTTTACAAGCAAAAGAATTCCAGATTCAATAATATAAGCAATGCTCTCTCCAGAGCTAATGTTTTCTCACAGTATTTAAACTGAACTAAACCAAAAACATAATTTTTTTAAAAAGTCAAGCCACATGCTAATAGTGCCCAAAATACTTTTAAAAAATCAGCTCCTATGTATGATTGAGGCAGAGATCTATACATTTAGGGACACAGATTCTGGCTGCCCAGCTACACTGTTTCTCTCCAACTAGGGAAGCAACTGCTCATTCCATCACTCCAACCAACGTCTGCCTAGCACCTTTCAGTGAATGCTGTGCTCTAGGCACCGAGCTAGGTTTTGGGGATGATGATGATGACGATTACTAACAAGCACTGAGAATTTACCATGTTCCAGGAACTGTACTAGGCATTTTACATGGTATTATTCATATTTTCATTTTACAGATGAAGAAACTGAGGCACAGATAGTTAAGTAACTTGTCTAAGTCATGTCAGGAATCAACCCAGGCAACCTGGTTAGAACACCCATGTTCTGAAATATACACTATATTGACTAATTAGAAATTATAAGAGATAGTTGGTACTGTCACACAGAGCTCAGAGACTACTGGGGAAAGACATATAATTCGGTATCCAAAGTATTCTGAGAGAAGGATATTAAGTATTCTCTGGCCTGAAGCGGATATCAAGGAAAACTTCTTAGAAAAGCTGTGCATTCCTCATCTGAAAAATCAGGATAAGACTGCTCACCCTTCAGTGATGTTGCAAGAATGAAATAGGAGAACTTAAGCAGGCGTAGCACAATGCCTAATAACTACTATTGTAATCATCTATCCTGTTTACTGGCCGGAGATCAACAAACTGGCCTGACAGGATGTAGCTTCTACTTCCTGATGTTCTTGCTAAAAAGACAGAGACAGGAAGGAAGTAAAAGCTGGGAGAAGACAAATAAATATTAACTCTTGCCTCAGCATAATCCACCACCACCACACTAAGTGACTGAAACAATTTCTTGGTATGTTTCACCTTTCATTGCCAAGACCTTCTACATTTGAGCCACTTTACTTTCAGAGCAAGGGTTCTTAAAAATTGGTTCATGGATAGCTTTTAAGGGTCTAGGAACTCCTGAAACAAATGCAAGATGGTGTGCATGGATAAATATGTTCTTTTTTTTCTGGAGGTAGAGTCTAACAGCCTTCTTCAGATTCTCAAAGGAAATCCCTAACACAACAGATTGGCAAATAGGAAAAAAACAGTCTATTAACCTTAATGTTCCTGTGAAAATTAAAATCCCTTTTGTCTATAAAATCTTCTTTTATAGTCTTCAAAATAAACTATTATTCAGAAGATCCTTTGCTTTATTTCATCTTTTAGGGATGGTTTCTAGCCTGCCATAAGCTTTTCAGGAATTAAGTCCGGAAATTACTTAATATTTATAATATTCTTTGATTTATTCAACCTGTACCAAAATTTTGCAGTGTCGGGCACTGTGTGCATTAATTTCTAGACATATCCAAATGAATAAGACACAGACCCCTACCCTGAAGGAGTTCAAATTTTTTTAAAAAAGGATATATTAAAAAAAAGATCACATTAAAATGTGGTGAGTACTATTCTAAAAGAATGAAGACTCTCTAAGTAGAAAGGAAAAAAGAACTAGCAATCAAGGTTTCAGGAAGGGTTTGACAAAGATGATATTTAAGCTGGGCCTGCCTTAAAGCGGGAATAAAGTTTACAAGGTAAAGGTGTGCTCCGACAAAGGGAAACAGTAACGTCACAGGCACAGAAGAATAAAAACTGGTGGCATGTTGAACTGAGAGGTAATAAGCCCACCCACCATATGGCTCGAGAAGAGGAATGAAACTGAAATGGCAGATTAAAGCATTATGTTGACCACTGAGAGAGGGGCCAAGAGCAAACACACAATATCTGTTCTAGGAGGTTTACTGTGGAAGTAGTGAAGACAAAAGAATGGTCAGGATGCCAAAAGAACACCACAAAGGAAAAGACTTTATGCCATACTCAGAAAAGTGAGATGGATCATGCTGGGGAGTTGGAGTCACTAAGGGATCCTGGTTGTACTTTCTGTATCAGGTGGAAGAAGGACAGTCTCAAGGAATGAAGGAGAGACTCAAAGCACACAGTTGATTAGGAGGTTATAGCAATGATCCAGGTTAAGAGGTAAAGGCTAATTCTAACACAGAAAAAGCAGAAAGGACAGGACTGATTTTAACAATACTGAACAAATTATTTTCTCTATATACTTATCAATAAGCTACGTCTCTCTATATGTATATACATATATATATATACACACACACATATGGGCTTCCTTGGTGGCTCAGATGGTAGAGCCCGCCCACAATGTATGAAAACACAGGTTCGATCCCTGGGTCAGGAAGATTCCCTGGAGAAGGGAATGGCAACCCACTCCAGTATTCTCGTCTGGAAATCTCATGGACGGAGGAACCTGGCAGGCTACATATAGCCCATGGGGTTTACAAAGTCAAACATGACTGAGCAACTAATGCACACACACACATATATATATGGTACCTATTTTATTGATATACATGGTATCTATTACATACCCAGTAGCTCAGTGGTAAAGTGCTGGAAAAGGGGGTTCGATCCCTGGGTTGGGAAGATCCCCTGGAGAAGGAAATAGCAACCCATTCCTGTACTCTTGTCTGGAAATCTCAAGGTCAGAGGAGGCTGGCAGGCTACAGTCCATGGGGTTGCAAAGAGTTGAACATGACTAAGCATCCACTCCCAGTTCAGTCATATAAGCTAAGCAGCAGGGGTTAACAGTGAACAAGCACACAGTCCCTACGATTAAGAAGCACACACTCTAGTGAGGTATCCAAATAAAACAGACAGTTATAATGAAGCATGGTAAATGCTATGACAAGTGTAAATTTTAAAACTATGTAAGATAAGCTCTTAAGTAAGATTTGGTAGGTATAGGGGTTGAGAGGTAAAGTAGTCAAGAGATGGCTTTCCCTTCCAGTGAAAATGTTATCTAAGGTAAGATCTGAAGGATGAGGAGGAGTTGATCAGGCAAAGGACAAGAAAAGGTAGGAAAGGTCTCAAGAAACATTTCAAAAATAAAAGAAGAAAAATGAGAAGATAAATCTCGGGTTTCTAGCTTGAGTTACAGGAAGTGGTGATGTCACTGAGAAAGGGAAATAAAAGACACTAGCACAGTGGTCAGGGCAAGCTTATGAAGTTATGTCCTACTGAATGATCAGATGAAAATACTAGTTGGGTAATGAAAAACACAGGTGTTCAGTTCAGGTGAGAGATCCAGGTATTAGATTACTGTGACAACTGCTTTCCCATAAGTTAAAAATATTATACTAATTTAAGCTGATTGATATAATTAAATTCCAATACAGCAAGTGCTGAAGGAATTGTATAAAAAATGTGAAGAAACAGCTGACAAAAAGTCATACTGCTTCAAGCTACCAATGTCCTATATTTTCAACTAGAAACAATTTGGTGAACTAGAGAAGAAAACAACATCTCATTTTCTGACTGATATCAAAGAACATTCTTTACCTAACCAACTCTTGAGGTTATATAAATTAATAGTTTTTTACATCTCCATTGATTTTCAATGCTCAAAACAAATTATTATTCTAAGAAACATATTTCTTTCTTCATTACGCTTTTCTATATTTTCCAAATTTTAATGACTATGTATTATAACCACCACTGGGGAAAAAAATCTTTTAAAGCAACGTATTCATTACACACTCATTACAATTTCATATTATGTATGTTGTTTATTTGCAGATTTGGTCCCTGGACTAAAATTAAGTATCTTCATCTGAAAACCAAATAAATAAGAAGGCAAATCTCTTGTCACATAACAATTTAGTAAAAGTCACAACAAAATCTGTTTAAATTCTTTTTTCCTGTTTAGTAGTTATACACATCACAGTCTGACATATTAATAAAAGATTTGATTCAAAGGCTATAGAGTAATACCACTGCACAGAAAGAACTGTTATTCACAGTAACAGAAGCCAAGCTTTATAATGTAATATCTCAAAGGTTTGGTGGAAGTGACCTAATACCATTTACCAAACTGAATTTTAACAAGTGTAATTTCAGCAGGGGTAAATGGCTCTTATTATGACATTACTGAAGTTGACAGATGATGGAAGTTTGCCTACACTGTAGTTCTCACCTAAAGTAAAAGCCTAGGGAAAATATTTTCCCAAGTGTCAAATCAAGTATAAATGTATTTCAGATTTATAAAATGTGACTATAATTTAAAACTTAATATGGTTTTGAGGCTCTATGATTTTCTTAATAAGACAGTCATAAAATGTTACGTATGTTCTTTTTTGTGATTAGCTGTAATTCACCATACAAGACTGACAGTACAACTTAACATTATGGTAACTAGAAGTAGTGAAAGCTCAGTTTATCAAAATGTAATTAATATTACAAAAGTTTGTACTAGCAAGAACATTTAATGTACAATGCTCTACTTCCTATTAAAACTCACTACAAAGATTTTCCATATGTAAAATAACTACTGTTGAAACCGAGCAAGCCCTAGAATATTGGGTTATGTGTCTATTTTCACAGGCTTGAGAGGCATAGATGACAAGTATTTTCAAATCTAGCTACCATTCAATGCACATTTCTCATAACACAAGCAAAAATGCTAATGGGCCACTTATAGACCATATGAAAATGCAGTCTATACACCAGTAAGACTAATCCAATGTTTATTTTTTTCAAACCGAAGTAAAAATGTTCTAAATCTTAATGAAAAGCTATATTATATAAGAGGAAAAATGCAGAACTAGAACTTATACAACCAGGTTTGGGTGCCAGTCAGCACTGTTGCTGACCTGATGTATGACTTTTTTTCCCAAAGAGTAAGAAAGAAATTGGATTATGTAATCTCCAAGGGTTTGTTTTTATTTGTGTTTTACTTTCTAGGATTCCAACAGTAGAAGCTTTATGTAATAGGCAAAGGCTCACTTTTTTGAGCTGGAAATGAGAATCTGATAGAATTCAGTAGAAGGCAGATATGTCAAAACTAAACACTCACATTTAAAAAAAGTGCCCAAGGGAGACAAGGCAGAGAAGTAGGTGGAGTGGAGTACATCTCTCTCCATGGATGCATCAGGAATACATCTTCAGATGCAGAAGATCTTGCAGAGCAATCAGCTGAGAGCTAGCAGGAGTCCCTGACCATCGGAAAGGAATACACAGATCCATGCAAAACATGGTAGAATGAAGGACGGAAGGGAAACAGAGGAAGATAATGAACAGGACCAATCTGTACCTGGGGGGCTGGGGAGCTGAACCAGGGTTGAGATCCCCACATCAGGGCAAGTGGTTGGGACAGAAGGGAAGCATTTGAGGCTGTTGGACAGGGAAGGTGATCTGTAACCGTCTGAATGGAGTGAGAATGACACAGACAATCTGTGCCATGGCCCTACATACCCTGGATGGGGATGCACGTCCACCAGAATGCATGGTGACTGGGAGATGGAGAATAGAGATGGGACAGCAATTCCAGGACAAGCACTGCTGTTGACCACAGGGAGATGGCCTGAGGAGATGAGGAAGAGGAGAGTGTGGCAGGGAATGTCTTTGGAGGAAAGCCAGGAAGCCATGGAGGGGGCATGATGCTACTGCTGAGTCACAGGGAGGGGATGGAGCCCATCACTGTAGCCTCTCTCTCTCCACATGCAAACACCGGCAGCTGACCAATAGAGACAGACCCCAGAGACGGTGGTCCTAACAGTGACAGACACACGGAGCCATAGAGAAGGACCAGCCAGAGAGGCCTTCGAACACCAGCTGGCAGAGGTTAGAAAAGGATTCTATGAGCAGCATATTTTCCATGCCTGTGGCCAACTGGCTTCACTGCACACCTGGCACCACTAGGGTCCCTGCAATCCAAGCAGCCGTGCCACCTCCACATTCGGTCCTCACTGGGGCAGAGTAGCCAGATGCTAGGAAAACACCCTAACAGTGCCATATCTCTTGAGCCCGTGGCTACTGGTGTCCATGAGCTGCCAGGGTTCCTGTGATCCAAACAGCCATGACATCTCCATGCCCATTCCTCACTGGGGCAGACCCGAGTCCTCCAGGGATGCCTCAGGAGCAAACTCCCATGGATGACCCACATGCAGAAGTAAGGATAAAACCACAATTGATAGTATCACCATACTATCTATGGTGAAACAGATCACCAGCCCAGGTGGGATGCATGAGACAAGTGCTCGGGCCTGGTGCACTGGGAAGACCCAGAGGAATCGGGTGGAGAGGGAGGTGGGAGGGGGGATCGGGATGGGGAATACGTGTAAATCTATGGCTGATTCATATCAATGTATGACAAAACCCACTGAAATGTTGTGAAGTAATTAGCCTCCAACTAATAAAAAAAAAAAAAAAAAACCACAATTGAGCTCCAGGACCAGAATGGCTAAAGAGGATCAAAAACCTTTCCACCAGCAGTATAAACTGCAGATAAGTCCACACGATCAACTGCGTAGACTCTGTGTCTATGGCATATATAAAAGGACAATGAGTGTTCCCACAAAAGAAAACGCCTAGCTCTAGCAGCTGTGGACACTGGAGGCAAGAACACACAGGAGCAGGGCCAGATTAGAGTCTGAGCTGTCCCCAAAACAGGTCAAAGCGATCTTGAGAAAGAAAGAGGAGCTGGTGGAATAGACTTTCCTGACTTCAGACTATACTACAAAGCTACAGCCATCAAGACAGTATGGTACTGGCACAAAAACAGAAATATAGACCAATGGAACAAGACAGAAAGCCCAGAAATAAACCCATGCGTCTATGGACACCTTATTTTTGACAAAGGAGGCAAGAATATACAATGGAGAACACAAGTCTCTTCAGTAAGTGGTGCTAAGAAAACTGGCAGCTACATGTAAAAGAATGAAATCAGAATACTTCCTAACACCATACACAAAGCTAAACTCAAAATGGATTAAAGACCTAAATTTAAGACCAAAAACTATAAAACTCTTAGAGGAAAACATAGGCAAAAGACTCTATGTCATAAATCATAGCAAGATCCTCTGTGACCCACCTCCTAGAGTAATGTAAATAACAACAAATATAAATAAGTGGGACCTAACTAAACTTAAAAGCTTCTGCACAACAAAGAAAACCATAAATAAGATGAAAAGACAACTCAGAATGGGAGAACTGCAAATGAAGCAAGTGACAAAGGATTAATCTCCAAAATATACAAGCAGCTCATGAAGCTCAATGTCAGAAAATCAAACAACCCAATCAAAAAATGGGAGGAAGACCTAAACAGACATTGCTCCAAAGAAGACATGCAGATGGCTAATAGACACTTGAAAAGATATTCAAAATTGTTTATTATTAGAGAAATGCCAAGTCAAAACTACAATGAGGTATCACCTCACTCTGGTCAGAATTGCCATCATCAAAATATCTGCAAAAAATAAATGCTAGAGAGGATGTGGAGAACAGGGAACCCTCTTGCACAGTGGTGGGAATATAAACTGATACAGCCACTATGGAGAACAGCATGGAGGTTTCTCAAGAAACTAGGAATAAAACTACCATAGGACCCAGCAATCCCACTTACTGGGCATATACCCTCAGAAAACCATAATTCTAAAAGACACATTTACCCCAATGTTCACTGCAGTACTATTTACAATAGCTAGGACATGGAAGCAACCCAGATGTCCATTGACAGATGAATGGATAAAGAAGCTGTGGTACATAGATATATAATGGAATATTAGCCATAAAAAGGAATGCGTTAAAGTCAGTTCTAATGAGGTGGATGAACCTAGAGCCTGTTATACAAAGTGAAGTTAAGTCAGAAAAAGGAAGACAAATACCATATATTATAGTATATATATGGACTCTAGAAACAGTACTGACAAACCTATTTGCAGACCAACAACAGAGATGCAAACACAGAGAACAGACTTGTGGACACAGTAGGGGAAGAAGAGGGTGGGACAAATTGAGAGAATAACATTGAAAGATATACATTAACAAATGTAAAACAGACAGCCAGTGGAAATTTGCTCTATGACACAGGGAGCTCCTCCCAGTGCTCTGTGACAACCTAGAGGGGTGGGATAGGGTTGAAGGTGGGAGGGAGGTCTAAGAGGGAGGGAACATATGTATATCTATGGCTGATTCATGTTGACGTATGGCAGAAACCAACACAACACTGTAAAGCAATTATTCTCCATTTAAAAATTTTTTAAAAATTTATAAAAGATAAAACTGAATGGAAAAATACTGTTTTTATTTAGTATTATGCTGAGTATTTGCTATGCATTTGAAAAACCAATGCTTTTAAAATATAATTATTTTCATCAATTAAAACAATTATTTATCAAATAGAAAACATTTTTTAAGACAGTACCCACACTAAGTTTATAAAATGTCAAGACGTACTGTTCAAAGAGGTAGATGATACTAAGGGCAATCATTGACATTACTGTGGATTTGAAGCTATGCTGCCTTCTATAGACATTCACTCCCTGAATTCACCCCTCCTTCTAGCAGAATTTTCGTCTGGGGATACGCCCTCCTCCATTTGGCCTCAGTGGCAAACTACCCCCACCTGTCCAGGAGACAGTTCACGACACATCAGCAAGCAGTATGTCCCTGGCCACTGACTGTTTCAGTATAATCCTACACCAGTCCAATCAGATCGACTCTGAGGGCTTTTGCAGGAACTGCCAGAAGACAGTAACCCCACTAGATTTGAAATAATAGGTACATGAAACTCAGATGTGCAATAACCCCCCTGACAGGATAATAGGAAAGTCTACCTGAGAATGGAACCACCTAGTGGAGGTGGAAACAGGAAATGGAGAGAGCAAGAGAACTGATTACATCATTTTAGCCCCAGTGCAAAGCTATGCTTTAAGCTACGCTTACTCCTTGGAAGGAAAGTTATGACCAACCTAGATAGCATATTAAAAAGCAGAGACATTACTTTGCCAACAAAAGTCCATCTAGTCAAGGCTACGGTTTTTCCAGTGGTCATGTATGGGTATGAGAGTTGGACTGTGAAGAAAGCTGAGCACCGAAGAATGGATGCTTTTGAACTGTAGTGTTGGAGAAGACTCTTGAGAGTTCCTTGGACTGCAAGGAGATCCAACCAGTCCATCCTAAAGGAGATCAGTCCTGGGTGTTCATTGGAAAGACTGATGCTGAAGCTGAAACTCCAATACTTGGCCACCTCAAGCAAAGAGTTGACTCATTGGAAAAGACCCTGATGCTGGGAGGGATTGGGGGCAGGAGAAGAAGGGGACGACAGAGGATGAGATAGCTGGATCACATCACCAACTCAATGGACCTGAGTTTGAGTAAACTCCGGGGGTTGGTGACGGACAGGGAGGCCTGATGTGCTGCGATTCATGGGGTCACAAAGAGTCAGACACGACTGAATGACTGAACTGAACTGAACTGAAGCTATCCCTACCTCTAAGAGGCCTTAGTGAATAAATTCACTCTCACTTATTCAGCCTGGGTTGAATTCTTTCTTGCAACTGAAAAGAATCATAACTTTCTCTACAATAATCTCAATGTAGTCTCATGGATGAGGAAAGATCTTTCCCAAGTTCTTGCCATATAGCCCGGCTGCATCATTTAATTCCCTTATGTCTCAGTATCATCAAGATAAAAGTATCAGTCATTATCTGCTTTAAAGTGTTGTGAAGGTTGAAAAAAAGTTTGTGTAAGTAAAATGACATTTAAATCCAACGCCCTATAGATGGAAAAGTGGTCTCACTTTTTAAAAAATTATAATTTTATTTATTTATTTTTTATTTTGGGCTATGATGGATCTTTTGTTGTTGCGCGGGCTTTTCTTTAGTTGAGGCAAGCAGGAGCCGGTCTCTAGTTGCAGTGCATGGGATTCTCATTTAGGTGGCATCTCTTGCTGTTGAGCAAAAGCTCTAGGGTAAGGGGGGCTTCAGGAGTTGCAGCCCATGGGCTCAGTAGTCGTAGCTCCCAGGGTGTAAAGCACAGGCTCTAAAGTTGTGGCACATGGGTTTTGTTGCTTTGCGGCATGTGGAGGTCTTTCCAGATCAGGGATTGAACCCATGTTTCCTGCATTAGCAGGCAGATTCTTTACCAACGAGCCACCAGGAAAGCACTCACTTTTTAAAAAGAAATTTTAGGAAGTCATTTTTACAATATGCATTACTATAAAAGTTTCTAGGGACAAGGAGATTAGGAAATACCAAGAGTACCTGCTATATTTAGATTCAAATCTAACTGTATTCAAGTCCATTTCTACACAGTACATGTGTAGAAAGAAAATTCAACACAGTACATATGAAAGAAAATTCAACTCCAAATCAAGTAGTCTTGAAATCAGGTATTAATTCTACCGCTTATAGGTTTGTATGACTTTCAGTCAAATAACCTAAGCATCTTAACTCTGTACCTGTAAAACAGTAATATCTATCTCGTTACAAAGTTTCTGTGAGGACCAAATGGGGCAACAGTTATAAAAGCTCTTGGCATGATGTCTACATACAAAATTCCTTCAATAAAATATATTAAATAATGTTTTCCTAACGTGTTATTCAAATACCTAAAGTTCGAGGGAAAATTATTTCGGGGAAACGGAGGGACAAAGTTAGGAGGTTGAGATTAACATATACACACTACTATACTTAAAATAGAAAAACAACAAGGACCTACTGTATAGCATAGGAAACTATACTCAATATTTTGTAATAACCTATAAGGGAAAAGAATTTGAAAAAGAACAAGTGTATGTATGTGTATATATATGTGTGTGTATATATAAAAGGAATATATATATATATAAAAGGAAAGACAGTGAAAGTGAAGTTGCTCAGTAGTGTACGATTCTGCAACCCCAGAGACTACAGTAGCCTTCCAGGCTCCTCCGTCCATGGAATTTTCCAGGCAAGAGTACTGGAGTGGGTTGCCATTTCCTTCTCCATAAAAAAGGAATATATATATATATATATATATAAAAGGAATCATTTTGCTATACACCTCAAACTAATACAACATTGTAAATCAACCACCATACTTTAAAAAAAAAAACAAATAAATTTTTAGGATATACTTATTTCACTGTCCATAATCAAATAGTACCTTATAGTTGATGGAAGGCCATTATTTATTTGGAAGTGACTTTCTTTATTCAGTGCTACACAAGAAAATAGTACATCCTGAAATTAAAGGTTGCCTTAGATTTAATAAGGTACACTGATTCCCATTTTAAGAACTATAGTACTTAACCAAATAAATTAGTATTTACCAAGATTTACATTAGAAACAGAAAAGAGTGTGTGTGTACTTATATAGTCAGGTATAATTTTACTTTACGTACCTCTGTAGGTCAACTATTTCATTGTTAAGGGTATCTAGCTCCTTAATAGCAGAGAAATCTGCAACAGGACTTGATCCTATGATGTTCTAAAAACAAAGAGTTCACAATTACAACATTATTACTATAAAATTGCATGTGGAAAAGCATTAAAAATCTTTAAAAGTACTATATGGATACATGTTTTATGGTATTACTAACACTTTTAATTCACTTAAGAAAACTATCACTATCTAGTGTAATTTCACACACATACATACAGAGTTATATACTAAGATATATTCCCTTAAACTCTCTAAAAGCTGTTGTTCTAAATATATACCACCACTTGAGATCTCAATGTCTTCATCACTTGATCTTAGCCTGTCTAGAACACTGCAATAAAGAAGATAACAGATTTATAAACTAATTCCTCCACTGAAGCATAAATTTCTTGGGGAGATGAATGGTGATTTATTTGTATCAAATAAATGATGGTTGATTTTATTTAATTAAACAAATATTTACTTTCATTAAATACTTTCAGTGTCTCCTCTATTTAAACTAAAGCCAACCACCCAGCATATTCCACAGTAAATATTAATATCACCATACATGAAACTATCTTCATATGATATCATTTACATAAGATTTTCTTTTGATAATGAAGATATCAGAATTAGTCTCTGAATGGTATTTGTATTTAGAAAACCCAGCTGATTTATTCTGGGTCCTGCTATTTTACTAGCTGCATGATTTCACTGTGAAACAGGGAAATAATCTCTCGCCTGCCCACTTCAAAAATTAAATATTGCATATGAAGTAACTCTACAAACTTCATGATATTTTATAAATATAAGCTATTATAATTAACTTCCTCAACAGAAAATGCTCTTTAAATTTCTCTCTTTAGAGAGAAAGCCTTGCAATGACTTGCTTCCACTCTGGCTGAATTTCCTTTGTGAACCACATTTTTGTCGCCTTACATAACCGGCTGAAGTCAGGGAAAAAAGATAATTGTTCCTTCAAACACTTGACCTACACCCTGTGCTACAAGCAGATTGACAAATAACGGGATGATCACCATTAGGAAATGTTAAAACCAAGATTTAAACAGGTAGAACTAAGATATATTGAGGACCTTATTAGCAGAAGATAAAATTATGTTCTAAAAGGTGAACTATTATACTTATGCTGCTATGAACATAATGTATGTCACCAACTTGCACAACAGAAGAAGAAATCTGGAAGTTCACAATATCCTATCTGCTCATAATTATAAAGGTTTACAAATAACTTAGGTATTAATCTGAAAACAGTAGCGCTGTAGGTGAGGCAGGTATTATTATAAATCTCATTTTAGAATTAAGGAAACATACTAAAGGACTTGCTTAAAGTTGAGCCCAGCTAATAAGGCAATATTGTCAGGAGACTTCTAATTAAATTCAAGTGCTATTTCACATTATGCCCCTCAGCACCTGCAAACTAAGACCATTTAAATAAAACTATTACCCTAAAAGCCAACTCAATGAACAGATACATCCATAAAATGTGGCAAATAATCATTTCTATACTTCTTTACGCTACACTGCATAACAGTCCTCATGTGCTTTGTTTTGATTATCAACACCAAAATTAGGATCAATTAGGATTCAATTAATGCTAGTCTCAATTTTATATTAATTACAGATCTATACCAAATATGCCTCTTACAATGTTTTACTACATGTTTCACTAATACACAGACCCTTATCATTCCATATTAAATTAGAAATTTTAAAGTGAGTTTCCAAATGTGACAAGTATTTACCAGAATTTTAACTTATGAGCTAAGCCTGGCCAGACAATTTAAAAGGTGAACAAAATGAAAAATAAGCACTTAGTCTCACTTTCATCACCAAGAGTAACTTATACATCACCTAAAAGCTACTGAGAACTTTGCTATCAGAGGTGCAAGCAAACCAAGAAACTCATGACTCCCACACCTCTTCTTGTCACTCTAACTCAAAAAAGTGACTCACATTTGACAGTCTTTCACTATTAAAAATATCATCAGAGTGAGATAAGTAAGTTTAACGTCAAGCAAGTTATAAAGTGATACCACAGATGACTCCAGAATGAAGATTACTGTACTTAGTTGGCACAGATTAGTGTGCTTGTGTGCCTCAATTACTGACACAAAAATTAAACTCCCATTCCAGAGCAATAAAATGACATTCAATCAGGAAGCATGGAAAGGTACAGCTAACAGCATATAAGGCACAGGAAGAAAAACGTACTTTTTTATGTTCCCTAGTCACAGAATACTTTCTCTCACCCTGTTTTCTGCATTACAGAAAAGTTCCACTTTGGTGATTCTAAGTGGATCAGAAAGCCTAAGGAAGGCAAGTTAAAACACACACAAGGACCAAGTGATAGACACGTGACAAAAGCATGCTGTTTAGGTATTTTCTCTGCATCAACTTAGCTGCATAAAAAAACCTCTAATTTCAAAATGTATCTTGTAAACCAAAAACTGTAATGCTAAAAAAGGCATAAAGTAAAGCTCTAACCTTGAGAGAGTAGAGTTAAGAAACTGACAGTACAAGAAAGGCGAAAAGCAGAGTGCTGCAGAATGGAAAAAATAGTCCAAACTAGAAAAAACACAGAAAGGAAAGCAACGTTCAAAAAAGGATTAGTCAAAGCTGCAAAAATGCAGTTCTAAAAAAATTAGATTATAAAGAGAAAATAGATTATTTGAACGACAAAACAAATGCAAATTTTAATTTTTAAGGTTAAAATTACTGGTTATAGGTAAGACAACAGTGATAAAATCCCATTTTAATGAATACTGATATCTCACATAGAAGTACCTATGCTCTAGTGAATGGACTTTACTAAATCTACTAAACTGAAAATTCTGTACAGCAGACACAACTCAAAGTGTCTACTAATTAGAGCCTTTGATGAACAAACATAATTTGCTTCAGAAAGTTCTGCTGTATGTGTTTTTTGTGTTGGTGGTAGATTCAGTGGGTATAAAATGAAGGGGGCAAGGGAAAAAAACAGTCTCTATAGGTGAAAGAAGATGAAACAACACAACATTCCATAACTGAGGTATAGTTATAGCAGGGGGCATAAATACAAGTGTGTAATCTTTATCTTTCCAGGTGGCATCACTTTTAGCCTTCTCTACAATTTAGGGAATCCATGTCCTACATGAAAATGAATCTCAAAAATTCACAAAATGCTCCTCCCCAAACACTGACAAAGCAGATTATCAAATAGTTACTTTACTTGAAAATAAGAATAAAAATTCTTACACATAACTTCTATACTGAGTGGCTATAAATTTCTGTTTAGTTGAGTTAGAGAAAATAATCCAATTTTGACTTAATCAATTTGTTAAAATGGGATTTTTTAACCTATGCAACAAAATTAATGCAAAACCAAAATAGTCTACTGACATTTTAAAGAGAACTCTCCTCATATCAAATACGTGACAACTCCTTATATATATAACTTTAAATAAGAATCACCACAGTCATGGTTACTTTGTAGGTCACAAGAAATTTAAAGATACGAAGTACATAGTTTTAAGGCAAATAGCCACTAGAGTAGGCAGGCTCTTTTAAAGCTCTATTACAAGGCCAAGGTATTATAAACCACAATATTAGGAAGTGTTTCTAGATGAGAAAAGAAAAATCAAGATACAATATTACTAAAACATGTAGTTCTGAAAATCCCCACTGCTGGCCAGAACCAAAAGTACCTAAAACCTGTTTCTAACTGTTCAGATATGAAATGTGGTTGTATGTTCAGGAACAGAGGTCATCCATATGGCAAAAGCCACACAGGTTTTTCCTCAAAAAGTTTTTCTTTTCTTTTTATGTAAAATCAACAAGTAATCATAATCTCTTAGGTTTTGTTTTCAACTTTGTATTGCTTTCTCCAAGTGTGAATTATCAAATGAAACATAATAATTTAATTCTTATAGATTTCATTTAAAATCAACACTCTATTAATAAAAATTAATTCACAAATCCACAAGGGGAAAAACAAGATCAAATTTTTCCAATTTTCAGACTGGAAAACATAGTTTGCAATACGTGTAATGAATGGCGGGAAAAATGAGCTATAGCCCAAGGGTATCATACAAGGCACTGAACATATTTATAGGTACAAATTAAACTACAAACACTATACCGCTCTGTTTCTAGCCAGATACATTTTCTCCACTATTCCATACAAACTGAGTTTGTCATCTGACACAGCATTTGCTTCTTTCTATTAACTGTATTAAGGTTTTACGTTGTCTTACCTTTTGTAAAGTGGCCCTATCTGATGGTGGGATCATCTCAGGAGTAAGAATGTGAGGAGGATCAATGCCCTTTATTAACTTCTGATTGATTAAGTGAAAAGCCAAGGCAAATTGATCTTTTGAAAGCTTCCCACAGTTCTTTGTGTCACATAATGCCCTGTGCAAATAAACAAAATGAACAGTATATAAATGCCACAACTAACATTCTAAAAATCCAGGGGAAAATTAATATGACTATGTAGCTCTAAAATCATCATCATTTGAATTAAAAAAGAAAGTCACACCAACTCATGGCTAGCCCCAAACTCACTAACATGTTAGAAGAGAGATACTAGCTGTTAATAAAATGGTAAGAAAAAGAGAACCATTCACCCTGGTGCTGAGCGGGGGGGGATCTATAATTCGGGTTTGCTCTGTGCTTTCTTACTGATTTCCAGAATCACTACAGAGTAAAAGTTGTGGTGCGCCAATATTCTCTGCTCCCAACATTTTAAACATTAAAAGATGTCAAATGAAACCTCAAGTTTCGACAAATTTGGTTCGTTCATGGCATTAGAATGATTATAAAACAAGCAGAATACCCTGTGTCAGCTTGTTTCCTGCAACTTTTGAAGTAGGAGGATATAAGGATCCCCAAGTCAAAGAAAAACAACAGCTGCAAATGGAGATCACGTGTGGAAAGGAAGCAGCAATCTGGAAACCTTTACAAAATCACTTGAAGAGAAACAGCAATGTTTTATTCTATTTGCTTTCTCCTTTTTCTATTTTTTTAAACTCAGCTTTCTAAAGTTCTGACCTGAGAGATTCACCGAAAACCAATGTGGCCTGACAAAAAGACTACAGACTACGGTGTCAAAGAAACCTTGAATTCCACTTTTCTACTATTTCTTCTTGTGACATTGGCTGTATTTTTTAACCTCTCGAAGTCTAAGTTTCTTCACCTACAAAGTGGAGATAACATCCATCTTGCAAAGTTACTGTGAGAATTAAAGACAAAATACATAAGAAGTTTGGGCAAAATGGGAAACCCATGACAGCTGCCATTTATTCCGTATAGTGCCTAGCCTAGGCACTAGAAAGTGGAAGCTACCATTAGTTATACATATATTTAATCTTTTCCAGTCTTGAGTTCTTATTCTTTTAAGGCAGATCTACAGTCCTTTGTTCTTTTCTGTGTTCCTCTTTGCAGCTATGTGGTACCATTTTTGATGTCTGCCCCTTGAAACCTCATGATAACTAACCTCAGTATAATGAGACAGATTAGCAGGCAGGCACACTATAAAGCATTTTCATTATATATTACCTCACTTAATGTGAAATTCACTAAAGACGCTAAAGTTTGTCACTTTTAAGGACCAAGTGTGCAGTTCCCATGTAAAGGTATAAGTATACATATACCCTACAGAATTATACAATAATGCTTTCAAGATTCTGCTTTTTAATACTGTTTAAATTTCAGAATTTTGGATTCTCCTTTAAAAGCTGAAGTTTAATAGTTGATATAAATCAATGCTGGATTTTAACATTCTAATAACTGACACTGTCAACCTAATAAAATTATAGGTAACCTATCCGCAAGTTTTTGTCCACTGCTCAGAAGAAATCATCAAGAGGGAGGGGATATATGTATAATTATGGCTGATTTGCATTGTCCTACAGCAGAAACCAATACAACACTGTAAAGCAATTCTCCAATTAAAAAATAAATTTATTAATAAAAAAATCATCAGACAAAAGTTTCACTATAAAGTTCTAAAACAAAAACTGTCCTACTTACTAATGCCTAAAAATATTACAAAAGTAGAGCTGATACAAAACCATTATTTGTTTTTTAAATCAGCTTAAACTCTTACCAAATATGGGCAAGTAAGGCAGAAGGTAAGCCTGTCTTCAGGAAGATTTCACGGACTTCCAATCCTGACACAAATCCATCCATATCTTTATCAGTTTTCAAGAAGATTTCATCATATTTAGCTTTTTCTGCAGGGGATACAATCCACTACAGGAAAAAAAAAATACATATATATATATATTTCTGCCAAAATGAAACAAACTTTCAAGTGTCCCCTTTCAAGTCATGACAGTATCTGTCACAAATTCTCAGCAACTCTATCCCACTAACTATAGCAACAGTGTGTCACTTCCATCACACCCCAACTGAAATGCTGTGATGAAGAGAAAATTACAGAAAAAAAATATAGGTTAGCTACAGGGCCTATATTTACAGATGCCCATTTTATTTTTTTTAAATAATGTGTGAATTCAAGCACAGTTAACTCTTGACTTATGAATGACCACATTAATAGACGTAACTGGGAGAGTCTGTATAAATAAAAGACTCAGAAAATTCTAAATCTCCATTTTTTTACAGTTACATTCTGAATTCTTAACTGTAGCCAAACAGTTAAGAATCAGGGGGCTGATTTGCATATTCTGTCATTATTTTCCTTCACTCAACCTAATAAGAAGCTGGTTACAGGAAAAGGCCTTGGACAACACAAAATTGGATAATTTGACCCCAAAGAATCAAGAGTTAACTTGAGATTAAACAAACAAAACATCTATTAACTATGCCAGGGCAAGCATGCCAGATTAACACAGTGTATCTTCTATCTCCAACTTGAATTCCAGGTAGATCAAGGCAAAGCCAACGAAACATCCATATGACTTAAGTAAGGCCATACAGGAGAGGATTATCTGTCTTCTCTAGGACATCACATTAGACAAGCTCAAAGGAGGGAGCCCTGAAGTTTGATCCCTTTGATTGTTCCTCCTATCTTCATCAAGCGATCAGTTGTTAAATGCCATGCACTTTGTTTTTTTAAAAAAGTCCTTTAACAATGATAAATCTATACCTGTCTTAACGGTGCTTTGGTAGGTAAAATGCCTACTGGTGGGAAGGAGTGGTAAGGTTCCTTGGCTGATGCTGAAGAGGGGATCAACCGCATAGGGCCTGATATACTGACCGTTTTCCTCTTAGAAGGTGGCACCAAGGCTGGAGGCAAGGACATTGGCACAGGTTCTTTCTCCAGTGCGCAGTATACCAAAAACATGGCCTTCAAAACAGATGAACCAGAGTCATATATATTAAAATCACTTAACAAAATCCACCCACGAATTAATTTCTGTTCAACAAAAAAGCATCTTCAAGCTGCCTCAAATCCTTTTATTAAGAAATTAAGCTGGGAAGGAAAGAAAGAGGAAAAAAGGGAGAGATGAAAGGAAGGAGGGATAAAAGGAAATAAATTAAAACTAAGCAACTTTTAGGAAGATATTCTAAGCAGTAAAAACTCAGACACACCCCCTTCAACTAAAAGTCTTGTAATGTCAAATGAAAACAACCTGGGGAAAAAAATATTTGCAAAGAAAGAACTAACTTCTCAATATATAAAGAATTCCTACAAATTAACAGAAAAAAACCATAAAATCCAATAGGAAAACGGATTAACAGGATTAACAGATACTTCATAGAAAAGTAAATACTACAAATGGCCCATCCTTTAACTTATAAAAATACGCTCACTTTCATTCACAAGAAAACAGAAAGTTAAAACTATATGAAAACACCCTTTCCCATCTATCAGCAAAATCATAACACAATTTTGTTAGCTACAATGGGCAAACAGACACTCTCGTACATGGCTAGTGAAAGCTCACACTAGTACGAAGTCTACTGTAAGGCATTTTGGCAACATCTACCAAAATACTGACTTCCCTTTTGGCTCAGCAATCTGGTATCTGGGAATCTATCCTTACATATTCTCTACTTATCTTCACAGGAAAGGCTGTATCAAACAGGCTATTAATTAAAGAACTGTTTGTATCAGCACTTAAATACTTAAACAGAAGACTGGTTTAAAAGACTGGTATATCCATACAATGAAATACTATCAAACAAACCCTAAAAAAACAAAAAACACCAAACCCCTGGGAAATATTCTGTATCTTAACTGCAGTGGTACCTTCACAAAAATATACAATTGTCAAAACTCATCAAATTGTATATTTAAATTGAATGCAATTCATTGTACGTAAAGTAGTCCTCAATAAAGCTGATCAGAAAAAAAGAATCATGGAGCACTCTGTGTGAAAAGATATCCAAAATACAATGCTAACATGAAAAAAAGTATAGTGTTGAACAGTGGGTATGTATAATAGTGTATAATCTTTGCAGTAACAGGATAATAGTTACTCAAATTTGTCTCAGTTTGCATTAAGAAATTCTAGGGGGATCAACAAAGGCAGGATAAATAAGAATATATAGAGTAGGTGTAAATGGAACAGTTGAGGGCAAGGATGAGACTGATTTTTTCCACTGAATATCCTTTTATATTGAATGGATTTATGAACCATGAAATATTTTACCTATTAAAAGTTATTTTTAATTATAAAATTAAAAAAAAACCCACAAACTTTCTATTTTCAAAAGCTTAAAACGCCAGAAACAAAACAATCTGGCTAGCACATACTTCCAACCAAATTCACAATATATGTGAATATATTAGCTTGGCACTGAGTTAAAAGAAGTGAATAACATGCACATTAAAGGTCAGCATTCCTCTTGTACAGATGGGAGTCATTTCCTGGAAAAGTGGACACTTGAAGCAAAAAAGCTTACGTCAGCCATCTGCTGCCAATAGACAACACATTTTTTTAAAGTTAAAAAAAGTATTGCTAAGTTCATGTTGCCTTGAAAATAGTTTTCCTGACAACTAAAGTAAAAAATTTTTCCACCAAATAGAAAAAGTGAACAGTATGCTGTTATGATTATGTTTGATTTTCTATTATATCGTACTTTATCTTAATCAAAGTGTATCATTGAAACAAACACGGCAACTGAATCAAATGATGTACACTTGTCAAAAACAAAAAACCCCACACACACAAAAAAACAAAACCTCCTTTCCCCAAAATCTGGCCAGCAACTAATTTTTAAACTGAAAAGTTCTTGGTACTAGCAAATGCATTTGCACAGCTAGAGATGGACAACTAAGAAGCATTTCAAACATCTTTTTGATGATTTCAAGGTAAAAGCATCAAAAATAAACCTAAGCTTACTCAGAGATATAGACAACAGGAAAAGAGGGTACTTTGTTTCACTGCTGCAGTCAATTACCACTAGTGGCTCACTTTCTTTGATTTTTTTCATCCTCTATGCTTTTAGGGGGTATTTCTCAAATTTTAGTGGCCATCAGAAACACACCTGGAGCGTTTGTTAAAACACAGGTTTTTCAAACCAACCCCAGTGATTCTTATTCAATTAGTCTGAGGTTAACACCTGAGAATTTGCATTTCTAGTAATTTTACTGGTGACACATGTTTTTTATGGGAGACCATACTTTGAGAATCAGTATTTTAGGAGTTTCCTGAGGAGTTCTGTTTGTTCATTGGTTTACTCAATCAGCTGAACTGCCAACATCTAATAACAGCAATCTAGGATGAAAACGTCAGGTGTTTTTTAATGTCTTCCAAGTAATACATGCTTCCCTCATCAATTTAGTTCAATAAATCATTTACTGAAAAATTTCTTGCCACCAGACACTGTGCTAGGCATTACAAATACAAAAGTGAAGGGATCTCTCATTTTAACAATCCAACAGAAGAAGGAGCAAACATGTGAAAAGTAAATTTCAATGCAATGTGAACAAGTTGAGAAAGATTCTTAATAACTCTCTAAGTCCCAAAAACTTCATATAATCCAACAAATAACACGGACAAAAATTTCACCACTTGCAGTCTAAGAACTTATCTAACAGAAAAATTTAAGGCTTTAAGAATGTAAAAATGAATAAACAGATAGGAAGACAGAATATAAGATAAAAGGGTCATGAGTCTCTCTCTCCAAGGAGGAGAGAAGGATAAGGGGGAAATTACAGTAGAGAAACTTGACAAACACAGCCTTAACCAAGTGATGAAGGTTAATATTACCAGTGATGTTATGTGGACATCATGTACCCCATGCCCCACTTGCCAATAAAAGTGATGAGAAAGGTATTCTACATCTGTGGTATTCTTTTCAAAAACTCATACCCTCAGGCTAATTATGAGAAAAACACATATTTCTAGGTTGGAAGACATTCCACAGGATACCTAGCTAGTACACTTAGATACTGTTAAAAGTTATAGGAAAAAAGGAAACACTGATAAACTATCAAAGACCAGAGAGACTGAGAAGATATGGCAATGAAATGTAGTGTGGCAGCCTAGACGGGATCCAAGGACTGAAAGGAAACACTGGTGAAATGCAAATAAAGTCTAGAGTTCAATTAACAGTAATGTACCAATGTTGGTTTTAGTTTTGATATAAGTACCATGACAGTGTAATACGTTAATATTATAAGAGAAGTGAGGTGAGGGACATTGAGGAATTCTCTGTATTATCTGCAACTTTTCTATAAATTTAAAGCCATTCTAAAATTTAACAAACATAAAAACAGAATCAAAATCAGCATGATCTAGAAGGCCCAGGTTCAGCTCTGGCCCTGTCACTAACCGATCTGCTTGAAGGCGCTAATTTACAGGATCTTGTTCAACTCTAAAATCTATGATAAAGCATAAGCTCATTTACCAAATATTAAATTATTAAACTTAAGGGTCTTCACTTTAAATTTAAAAGCCATGGTTTCAGACTCAATAAAACAAAGAAGTATTTCACAGAATAGGACTGCGCACTGATAGAACTCATTCCAACAAAGGGAACAATAAACTTTAACATAATTATCAGCCATTTCCCAATATCATAATTTTTTATTTATTTTTGGTTGGGCTGGATCTTTTGCAGCACATGGGCTCAGTAAGTGCAGCATGTGGGCTCTAGGGCACACGGACTTCAGGATTTGTGGCACACAGGCTCAGTGGTTGCAGCTCATGGGTTCTAGAGTGTGGGCTCAGTAGCAAGACCCAACTGTAGCACCTGGGTTTAGTTACTCTGCGACATGTGGAATCTTCTTGGACAAGGGATCAAACACGTGTTGTCCCCTATATTGGCAGGCAGGTTCTTACTCTCTGTACCACAAGGGAAGCTCCCACAACTTTATATATTATGGTATTTTGAGTTTTCAAACAGATACCAGAGAGGAAAATTTGACTCTTTCACAAAATGTCCCCTTAAGGCCGTATCAGACATATTCTCATCAGCTAAGTAAGTCAGAAGTAAAACTCAGGAAGATGTACTTCCAATATCCTTATACTCTAGTCATATAATTCATTCATGAGCAAACAGAATACTGATAATAGTCATGGACATTAAAAAAATTTTTCATTCAAGGATGTAGAAATTATTTTTTGCCATCTTATTTTTGTGTGTATACATACACACATGACTGCAGTCACCGTCAGCAATTATCTTGCAGCCTGGCACTTCAGCCATGAAATGAAGAGACACTTGCTCCGTGGAAGGAAAGCTATGATAAACCCAGACAGTGTATTGAAAGGCAAAGACATCACTTTGCAGACAAAGGTCCACATAGTCAAAGCTGTGGTTTTTCTAGTAGTCAGCGATGGATGTGAGAGTTGGTCCATAAAAACGGCGAGGCACTGAAGAACTGATGCCTTCGAACTGTGGTGCTGGAGAAGACTCTCAAGAGTCCCTGGGACCGCAAGGGGACCCCACCAGCCCGTCCTAAAGGGGATCAAGCCTCAACAGTCACTAGAGGAACTGGGGGGTGCTGAAGCTGAAGCTACAGTACTTGGGCCACCTGATGTGAAGAGTATCCTGCTGCTGGGAAAGATTAAAGGCGAAAGAAGGTGGCGGTAGAGGATGAGCTGGCCAGAGAGCATCATCAACTCAATGGACATGAATCTGAACAAACTCTGGGAGATAGTGAAGGACAGGGAAGCCTGGTGTGCTGTAGTTCATGGGGTTGCAAAGGATCAGACATGATTTAGCAACTCGACAACAACAATACGTACATACCCATCTCAAAAGTCATTTTATGAACTACAGAAATAACCCCTGAAAGTAGTTTACAAAGTCATTTTAATTGTGGCCAGAACACCCAAGGCATGCCAAGGCCTAATCTTTACAAATTTAGTTAAAATAAAAAAAGAAAAACTCCACCAAGATACTCTAGATTCTGGGTTTTTAACTAAAGCACTAGATTTCAGAGAATATGAAAAGCATTTACATTTGAAAAGAAATAAGTACTGTTGATTAAAGGTTCATATACAACAGAAGTTATAAGTTAGAATATCTCACTATCTTCAACTTTATTTATTCTAATTAAAAAAGTAAACCAACCCAAAAATCCCACCTATGCTATAAAAGGAAAGAAAGAATTTGGTTTGGTTAAGAATTTTAAAGATTAAAGTCTTGAACATAAAGACTCGGGTTCAACCAGATTTTGGTTCATTAATGAAATAAGAAGTTATTGTTTTTAAAAATCCATATTGTAATTCAACAAACCAAATCAGAATTTCTTATGAACTTCATTTTCCCATTCAAAAAATAAACACACACTTTGGCTTTGGGACAATTGCCTGCATGTGGCCACACGTGTAGGAGAAAAGCACTCCAGTCTGCACCCTTACATCTGAGCAGGGGCCGTGCAGACTTTTATCTGGGATGGTTTTTGCTTAAATAGCAGCACAGAGCCTTCCTTTTCAGAACACTCTCACGTGGTTTACTCTCTACTTTCCCAGGGTTTGCCAAAGATAGTTGTGTCTAGGTTGCATTAGGAAGACTTGGTAACAGGGCTCTCAGGACCTCTGTGCTCTGTTCCTGCTTGGGCACCCAGCGAGGAAGAGAAGACAAGATGTTGGAATAGAAGAGCTTGAGCTTACTCCTCCACAAGAATATCAACATGAACAATCATCAATAAAAAAGACTGGAACATACCAAAAATAATATTCTACATCCAAAGACAAAAAGGAAATCACAAGATAGTAGGAGGGGCACATCTGCTATATAACCAAATCCCACACCTCTGGATGGGAGACTCACAAACTGAATATAATCATATAGCAGATCTGCCAAAGAGAGAGAGCTCTGAGCCCCACATCAAGATCCCTGGTCTGTGGGTCTGGCATCAGTAGCAAGAGTCCCCAGAGCCCCTGACTTAGAAGGTCAGTGATCTTACTCTATAGGACTGGGGGAAACACAGACTACACTCTCAGAGGGTGCACCCAAGGTCTCATGTGCACCAGGAACCAAGGAAAAGCAGTAAATTCATAGAAGCCTAGGCCAGACCTACCTGTTGGTCTTGGAGGGTTTCCCACCGAGGTAGGGGGTGTGTGTGGCTCTCTCTTAGAACGAAAAAGCTAGTTTCAAATACATCCAGAAGATATCTTGCTTGGGACATTAGCACCAAGACCTGACTGAGCCAATAGCCTGTAGGCTCCAGTGTTGGGATACCTCAGGCCAAACAACCAACAGGGCAGGAACACAGTCCCATCCATCAAAAGATAGGCTGCCTAAAGACTTCCTGAGACCACAACCACCTCTAGACACACTCCTTGGCATGGCACTGTACACCAAAGAACCAAGATCCAATTCCACCCATCAGTGGGCAGAAACCTGCCCCTAACCACCAGGAAGCTAGACCAGCCTCACCCAACAGGGGGAAAACACCGGAAGCAAGAAATATACAGTGCCACAGCCTACACAACTGAGTCTGCAAACACAGGTCAGAACTTACCCTGGGACCAACTGATCCCTGGTCACTGGGTGATGAGAGGGGAGTATACGGCTGGTACACAAAGGACATCCTCTACAGAAGGCCACGTCTCCAATGTCGAGAAACATAACTAACTTTCCACATACATAAAAATACAAATGGAATTTTAGACAAAAGGAGATGGCAGAGGATTATGTTCCAGACAAAGGAACAAGATAAAACCCCACAAAAACAACTAAGTGACATGGAGATAGGCAATCTACCCAATAGAGAGTTCAGAGTAATGATCGTAAAGATGATCCAAGAACCTGGGAAAAGAATTCAAGCATAAAGCAAGAAGTTACAATAAGTTTTTAACAAATAATTAGAAAAAATGAAGAACAACCAAAGATAGTTGAAGAATACAATAACTGAAATAAAAAATAAACTAGAAGGAATCAACATAAGAATAAATGAGAATGGATAAGGGAGCTGAAAGAGTACTGGAAATCACTGCCATGGAACAAAATAAAGAAAAAAAGACGGAAAAGAAAAGAGGACAGTTTAAGAAACCTCTGGGACAATGTCAATCACAGCAACTTTGCATTATAGGGGTCCCAGAAGGAGAAGAGAGAGAAAGGGCCTGAGAAGATAATACTTACAGAGATGACAGCTGAAAACTCCCCTAACATGGGAAAGGAAGCTGTCACCCAAGTCCAGGAAGCACAGAGAGTACCATACCGCATCAACCCAAGGAGGAACATGCTGAGACATAGTAATCAAACTGACAAAAATTAAAGAGAAAGAAAAAAATATTAAAACTAACAGGTGAAAAGCAACAAATAACATACAAGCTATCTCCATAAAGTTATCAGCTGAGTTTTCAGTAGAAACTTTACAGACAGAAGAGAGTGGCATGATACATTTAAAGATAAAAGGGAAAAGCCTACAACCAAGAATACTCTGCTCAGCAAGGCTCTTGTTCAGATTTGATGGAGAAATCAAAAGCTTTACAGACAAGCAAAAGCAAAAAAGAATTCAGTACCACCAAACCAGCATTATGACAAATGCTAAAGGAACTTCTCTAGGTGGATAAGAAAAGGCCACAATGAGAAACAAGAAAATTACGAAATGGGAAAGCTCACTGGTAAAGGCAAACCTAGAGTAAAGGTGGGAAATCATTCACACACAAATATGGTATCTAAACCAAAAATCAGGATGAGAATACAAAGGCAAGGTATCTGAAATGCATTTGAACTATAGAGATCACCAACTTAAAACCACCATGGAAATATATATAGACTGCTGTATCAAAACCTTGTGGGAACTGCAAATCAAAAAATCTATAATACATATATACACAAACAAAAAAAGGAATCCAAACACAACACTAAAGAAAGTCATCAAATCACAAGTGAACAAAAGAGGAAAGGAAGAAAAAGACCTACAAAGACAAATTCAAAACAATTAATAAAACAGCAATAAGAACATACATATCAATAATTACCTTAAATGAAAATAGATTAAATGTTCCATCCAAAAGACACAGACTGACTGAATGGATACAAAAACAAGATCCATATATACGCTGTCTACAAGAGATTCGCTTCAGATCTAGAGACACATACAGACTGAAAGTGAGAGAATGAAAAAAGGTCTTCCATGCCAAATGGGTATCAGAAGAAAGCTGCAGTACCAATACTCAAATCAGATAAAACAGACTTCAAAATAAAGACTGTTATAAGAGACAACAAAGGACACTACGTAATGATCAAGGGATCAAGGAGATACAACTGTAAATATAAATGCACCCAACATAGGAGCATGTCAATATATATAGTAAATGTTAACAGACATAAAAGGAGAAACTGACAGTAACACAGTAATGGTAGGGAATTTTAACACCCTACTTACATCAATGGACAGATCATCCAGACAAAAAATCAGTAAGGAAACACAGGACTTAAATGGCACATTAGAACAGATGGAACTAATATTAATAGAGCATTCCATCTGAAAGCAGCAGAATACAACATTCTTTTCAAGTGCACATGGAACATTCTCCAGGATAGAACACATGCTGAGCCATAAAGTAAGCCTCAGTAAATTTGAGAAAATTGCAATTTTATCAGGTATGTTTTCCAACCACAATGCTATGAGATTAGAAATCAACTAAGAGAAAAAAAACTGCAAAACCCACAAACACGTGGTAACACTGCTACTAAACAACCAATGGGTCACTGAAGAAAACAAACAGGAAATAAAATATCTAGAGACAAATGAAAATGAAAACATGACGCTCTAAAAACTATCAAATGCAGCAAATGCAGTTCTATGAAGGAAGTCTATAGCAACACAAGCTTACCTCAGGAAACAAGAAAAATCTCAAATAAACAACCAAATATTACAGCTAAAGCAACTAGAGAAATAAGAACAAACAAAACCCAAAGTTAGTAGGAGGAGAGAAATCATAAAGATCAAAGCAGAAATAAATGAAAGAGACTTAAAGGACCATAAAAGACTACTACAAGCAACTATATGGCAATAAAATGTACAACCTCGAAGAAATGGACAAATTACTAGAAAAATACAATCTCTCAAGACTGAACCAGGGAGAAATAGAAAATATGAACAGACCAATTTTAAGTACTGAACTTGAAACTGTGATTTAAAAACTCTCAACAAACAAAAATTCAGAATCAGATAGCTTTACAGGTTCTACCTGTAAATTCTACCAACAATTCAGAAAAAAGTAACACCAATCCTTCTTAAACTATTCAAAGAAATCGCAAAGGAAGGAATACATCTAAACTTATTCTATGAGGCCACCATCACCCTGATACCAAAATCAGATGCTGTGTGCTTAGCTGCTCAGTTGTGTCTGACTCTTTGTGACCCATGGACTGCCAGGCTAAGTAAGCTGCCAGGCTCCTCAGTCCATGGCGATTCTCCAGGCAACACTGGAGTGGGTTACCAAGCCCTCCCCCAGGGGACCTTCCCAACCCAGGTATCAAACCCAGGTCTCCAGCATTGCAGATTCTTTACCATCTGAGCCACCAGGGAAGCCCAAAATCAGATGAAGACACCACACACAAAAAATAAGAACTGTATGATCAGCTCATAGATGCCAAAATAGCTCTTGACAAAATTCAACAGCTCATAGATGCCAAAATAGCTCTAACAAGATTCAACATCTATTTATGACAAAACCTATCCAAAAAGTGGGCACAGCAGGAACCTACCTCAACATAATAAAGGCCATATAGAACAAATTCACAGGTAACATAACAGTAAAATGCTGAAAGCATTTCCTCTAAAATCAGGAACAAGACAAGGATGTCCACTCTCATCACTTTTATTCAGTATAGAAATAAGAAAAAGAAAAGGAATTCAAATTGGAAAAGAAATAAAACTGTCATTGTTTGCAAATGACATAATACTATACATAGAAAATCCTAAAGACACTACCAGAAAAGATGACTCTTTTTAAAAAGATTAATAGGCTACACAAACATTCAGTTAAACAAAAAACAAGAAGCAAAACTAAGTAAGATTTGGAAAGAGAAAGACACCCAAACACAAACCCATAAGAGAATAAAGAATAGTGCAATTTTGTGGCAAACCTGAAAGTCAAAGAAACAATTTCCTAGCAAAATAGAGAAAATTTGAAAAGACTAATTTCCAAATAAGAGATTAAAAGGGGGATTAGAGATTTATCATTCATGAGTTCACAGCAGAATTTCATGTAACCCTTAAGGAAGACATGAAAACAGCTCTCTGAAGAATTAACTATCCATTTACTAAGGATAATATATCTTTGGATAAGAAGTCTCAACTTTCTCTGCTTTCATAAATGAGGTGAAACTGTTGTATTATTCATGTTTTCCTTTAATGAAACAGATGTGAAAATTTGGGAGTATATTTGAAATAAAGACATTTCACAGCAGAAGTAGGCACTAAGATGCCTGGTCAAGATGGGATTCAAAAGATTATACTCAGCATCTTTAGACTGCATTATCCAAAGCATGTATTCTTAGGTACCTTAAAGTCAAATAAAACGAAGAGGGCAAAAACATTCACTCTCCATTATCCATTTGCTTAATAATATTTATTGACTACAAATTCTAGTAAAAATAGTCATACCATTAATTTTAAGAGAAATGTAATTTTCCTCTAAAGATAAACAAAAAGGGGAAATTTTCACTTGAGAAAACCATTAAGATGTTTAAAATTTCTTTTTTTTTTTTTTAGATGTTTAAAATTTCAAAAGCTTTAGATTACTTACAACGGCAAACTCATCTCTGTCAAGCATTCCATCATGGTCAATATCACTCAATTCCCAAACCTTAAAAAGAAAAGAACTGGGTAAGATTAACATCATTTCATGTGCTAATTGTATATATCAAATATGCATTTGAAGGGAAAAGTTTTTCCTAAACATAAAATCTATTTTTCTGAGAAATTTCAATTATGCCGAGCATATTATTACATCACTAATAGAATTTCTGTAAAAAAAAAAATTAATAATAATTCTTAATACCAAGTAGTTTTAAACAGAAATCACTTTGCAAATTTTTAAAGAAAATATTTTGCTCCTCTCAACTAAGAAAACAATTATGTAACACAGTACTTTAAACAACTTTTTGATGCTTGAACTGTGGTGTTAGAGAAGACTCTTGAGAATCCCTTGGACTGCAAGGACATCAAACCAGTCAATCCTAAAGGAAATCAGTCCTAAATATTCATCGGAAGGACTGATGCTGAAGTTGAAGCTCCAATACTTTGGCCACCTGATGCGAAGAGCTGACTCACTGGAAAAGACCCTGATGCTCGGAAAGAATGAGGGCAGGAGGAGAAGGGGACGACAGACATGAGATGGTTGGATGGTATCACCAGTTCAATGGACATGAATTTAAGCAAGCTCCAGAAGATGGTCAAGGACAGGAAAGCCTGGTGTGCTACAGTCCATGGGGATCACAAAGAGTCGGACAAAACTGAGCCACTGAACAACAACTTTAAACAACTACTTTTTTTGAAAAACACATCATCTCAGTTACTTCATGCAACAACTTCATGTGGTATTATAAAACTATTTTAAACCCGAGACTACATGACTTTTCTAGGATCAGGTAACTCTTATTAAGTAACAGAATCAGTCATCAATCTGAAGACTTTCAACCAAGTCCATTAGTTGTTTTCCCTGTAATACAGAATCGCTAATCAACTGAAATAGATATTCAATGAACATTGTATTATTAATCATTAGCCAACTAATGTCCAGAGCATACAGAGAATAAACCTTAAAGAAAGAAAAAAAGAAAGAAAGTGAAGTTGCTCAGTCGTGTCCGACTCTTTGCAACCCCATGGACTGTAGCCTACCAGGCTCCTCTGTCCATGGAATTCTCCAGGCAAGAATACTGGAGTGGGTTGCCATTTCCTTCTCCAGGGGATCTTCCCAACCCAGGGATCAAACCCAGGTCTCCTGCACTGTGGGCAGACGCTTTACCATTGAGCCGCCAGGGAAGCCCGATAAACCTTAAAGGCCTGGTATATTTGGTCTAAAACTAGAGTATCTTCCATAGCTTTAGACCAGCTATAAACTATTTAAAATTGTTGAAATGAAGGTATTTAAGTTAGTCAACAAAATTTTATTTGGGGCAGAAAGAGAAGGTATACTGATGAGAGACAGGAGTGAATATAAGCAAGTGTCTGGTTGCTGAGGGCCTTGAAGTTTAGACTTTATCCTAAATGCAATAGGAAGCTACCTAAGAGGGTAACTTTCAAGTAAAAAATAACAAGATTACATTTATAGTTTAAAAATATAATACTGATCATATAGTATAAAAATAATTAGTAGAAAACAAGACTAGAAAATTAGTTTAGCACCTAAACTATACAATACTGATCCAGTAGTACTGGTGTTGTGACGATAAGTTGTTGTCATCATCATCATCATGGCAGCTAACATTCAAAGAGTATGTACCAGGCTCTGTGCTAGGTACTTTACATACATTATCCCATTTAATTTGTATACCCTATAAACAGGATGGTGTGATATGAAAGTCACTCAGTCATGTCTGACTCTTTGTGATCCCATGAACTGTAGGCTGCCAGGCTCCTCTGTCCACAGAATTCTCCAGGTGAGAATACTGGAGTGGGTAGCCATTCCCTTCTCCAGGAGATCTTCCCAACCCAGGGATCAAACCCAGGTCTCCCTCATTGCAGGAGGATTCTTTACTGTCTGAGCCACCTCAGAAGCCCAAGAATACTGGAGTAGGCAGCCTATCCCCTCTCCATGGGATCTTCCCAACCCAGGAATCCAACCGGGGTCTCCTGCACTGCAGGTGGATTCTTTACCATCTGAGCCACCAGGGAATCCCTAGAAAACAGGTTAATTTTAAAGATCAGAAAACTGAGACATGGTTTTCTAATGATCTGCCCAAGGTCACACAGTTAAGAAATGGTGTAGCTATGATTCAACCCTATATAGTCTAAGTAAGAAATAAAAGAAAAGACTAGAGGTTTAAAGAGAGCAGACGAGGTCTGAAATATAAAGAGGTGTATTAAGAAGTCACTATGCAAACAGCACAAGAGAGCCTACAGTAAAGAAAGCCCCGCTGAAGCTGGTGATCACAAAACTGTGAGGATACTGATCTCATGAGACTTTCTCAATAGTCCAAGTGCAACCAGAGAGAAGGCAAATAATTAACTTCATGTAAGGTTAGATTTTCATCAGGCAGGAGAGAGATTAGAAAACACGACAAAGAAAGCTAAGGATACTGACATGAAACTGTGAACCAAAAGAATCCAAGATGGATGAAGGAAAAAGTAAATTCAAAGGACAGAGAAAATAAGAATCTGATATAAAGGTCTTAATGATGTCAAAGAATTAGTCTTGCAAGTATCTAGGAAAGAAATCTAGAAAGCCAAGAAGTTCTCTTTAGAGAGTAGAATTTATGATTTCAGAGATGAAACTATTCCTTTAACCAGGCCTCATGATATAGTCGTGGAGTAAAGGGAGATGTAGAATAGTGATGGTCTCTGGAAATTAAATCAAGGAACTGGGAGGTCAGAGCATACAACCCAAAGACAAAAGGCCTTACCTAGAGGATTATGACAAATAATTTCAAACACTCATATTTTAGAGGGAATAACCAAAGAAAGAAAGAAGTTGGCAATAGTTTTAAGTGAGAGCACAAAAAATTCTATAATACCACAACTTCAAAATAGGATCTATGTATTCTTTAACAGTGAGCTAAACATGGGGTCGTAAAGAGTCAGACACGACTGAGCAACTGAACTGAACTAAAACTGTTCCTATTTAAAGTAAAATTAAAATACATAAAAGTTACACTTAGAATTTAGTATCTTACTCTTCCAAGAATATCCACAGGTAACTTAGAGTTGAGCAACACTGGTTTCACTTTATCACCAGACAGAAATCCATTCACTGGGCATAAACTATCAAAAATTGCATCATATTTGGCCTTATCTTCAGGCTATAATATAAAAAAAGATTGCAAGTTAAATAATGGGGAAAGGAACGTAACTGCAGTTATAAACAGTCTTCAAAGACTAGGCAACATTTTTAAAATGATCATTTAAAAAACATATTTCACTTTCATCCAAATATATTGTAGTAAATAGTAATTTAAGTTATTCCACTCAAAAGTTTAGAATCCCTTCCATTCCTTTAGTAACTGAAACATCGGCTTTGCTTTTTCTACTGCTAAGTTAAAGTCAGGGATTTTAAAATCAAAAGATTTCAGGGATTGAAGGACTCTGAGAAGAGAACCTAGTCCAACCCTCTCAAACAGACCCAAAGCAAAGCAATAACTTCTATAAGAACACACAGCTATGTGTTTATGTGTCTATGACTTTCTAAACATGGCATTAATTACACTTCAAACTCAATTTATTATTTTTTTAAAAGAAATCCTTGCCAAAGAAATAAACATCATTTCCCTCATTTTTTCCAAAGCAAGATTTCTTTTTCTTATCAATAACAAGGTATTTCCTAAAATCCCTAGAAAGTATCCGTATAACATAAAAACTATCATTCATGATTTGCCAAGACCAGATCCTTACACAATAGCACACAAGGCATACAAACCAAAATGGTTTTCTGACAAAACTATACATTTATTACAGATTATTTGATCTGCTACATTCGATTTTAAAATTACAATTTTTAAAACCTGCTAAGATAGCTATAACCATTTTGGTGCTTCTAAATAACTATAAGGCAAAATACCCATTTCAGAAAAAGATTTCATAAAGAATTGTTTTAGAGTCATGAACAGAATATTTAGTTAGGCAGAACTTTTCAAATAAGAAATAATACCAGTGGGGTAAGCTACGTATTCATCAAATATTTTAGTTAATACCAGATTATGATATCACCATTTTTAGTTTACACTACAACAGAAATGAGATTAAGCCAATACGGTCAAAAAATGACTGACAGAGAATAACATGACTCAAGCAATTTCTAGTACCAGCATTTCCTCCACAGTAAAAAATGAAAGTCTAAAACACCCTGCAATATATTTTGAAAGAAGGCGGAGAGGATTATGTAGGTAAGAAGCAAAGTGTGGTAAAAGAACAGTCAAAAAGTTTACTTACTTTTACAGCCCATGGGAGCTCAGCTGCAGAGGTTCCACTGATTAGCAAAGGACTACTGGTATCATGCTAAAAAGGAAAATGTAACACACGAAGGGCTGAAATCCTCATATCAATAAAAAATGAAGAGGAAATCATCTTTGGATTTAAACACTCAGACAAAATGCTGGATCTCAATACACAAAGGACATTATTTAACATTAACTCAGACTTTGACTGAAGGACAAATGAAACAAAAACTGAATTAGCTGTGTTAGCTGCATAAACGACTGTGGAGTACTAACTAAAACATGTTAAGTCTTACAGAATAAATCCTATTACACCTGAAATCAAAATAAAATGAAGATACAGTTATCTGAATGTAACAAAAATATTTATGGCCCTGTTAACTGATGACTTTTCCCCACAATATTTAAGGAAAGCAGACAGGGACAAGCACAACTTAAGATTTCTAAGTGACAAGTATAGGAACCTACCAATAGCACGTCCAAGTTATTATGTTTATTTGCTTGTAGGGACAGATATATTTGAAAATTTTTACTAACAGTATATAGTTAGGCAATAAATCCCTAAATCAACCCTCTGACTCCAAAATTAAACTCAGAAATATAGAAATTCTCAAAACTGAAGTTAAATTCATAATACTTAGACCAAATACTTTTAAGATACTGAATTTTAAAAACAAGAACAGCCATGAAACTTCTGAAAAAAGCAGTAAGATGGGGAGGACTAGCCCTATCAGATATAAATTATCAAATACGATCATTGAAACAATGTGAAATCAACATATGGATAAACAGATCAATGGATATAAACAGAAAAATCCAGAAAAAATAAATACATATGAGAATGTCATGATTGAGGTGGCATTTCAAATCAGTATGGAAAAGACTGATTATTCAATAAACATGGTAGTCATCTTGAAGAAATATAAATTTGAATCCATACACACCTTACATGAGGACTAATGTCAATGTGAACCAAAAAACCATAAAAAACTTAAATTCAAATAATTCATTTACATTAAATACAATACCTTCTTTATGGGAAAACAAATCACCACAAAGTCAAAAGACAAATAGCAAACTGGGAAAAAATATTTGCGATTCATATAGACAAACAACGGTTTCCCTAATATATTAAGAACCTCTTGAATTCAATAAAAAAAAGACGAACAACCAAAGAAAAATAGGCAAAAGTTATTAACAGACATTTCACATAAAGACAACGTAAGTGGCTCATAAGCATGAGAAAAACTACTCAACTTCACTTCATAAAACCAAAAGGATAAATTAAGACCACACTTACATTCCACTGGTCACCTACCAAACTGACAAGAAACAAACGTTTGACCACAATAAGCTAGCGAAAGTACACTGAACCAATTGCTGGTGGGACAATGAACTAAAACCACCACTGTGGAAGACAAGCTACTGTAAGTGAAGATTACAGCGCACAAACTTTTGAAACAGCAATTCCACATCTGAGAATTTATACATATATTTCTGCACATGCAAAGTGACAGATTCAAGGTTTCTATTTACTGCAGCAATTTTTAAATAATAAAAGACTGGAAACAAGCTAAAAGCCTATCAATAGGAAGTTAAATAAATAAAAGTAAACAGAAGCAAGGAAATACTACTTTCTAATCATGTGGTATCAGTTTTTAAAATACAATTTAAAAGCATTTCTTACAAATCTTGGTGGAGGAACAGCCAGGTTCAAACTACTTAGTGAAACCTCCAATCCATTCTGGGCACATGCCACAAGACGCAAAGCAACAAAGAATTCCTGAGAAAGAAAAGTATGAATGTTAAGAGCATTATCCATCTACCCATTCATCCACCCATCCATCTATCTACACATATATCTTTAATCTGAAAATATAAAACAATTCACAAATACTCCAAAATTTTTATGTCTCAGTGAATACAATAGCACACTTGCTTTAAAAAACACTTGCTCTAAATACAAGAAGAGCTCTATGTACAAAGATATTCTTGATATAATAAACAGCAAAAAATATTAGTATATATGAGAAAATAAACTGATATACACGATATGGGAAATATACCAAGATTAATAATCATGTTCCAAAGAATATTTAATAATGGTAAGAAATTATTTTTATCACTTAAGAAAAAGAATCTTTGAAAAAAGTCTAGAAGAAAATAACACCTAGAAGAAAATAAATAAAAGGTTATCAAAAGTCATATCTGGATTTAAGATTATAAATTTTGACATTAGATCAATCATTCAAATGACTCAGTCAGTGTTATTCCAGAAAAGCTAAAAAGAATAACTATGCAACATCTGAAACAATTATATAACTTCTTGACTTCAAAATACTCTCTCTCCCAAAAGTCCTTGGATTTTTGGCATTTGAAGCCTCAGTTCAAAATTTAATTAGTAAGTGGGGAAGACACTGAAGCAACTTGTTTTCAGCTGTTCTCAGTTAAAATCAAGTCTCAGAATAGGCATAACAAAAGCTTTTTACTCCAGTCAGGATTACTTACAACTTGCCGATACTCTAGGTACAGCTGCTGATGCAATCCACCCTTTACTGCTTTTCTCAAATCTCCAGTTCTCACCTACAACTTTCTTACTCAATTCGTAATCTACTCCTAGAAACTTGCAGGTTGTCTGTTTATACAGTACTTCGCCTTCACCAATAAATATCTTGAAAAAATGCTATTTCAAGATCTCGCCTTTTCTTTTCATTCACCACACAAGCTTCTATGCAATTTGACTTCAACTCCCACCATTAGCCAGAGAAACAACTGTCACAAATTCATAGCTACAAAATACAACAGACTCTTAAAAAAAAGAAAAAAAGAAAACACCTCAACCTACTTGTTTTGGCGGCCTGGACAGTGTGACCCTCCCTGAAACTCTCCTCTACCAGCACAGCTTCATAAAGCTGTCCAAGTTCTGCTCTGACCTTCCAAGTATCTTCTGGAGTCTTGTCTCCTCCCATCCTTTAAATGCTGAACTCTATAAATAACCCTTTTTCTCTTGTCATTCTGCATGAGATTCAATTCTCTTAGATAATCAAGTCCACATCCCTGGTAGTATGGATGGGCTCTCAAGTGAAATGCTACTGCACTGAATTCTAGTTCTGCTACTTATTATGAGGCCTTAGGCAAGTAAAAAAAAAAACAAAAAAAAAACACCTCTTTAAAAGGGGGGCTAATTTCTTACAATGTACTGTAAGGAAGAAAATTAAAAACCACACTATAGGAAGAAAGCACTATCATTTTTGGCTCATAAAAACTCAGTAAGTATTGGTTTATGTCCTTAATTTCATACGTTAATTCAAAAATCTATTCCTTCAATGCAAACATCAAAGTTTAACTGCAGATCCATAAATCCCACCACCTGGATATAACAAAGGCAATTCAAACTAAACATCCAAAGACTAGGAGTAGCAGTGAAGAATTTATTTTACTGTTAAGTTCCTGAAGACAGGGATCACATTCCATCACATTTTACTTCTGTATCTCCAAAGCCTGGCTCAAAACAGGTACTCAACAAATAATCTGCTGACTTGAGTCTAGAGCACCCTGGATGCTCACATGAATTTAGTTTTCCAATGTCTCCAAGGCACCAAATTGGCTCTTCTGGCCAGGGGGTCCAATGAGGACCCACAATCTAGCCTTGGAATCTTAAATAAGAGACTGGGTATTCTGACCCCTCATCTAATTTTTCCATCCTTTTTCTCAGTCAGCTTCAGGTATCCCTATAGGGGGAATTAACTTTGAGTAGTAATACTCAGCCAATGTATCAGCATGTAGCAAGCTTTGAATTTAATCCTGTAGAACTCTGAAATCTATCTCCAACAAGTGAAACTTTAAAGTACTCTAATGATGTCTAATACCCACAACCCCTTCACATATTTCTGGCCCAAGACTGACTTCTGGACTATAAACCATTTTTTAGTTTATATGTTAGCAATAGAACCTAGACCAGAATACACCATACTTAGATTTGATTAGCCAAGAGATTCCCTTCAAATGTACAAGGCAATACCATCTAAACACATAAATAATAAAATCCACATTTATTTATAACCCTGAACACATAAGAAACTGAGTAAGATACAAAGAGTAAAGTCTCCCTGAATAACTAGGAAAAATAAGTCCCATGTTATTATTTGAATGTATCCCCCAAAATCCATATATTGAAAGCTAAACTCCCCAAAACAATGGCAGAGCCTCTGGGACGTACTTAGACCACTAGGATAGGGCCCTTATAAATGGGCCCAGTGCCTTACAGAAGAGAGTTGAGAGAAATCACTAGCACATTCTGCCATGTAAGGATAAAGAAAAACTCTGCAATCCAGAAGCTAGCTCTCACTAGAATCATGCTGGCAATTTATTTCAGACTTCCAGCTTCCAGAACTGTGAGCAAAAAATTTCTGCTGTTTGTGGTATTTTGTTATAGCAGCCCAAACTGACACTCTAGGAGAACTAATGTCACCAAACTAACTCTAATCTTTGGGAATTAGGTACTTTAATGTCTAGTTATTGGAAGTATTTTCCTTATTATGACACTTGTCCTTACAAAACCCTAATTTTGCAAAAACAAATTTTTAGTTTAAAAATACAAAAAACTGCTGGCTATTTTTTATTCTGAATCACTCAAAAGTTGTTCATGTCAGTCTCTGAATCTTACTTGTTTGTTCAGGATACCTTTCCCATCTGTGTCAGCTAAATCCCAGATCTGAAATTAAGAAGAAAAGAAAAGTTATCAATCTATATTTAAAACAAAAATCATCTTACAGAAAAATAAAATTCCTGCAGCTGACAACCTCATGCTCTTTGGTAGTCAGATTTAAGAATTGTAGAATTAAAAGCGGAAAGAAACTTTGACGATCACTTAGTGTAACCCTACACAAAGATATTAAGGTCCAATGAGGTTAAGTGACTTAACTCATGAACATCCAAGGCATCAGGGAAAGAACTGAAGCCCAGGTTCTAACTTCCAGTCCAATGACTTTTTTATTAAGCCAGGTTCTAAGTCCAATGCTCTTTCTACTAGAACATGCTACCTTGATTTTAGATCCTTATTAAGATGATATTCTTTCTTATGGGTAAACTGAAATAGTTAATGTTTATTTGTGAATAATTAAATTATTAATGATTATTTTTCAGGGATGAATATATATCAATACCATACATAAGGATTTATAAGGACATCAAGCCAAGAGAGGGACTTTCCACCTCTTTGTGCTCTTTCCTAAGCCTCTCATCTCCTACTCTATTTACCACATACTAAATACAGTTAAGAGACAGTTCTAATAGAGGAAGCAGGGAAACAGCCAATTCTGAGTGAGTGGCAAGGTTCCCAGTCTACACTGTTTCTCCCCTAACATTCAAATGTACTATTACTTCCTCATTTCATTCTACTAAAAAGTAATTTGTTTTCTAAAAATCTGAAAAATACCGTATTTTTCAAGAGGATAAATCACTACACCAGAAATTCCCTCCATTGCATTACTGAAACTGCTTTCATGACTCAGTTCTAAGTTTCTCAAGATGTCTTTTGAATTTGTATCCAATTTATCTACACTAATAAATATTCATTATATCTAGTTATGGATACAATGAACAAATACTACCTTTCCAAGTATCAGGTCTGGAAGTCCTGATTTTTTTAGGAATACAGCAGCATCAGAAGCCAATACCCTTCCAGTATTGCCCGTATCAACCTGAAAAAATACAAATCATAAGCTGACAAAAAACATAAAGATAAAATTATGATTATTTACCTGCATTCCTCCCTATGATTTGAGAACTGAGTTTTTCAAAAAGAGAGCAGGAATCCTCTCACTAACAAAGGCCATGTAATATTCAGTTCAGTTCAGTCACTCAGTCGTGTCCAACTCTTTGCGACCCCATGGACTGTAGCACGCCAGGCCTCCCTGTCTATCACCAATTCCCACAGTTTACTCAAACTCATGTCCATTGAGTCGGTGATGCCATCCAACTATTTCATCCTCTGTTGTCCCCTTCTCCTGCCTTCAATCTTTCCCAGCATCAGGGTCTTTTCAAATGAGTCAGTTCTTCGCATCAGGTGTAATATTTGCATCAGGTGTAATGTAATACTGGAGACCCATGTGAGAAGAGTACCATCTAGAGAGCACTGGCCATCTACAATGTGCTTTTTATCATGTCCATTACACAAATGATAGAACTGGAGCTCGGGGAATTCCCTGGCGAACCAGTGGCTAGGACTTGGCGCTTTCATTTCTGGGGCCTGGGTTCAATGTTGGTCAGGGAACTAAGATCCCACAAGCTATGCAGTGTGGCCAAACCAAAACCAAAAACAACAAAAAAACCCCTGAAGCTCAGAGGATGTAGAAAAAAAATTAGTGGAGTCATAATATTAACACATTTCTTCTAATTCCAAGTCTTCTATAGGTGCCATTTAAATTCCAATAAACTTGAATGGTAATAGAGAAAAAGAGCAATAATTTCTGAAGAGGTCTTCTGATAAACGTGAATAGCTGCACAGTTACCTGGTGGTTTTTTTTTTTTTTTTTTAATATCTTTAAATAATAAACTTCTGCTTTTATACTTACTCTTAAGAAACTGCAACACTTTATTAAAAAATCAAAGCAATATCAGTTCTAAAACTAGCAGTGATTCTATTATAAACTTTAAGTAACATTTAAAAAACTGCTAAGTTCCTAAAGCACATTAAGGGAAACACATCATTTTAACTGATGGGGACTTTCCTTTAAGACAGAATGAGGTCACGAAGAACAGAAAAACAACAAAAAAAGGACTCTCATTTCTGTAGAGATTTCCTAAAGTAAAGTTCTATTTGTAAAAAATGAAAAGTAAATTTTAAAAAGTCATGGGAAGAGTAATATGATACTAGGATATTTGTGAGCTAGCTGTTTTTCCACTTTATTTAAAAGATTAAGTTTACTAAAACATATACAAAGCATTCCAGACAGACCAAACCAGGCAAAGAAGCAAAAGAGAAATCCTTTCTTTCAAGTGCTAGAACATGGGATAAATCAGGCACTCAGCAAACAAGAAAGAATTGCCCAATCCACATTTTGGGTAACAAGGAAGAACAAAATGGTTAGGAAATCAGCCTCTAGAATTCTCCACAACTCCTTTTCTTTGCCTACTCCCTGACAAGGGCTGAAGAAGAAAAGAATCATCTCTCTCCCCAGACAGCCCAAAAACAGAGGCACTGAGGGGAAACACTGATCAAACTCTGAAGAAATAGTTATGCACTCTATTCCAGTAAACAATTTTGCTATCTCCCATTCTTTTGGCTACTATAATAACCAAACACAGCCATTCAGTCTTTGTCATCTACAGGCAGTTTCTGTTGTACTCTGGTATCTGCCTAAAGGCTCTGGCATAAGCTACAGGGCACCTCTTCAACAAAGGAAGAGTCTCAGAGCCTCACGGAAAGAACAATACCACATACTCTGAACTATTAACACTTTAAAATATGGACTTTTGGGTAAAGACTTCTAGGCTGACATCACTTAGACAACTTTCAGACTATACTAGTAGACCAAGTCAAAATTCCAGGACTCTGCATACTGGACGTAGATGTATCTCATAAAAGCAAACTCCTGACCCAAGATGCAGGAGAACACAAATTAATCACACAGAGCTGAATGAAGTGTTAAGGAAAACTCAATTATGATTTTTTACATGCAATACTGCTGGTATTATTTTTACTATTCTATTTTCTAATGGATCTGTGGAAAAGCCCTTTTTTACTAAATTATCCCTCAATTTAGCAGGCGCTGCTTTGGTAAACCGAATGAAATAATTTTCAACGGTATCTGATTTGCACTGACCCTTCAGAAATCAAAAACCTTTAATGAATATCCTTATCTTTTATGGCCATGTAGTTACAAGCTAAATAACAATTTATTCTCCTTTTTATCAGGATATAGTTGAGTAAACCAATTGTACAAAAACAAGACCATATTTGAAATGATTCTCTTTCATTCAGATAGAACAAGACACTATTAAGGATCAGGGGCTGACTCTATGTAGAGCCAGTCTACCAGGCCCCGACAAGAAGACCAGCCTGCTATGGTTTGTAAGCTCCCAAGTGTCTCAAGCACTAAAGCAAGGTTACTCAGAAGGCCAGGAACCTTAGCAAATATGGGAAATCCCAAGATGAGGTAAATTCACTCAAATTTACATGTACTGCATGTGAAATATGAAGAGGTGAATTTCTAAAGTTTGGATTCTAGCCTCAAAATAGAAGTATAAATAACAAAGGCTTTAAGCAGAAACTAATTACCTGGCCTTAGAAGTTGTTAAATACACGTATATGTGTGTGTATATATATATATGTATATATATAAAAGTATACGGCTTTAGGCTTGTAAGTCACACAAGAAGACCTACAGTGGTTCATTAAAACTTGCTGCAATTATGTAGAAAATAGGATCAAATATAATGAGACCAGCCTTTTCAGTAATCATGATCAGAAAGTGAAGAAATTATAAATAAAAATGATCTGATATTTGGAAATGGGCAAATAATACCGTCTATGCTTTCAGAAGATTATCTGATCTATAGTTTGCACCTTTGACTTCTATGAACTAAGCTATTTATTTTATACTCTGTAGGGGAAGAGGTTAAATTATATAAAACTGATAGTAATGCAAATGATTCCTATCCATACCAATGAAATTAATTTTCTCTGATGGAGAATATAAATCTCTGTAACTCATATTCTCATTTTTATATCTCACTGGTTCTCTCAATAATTAATGAGTTGAAGAAAAATCTTTGATACATGTTCATTTTATATTTATATGAGTGTATGGCTTCAACTTGATGAAAATTAATCTTTAAAACGTCTTTAAAATAACATAAAAGTCATTTCTAAATAACTTCTAAATTAATTTGAATGTTTGTATCTGGATGAATATATCCAATGCTACATAGATTTTTAAGACAGATATTTAAGACAAGTGTTTGGGCTTAATTATCTTTCCTTAATTTTTCTGAAAACTTGTTAAACACATTAATCAAAGCAGGAGATTAAAGCACAAGAAAATGAAAACAAGAAATGTCAAATTTATTCAGCTGGCTGAATACAATCAGGAGTTGAAAGTATATTCTATAAGAAACAATCATCTTACCTGTCTATAGTATTTCTCATAAAGAGGATTTCCACTTGATAACTAAAATAAATAAATAATTAGAAATTAAATGCTATTCAATGACTTTTATTAATATAATTACATTCATTCAACAGATAATTGAAACGAAGATAAATACAATTAATATATCCACGATTTCAAAATTTTCAATTTTGTTTCTTTCGGGGGGGAGGGAGAGTAAATAAAAGCAGCCATGTAGATTACCAAGAATTAGGTAGACAAGAAACAAAACAGGAATTTTAAAATTGTTTTTGATATCAGAACTCTTTTCCTCTCCTAAAATTTTACTCAGAAACTCAACATATAACAAATTATGGTGAAATGATTTGGTTAAAAAGCAACTGAGAAGCCCAAAACCTTAAGAGTTCATCCTCTACCCAAGTCCCCAAAGTACCTATGAACAAAATTAAAAAACCACTTCAATAAAATAATCAAGTGAATATACAAACTAATGAACAAAAAATGATATTAATATCAGATCTGAAATGCTTGTAGCAGGAAGTGGTGTTCAATTCACGTGTGTGTGTGGCTCTTTTCAACTCCATGGGCTGTACCCACCAGGCTCCTCCATCCATGGAATTTTCCAGGCAAGAATACTAGAGTGGGTTGCCATTTCCTCCTCCAGGGGATCTTCCCAACCCAGGGATGGAACCTGCATCTCTTATACTGGCAGGCAGATTCTTTACCACTGCACTACCTGGGAAGTCCATTCAATTCATAATACAGTCTAAACGGTTCCTAGGTCAGCTGATGAACAGATATATTGTCTCATCTGAAAGGCAGCTAAGGAGTATCAATGTTTGAAGGCTCAGGTTCATTGTACATGAATGTGTAAGAATGTTCTGGAATTGGGAGGAAATACAGGAAGGTTTCATGAGGGTGACACCAGTGCAGAAATCTGAGGTGTAGGGGAGTAGGGGAGACAGTGATTCCACACAAAGGTATAAATGCAATCAACAGAAATCTCAGTTACATTTGTCGAGAATAGTAAGGAGTTCTAAACGGTGATAAGGATTAGAGATAAGATTATAAGGGGTCCCCAACCACATTCTGGTCCATGGCCTATTACGAACTAGGCTGCACAGCAGGTGGTGAGGGGCAGGCAAGGGAGCGAAATTTCATCTGTATTTACAATCACTCTAGTTGCAGGAAAACAAGCTCAAGGGTCCTACTAATTAGGCATTATGGTGAGTTGTATTATTACCTTATTATATAACACAATGTAGTAATAATAAAGTTCACAATAAATATAATGTACTTGAATCATCCCAAAACTGTCCCCTCCACCCAACCCCACAGTCCATGGAAAAACTATCTTCCATGAAACTGGTCCCTGGTGCCAAAAAGGTTAGGGACCGCTGTTACAAAAGACAACTGATGAAGGGCTTCAACTCCCATGGTAAAAGTAAAGAAAATAAGGATGGAAAAGAGGACACACTCAAGAGCCTAATATTAGTTAATACTAATTAACTAAGTGATTATTTGTACGTGAAGAGGGAAAGTAGGATGGCATGCAGAGGGTTACTTAGGACAAAATTTTAATGGCCCTGTAGAGGACCTAAACACTGGCAAGGGTGAAAAAGAAGGGTTTGGTTTGAAGAAAAAGTTTTTAAGACAGATTTGACAAGACTTATTAAGTAGATGAAGAGACAGGAGAAGTTTAGTAAGAAATACGAAGATAAACAGGGAAAAAGATCTTCAAGCATCAAAGTTGGGCCTATAGTCTTAATGGGCCAACATGCACTCAGTGCCTATTCTGAGAACACATTATACTAAGTGCTTTATAAATACTACCACACTTAATCCTGTGAGTCATATATTATCTTACCAATAAGTAAATAAAGAAATGTCATGTGAAAGTTAGTTTCACTTGTCAATTGGTGAAGCAATAGAACCCCGTTGTTTGGTCAAATACCAGTCTACATGTTACTGTAAAGGTATTTTTTTTAGATGTGATTAACATTTAAAGCCATAAAGCAGATTATCCTCCGTAATGTGGGGAGGTCTCATCCAAGCAGTTGAAAGTCCTAAGAGAGACTGATCTCCCCAAAGGAAGAAGTAATTCTGCCTCGAGATCACCTTCAGGCTCGACTGCAACATCAACTCTCCCCTCAGTCCCCAACAGGCCCTGCAGATTTAGGACTTGCCAGTCTCCACAAAGACATGAGTCAATTCTTTAAAATTTAAATTGGTCAGTGTGAGTGGCTGTCCTACTGGTTCTGTTTCTCTGAGAACCCTAATACACCAAGTTTCAGACAGGTTCCTTGTCCAAGCTTTTAAATGGCAGAGCCTGGACTTGAATGCAGGTCTGTCCTACTCTAAGTTCCATACTCTTCCACATTACCATGCTGTTTCTCATATGCCCTGGTTTGCTCAGGACAGTACAATCTCTTGTCTCAACATCCCATGTGGTTTACCACTTGTCTCACAGTTTTCACTTCCTTGAATGAAGTATTTTTCATTAATCACCACATTAAAATAAATCAAAATGAATTTAGAACACCTCTACTGCATTCACCTATTTTCTGGCCAAGCTAACAGTGTCTTAAGTGTTCTAACCACTTGAACAAGTGATGAAATCGTAAAAAAGACCAGTGATAATTCCATCTTTCCCCTAACTCTTTACAGATAAAACATAACACCTTTTCAAGGACATCATACAGAAGACAGTGAAAAGTATCCTCAGACACAAGCAACCATGGACAGCTAACTCTTTATATCCTTTTGAGACAGTAGAAGGAATATTTAATGCTGGTGCTCCTGCTGACACAGTTGATACAGTGAGATGTGCAATGGCCTGCAACATGCACCAGGCCACTAGCCAGCGAAGTAAGCGAGAAACTACAGGCGAGGTGCAAATGAAGTATGTGTGAGGAGTCAATAGTCTAAAACCTCGAGGTGGTTTTGCCATTTATTGTATGGTATAATTTTAGAACTGTTTATTTTGTTGCTTGACAATCTTTACTATCACCCGATAAATCCTTTCAAGAACAATGAGCTAAAGAGAAGAAATTATACATTTAATACAAAATTACGTACTAAAATTTCTCTAGAAAATAGATAATTGCATAAAACTTTTGAGGCTACTTCTATTTATCATGGCACTCTAGTGGAATCAGTATTAATGAGTTAGCTGCAATTGCCAAAACTTATAAATGTTTACATATAACCACAGTTAAAATTTTAAGGATAAAAATGGTACTGAAAACAAAACAAAAATATACTTAAACGTGGAAATATGTGTTCCCTACTTGCAACCTGTCATCAGATTTTAAAGGCTGGAATCTTTCAGACTGACTTTATAAACCCAACCTAAGTGTCTCACTACTGAATCTTTTTGAAGGCCAAGTCCTTTAATGATTGGTTGCATATTGTTCAAAATCAGTGGGAAATCTTTAATCGAAGACTAAAGTTCAATGAAAAAAGATAAAAAAAAAAAAACTTCAGCCATTGAAGCTTTTAGAAAATAGCAATTATTAGAAAGAAAAATTCAGAGAAGGCAATGGCACCCCACTCCAGTACTCTTGCCTGGAAAATCCCATGGACGGCGGAGTCTGGTAGGCAGCAGTCCAAGGATCGCTAAGAGTGGGACACAGCTGAGCGACTTCACTTTCACTTTTCACTTTCATGCATTGGAGAAGGAAATAGCAACCCACTCCAGTGTTCTTGCCTAGAGAATCCCAGGGATGGAGGAGCCTGGTTGGCTTCCGTCTATGGGGTCGCACAAAGTTGGACATGACTGAAGCAACTTAGCAGCAGCAGCAGAAAGAAAATTTACCAAGGCACTGAAACATCCCTCAAAAGCAATGTTAAGTACTGAACAAATTGAATGAGTTCAAACAGAACATGAGATTTAATTAAAGTAATGAATTCTAGAAGTTCCATCAGAAGTCTTCCTATTTTTAACTATATAAATTTATATTCTGTACTGGAATGAAGTGAAATTAAAGAGAGAGCATGATTTTACAGCATCTAAATTTAGAGAAACATGTAGAATAATGGTTATATATCTGTTTCTAACAACATATTAGAGACAGACACATCTAGGAAGCTGGCAAAAAATATCACTATTACCCAGAATAACTTTCCTGCTTTTGTTTCTAAATATTCTCATAATCAATGTCAATTCAATTCAGTCACTCAGTCATGTCTAACTCTTTGTGACCCCATGGACTGTAGCACGCCAGGTTTCCCTGTCCATCACCAACTCAGGGAGTTTGCTCAAACTCATGGCCATCGAGTTGGTGATGCCATCCATCCATCTCATCCTCTGTCCTCTCCTTCTCCTCCTGCCTTCAATCTTTCCCAGCATCAGGGTCTTAGGTCAATTCTTCACATCAGGTGGCCAAAGTATTGGAGTTTCAGCTTCAGTATCCGTTCTTCCAATGAATACTCAGAACTGATTTCCTTTAGGATGGACAGGTTGGATCTCCTTGCTGTCCAAGGGTCTCTGAAGAGTCTTCTACCAACACCACAGTTCAAAAGCATCATTCTTCAGCACTCAGCTTTCTTTTTGGTCCAACTCTCACATCCATACATGACTACTGGAAAAACCATAGCTTTGACTAGACAGACCTTTGTTCGCAAAGTAATATCTCTGCTTTTTAATATGCTGTCTAGGTTTGTCATAGCTTTTCTTCCAAGGAGCAAGCGTCTTTTAATTTCATGGCTGCAGTCACCACCTGCAGTGATTTTGGAGCACCCAAAAATAAAGTCTGTCACTGATTCCACTGTTTCCCCATCTATTTGCCATGAAGTGATGGGACTGGAAGCCACGATCTTAGTTTTTTGAATGTTGAGTTCTACGCCAACTTTTTCACTCTCCTCTTTCACTTTCATCAAGAGGCTCTTTAGTTCTTTGCTTTCTGCCATAAGGGTGGTGTCATCTGTGTATCTGATAAAGACTTTATTTTGTTGTACTATAAAACAAGTGTTTTATAACCTTTTATTTTTGAAAACAGAACTATTTTACTGATCTATATTACATTTCAGTATAATAAAACCACTTTGATGGCAAAAAAATTTTCAAAAAACTTTAAATACTTGTAATGTCCCTTTCATTCTCAAACATGTCCCAGTATGAATAAAAAATTATATATTCACCCTACTCCCAAAGAAATGCATAAATACTCTGCTAAAGAAAACAGCTTCATTAGTTACTACATAAATACATTTGAGAAGGCATTAGCTCAGTAAGTGATTAAGTATATCCTGTGCTGATCAACTATACTAATACAATACAGCTAAGTGAGAATGGAAAAAAGTCATCCAAATTGCCAATTCACTCATCAAGTAAGATGATCAAAGAGTGTGTTTGGTGCATCTTGGTAAAATCATCTTTTTTTTTTTTTACTGAAATATGATCATTTTAGATTAAAAAAAAAGTCACATAGATATAACACACATAATGAATGCACAGCGAAAAATTTTGAAAGGCATAGCTAAAGTGGTAACAGTGATGCTCTCTGGATAATGGAATTACAAACGATTTTTATACTCCTCTTTATACTACTCTGTGTTCTCTGAAAATATTTTTTTATAATAAGCACTTCCCTAATTCTGTAGAACAAAACAATTAAGATATTTTTAGCTTAGGAAAAAATGTAAAATCCAAAACTGTGCCATCAGAATGAGAAATTATATATGAATACTTAGTAACTAATTTCTAAAAGAAAACTTTTTAAACTAAAGTTATCAAAAGTCAAAACCTGAGTTAAAATTTCTAATACTATTATCATTTGAAGCAATTATTTATTCATTGGCTAGTTAATAAACACTCATCATTTTTCACAAAGTAAAATATTCATAAATATATGAAGAATCCCTTCTAAAGAGTCAATAGCTATTTATTACTACTCTGAAAAAAATGGTAAGTGCTTGAAAATAAAGACATTAGGAAGCCAACAAAATGTTATTAAAAAAAAAAAAAAAAACCTCACATTTTGGTATCAGATAGGCCTAAATTCAAAGCCCATTCCACCAATACTTAGGTAGATCATGAGCAAATTATTTCCTCTTTGAAAAGCCTGTCCACTTATCTTTAAAGTGCTAATAATATCTATTCTTCATAGGTTTCCAATTAAACTAACTGAATTAAAAAGAGATGGCTAACTGTTCCCTAATATCCTTTAATCTTTTCTTTCTTTAATAATAAAACCCCTAAACCTTACTCGAACATGCAGACACCTATCGAAATGTACATTTCTCATCTTTCGCAATCTCAGTTTCTCTAAATGAAATGTGAAAGGAAATAACATGCCCAACTCCCAGGCTGTGCACCACAGGGAAGGAGAATGTCTTCTACCTCCCAGCTGTTTCTTCCAGCTCTCCAGAAGGTAGATATGGCTGTGAAACGTGGAGGACCTACCCGGACTGTGAGATGGAAAACATGGTTGAAAATAAAAGAGCAATCGAGAAAAAGGGTCTATGTCTCTGACACTATCATGAAGCTGCCATATCAGCCCTCTATTACTTATCTTACTTGGACAGTTACTTGAGAGAGGTAAATTCTCTCCTGTTTAAGCCACTGAGATTTTGGCTTAAACCAATATCCTAACTAATGCAATGAAAACCAAAAAAAGGGGAGGTGGCTGCTATTTTTATTACAGAAAAATTGAATAAAATAAATTTTACTAAGAAAAAAGTTGTTACAAAACTGTTACATCATCCTAACGTATGGTAGGTTGTATTATAATTCTCATTTATTCTCCTCTTACAAGAATATTAACAGGCCTGCCTGTTGCCATGTGACTTACAGCACCTCTCTGTGAATACCCTACTATTGACTTGCCCATGTGACTTACTTTGGCCGATGAAATATGAGGAAGTTCCAGTTACAGATGAAGTTTTAAGGGCTATTGTGTGTTTCCACCAGCTCTTGCTCTTTTCCCTTTGCCAAGAGAACAGTAAGTCATAAAGAGGGGGTACTCCTTCGGCCTGGATCTTAAAATGAAAAAGAATCATGGAATAGTACCATAGCTGACTACTTAGGGAACCTGTAACCTTCCAATTTGTTGTTGTTCAGTCGCTCAGTCGTATCCGACTCTTTGTAACCCCATGGACCGCAGCACACCAGGCCTCCCTGTCCTTCACCATCTCCCAGAGCTTGCTCAAACTCATGTCCATTGAACTGGTGATGCCATCCAACCATCTCATCCTCTCTCGTCTCCTTTTCCTCCTTGCCTTCAATCTTTCCCAGGATCAGGGTCTTTTCCAATGAGTCAGTACTTCGCATCAGGTGGCCAAAGGATTGGAGCTTTGCATCAGCTTCAGCATCAGTCCTTCCAATGAACATTCAGGACTAATTTCCTTTAGGATGGACTGGTTGGATCTCCTTGCAGTTCAAGGGACTCTCAAGAGTCTTCTCCAACACTACAGTTCAAAAGCACCAATTCTTCGGTGCTCAGCCTTCTATATGGTTCAACTCTCACATCCATACATGACTGCTGGAAAAACCATACCTTTGACTATACGGACCCTTGCAGGCAAAGTGCCATTCAAAATCTTTTTATTTTTATTCTCTATAAAAATTTAAGGAATGATTAACAATTTAGCACTCGTGAACATTTTCTAAAAGTGTGATAAAGCACATGATTTTCTGAGTAACTTGCCATGCAAGTATATTTGACATATTAACACCAAAAATTTCAGTTATTTTTAATTCAGCCATCTAATTAATACTCCATTTTCAAGAGATCTGAGGAACCAGAAGAACTAACCCCTACATCCTTTTAACTACTCCACCACAACCACCACCTCCACCCCTCAAATAATGGAACAGCAACTCCTACAACCAAAGTACCAAATGAATACAACCAGAAGAGTGTGTGCTTTTACACACCTATCTTCACATGTGACTGACCCACAGGGAAGCAGACTAAAACCTTCTGAAGGTTCGCGATGTCTTTTTAAAAAAACTTATGCATTTCACAATATAAAGGAAAACAGGCTGGAAACAAACAGTAAAAGGAAGAGGACAAGAATAAAAAAAATAAACAGCAGTAGTGATCAACAGCAATCCAAACTGACAAAGGAAATAGCAATCAGAAGCTGTCTGAAGAGTCAAAAGCAAGTCAGTAAAAAAGAAACTTAAAAGGAGCTGGGTATAGAGGGTAGAGAGAAGCAAGTCATCTGAGCAGTCCTCGCTTTAGAGCTGGTGGGGCGGGGCCCAAGAAAACACAAGCCGCCATCCAAGCAGTTCCCTTAGAGAACATACAGTATAACCCTCAATTCTGTTACTTGTAACTCATTTAATAATTTAATACACATGGACTGGAGACCTTTTAGAGACAGAACAATAGGTTTAGGTACCTGGGGTTACAAAAATTATATAGGGCCTCTGCCCTCGAAACTGCTTATATTCTAATAAAATCTGCAATGCTCTCTTCTGCAAACATCTCATGTTTGTTCCACAACAAATCATTATAAATTGATAAGAGTCAGCAAGCAAAGACCTAGGAACACTCTAAGAACAGTATTCTAAAGAAAGTTTTCAAAATCTGAATCCAAGAATACATCTGCTTTGGAGGTTATCAGAAATAAAAGATTACAGGGACTTTAAATAGACAAAAGAATTTCAAAAGAAGTACAGCTACATACTACTGAAAAACAATGGATGTAAAGAGACCATACCAGCAACTCAAACCAGTAATGGAGTAGCTTTTGACAAATCCAATTCAACCTGACCAAAAAATCTGGGTGGCAGAGTGACAAAGAATGAATACAAAGACCAGTTTTGGGTCTCTCATCAGAAGACAGTGAGTCCTATTCTAGCTAGCCAGCCCCAAATAAACAGAAATCACTGGGAGAGGCGTTATCTTTAAGCATGAATGGTATGTGGATTTATAAAAATTCACATAAGGAACAAGTGGAACAAAACAACCCCTTTCTGCACTTGTGCAGCACTTCACCTTCTACAAAGGACATGCACAGCCTCCTCTCTCATGTCCTTTTCCTACACATCTGGGCAACCGGACGATCACAGCAATCCCCCCGGTTCAAATACGACACTCAAGTTGGTGAACATCCTATCTTCAGTTCTGATCTCATCTCTGAACTCTAAACTTATATACCATCTACTTTATATCTCCACTTGGATGTCTCCCAAACACATAACAGAACTTGTATATTTTTTTTTTCTCCAAGAATCTATTCCTCTCCTACCACGAACCACTGATGCACAAACCAAATAATCTGTCAGCATGTCCCTCATTCTCAATTTTACAATCATATGCAAATACTATCAACTCAAATTCCAGAACATACATTGAACTCATTCACCTCTCTCTGTACTGCAGTTCATATCTCAACTTGACTATTAGAACATTTAATCCATCCTCTCTGCTTTTATTATCTACTTCTCTTCACACAGATTGCAGAGTGTATGTAAATATAAATAAGCACATAACATTCTTCTGTTTAAATCCCTCAATGGCTTCTCATTTGACAAAAAGTTAAATCTAAACTCCTTGACAGGGCTTTGAGTCCCTGCATGATTCAGCTTCTGCTCACCTCTCCAGATACACTTAGGGCCACTAACTTTACTGATATTTCAGTTCTTCTAAAAGAGCAAGTTCTGTCTCAACTCAGTCTTTCCACATGTCATTCTTTGTTCCTGCAAACATAGGTGGTGTCTTCATTTTCTTTAGGACTCAGCTTAAATGTTACCCACTCAGAGTCCTTTCTGGATCATCATAAAATAGGCCCTTTTTAAAATTTTCTACTTCAGCTTTGCTTGTTTCCTTCAGAGACCTGTTACATATTGTTTTTGTCTGTTTGCTTTTTCATTATTTTTGCCCTCACTATAATATTTGCTCCATGAGAGTAGAAAATCATGTCTATCTTATTCACCATCAAATCCACAATACCTACATATGAAAGCCCTCAAAAAATATAAGTTTATGAGGTGAATGAATTAGTGAAATTCCTTCTTGCAGTACATTCTCAAATACTGCTGGGAGTATAAATTAATTTCACATTTATTCATAACCTAATACTTGCCAAAGATTGAGACAGGCACCATGATGAATTATACAGTCCTTGCTCTCAAGGGCTTTACTAGTCTAGTACAGAAAGAAAAAAGTAAGCAAGTCCCTTTTTCCTCAACTTCTGAGAATGTTCTCTCTAAATAACACCTGGCCCTCTCCTGAAGAGAAAAGTCAGCCTTTTCTCAGAATGGTACCTCCAACCCCCTGCTCTAATTGAAACAATCTCTTAACCTCCCTTGAAGCCCTCTCAAATGGCTGCTGTCCAGTTTTAACTTCCTGACTATCTCAGGTTCCAGAAACAGGATTAAAACCCTCTGCTTCCCTGTGAAGCTTGTCCACATTGTCTTTGTTTTTAAAACAAAGGCAAAATAAAACTCTGCTCTCTTGAGGTGTTTCCTTTTCAGCAAAATTACTATCTCCCTTTCCTTATCACTGTTATATTTTAACCTCCTGGTTCCCTCCACCTCACTCACCTAAGGCTAAGGCACATGACTCATTGTATTCTTCTCCACCCTAAACCTCCATCAACTGGATGACTTCAACATAGACTTGGATAACCCATCCAACAACCTGGATTTTTACTTCCTTGACGCCCTTAACACCAATGGTCTCTTCAAAACAGAGTTTTACAAGGTACCACCAATGTGGATATATTACGGCCCAGTCATCCTGTTACTCCCATAGTAACCTCACTCCTGGCTCTTCTACCTTTATCCAAACTGCTCTATATCCCAAACCACTATTTCAAGCATCTTGTTCTCCAACCATAACCTTCTCTTTCAAGTGATCTTCCTTTGACCTTTATAAGACTTCTTATCCATGGACCCTTTCATTTTGACTGTGACCCATCAGTCAAAGGTCCGTCTAGTCAAGGCGATGGTTTTTCCAGTGGTCATGTATGGATGTGAGAGTTGGACTATAAAGAAAGCTAAGCACTGAAGAATTGATGTTTTTGAACTGTGGTGTTGGAGAAGACTCTTGAGAGTCCCTTCGATTGCAAGGAGATCCAACCAGTCCATCCTAAAGGAGATCAGTCCTGGGTGTTCATTGGAAGGACTGATGCTGAAGCTGAAACTCAATACCTTGGCCACCTGATGCGAAGAGCTGACTCATTGGAAAAGACCCTGATGCTGGGAAAGATTGAGGGCAGGAGGAGAAGGGGGTGACAGAGGATGAGATGGTTGTATGGCATCACCGACTCAATGGACATGGGTTTGGGTGGACTCCAGGGGTTGGTGATGGACAGGGAGGCCTGGCGTGCTGCAGTGCATGGGGTCGCAAGGAGTCAGACATGACTGAGCAACTGAACTGAACTGAACATCACCAGACCATCTCTTTGCTTTATGTCCCTCATCATTCAGTTTATAGCCTGTGGTGCATCATTTCAATAATCCTCTTGTCATTAATCTTAAATTCTCTTGTTCCTCTTTTAGAACACACAAGTACAGCAAAACTCCAAACCTGGATGAACCCAACTATCTTCTTTCTTTGAGGCTGAGCCTAAAAAAGTCACTCAACAGGACAGATTGGTATAACTATAAATTCATGACCACTGTATTAATTTGCTAGGGCTGCCATAATGAAGTACCAAAAACTGAGTTGCTTTGGAGAACAGAAATTTATTGTCTCACAGTCTGGAAGCCAGAAGTCCAAAACAAGATACTGGCAGGGCCAAACTCCCTCTGAGGGTACTAGGGAAGGATCAGCTCTAGGCTTCTCTATTTCTGGTAGTTCCTTGGCATGTGGCAGCTCAAGTCCAACCTCCACATGACATTCTGCCTGCATGTGTGTCTGTGTCCAAATTTCTCCTTTTGATGTAGACGTCAGTGATTTTGGATCAGCAGCCCACCCTACTCCTTTATGACCTCATCTTAAATAATTACATTCATAATGACTCTATTTCCAAGTAAAGTCATATTTCTGAAGTATTGGGGGGTTAGGATTTCAACATATAAATTGGGGGAGGGGGACACAATTCAACCCACAACAATTAGTAACCTCAAATTCTTCTGCCAAATATACTCTTCAACCCACTTTCCATAATGACTATTCCAAGAAGATATGTGACTTTACTCCAACCAGAAAAAAATCACAGTTCCTTTGTGGGAGCTACCAGAAGAGAGGCCCTCTTTTCCACCACACTTGGAGTTATAAAGTGTATAAACCTGAAGCTTTTCGTGCTTATTTTAGTGCTACAATGGGAAAGCCTACCTAAGACTGGAGACAAGATATGAAGGAAAAACTGAGTAGTGGTATCACTATGACCCAAATACATCTAAAGCCAGCTCTACTCTTAGACCTATCAATTAGATAAACTAACATACTTCCTTCCCACTTAAGACAGAATTACCATTCCATGCAATTGCCACTTGCACGAAAAGAATTCTGATGTAAGAATGAATAAAACTGGCTAATAAAGTGAGTTTTATACTTCCTGACTGGTATTTGGTCCCACAGAGATTCAACCAAAGAATATAAACCAACAGAAATGCTGGTCAATTCCTTACATATTACAGAGCTAACATTTTCAAAAATATATCCACACAGCCTTTTTTTTTTTTTATCTCAAGCATAATTTGAAATAAACACCACTTGCTAAATAAATCAGTTTCTTAAAATGAATTAAGAAACATTTTTTTGCATGTTTATTAGTTGTTTCATTTCTCATTTCCAAAACAGCAAAGAATTTGGTAAAAAGAATTTTCATCACCTCCAACTAATAAAAAAATTAAAAAAATTTAAAAAAAAGAATTTTCATCAATGTAATAATTTACAAAATAGGAGAGGGCAAACTCTCAAGAGTTTACTGTTGATCCAGTTGGGTGGGATATTTAACAGGCCAGAACTAATAGATTAGATTAGTAACACTGACCTGTACTAAGCTGAAGGTAAACAAGCATGCTAAAATTTAATACAGTCAAATGAAAAGTAGATTAGATAGGGAAAAAAAATATAAGCTTTGCACAAATGAGACAAAAAAAATTTTTCACAGTTAATGGCACCCCAAGAGACCCAAAAGAATCAGCAATGAAATGCTGCTTTTAAAAAAGGTAAGTTAGGGACTTCCCAGGTAGTCCAGTGGTTAGGACTTACTTCCAATGCAGGGGGCATGAGTTCAATTCCTGGTCAGGGAACTGAGATCCCACATGCCATGCAGTGTGGCCAAAAAATAATAAAATTAAATGTTTTTAAAAGGCAAGTTAAATTATAAAGTACAGACTTAAAAACACAACATTTTAAAATCATATATATACAAACATTGTCGTTTTACAGCTTCACAGTAAATAACATATACTGAATCCTTTTTGAGCATTTCCTATACATCAGGTAGTAGTCTTAACCACTTTACCCACTGAGTTCATTTAAACTGACAAGGCACATAAAATTATATTCATTTTACAGATGAGGAAAATGAGACATTAATAAGTTGAGTGACTCAAAGGCACATATCTATTTAAGAGTTAGCACCAGTATTCAAATCTAAGAAGTCTGATTGCAGAACTTTAACCCTTAATTGTTAGGCTGTTGCCTCTATTATCAAGTTATTATCTTTACCATCATTTAACAGCATCTTTCATATGCATTCTATAATTTGAATCTTCATAACAGAGTAGTATTACTGTATTTTCCAATTCTAAGACACCTTTAGTTTTAAGGCCCACCTTCCATGTAAGACAAAGTGAAAGTGAAAGTCACGCAGTCCTGTCCGACTTTTTTTGACCCCATGGACTGTATAGTCCATGGAATTCTCCAGGCCGGAATACTGGAGTGGGTAGCCTTTCCCTTCTCCAAAAGATCTTCCCAACCCAGGGATCGAACCCAGGTCTCCCACATTGTAGGCAGATTCTTCACCAGCTGAGCCACCAGGGAAGCTTTAAGACAACTTAATATCAAAATAAAGATAACTTAAAAGAACAATTTTTATTATGAATCTACAATTGCACATATTTATCCACTATTTTCCCTCTAGTATCACAAACATTAAGTCAAAGCAGTGTTTTGCAGTTTTCACTGTACAAGTCCTTCACCTCCTTGGTTAAATTTATTCCTAAGCATTTTATACTTTTTGATGGTAGTATAAATGTACTTGTTTTTTTTTTTTAATTTTTATTTTTTTATTGTACCATACAGCATATGGGATCTTACTTCCCCAACCAGAGATTGAACCCATGCCCCCAGCACTGGAAGCAGGGAGTTCTAACCAACAGACTGCCAAAGAAGTCCTTGGAATTGTTTTCTTAATTTCCCTTCTGAATTGTTTACTGCTACTGTATAAAAATGCAGCTATGTGTTGATTTTGTATTCTGCAACTTTGCTAAATTTGTCTATCAGCTCTAAGAATGTTTTCATGGAATCTTCAGGATTTTCTACATATAAAAAATTCATAAAAAAAAAAAATTCATAATAGTATGGAGGGTCCTCAAAAATTAAAAATAGAACTGCCATATGAGCCATCAATCCCACTTCTCGGTGTTTATCCACAAGAATTGATATTGGGTTTTCAAAGAAACCACATACCAGAGATCTCCTATACAACATTGTGTGTTAACAACACTGTAACACACACTTAAAATCTTGTTAAGGAGACAGATCTCATGTTATTACCACGATATATTTTTTTTAAATCATGTTATCTACAAACACACTATTTTACTTTTCCCTTTCTAATGCGAACGTTTTTTGTTTCTTTTCCTTGACTAACTGCTATGGTTAGAACTTCCAGTACCACGCTGAAAAGAAGTTGGAAAAGCAGGCATCCTCATTGTGCTCCTGATCACAGGGTAAAAGCTTTTAGTCTTTCACTGTTTAGTATGATGCTAGCTGTGGGTTTTTCACATGTGACCTTTATCACGTGGAGGATGTTCCCTTCTATTTCTAGTTTGCTAAGTATTTTCATCAAGGAGTGCTGAATTTTGTCAGTGCATTTCTGCATCAAGATTATCAAGATTTTTTTCCCTTCATTCTATTAAACTGCTGTATTGACTGACTTTCATATGATGAACCATCCTGACAACTATTTCATTGTCTTTTCCTGGAAATAAACTGAAAAGTCAGGAAATACAAAGCATCCTTTTTCAGCCAAACTGAATCTTTGACTGGAAAAATATGGTCAGCTTACCTATACCATATCATGAAAAGATTTCTTGCTTTTCAATCCATAGTTTAGTAAAATAGTAGCAGTATGTTACCTTCAACCATACACATTCCACCCATCTGTTATTTGGCCTACTTAGCAAACTGGAGCCTTAAGGGCTACAGTCCATGGGGATGCAAGAGTTGGACACAACTGAACAACTAAACAACAACAAAGCAAACTTCTCTTTTAAAATGTATAAATATTGGCAGAAACCAATACAACATTATAAAGTAATTGTTGTTGTTGTTTAGTTATTAAGTCGTGTCTGACTCTTTTGTGACCCCATGGACTGTAGCCTACCAGGCTCCTCTGTCCATGGGATGTCCCGGGAAAGAATACTGCAGTGGGTTGCCATATCCCTCTCTAGAGGATCTTCCTGACCTAGGAACTGAACCCGTGTATCCTGCATTGGCAAGCAGATTCTTTACCACTGAGCCACAAGAGAAGACCATAAAGTAATTATCCTTCAATTTAAAAAAAAAAAATGCAAATATTGCTCTAGAGGTTGTCTACTGATCATTCATGCAGACTATGTAGAGAATTATCTAGACCAGGATTTGCAATTGCTTAACATCTAGCTGGAAGATAGCAGGAATAAGAATTTCTACTATGGAGTTGGAGGAAGGGATAATTTTGGCACATGTGTATAGAGATAATACTTATCCAGTCTGAATTTCAAGTATTCAGTGTAATTATTAGGCCGTATGTCTCAGCCTCTAGTTGAGAAAATGTAGCTCTAGTCAGAGCACTTATAGGAAAATTAGACTTGATGTGGTACTGCTGAGGGAAAGCAGTTAGGGGGGTAAGAACATCTAATATGACCTGTTTTGCTTAAAGCTCCTAGGTCATGGTCTATCAGAGTATTATACAAATATGGTTTACACTGTATCATCCATGTGATTCAGTAGAAGACTCAAGGTTAACATACTGACGTATCATCCATTCAAACAACTGCTGATACGTTGTTATACCAGGCACTTCTGACGGAGACGAACAAATAAAACAACGTTTTTGCCCTCCTGGGCCTTAGTCTTCAGATAGAGGAAAAAAAGAAATTATAACACAATGGTCAAATACAAAAATGTATCTGATGCACTAAGCTGACTGTCAGACAAAAAATTATCCAAATAAACTGTACTTAGTATCATTATATCAGGCAGAAACAAGTACAAACAGAAATATACTGAGGAAATAAAAAGTAAAAAACTTGGCTGTTCATTCATTACTCATTTAGACATCTCTTGTGTTCGTTTAGACATTGTATTCATTTAGACATTGATTCATTTAGACATCTCTGTACATCTATATGCCTAGATACTGGGAATAATAAAATAAATAAGAAACTATAGTCCCTGACATTGAGAAGTCAGTTCAGTGGGGGGAAAAAGACAGCAACAACAATCCATTGTAATAAGTATATCTTGACTGTAGTAAGTACATCAAGAGGGAACAAACACTATTGCCATGGGATCAGTGATATCTAAGAGAGACATAATCAGAAAAGTCAATAAAAGTCATGTCTGAATTATTTCATAAGAAACTAAGAAAAAGCTGAGGAAGACACAAGTGACACCTAAACTAAATCAAAGGAGCCAGTCAAGCAACTGCAAAGAGCACTCCTATCTCAAGATTCCTGTACTTGCTGTTGCCTCCACCTGGAATATCTCCACAGATAATCATATGGCTCACTTTTTATTTCATTCAGATCTCCGATCAAATGTAACATCCTCAGAGAGGCCTTTCTGACACGCTATCTGAAGTGTCACCTCATGGCACTCTTACCTAATCTGTTCTATTGTTCTTCCTAGCTCTTATCACTATCTCACACCTCAGGGTACTCAGTGCTTAGTTGCTCAGTCATGTCCAACTCTCTGCAACCCCATGGACTGTAGCCCGCCAGGCTCCTCTGTCCATGGGATTCTCCAGGCAAGAATACCGGAGTAGGTTGCCATGCCCTCCTCCAGGGGATCTTCCCTATCCAGGGATCGAACCCAGGGCTCCCACGTTGCAAGTGGATTCTTTACCATCTGAGCACAATGAAAGCCAATTTTCATTATCTATTTATTTCTGTTGGTCTCCCTGACTAGAAATATTAACCCATGGGGCCTGTGACTTGTCTTGCTCACCATGTGTTGTCTTTAATTATACAGTACTTTGCAAACAGTAGGCACCGAGTATTAATTGAATGAAGCCAAGGGAAGCAATGAATTTCAGGTAGAGCAAGAAATCTGTAGCACAAAATTTTGAGAAACGGGTGATGGCTGGGTGCTCCTGACCAATAATAGCTGTAGTAGCAAATACTTATATTCATTAAGGATTTACCATGGACCAGGCACTATTTATTCTCAGCACTTTACTTGTACAATCTCATCTAACGTTCACAACTCTTTAAAGTACATACTCTTACTCATACCTTACATATGAAGAAAAACACAAAAAGAGTAAATGACTTGCCCAAACTCAAAGCTAGCAGATGGCAGAACTAGAATTCCAAGCAATGCAGTACAAGGCCAGAGCTCACTCTTTTGACCACTGGCCTCCAAACACAGGAAACTGACAACCTCTCTGGGCTGTTTTCATGGAAGGAAGGAAGGAGGGAGGGAGGGAGGGAGGGAGGAAGGAAAGAAAAACCTATTATAAGCAGTCTTTAGAATATTACATGCTTCATATACTTACTGTTATCACTCACTCGTGTCTCTTTGCAACCCCATGGCTGTAGCCCGCCCAGGCTCCTCTGTCCATGGAATTCTCCAGGCAAGAATACTGGAGTGGGTTGCTGTGGCCTCCTCCAGGGATATATATATGCATGCTTTTCCCCAAATATAAGGGATAAGAAAAAGAGTCCATTCTCAACACTTCTATCCAACACTGTATTAGAGACTAGCCAGGGAAATTACACAAGAGCAATAAATAAATAAAAAGCATCAGACTGGAAAAAGAGGAGGTAAAACTATCACTATTCACAGATGACATGCTCTAATATTAAAAACAATCCCAAGCTGTCTACTAAAGAACTATTATAACTAACTGAGTTCAAGAAAGTTGCAAAATCCCATGTTCATGGATTCAGAAGGGTTAACACTGTTAAACAGCAACACTCCCACTAACCACAAAGTCAACTCAATCTCTATGAGAATTCCAAATTAGTTCTTTGTAGAAACTGGCAAAGGGATTCAATGATTCTTACATTGCAACAATGTGTATACATCATACACAAGCAAAAGGCAGTCAGAGAGTCTAAATAACTTGTCATGGTCACCCAGAGAGAGCACAAGTGGCAGAGGGAGAATTCAAATCCAATTTGGTCTGTACTTAGTGTCCTTCCCACTATCTAAATTGTGATACTCGTTATTGTACATACTATTTCAGAACTGATCAAAGATCCTTTAAGCCTATCCTTGAAACCCCTGCCTAATGCCTTGTGCTCTAGGTTAAAAATTCTTGCTTTATTACAAAGGGAATAAATCGTAAGAAAACAGATATGATATCCCACAATGTGGACCCAATGCACCAAAACACTATTTAACTTGGATCAAATACTCCTACGATTTTATGTTATCCTTTTAATTACAGTTTAAAATGTCACCTACAGTATCAATCTTGGGCACTGTAAAACAATAAAAAATTTAAGAACTAAATTACCACCAAAAAATTCCATTATAATCACAGGACACGCCACAGCACTCAAGTGCCTTTCTTCTTATCCTGCATCACAGTACTCATCACCCCAGAAGACTAGAAGGTATCTCCCTAGAAGACTAAAAGGTACTTTAGGGCATGAATCGAGGTCTTAGTCTCCTTGTATGTCCAAGGCCTAATATAGCGGGGGACACAGGAGTCATTCAACAAATGTTTTCTGAAATAAAAGAGGATGGAATGGCAATAAAGGAAGCACCTTTAGTATATGTAATCTTCATATTTTTAATATATGCATAATGATGTAAATGTGTTGCACGTAGTGAATACAAGATGGAAAGAAGTTACCAATAATCCCTGGTATCAGTGATTTATGAAAATTTTAATAAAGTGTAACATTTCATAAAAATTAACAGCCCTATAATAAAATCTAGCTGTTTTAAGTATTTGGCTAGAGATGGCAGTAGTAATAGTTATTGTTGTTATTAATAGCTACCACCATTTAAACTGATCCCAGACATTTATAACCATTATTTCACATATTCATCACAACAAATCCTGCAGGTTAAGTTTATTCTCCATTTTATAAGCTAAAAAAGAAAGAGACTAAGAAACTTGTTACAGAGTCAAACAAAAGATTTAAACCTAAGACATTCTGACTGCAAAGTCCAAGATCTCCCAGTATTTCATCCTAGCTCTCGACAATGTTCAAATCTGGAGCATAAGAAATTTCTACACATAGCAGTTCTTTAAGTTTTTCTTAGTAAATAGTCTGCTTTTTAGGGAAAATTTTCTCTGATATACAGTATGATCTTCAGTAATAAGATATTGAAGGAATTCCAAGTCCAAATTACCACATTCAAGAAAATATTAGCTTAAAAGCAAATACTGACATGACATACACTAACCCAGAGAAGCTTAGGTTTTATAAGTAATAAATTCCTAGAGGTTGCAAAATGTAAAACTACATTCTATCATGTCTACCAAAACCCTCCACTATAACTTGGTACAATTATTTTCTAGAGATGTGGTCTATTTAACGAAAAGTTGATTTTTACATAAGATGTTGCACCTAGAACATATGTTCAGTTATAACCAAGGAATGGCACTATAATTAGTTCTGTCAGAGCTATTTTGCACTCAGAAATACAGACTCATTCAATTTATGAGTTGTTTACACTGCCTAAGTTATAACATTGGCTCTACCACTTAACAGTAGTTTGATCTTGAACAAGTTACTTCACCTCTGTGCCTGAGTTTTCTCTTTCTAAAACAGGAATAAGGATGACCTGGTTATCAGGTTGTAAGGATTACTGAAAAATCATACCTGATAAATCATGTATTCAATAAGTATTAATAATTACTACAGTTGCAAAGAGTTGGACATGACAGAGTAACTGAACTGATTATTTTCCCCAAATTGACCTCTTTCTCTTGCTCGCTCTCTCTCTCTCACACACACACACATGCGCGCACACACAAATTCCACTCTGAGTGATTTGTTCCGTTTACATAACAACAGAGGAATGCAATATCACGTGAATGTTCATTTTTATCCCTAAAATTTGTCTGAAATATTGTCAATGACTGTCTGCAGGAAGTAACGTATAGCAAATGTGCTTTAGATCAGATGTGCCCAGATTTGAATCTCAAGTCTGTTACAACACAACCTGAGTAAATAATACAGAAGATTAATTTCTACTTGTAGAGAGGTTGTGAATATTAAGTGAAATAATATATGTAAATCATCTAAAAATACCTACTGCTTATTAGGAGTTTAAGTAACATCAGTCTTCTTCCTTCTCAATGGCTGCATAAGAATGTTTTCCTTCCAAGATCTTTGCATTAATATTTAGCCCACTAGACAGAATTGTTCTACAATTAAAGTAAGACCACAATAAGAAAGGCAGTGAAATCACACGTAAAATTAAGCTCACAATGTTCAATTGTCTTATCATTTAAGTTTTTTAAGTTCAATATCCATGCACAATTAGGCATTCAGGGCTCGTGGCAGATTTAGAAATTAAACTATGAAGATAAACCATTCCCTCTGTCCCTATCCCAAGAACACACATACTTCTCTAACTCCCAAAGGACTTAGTGGATCACTAACTTTAAAAAGTATATTTAAATCAGCGATTCTCAAATTGAAGCAATTTCATCCCCCAGGAAATATCTGGCAATGTCTGGAAGTATTTTTGATTGCCCCAGCTGGGAACAGTGCTACCAGCATCTTGTGGATAAGGATGCAAAACATCCCACAATGCAAAAGACAGGCCCCCGTCCACACCATAGAATTAACAGGCCCAAAATGTCAACAGTGAGAAACCATGATCTTTAAAAAACCAAAGTATTATAATATAGAAGCTTTCTCCCCAAAAGTATGTTCTTCGCCAAATTTTCATTGAAGACATAACAAGAAATAAGCAGCTTGAATATCTCAGATGGGAAACTCCTAGTACTGCTAAATACCCATTACAAAATTCCCAGTCTAAAGAGGAAGTGAGGCTTACCTTTCTTTGCATAGTTGTGCTTTAAATTTTTAAAAGTGCTCCAACCTTTTTTTTTTAATTGAACTGTAACTGATGTACAATATTATATAGTTAAGGTGAACAATATAGTGATTCATAATTAAAGGTTACACTCCATTTATAGTTATAAAATGTTGGCTATATTCCCCATGTTATATACTCTTGTAGCATATTTTATATTAATACATAATAGTTTGTTCCTGTTAATCCTCTACCACTATGTTGCCTCTCCCCCTTTCCTCTCCTCACTGGTAACCACTAGTTTCATTTTTACATCTGTGACTCTGCTTCTTTTATATTTACTGTGCTGTGCTTAGTCACTCAGTTGTGTCTGACTTTGTGACCCCATGGACCTCAGGCTCCTCTGTCCATGGGGATTTACTAGTTTGTTATATTTTTTATATATTGACTAGTTTGTTTACTATATATTTACCAGTTTACTATAGATTTACTAGTTTGGTACATTTTTTTAGATTCCATGTGTAAGTGCTATCACATAGTATTTGTTTTTCTCTGACTTATTTCTCTTAGCATAATACTCTTCAAGTCCATCCATCTTCCTACAAATAGCAAAATGTCATTTTTTTTTAGGGCTGAGTAGCATTTCCATTGTATTAATATATACACATATACACCACATCTTCTTAATCCATTCACCTGTTGATGGACACTTAGGTTGCTTCTGTATCTTGACAACTGTAAATAATGCTACTATTAACACTGGGGTACATGTATCTTTTAAAATTAGTATTTTGTTTTGTTTTGCTTTTTTGGCTATATGCACAGGAGTGGAATTGCTGGGTCACATGGTAGTGTTATTTTTAGTTTTCTGTGAGACCTCCATACTGTTTTCCACAATGGCAACATCAATTTACAACCTCACCAACAGTGTACAAGAGTTCCCTTTTCTCCACATCCTCAGCATTTGTGTTCTTCTTGAAGACAGTCATTCTGACAGGTGAGTGATCTCATTATGGTTTTGATTTGCCTTTCCCTGATGATTAGCAATACTGAGCATCTTTTCATGTGCCTGTTGGGCAGCTGCATGTCCTTTTTGGAAAAATGTATTCCGTTTTTCTGCCTATTTTTTAATCAGGTTGTTTGGTTTTCTGACGTTGAGTTGTATAAGCTGTCTAAATATTTGGATATTAACACCTTATCAGTCATTATTTGCAAATACCTTCTCACACTCAGTAGGCTGTCTTTTTGTTTTGTTGATGTTCTTCTTTGCTGTGCAAAAGCTTTTACGTTTAATTAGGTCCATTTGTTTATTTTTGCTTTTATTTCCTTTGCTTTAGGAGATGGATTTTTAAAAAACGTTGCTATGATTTATGTCAAACAGTGTTCTGCCTATGTTTTCCTCTAGGAGCTTTTGGTTTTAGGTCTTACATATAGGTCTTTAATCCTATATGTATTTAATCATTTTGAGTTTTTGTGTATCATGTTAGAGAATGTTCTAGTTTAATTCTTTTACATGTAGCTGTCCAGTTTTACCAGCACCATTTATTGAAAGAGCTATCTTTTATCCATTGTATATTCTTGCCTCCTTTGTCACAGATTAATTGACCATAAATGCATGGGTTTATTTCTGGGCTTTCTATTCTGTTCCATTGATCTGTGTGCCTGTTTTTGTGCCAGTACATACTGTTTTGATTACTGTAGCTCTGTAGTACCAACCATTATTTTTTAATTAAACAGGTGATTTGTTAAAGTATTATTTATATTACAAAGCTTTTTTTTTTATTACAAAGCTTCTTATACCTCACTTCTATCTTACTTTCATACAAAATATTAAAAAGCTCACATTTTTGTGATACAGAAGCACAGTACATGAGGCCAACTTTCAACAGATATCATTATTATATGCCAGGTTAACAACAATCAAAATTTGATAATATACTATGTTGACGGGGGAAAAGCACAAACACTGTTGCTGGTATAAACTTTCTGAATGCAAATTAGCAGTATCTATCCAAATTAAAAATATCTCTTAGCCCTAAATTATACCTACTAAAAATTAATGCACAAACACACTTATATACAGAGTACATCAAGAGAAACGCTGGAAAAAAAAAAAGAGAAACGCTGGGCTGAATGAAGCACAAGCTGGAATGATTGCTGGGAGAAATATCAATAAGCTCAGATATGCAGATGACACCACCCTTATGGCAGAAAATGAAGAACAACTAAAGAGCCTCTTGATGAAAGTGAAAAGAGGAGAGTGAAAAAGTTGGCTTAAAGCTCAACATCCAGAAAACTAAGATCATGGCATCCGGTCCCATCACTTCATGGCAAATAGATGGGGAAATAGTGGAAACAGTGTCAGATTTTATTTTTTTGGGCTCCAAAATCACTGCAGATGATGATTGCAGCCATGAAATGAAAAGACGCTTACTCCTTGGAAGGAAAGTTATGACCAACCTAGATAGCATACTAAAAAGCAGAGACATTACTTTGTCAACAAAGGTCCGTCTAGTCAAGGCTATGGTTTTTCCAGTAGTCATGTATGGATGTGAGAGTTGGACTGTGAAGAAAGCTGAGCGCCGAAGAATTGATGCTTTTGAACTGTGGTGTTGGAGAAGACTCTTGAGAGTCCCTTCGATTGCAAGGAGATCCAACCAGTCCATCCTAAAGGAGATCAGTCCTGGGTGTTCATTGGAAGGACTGATGCTGAAGCTGAAACTCCAACACCTTGGCCACCTGATGCGAAGAGCTGACTCATTGAAAAAGACCCTGATGCTGGGAAAGATTGAGGGCAGGAGGAGAAGGAGACGACAGAGGATGAGATGGCTGTATGGCATCACCAACTCAGTGGACATGGGTTTGGGTGGACACCCGGAGTTGGTGATGGACAGGGAGGCCTGGCATGCTGCGGTTCATGGGGTCGCAAAGAGTCAGACACGACTGAGAGACTGAACTGAAGTGAACACGTATATGAAGATGTGAGAAAGAATATTCCCTGCAGCACTGTCTGTATTATAACAACAAAAGATTAGAAACAATACAGAAATCCATCATTAAGTGGCTATTTAGGGAAAGTGAAAGTGAAGTCGCTCAGTTCTGTCTGACTCTTTGCGATCCATGGACTGTAGCCTACCAGGCTCCTCCGTCCATGGGGTTTTCCAGGCAAGAATACTGGAGTGGGTTGCCATTTCCTTCTCCAAGAGATCTTCCCGACCCAGGGATTGAACCTGGGTCTCCCACATTGTAGGCAGACGCTTTACTGTCTGAGCCACCAGGGTATATTCATATCAAAGAATATTCTCAAATTTTGGAAATAATGAGGGAATCTGTATGTGCTTGTATAGAACAATCTCCTAGATAAATTAAGCTAAAAATAACAGTAAGTCACAAAATATGCAGCTTATTCAAAAGAAATATACACACACAGTATATATCACATATGTTATACTCAGGTGTATAACATACACACACATATTTGCATACATATCACACAGAATTGGGGCATCCCAGGTGGCGCTAGTGGTAAAGAACCCACCTGTCAATGCAGGAGATGTAAGAGATATGGGTTCGAATCCTGGGTTGGGAAGATCCCCAGGAGGAGGGCATGGCAATCCAACTCCAGTATTCTTACATGGAGAATCCCATGGACAAAAGAGCCTGGCAGGCTAAAGTCCATAGGGTCACAAAGATGTGGACACGACTGAAGCGACTTAGCACACACTATTGCTGGAAACACACACAAGAAACAGCAAGAATGATTGCCCTAGGAGAGGGCCAAGAGCATGATGGAGATTTTCACTGGTATGTGTGAGGATTTTTTTTCTTTTATTATTTTTATTTATTTATTTGCTGCATTGGGTCTTAGTTGCATCATGCAAGATCTTTTGTTGTGGTGCAAAGACTCTCTGGTTGCAGCACTTGGGCTGCAGAGCATGTAGGCTTCAGCTGTTGTGGTGCACAGGCTCTCCAGATGTGGCACATGGACTCCAGAGCACACAGGTTCGACAGCTGCATCCCATGAGCTTAGCTGCTTCACAGCATGTATGATCTCAGTTCCCGTACCAGGGATCGAACCCACATTCCCAGCACTGCAAGGCAGATTCTTAACCACTGGACCACCAAGGAAGTCCCTGAGTTTTTTTTTTTTTTAAACAGACCTTTATTCTGGTTCTTTCATTTACTGACTATAATACATAAGTCACAAATTATGAGCCTTGGTATTCTCCAGTTTGAAATAATGATAATAACAGCCTTAGCTATTAGTTATTGTGAAGATCAAATGAGAGCTTAAATTGCTTCATAAATTATAAAGCAGCATACAAAATTATAAATTAGTCTTCTAACTGAATTCTCCAAACCAACTATAATAATAATAATTATCATTCTAACCAATTTCTCCAAACCCGAAGATAGGAATGTTTAAGATGGAATGTAAATGCAGATGCTATCTTAGAACACACATTTTTACTTCCCATATAGCTATTTATTTTGTAATTAAACTATAGTTGTAATTAATATTAATTACTGGTATCAATGTAAAAGGGTAAATTTTCAAAAATATTGTCATATAGAAATGTTAAGTCAGCTATTACAGAAGAAATTCATGCTTACTATTGAAAAAAAGTAAAAATTATAACCATGCTATCATAAATTTGGGTTTTTTTTCCTTCCAGTCTTTTTTCTATGTATGCTTAAGTAGATTAATTTAAATAAAATGTTTCTACTTTACTGTAAAACAGCATTCACATTATAACATCCCTCAGATTAAAAGCTCCTAATAAACATAATTTTTAATGAAGATAATCATATTTTATCTTGGTGATGAGAGTTCAACTATTTAAAATGAAATTCCCATATATGGGTTTACCTAATGAACTCTGTCTGGATTACTTTTTCATTTATTTCCACCAATTCTCCAAATTATCCAGATCAATGATGATTTCCCCCTCCTCCCTCCCTCCCTCTCTTCTTCTCCCACTCTTTCTCTCTCTCAAGGCATCTTCCTAATTTTGGCTTCCATAGATCCAATTTTATTAAGTCTAAAATTCACAAAACAAAGAAGCATATAACTATGTTTATAAATCTTTGAAGAACAAGTGCTGTGCTTAGTCGCTCAGTCATGTCCCACTCTTTGCAACCCATGGATTCTACCCCTCTAGGTTCCTCTGTCCATGGGGATTCTCCAGGCAAGAATACTGGACTGGGTTGCCATGCCCATTGAAGAGCAAGTAAAACACCCTAAATTGAGACCTTAATTGAGATTATTAGTGAAAGGGAAATCAGAACTATGATTTGTTACTAAATAAAGATGCTCAATCTTTTTCTACAACATTTATTGTTGTAGAAATGTATTGTTTTCTACAATATTATTGTTCTGTCTGCAAACAGTGAAAACAAAAAAATACACTCAGGTTATTCCTAGGAGACTCTAAACCAACTGTTCCTAATTAATTTTAACTATGACAGCTCCTCCCAAATGCTGAACATTCCAAGCCATTTTTGAAAACTGTTTGATATTGTTCAGGGAAGCAAAGATTTCCTGAGTATACTGGACAAAAGTATCATTATTGTGCCTTTCCCATAGTAGGAACTCAAATAAGTCATACTGAATAAATACTTCTTTTCTGTTTCTGAGAACATGTAATTTTCACACTCTACCCTGTAATTTACCATCATGATTGTTATACCAAACCACAAAGGGGATACACATATTAATACATATTGCCTACTTTTTAAATGAAATTGAAAATAAATACCAAAAACTGAAATTATGGGAGATTTTTTTTTCCCTCCAATTTTCAAATTTTCTATAATGCAGTTATATCACTCTTGCAATCTTAAAAAAGCATTAAAAGAAAAAGTATCCTTATAGCATTTATTGTTTTTGACCATATATTAAGATTGTTTTAAGTCCCATTCTAAAGGGTCTTTTTAGTATTAAAAAAAAAATCCTTGCTAAATTAAAACAAGAAAACTTCAGCATAAAGCTGAACTGACAGAGTATTATTTAAAATACTCCCATTATGCCATCTTTCAACAAAGTAAAACCTTTCTCATCATCAAAAGCACTATTTGTGCATCCAGAGTTGTATTATTAAGATACCATTAAAGGTAACTACAGATTCAGAGGCAAAGGACATTGCTTCCATACTTGTGAAGTTCAGTACCTAACTAGGAAAACAAGGCAAATACTGAAAAAGAAAATAAAAAAATACAAGGGAGCAATGGATATGCCAAGCATCTAGTATACAGACAAGTATAGTAGACAGCTTTTGAAGTCCTACAGACTTCAGTTCAAATCTTAGATCTTACTTACGAATTTATGTAAATTATTTCCCTTATTTGTAAAATGGAGTGTTAAGTGAAGTAAAATTCTTAGCATATAGTAACACTTAAAGGGAAGTTAACAGTATTATTATTAGTAGAGATGCAGACTTAAAGAAGAAATGAGCAACCAGCAAAGTTTAAAAAGAGGAAGTATTAATAACTTTTTGTCATCTACTACCATAGCAAAAATCACAAGATCTTTCTCATTCAAGTTTTACTTCTTATTGCCAAAAAGAAAATAGAACACCTGGTAAAGAAAATTGAAACCAGAAAACACGATGCCTATAAAGCCTATAAAGTACCCTAGGAAAGTCACCACTAGAACTCCAAATCACAGAATATGATCTATTAAAAAAAATGTTCTTTGGAAAGGTCTTTAGATCATCTAATTCAAACTCTCCAACTCTCCAGAATTAAGCTCCATGCTTTCTTCTGTCTGAGTGCCAAGAATTGTCATCTTGTTCATAAGCATATCTTCAGCACCTAGAATAAATCCTAGTACATAATAAATGATCAGTACATATTTGTTGGATGAATATTAAAAGCAAGAAAACTGAGACCTGGAGATTTAACTCAATGACAGTTACCTCCCGGCAGAGCTGGAACTGAAACATTTTACTATTCTAGCATTCTATCCTGTTTAGAAGCTCAGTTCAGTTCATTTCAGTTGCTCAGTCCTGTCTTTGCGACCCCATGAACCGCAGCATGCTGCCAGGCCTCCCTGTCCATCACCAACTCCCAGAGTTCACCCAAACCCATGTCCATTGAGTCGGTGATGCCATCCAACCATCTCATCCTCTGTCATCCCCTTCTCCTTCTGCCCTCAATCTTTCCCAGAATCAGGGTCTTTTCAAATGAGTCAGCTCTTTGCATCAGTGGCTAGACTATGATAATTTAGATAACTTATATTGGTGGTTGGGGAATTGGAGGGTTTGCTGGCAGGCAGGAGAAAGCGGAAGGAGAAAATTAACCTAGTTTTCAGGTGTTTTTCCCAACTGTCAGTTTTGCTTAATTGATAGAGGCCAAAAATTCTACTCAAGACAATTCCAGCATAGAGCAGGGCACATAATAGGTACTTAACAAATACTGGCTGAATGAATCAACCTACTGCAAAACTATTACTATTTAATAACCAGGGGCAGAAACTAACTTCAGCATCTGTTTAATCTTTGTAACTGTCACAGAGTTCTTCAGAATTTTGAGTCATTCATAAGACAAATATTATTAATAACTTTCTTCCAGACATGTGCTGAGGGAAAGAGATGAAAGATGTCCCTGCCGTGCAGGATCTCACTTGAGTATGCCTATGTCTGAGTGTGTCTTGAGGGGGTTATAGTGACATAAACAGATCAATAATAAATATGAAACCAGGCTGCATTGTTATCTCAGTTTATTTGCCTCAAGCAGTTAAAAAGTCAATTAAAAAACACAAATCAGCCAAATTTTAAAATAACAAGGAGGCACATTAGGTATTTAAATACTTGGGAATGTTCTCTTTCCTGTGCCTTTACAATATATCTTATTGCCTCCTAATGTCTTAAAGGGCTTCCCTGGTGGCTCAGCAATAAAGAACCTGCCTGTCACTGCAGGAGATGCAGGTTTGATCCCTGGGTGAGAAGGATCCTCTGGAGAAGGAAATGGCAGCCTGCTCCAGTATTCTTGCCTGGGAAATCCCATGGACAGAGTAGTCTGGCCAGCTAACAGTCCACGGGGTTGCAATAGAGTCAGACACAACTTAGCGACTAAACAAAAACGTCTTAAAATCAAATTGCTCTAACTTGACTTATCTGGATATTCAATATAAATGAACCATCAATGTTTGTTCTCTCATATGTGAAACACTGAATGATAATACTCCTGATTCAGTATTTACTCTGTGTACATGTTAATATTTAAATATATAGCCACAAGAACACATTTAAATTATTTAGCTATCTATAAAACTGACAGAGCCGGAAGAAAATATTCAGAGAGGAATGACAGTAAATAGAAACTAAAAGCATAGCCTTATCCAGGAAGAAAATAAACTACGGGCACACAACTAAGAAGCAAATTTGTAGAAGTTCTCAGGAGAGCAAAATCTTCAAGGGGAGAACTCTCGCTGGAGTTGGCCAGCTGAGCGGAAGAGCAACAGTTTGCCAACAGGATCTTGTTTAATGCATATCACTAACTAGACTATTAAAGAGTGAACATGCATAAGTCAATGTTGCCATTCCTCAAGTTTGAGTTTCAGGAGGACCCTTCCAAAGAGATTCACTACCAAGACTCAATCACCACATTCCAAGTCTTCCTCCCCATTTATCTGCTTGTCAAAACAGGATAAGCAAGACTAAATAAACTGGAAAATAACAGACTTCGCACTTACGAAGCTGAAAATTCCTACAAGCTGAAGGTACTTTACCTAAGGCACATGTTTATATGTGACTCCTGGTTACTGAGGGGAACATTTTTCACTCAGTTTATCCTAGGATGCTAGGCGAAACACCCCCAAAGTCTCTTCCTCCTCAGACAGAAAACTTTCCAGCCGAAATGTATAACCTATCCCAATGTTTTGCCTCAGAAACGCTGAGAAATCCAGGCCAAGGAGAATACAAGGTGGCAGGGAGGCTGGCGTGGGCCCCAAGGGGAAGGTCCGTGGCCCCCGGTTCTGGAGAGAACAGGCTGAGAAGGTGAGGTTAGGGTGAGATTTGGTCAGAGAAGCGCCAAGGGACTGACAGGTGTACAACCCCTCTCCATCCAGGACATCCCCGCAAGATTGCAATTGGTTTTCCCAACGGAGAGGGAGGAACGAGCTTCCCAGGGTGACTGATGCTGAGCGGTTTTCTGGGAAGCACGAGGACTGACTCTGAAGGAAGCAGAAAGGCAAGACAGACAGAGCACACAGGTTTTGGTGACGGTTCCCCCAGGACGAGTGATCTCTTAGGTCCTTCCCAGCACCAAGACGGGCGGAACCATCACACCTGTGAAAGGATGTTTCCCCGCCATCCCCATGGACAGCGATAGACAGCCCACCCAGTAGGAGTGGTAGCAGAACTGAGGAGGGAAAGACTGAATCGGAGGATCTCACCCAGCAGGAAACCTGATCAGCAGAAGAGGCTGAAGCCAGGAAGGGGCTAGCGGGGTAAGAATGCGCTCGGGTAGGATGAGACTTATTTGGAAGACAGGCTGACTGGAGGAAACTGCTGGGAAAGGGAGGGCTTTCGTCGGACTCCAGTGGGAAAAGGCCGGTTTAGCGAGGTTTAAAAAGCCTGGCTGGGAGGGGGCCCTGAGCGCCTGGCTCGGGAAGGTGACGCTGCCTGTCCCGAGGGTGAGCCTCGTGCGGGGCGAGGGCTGACCCGGCGGTGGGGCTGAACCGCGCGAGCTCAACAGGAGCTCACCTGGGGTGCGTCTGGCCTGGAAGGAGAAAACTTCCCGGGTGGGTGAAGGCGGACAGGAGAGGGTCGGGCTCCCATCCGGCGGGGCTGGGGCACCGAGGGGTCGGGAGGAGGGGGCGCCGCGTGGGGCGGGGCCGAAGCGCGAGCGGCGGAGGTACCGGCTCAGGATGGCGTCCTCCCGCAGTCACACTCACAGACACATTCACAGGCGCGCCCGCGCGCGCTCTCAGTATCGGCCGCCCCGCCCGGGGCGGAGAGAAACTGCCCGGGTCGGTGAACCGTAGGGCGGTGGGGGAGGGGGCCGGGGACACCGGCCGCCGAGCCCGACGGACCGGCGGGCGGCGTTACCTGTGTCAGGGAGAGCTGGGCCGCCGCAGCCATGGTGTTTCCATCATGCACGGGAGGGGAAGGAAGGACGGGCGGACGGGGGCTCGGGGCGGGGAGGAGGCGGAGGGAGCGGCCAGAGGCGAGGCCCGAGCGGGCTGGCGGGCGTCTCCCCTAACTTCGACAACTTCCCTCCTCTCGTCCACCCCGCCTCGCCTGGCCCCGCCCGCCCGGCACAGGCCTCGGAGACGCCCAAATCCTGGCGCCGGAGTTTTTGCTGCCGGATCGGAGCCTGCCCCGGGGCCGCCTGAGAAAACCCGGCTCGGACAAGTAATTAAGGTGGACGGGCTGTGGAGACAGAGGCAACTCCAGATTGTCCTGAGAACTTCAGCGGATCACCTACCCACGCTAAGCCTCTGCTTCTGAAAAATGGGAAGAACTATACCCAGAGTCCAAGTTGCTTGCGAGGATTAAGTGAGATAATGATAGGAAATAATAACGGTACTTTTTATATGCCAGAATCTATGTTGGACACTTTTATTTTTAAATTGTGTAAATGAAGGAACTGAGACATAAATAAATTGTACAAATGAAACTGAAACACAAATAAATGTCATATGTAAGGGCCTACAACTGATCAGATAGCTGGTGGGTTAGAATGCAAGTCTGACTCCAAAACTTTTCATTTAGCCGTCTGCTAGTAGGGTGAAACTCCAATACTTTGGCCACCTAATGCGAAGAGCTGACTCATTTGAAAACACCCTGATGCTGGGAAAGATTGAGGGCAGGAGGAGAAGGAGAGGACAGAGGATGAGATGGCTGGATGGCATTACTGACTCAATGGACATGGGTTTGGGTAGACTCCAGCAGTTGGTGATAGACAGGGAGGCCTGGCATGCTGCAGTTCATGGGGTCGCAAAGAGTCGGACACAACTGAGCGACTGAACTGAACTGAACTGAACTGATTAGGGTGAGCACCTGAAGAACTGATGCTTTCAAACTGTGGTGCTGGAGAAGACTCTTGAGAGTCCCTTGGACTCCAAGGAGAGCAAACCAGTCCACCCTAAAGGAAATCAACCCTGAATATTCTTTGGAAGGACTGATGCTGAAGCTAAAGCTCCAATACTTTGGCCACCTGATGCAAAAAGCCAATTCATGAGAAAATACCCTGATGCTGGAAAAGATTGAAGGCAGGAGGAGAGGGGAAGGACAAAGAAGATTTGGTTGAATGGCATCACTGACTCAATAGACATGAGTTTGAGCAAACTCCAAGAGATGATAATGGACAGGGAAGCCTGGCATGCTACAGTCCATGAGGTCACAAAGAGTCAGACGTGACTGAGCTATTGAACAACAACATTAGGGGGTGATGTCAAAAGAAAAGACTATCTTAAGTCAAATTCTAGGTAGGAAGGGAAATAAATACTCTCCAGGTTCACTGGCTGCCTGCCACACTTAGACCCCAGTTCAGTAAAAGAGCACTGGGGCCTCCTCAGGGGCTGCAGCACTCCTAACTCCCTCCTTAGTCCCCCTGGCAAACTCCTCCTGCTCTCTCTCAAGACACCACCAAAGTACCACCGCCTTTACAAAATATCTCCTGACTTCCCCAAATCAGATTTACACACTTATCTTTACATTTCTTCTCTGCCTTATGAAGTCATCATCACCCTAATGGCTCTTTACATCTGTCTTCCCTCTAGATGAGATGGTTGGATGGCCTCACCAACTCGATAGACATGAGTTTGAGCCAGCTCCAGGAGGTGGTGATGGACAGGGAAACCTGGTGTGCTGCAGTCCATGGGGTCACAAAGAGTTGGACACGACTGAGCGACTGAACTGAACCGACCCTCTAGGCTGAGAGCTCCTCAATGGCAAGGACTCTTTCTGATGTATATCTATATCCTCAGATCCTGGAATGTGTTTTGTACTAGTATAAGGTCTTACTTCCTGCCAAATTAAACATAACACAGCCTATACTTTCTCATGCTGCCTTCTTCAGTTGAAATAACCAGTAACTTGAAATCCTCATCTTTAAAGGCTTGGCTTACATGCCATCTACTTCAGGAAGCCTTCTAGGAAATCCCACCCCACCCTTTAGTTGCTCTGATATTATCCCTACCCTCTGCCTTGGAGTTAGAGGACTTTTTCTATACCCCAAACAGATTGCAAAATCCATGAGAAGAGAGGGCTGTCTCACAACTACCTCCCTCTCACAGTTTAGCCTAGCACAGACTAGACCTCAATAAATGTTTTTGCCTAGAACTGGTCTTCCTTTCTTAGTCATGGTGGCTTCCCACAACAACGAACCATAGCTCTATCAGACCCACACACTCTTAGCATTATCGTAGTAATCCCCATTTGACACACAAGGAGAATCAAATGAACAAGCCAAGAATGGAATTAACCTCACATAAGGTTTTAGACCTTTGCCACCACAGGCGAACCATCCCCAAAATGCCCTCAGAAATTCCTGACTCTTCTCACACCCCTTTTTACAAAGTCCAGGCAATGAAGAGCCAGCCATGCAAGTCTGGTGAGCAACCACTTATTCAAGAGAGTCTCCTTTGACCTCCTTCTGCTGTTATTCTTTTTAACTTGAGGGAGAAGGGGAGATAATGTATTAAATTACTCCTTTCCCACCTGGTATATTTATCAGCTGTAACCACCACTGATGTTTCTACTTTGATTTTCTAATTTACATTATCACTTTTGAACTCAACAACTCTGAAAGGTAGTAATCATCATATCCACTCTACAGATGAGGTAACTGAAGGTCACAGATATTAAGTGATTTTTCCCAAGGTTATACATCCAGTAACCAAAACAGTATACCGTAGTGGAATAAACAGGGCTTGGACATGAGAAACATCCACATTCCAATCCTGTCTCAACTATTTATTACTTGTACAACCTTAGAGTTATTGTGAGGATGAATGAGATAACACATGGAAATATCTAAAGTTGTAGATACACAGATTTAGTTAAGAAATCTTAAAGTCATAGAATAAATTGCTATTGGGAAATACAATTGTTGTTGTTCAGTAGCTAAGTCATGTCTAACTCTTTGAGACCCCATGGACTGCAGCACACCAGGCTCCTCTATCCTCCACTATCTCCTGGAGTTTCCTCAAATTCATGTCCATTGAGTTGGTGATGCTTTCTAACCATCTCATCCTCTGCTGCCGCCTTCTCCTTTTGCCTTCAATCTTTCCCAGCATCAGGGTCTTTTCTAATAAGCTGGCTCACTGAAGCTGAAACTGCAGTACATGTGACCAAAGTATTGGAGCTTCAGCTTCAGCATCAGTCCTTCCAATGAATATTCAGGGTTGATTTCCTGTAGGATTGACTGGTTTGATCTCCTTGCTGTCCAAGGGACTCTTAAGAGTCTTCTCCAGCGCCACAGTTCAAAGGCACTAATTCTTCAGCGCTCAGCCTTGTTTATGGTCCAGCTCTCAGATCCACACAAGACTACCGGAAAAACCATGGCTTTGACTACATGGACTTTTGTCAGCAAAATGATGTCTCTGCTTTTTAATACACTATTTAGGTTTGTCATAGTTTTTCTTCCAAGAAGTCAGTGTCTTTTAATTTCATAGAGTACAAATGCACTTGCTATTCAAGAAGACTCCACCAAACCATATGAGATACAAGATATTACTCTTGGGGGACAGGGACTCTTGGGAGTCCCTGGTGTATAGTTTCCTAGAACTCAACATGGGATAGTAAGGAGAGTATTCGAGTCAATATGTGACCTCAGACTAATCATTCAACCTGTTTGAGACTCCATTTCCCACATATTAAAAAAAAAAAAAGAGCAAATAGATTTGGAAAATGTTGAGGAAATATAAGGAATTATTTATTGTTATAATTATTGTGTGATTTATATTAAGTCAAAAACAGCATATTGTCTTTGCACAATATTGCTTTTCACAGTTTATGAATGTTTTTATATATAGCATCTAACAACTAGAGTCAAATTGGTATGTGGTAGAAGTTTGTTGAACTGAATGAATGCATAGTCTCATGTGTAGTTAATATTTGAATCCTCATTCTATCTCCATTTCACAAATTAGAAAAACCAAGAAACAAATATTTTATAAATAACTTGTTTAAGTAAGGACTAGTTAGAGCAGATCTGGACCTTGGTTAAAACAGTAATAGTGATGATCAGACCCCTAAGCAAGGGAAGACTGCTTGTATGAGAATTGCCCCCATGCTCCCTTCCAGACCATCAATAATTTGCACTGGCTTCCTTTTTTGTCCATTGGTTCTGGCTTAAATCAAAAACTTGACAAAGTAGGGGGTGGGAGTGATGGTCCAAACTCCCAAAAAGGCCTAGAACTTCCGGGACTGGATTTTTTTAGATGACACACCAGTGACAGTTTGCAAATTCGTGTCCCAGATCTCATCAAAGCACTGGGTCATATCACAAATCTATTTTAGGAGAATAAAATGTAGCTAATGGAAGATATGATCTAATTTGTTGTAAAGAGAATGAATTTCATGGAGCAGACAAAAAGGACTTACCTATTTTTTTAAGGCAACTTAATGTCTCTGGGTCTTTAACCTTCATATTCCTTATGTGTACATTGGAGACAATAATACCTACCGTGTAGAGATGTTGTAAGGACTGGAAATTATGCATAAATGCCTTATTAAAGAACCTGGCCTGAAGTGGCAGCTCTTAAGAATGCCATTCTTCAAGATCACCCTTTAACCCTCTGTCAAACAACCCTCCCGGAGAAGGCAATGGCACCCGACTCCAGTACTCTTGCCTGGAAAATCCCATGGACAGAGGAGCCTGGTAGGCTGCAATCCAAGGGTCACTAAGAGTTGGAGATGACTGAGCGACTTCATTTTCACTTTTCACTTTCATGCATTGGAGAAGGAAATGGCAACCCACTCCAGTGTTCTTGCCTGGAGAACCTCAGGGATGGGGGAGCCTGGTGGGCTTCCATCTATGGGGTCACACAGAGTCGGACATGACTGAAGCAACTTAGCAGCAGCAGTAGCAAACAACCCTCCAATTACTAAGCCAGTTTTGCAGATACATTAACTATTGTATGTTAGTCGCTCAGTTGTGTCTGACTCTTTGTAACCCCATGGATTGGGGCCCACCAGGCTCCTCCATCCTTGGGATTTTTCAGGCAAGAATACTGGAGTGGGTTGCCATTCCCTTCTCCAGGGGATCTTCCCGAGCCAGGGACTGAACCCCGGTCTCCACATTGCAGGCAGACTCTTTACTCTCTGAGCCACGTTAACTATTAGGAGTGCCTTGAACAGCTAACACACATATCCTTGTCTTTGTTTCCCTAGGTAAAGTTATGTGTTATTACTTACATTTGGATACTGATAGCCAATGATTGCTGCTTTTATTTCTTTGTTTTCCAACTTTGGGAGGTGACTATCATATCAGCTCTTCGTGAACACTGCACATCTGTGATGTCAGCTTTTAGAAATGCAGGATGATTGATCGTAACTATGAGAGAAAAAAAAAACAACTGTGAGGGGCTGTCTGAATATACAAAGAACCAGAATATTGGCATGAGACTTTGAGAAAGCCCTTCTACATAAATGGTGCTAAGCTACCAAAAAAGAAAAAAATTAAACTACAATTGTAATGGTAATCTGGAGCTCATGCTTCCAAGCTGCTGGTTTCATAAATATAGTCCATTATTGTTCATGTTTGCCCAGGGCAGAAAAAATATGTGAGGCTGCACAATAATAACAATTGTGTTGTACAAATAACTGTCCCTGTGCCAGGGACTGAAAAGAACAAGCAGTAAGAGATTTTCAAATGCCACACACACCCAGGGTGTGATGCGACAGTTCAAAATTGTCATTGCTAATTTTTCAGGGCAAAGAGGTGTCCTGGGAAGAGGCTGAATTTAGAACTGGGAAGACCCAGCTTGGTCCAACTTCTTAATTTTGTGACCTTGGACAAGTCAAAGAACCATACCAAGCCACCATTTCCTCTCCTTTAAACTGAAGGTAACAATAGCACCTATCTGATAGTGCTATTATAATGATTAAACAAGGTTTCATGTGAAAGCAGTTAGCATGATACCTGGCATACAACAAATACTAGATAATTATTAGCTCCCTTTCCTTCCTCCTGGAGAATAGGTTTAAGAAGTCAGAAACAAAATAGAAATCATTTTTGAAGATCTTCAATGGAGGTTATTAAAGGAAATGGAACATTAAAAAAAAGTCTACCTTAAAGTTTTTTTATTGAGTTCTGAAGAGTAAAGGAGATTACTACATAAATGACCCCGAAGTTCCACTGACTTCTAGCAAGCAAGCAAGTACAGTTTTACATTTGCCCTGTTTCCTTTTTCTTTCTTTCTTTCTTTTGTTTTTTTTTTTCTTTCTTTCTTTTTTTGTTCCTTTCCTTATCAAGGGTCCTGGAAGCTATAAGAAACGAAACGAACACCATGGGAAAGAAAATATTTGCACTCAAGGCTGCAGGTCCTTTCATCTGCAGATTTCAAAGCATTGTCTCCATCACTAATTACAAGTCCTGCTTAACATGTGGGAATGCTGAGACACCATCAAATTAAGAAGCTTGCCCTAAATCACAAGGCAAGTCTGCAGATGGGCTACAGACAGAACAAAGCTGTCCTGTTTGCCAGCCTTGGGCTCTAAAGTAGGACACATGAGAGTCAACAGAGGCTTCAATTAATGAGGAGAAAAGTTTGGGGAATTCTGATTCTGTACCTTTGAATTATTGCAGTGACATAAGCATGGGCTTTTAGTAAAATTTGACTTCAAATCTCAGCTCAGCCCCTTACTAAATATGTACCCTCAGTGAAATCATAAATTGTCTTAGTTTCCTTCTCTGTAAAATAGGGATATTAACTCCTACTTCCAAGGATTTGTGGAAACTTTTGTGACAACTTTTGTGATGGACCTAGCACAGAATCCTGCACTTCAAAGGTTCATGTATTAATACATGAAGAAAGCTAAGATATCCCAAATGCACACATGAGGACAAACAGACAACTCTTTCAGTCAAAGATGTTGTAAGCCACAATCACAGTTGTGTCTCAGTGTAAAACGATGACTGTGTATTGAACATCTCATAACACAAATAGAAGATGCCTTGTTCAGGCCTTCATCGCTTTTCTTTCTTGATTCTATGCTTTCTTTCATAACCCAAGTCCAAACTATCAGCAATTTTTGCTGGCTCAACCCTCAGTATATATCTGAAATTCCGATTCTATTTTCAAAATTCCATATCTGACCATTTCTCCCTGTCTTCACTGGGTGTGTCTTCACTTCACCTTTTCCTAGACAACTGCTAAATCTCCTTAATCTCTCGAATTTCATGTTTGCACCTACATCTGTTATCCTTACAGGCAGAGTGATCTTTTAAAAATGTACATTAGATCTTATCATTTCCCTGTTTAAAAATCTCCAGGAACTTCTCATCAAACTCCTGACCACTGCCCTAGAACAAGGCCAGGTTGTTCCAGGTGAAGTATGTGGCAACAAACACAGAAGAACAAGCATGTTCTGGAGATGTTTGGTGGGCTGGAGCATGTTGGGAATGGAAGAGGGAGGAACTAGCAGATGAAAACAGAGGAAAGGATGTTAGGAAATACTTGGAGGGAGTCATGGCTAGACCAGAATTAAAGTAATGTGTCTGTCTGGAGACTCCCAGAGATGCAAAATCACCAGTGGAAGCAAATGGGACAGTCATTGTTGGGATTTTTTTAAGTCTTTATTGAATTTGTTACAATATTGCTTCTTTTTATTGTGATTTAGTTTTTTTGCTTCCAGGCATGTGGGATCTTAGCTCCCCGACTAGAGGTCAAACCTGTACCTCCTGCACTAGGAGGCAAAGTCTTAATCACTGTACTGCCAGAGAAGTCCTGAAAACTACTGCTTTGTGTTGATCATGATTTTTAAATCTGGTGGCCTTGATTTTTTAAAAGCACAATCAGAAACTTATTATATCCTTCCAGAAGGAACTCAGGTTTATAGGCCAGGAACCCTGACATCAGGACAGTAGTTAAGAGGATGGACTTTGGAATCAGACAAATTTGAGACTGAATCAAGGTCCTCTGCAAAAATTATAACACCATGAACAAGTTATCTAAAGTCTTCAAGTCTCAGTTTTATGCAAACTGTATTAAGAAAATTAAATAGTTGATGCTTCCATGGCTAATTCATGTCAATGTATGACAAAACCCACTGAAATGTTGTGAAGTAATTAGCCTCCAACTAATAAAAAAATAAATAAATAGTTGATGCTTATAAAGCATTTTTCAGTGTAGTACATGGGAATGGGAATAAGTGCCTAACAAATGGGAACGATCACATTATGGTTATGATAATGATGATTAAGGATTTGGTTATCTTTATAAGAGTCCCATGTTCATCCCTGACTGAGATCTGAAGCAAGTCTGTCAAATTTTAAAAATCTGAGGAAACTGTCTCAAACAACAGCAACAGTTGGTATTAAGAGATACCAACAAAGGCACATACTTGCACTGGAGACACTGTCCACTCTGTCCCCCAGTCCAGAAAATCAGTATGTAAATAGAAGGGTAGCATCATGTTTGCATTTAACTGTATATAAATGTAATTATACACTCTCAGTGCTCAGTGGGTTTTTTGTTATTTTCAATATTGTCTCTATATTGCAAGCCAAAGATTTCAGCTGATATTCAACCAAAGAAGAAGTATAAGACTTATAATTGAAAACTACAAAACCTCATTGAAAGAAATTAAAAAAGACCTAAATAAATGGAAACACTACTCACATTCACAGATTAGGAAACATAAGATGGCAATACTCCTCAAACTGATCTATAGATTCAAGGTAATTCCTACCAGAATCCCACCTAACATTTTTGAAAAAACTAACAATTCTAAAATTTCTATGGAATTTCAAGGAAAAATTCAATTTCAATCTTGAAAATGAAGAGCAGAGTTGGAAGGCTCATACTTTCTGATTTCCAACTTACCACAAAAGTACAATAATCAAGTTAACGTGGTACTGGCATAAGGAGAGACATATATTGGACTAGAATTGGGACTTCAAAAATAAGCTTATATATTTATGATCCGTTGAACTTTCCACAAGAGTGCCAAGACAATTCAAATAGGAGGAAGAATAATCTTTTCAACAAATGGTACTGGGACAACTGGATAGCCACATGCAGAAGAATGAAGTACTGATACATGCTGCAACATGGACGAACCTTGAAGATATTATGCTTAGTGAAAGAAGCCAGATACAAAGGAACACATATTTTAAGACTCCATTTATTTGAAATATCCAGAAAAGGCAAGCCATGGAGACAGAAAGCATATTAGCAGTTGCCCGGACCTGGGGGAAGGGGAAAAGGAGAGTGACTGCTAGTAGATACAGGATTTCTTCCTAGGGTGATGAAAATGTGCTGTAATTAGATAATGGTGATACTTTGGCCACCTGATGCGAAGAACCGACTCTTGGAAAAGGCCTTGACGCTGGGAAATATTGAAGGAGGGAGGAGAAGGGGACAACAGAGGATGAGATGGTTGGATGGCATCACTGATGTGATGGACATGAGTTTGAGTAGGCTCTGGGAGTTGGTGATGGACAGGGAAGCCAGGTATGCTGCAGTCCATGGGGTCGCAAAGAGTTGGACGTGACTGAGTGATTGAACTGATGGTTGTGCAACTCTATGAGTTAGTAAAAAACCATTTAACTGTACACACACACACACACAAAGAAAAGTCACTCTGGCTCTGTGTAAAGGATAGAGCAGTTAGGGTTGGGGGTCACAAAAGCTTTGGAGATCCTGGTAAGAGTTCTTGGAGAGAGGCAGAGGCAGTGGTGATGGACTTAAGAAGATTGATTGTAAGGACATAGAGAAGGCACTTTACCACAGTGGTTAAAGCTGTGGGCTTTATTTATTTATTTATTTGACTGGCCTTATTACATGATTTGCAGGATCTTAGTGCCCTGACCAGGGACTGAATTTGTGTGGTTGGCAGTGAAAGCGCAGAATCCTAACCATTGGTACAACAGGGAGTTCCCAAGTTGTAGTCTTTAAAGGAAAGTGTACCTTAATTTCAACCTCATCTCTGCCACTTCTGAGTTGTATCATCTGAATATCATGGGAATATCAGACCACCTTACCTGCCTCCTGAGAAACCTGTATGCAGGTCAAGAAGCAACAGTTAGAATCGGACATGGAACAGCAGACTGGTTCAAAATTGGGAAAGGAGTATGTCAAGACTGTATATCATGACCCTGCTTATTTAACTCATATGCCGAGTACATCTTGCGAAATGCCGGGCTGGATGAAGCACAAATTGGAATCAAGATTGCCAGGGGAAATATCAATAACCTCAGATATGCAGATGATATCACCCTTATGGCAGAAAGTGAAGAGGCACTAAAGAGCCTCTTGATGAAGGTGAAAGAGAAGAGTGAAAAAGCTGCCTTAAAACTCAACATTCAAAAAACTAAGATCATGGCATCCAGTCCCATCACTTCATGGCATCCAGTCCCATCACTTCATGGCAAATAGATGGGGAAACAATGGAAAAAGTGACTGACTTTATTTTCTTGGGCTCCAAAATCACTGCAGATGGTGACTGCAGCCATGAGATTAAAAGACACTTGCTCCTTGGAAGAAAAGCTATGACCAACCTAGACAGCATATTAAAAAGCAGAGACATTACCTTGCTGACAAGGTCCATCTAGTCAAAGCTATGGTTTTTCCAGTAGTCTTGTATGGACGTGAGGGTTGGACCATAAAGAAAACTGAGTGCCAAAGAATTGATGCTTTTGAACTGTGGTGTTGGAGAATACTCTTGAGAGTCCCTGGGACTGCAATGAGATCAAACCGGTCAATCCTGAAGGAAATCAACCTGAATATTCATTGGAAGGCCTGATGCTGAAGCTGAAGCTCCAGTACTTTGGCCACCTGATGCAAAGAGCCAATTTATTAGAAAAGACCCTGATGCTGGGAAAGATTGAAGGCAGGAGGAGATCAGGATGACAGAGGACAAGATGGTTGGATGGCATCACCAACTCAATGGACATGAGTTCGAGCAGGCTCTGGGAGATGGTGAAGGACAGGGAAGCCTGGTGTGCTACAGTCCATGGGGTCTCAAAGAATTGGACACTACTGAGGTACTGAACAACAACAACACATAATAAATATAATAAATGCTCATATTTATAATAATACATATAATTATAAGTAACAGTATCTAATATATATACTAAGTACATAAGGAAAATATATTTATAATTCATAAATCATATATTTTTATCCTTATATAGTTACAATTGTATACTTATATACATATATACAATCACATATATGTATACATTGTATCACATATATATCATATATATGTATACATATGATTATATAAATTTATACCTATATAATCATAAGTAGATAAGGAGAAAAGTATATTAGGGAAGGAAGAACAACAGATGGGAATCTATATGAAAGGGGGAAAGGTTGAGAGTCTAAGGGTGGTCAGAAAAGTCCTCACAAGTAAACATTTGAGAAAAGACTTAAAATTAAGAGAGTGACCAAGAGTATATCTAGGATGGGTAGCAATCAAGGTGAAAAAAAACAGCAGGTACAAGGCAGGGATATGCCTGATGGTTTGAGAAACATTAAGGAAGGCAATGTAGCTGGAGCAGAGCAAGGGAAAGGGTGAATGAGAGTATGGTGTCCCATATCAAGTGGGATATGGTCATTTTAAAGACTTTGTCTGCTCTTTCCTATCTTGCAAGATGGCGGGTGAAAAGGCTGAGAAGCCAGATACTAAGGAGAAAAAACCTGAAGCCAAAAAGGCTGATGCTGGCAACAAGGCTAAAAAGGTGAAAATGGTGAAGAAAGTTAAGAAGGGGAAGCCCCACTGTAGCCGAAACCCTGTCCTGGTCAGAGGAATTGGCAGATATTCCCGATCAGCCATGTACGCCAGAAAGCCCCTGTACAAGAGAAAGTATTCAGCAGCTAAATCAAAGGTCGAAAAGAAAAAGAAAGTCCGGGTTCTTGCTACTGTCACAAAACCAGTTGGTGGCGACAAGAATGGTGGTATCCGAGTGGTCAAACTTCGCAAAATGCCTAGGTATTACCCTACTGAAGACGTGCCTCGGAAACTGTTGAGTCACGGCAAGAAACCCTTCATTAAGCACGTGAGGAAGCTGCGTGCCAGCATCACTCCTGGGGCCGTTCTGAAAATCCTCATGGGGCACCACAGAGGCAAAAGGGTTGTTTTCCTGAAGCAGCTGGGCAGTGGCTTGCTACTTGTGACTGGGCCTCTATCCCTCAATTGAGTTCCTCTACATAGAACACACCAGAAATTTGTCATTGCCACCTCCACCAAAATCGGTATCAGTGGTGTGAAAATCCCAGAACATCTCACTGACACTTACTTCAAGAAGAAGAAGCTGCTGTAAGCCCAGACACCAGGAGGGTGAGATCTTCAACACACAGAGAGAGATACGAGATCACAGAGCAGCGCAAGGTTGATCAGAAAGCTGTGGACTCATAAATTCTGTGAAGAATCAAAGCTGTCCCTCAGCTCCAGGGCTACCTCTGCTCTGTGTTTGCTCTCACAAATGGAATTTATCCTCACAAAGTAGTATTCTGAACTTCTTGCAAAGAACCTAATTAAATAACTTTTCCATTTCAAAAAAAAAAAAAAGACTTTGCCTTTTACTCTGAATGAGATGGAGAATTTTGAGCAGAGGAAGAACATGATATAGCTTAGGTTTAAAAAAGATTATTTGGACTACTGTGGGAAACAGTTCATAGATAAACAAGAGAGAAATTGGTTTAAAAAAAAAGTGAGATTGTTGCAATAATCCAGGTGATGATTGGGGCAGGGTAGTAGCACTGGGGAAAGAGATGGTAAGTAGTCAGATATGTATATATTTTGAAGGTAGAAAGTAAAAGTGAAAGCCGCATCTGACTCCTTGCGACCCCATGGACTATACAGTCTGTGGAATTCTCCAGGCCAGAATATTGGAATGGATAGCCTTTTCCTTCTCCAGGGGATCTTCCCAACCCGACTCCCAGGCCTCCCGCATTGCAGGCAGACTACCAGCTGAGCCACAAGAGAAGCCCAAGAATACTGGAGTGGGTAGCCTATTCCTTCTCCAGCGGATCTTCCCAACCCAGGAATCGAACCAGGGTCTCCTGCATTGCAAGGGAGTTTCTTTACCAGCTGAACTACATGGGAAGCCCATGAAGGTAGCCCCACTGGATTTGCTAAAGAATTAACTGTGAGGTATGAGAAGAAGGAAAGAGTCAAAGATGATGTCAGGTTTTGCCTGAGCAGCTAGAGCGATGGAATTGCCTTTTACTGAGATAGGGGAGACTGTGGAAGAAACCAACTCAGGGAAAACATAAGGAATTTGGTCTTGGAATTGGTTTAAGATACCTTCTAGACATACAAGTTGAAATGTCAAAGATGAAATTGGAATAAGAGTCTGGAGTTCAGGGGAGAGGTCTGAGTTAGAGATATAAATTTGGATATCATTAGCATGTTGCTGTTGTTCAGTCTCCCAGCCACGTCCGACTCTTTGCAACCCCAGGGACTGCAGCATGCCAGGCCTCCGCATCCTTTACCGTCTCCCAGAGTTTGCCCAATTTCATGTTCATTGTATCAGTGATGCTGTCCAGGCATCTCATCCCCTGACACCCTCTTCTCCTTCTGCCCTCGATCTTTCCAAGCATGAGGGACTTTTCCAATGAGTCGTCTGTTCACACGAGGTGACCAAAATACTGGAGCTTCAGCTTCAGCATCAGTGCTTCCAGTGAATATTCCTTAGCATACGGTGGCATTTAAAGACATGAGATTGAGTGGGACCATCTGTACAATAAATGTCTACTAATTCACGAAGTGCAACTACTGAGCCCTGGGCCACTCCAGTGTTACAGATCAGGGAAGTGAAGAAGAATTAGCAAAGGAGACTGAAAAGGAGCAGCAGTGTGCTTAGAGCAAAACCAGGTGAGTATGGTGTCTACTCTGGAGCCAAATCAAGAAAAGTGTTTTATGAAGAAATGAGGAAGGAAAGAGTGAGCAGATGTGTCAAACCTGATTCTAGAGCTAGTTAGATGAGGATTGAGAATTAACCTCCAGATTTATCAACACAAAGGTCTTTGGTGCCCTTGGTAAGAAGAGTTCCAGTTAAGGAAAGGGATAAAGCCTGATTAAAGAGGGCTCAAGAGAGAATGAAAGGAGAGGACTTGATGTCAAGGAATACTGATAATCCTTTAGAGATGTTTAGTTGAAATGGAGAGCAGAGAAATAGTGTGGTAGCTAGAAGGGGATACAAAGTTAAGAGAGACTTCTTATCTTAAAGTGAGACATAACACTTTTTTAAGCTGATGGGTTGATCCTTTGGAATGTGAAGTATTGGTTATATAGGTAAGAGACAGAGTTGCAAGAACATAGGGGAAAGGATTTTGAGTGCTGAAGGGAGGACTGAGTATGTGGGTATAGATGCAGGTGGGTGAGCTATTTGGTCAGAGGGAAAAGAAAGAGGAAGGTGTTGAGGTTTATGGAGAGAAAATGTATGAAATAATCTTTAGAGAAAGTGGATGAACTTTTATTTATTTAATTGAAGAAAAATTGCTTTGCAGTATTGTGTTGGTTTTTGCCGTACATCAATATGAATCAGCCACAGATATACATGTGTCCCCTCCCTCGTGAGCCTCCCTCCCACCTCCTGCCCCATCACGAAACAGTGTTGTCACAGAGCACCTGTTTGAGCGGAGTCATACGGCACATTCCCACTGCCTGTCTATCTTACATATGATGGTACACATGTTTCCATGCTGCTCGCTCCATTTGTCCCACCCTCTCCTTCCCATCCTGTGTCCACAAGTCTGTTCTCTATGTCTGTGTCTCCACTGCTGCCCTGCAATCAGTTCAAATCTTTCTAGATTCCATATATATGTGTTAATATACGATACTTGTTTTTTTCTTTCTGACTTACTTCACTCTGTATAATAGGCTCTAGGTTCATTCATCTCATTAGAATTGACTCAAATGTGTTCCTTTTAATGGCTGAGTAATATTCCATTGTGTATATATATATATATATATATATATATATATATATATATATATATATACCAGCTTCTCTATCCATCCATATCTGTTGATGGACATCTAGGTTGCTTCCATGTCCTAGCTATTGTAAATAGTGCTGAATGAACACTGGGGTACTTTTGTCTTTTTCAGTTATGGTTATCTCAGAACATATGCCCAGTAGTGGGATTACTGGGTCATATGGTAGTTTTATTCTTAGTTTTTTAAGGTATCTCCATACTGTCCTCCATAGTGGCTGTATCAGTTTATGTTCCCACCAACAGTGCAAGAGGGTTCTCTTTTCTCCCCACACCCTCTCCAGCATTTATTGTTTGTATATTTTTGATGATGTCCATTCTGACTGGTGTGAGGTGATATCTCATTGTAATTTTGATTTGCATTTCTCTGGTAATGAGCATCTTTTCATGTGTTTATTAGCCATCTGTATGTCTTCTTTGAAGAAATGTCTGTTTAGGTCTTCTGCCCACTTTTTGATTGGGTTATTTGTTTTTCTGGTATTGAGTTTCATGAGCTGCTTGTATATTTTGGAGATTAATCCTCTGTTAGTTGTTTCATTTGCTATTATTTTCTTCCATTCTGAGGGTTGTCGTATCACCTTATTTATAGTTTGCTGGGTGAAAGTTTGTAAGTTTGATTAGGTCCCACTTGATTATTTTTGTTTCTATTTGCATTACTGTAGGAGGTGGGTCATAGAGGATCTTGCTGTGATTTACATCATGTGGATTGACTTTTAAAATAAAATGATTCCCAGGTAGCACTAAGGGCCCACTTGAGGTTAGTGTAAATGAATTTTAAAAAGTCAATTGATGTAGTTGTAAGTTTTTCTTCATCCACTTTCCCAAAGGTGGAGAGTAAATGAACAGTTAGATTGTCCAGGGTAGGGATTTTGTAAGGCAAAATAACAAAGAGGAAACGAGAGGTACTAGGACATATCAAGGGAGTGATAATAATGTTGGTACTTGCAATTGAAGTGGATAAAAAGAGAAATGAGAGAACATGAAATAGGTAAGGAATGGTGAATAGGTGTTAGAATCATTGGATTGTAGGGTCAAGGTGGGGAACCAAAAATCCGTTGGAGTGAGTGAGTTGGAAAGACTGGAGAGATATAAGGATAAGAAAGATTTTTGGTAGATTACTAATAAATGGAAACAACCTCTGAAATAATAGTACAGTAAGACAGCAAAGTGCTCACTATGAAGTGGGGATGACAAGGCAGAATGAAATGAATGCTAACGACAGATGCATTCAATGGCTGTAGCCGAAAAGAATTTCAAGTAAGTGTGAGGGTCAGATAAAGGAATGCATGCAAAGAAAAGTGTCATTTGAGATGAACCTCAAAATAGAGCAAGTGCAGAGCGTAGCCTGATACATCACAGCAGTTGCACCACTGCAGCGAGTGTTCAGGAAACAGTGGTTGGAGCGCGGGATGAGCGCTATGGCCAAATAGAAGACTGGGGCCAGATTAGGAGATCTTTGAAATGTCAAGCTAACGCCTGAATATTTTCTGTAGGTAAATGTGAGCTTAGGGGCCCTTCTATGTAGTTGAGTCCACTTAAAGCATGGTATGAAGTCATATTGGTTTCTGTAGATTGATCAGTCTAAAGTCTTTCTTAGCCATTATATACACAGGTCATATTTAGAGTTTTTACATTTCACTAGGATTTTCTGTTTGTCCTTTTAAGATCACTTCCCCTCAACTGTGTTGATACTGCTGTTTCTACCCAAACAATGTACTGCCACATGCCCGTTTACTTTCTTTCGAAGGGCCTTCAAATCCACCCCCAATGTTAGTAGGAAAGCTTAACGTGATCCCTTGTAGCTCTGAAATGGGCTTAATATGATCATAACTATGCTGTCCGGAGTATTAAGACTGGTTGCAGCTCATAAGGGCCTTCCCTGGTAGCTCAGACAGTAAAGAATCTGCCTACTGTGCGGGAGACCTGGGTTAGATCCCTGGGTCTAGAAGATTCCCTGGAGAAGGAAATGGTTACCCACTCCAGTACTCTTACCTAGGAATTCAATCATGGACAGAGGAGCCTGGTGGGCAACAGTCCATGGGGTCACAAAGAGGCAGACATGACTGAGCAACTAACACTTTAACACTTTTCAGCAGAGTGGAAGGTTAAATAATCATATTTTCCCAAGTTTAGGAAGATTAAAGGGGCACAACCTCGAAACTGAGGTGTCAGAATTTTTTTTAGGAGCTCAGTATCAGTACCAACGATGGGGGTCAGTCTCTTTGCAAGCTATATTTATGATATGATTTGAAGATACCACAATCTCTGTCTTCACAGACTTACCAGTTAAGTGTTGAAACTATTACGTTCTCTATCTGCCACTGCAGCTTTAGCCAAGTCCCTCCTCTCTTCTGGACCCAAGGTGCTGTCTTTAAAAAGGGGGTTGCAGTCAGCCTTCTCTAGGGTCCCTTCCAACTCTGACATGCTCCGATTTTTTTGTTATCATTTATTCACTATTAAACTTATGTGGCAGGCATTTTTCCAAGCATGGGATCCTCTCACCCCTTTGCTCTGCCTGCCAAGCTACTGTTATGAATTGTGTAGTGTTTTTCTTCATGTAACACATTTGAGAGAAAATCATGTAAAAGGCTTTGTTTTGTTCCAGCAGCTGAAAACAATAAAACCACCAGAATGCCATGCAGCATCATTTTGTACTGCCCTCCAGTGGTGGCCCAAACGCCTTTTCCTGGTTGAAGTTTAAGCAATAAAATGAATTTTCAGAGGAGCTCACATTGTATAAAGGTAGGGGAGTCTTAGAGGGCCTAAGGAAAGGATCTAATCAGATCCCTCTTCTTAAGAAGGAGGAGCTGAGGCCCATCATTGTTCTCATCACCATGCAAACCTATTCTAGTTTCTCCTGTCTTTGAAGAGATATTTTAAAACCCTGACTCTCTGGGTCTATTTCTCTACTCCCCTTCACAGCCAAATTTCTCAAAAGAGTTATCTATATACTTTTTCTCCTTAATCATCTCCAACTCATTTTTAAACTTTTCACTGTAAAGTAATTCCAAACTTTCAGAAGAGGTGAAAAGAATTCCCATATACTTTCCATCCAGGTGCACCAGGAGTTATTATTTTGCCAGTCTCTTTATCTGTATGTGTGTTTATGTGTACACATGCACACATAAATATATAGATGTTTATATATTCTATATAGAGCGGGGAGTTCTGAACCATTTGAATTGTAGCCTTCATACCTAACACTCTAAATATTTCAGTGTGTATTTTCAAAGAACAAGGTCATTATCTTACACACCTACATACCTTTCTCCCTACCCCCAACCCCGGTATGATGGTTAAATTCAGGAAATTTAACATTGATATAATCCTTACTTATAGTTCACATTCGAAGTTAACTTATTGGCCTAGTAATATCCTATCTAGCAGTCGTCTCTCCAATACAGATTCTGATCCAGTCTTGATCCCTAATCATGTACTGCATTTAACTCTCATGAGTCTTTAGTTTCTTTTAATCTAAAATAGATTGCTATTCATGATACTGACTTTTTTTTTTTTAAGTACAGGTCACTCTTTTGTAGAATTTCCCTCTCTTTGGGTTTGTGTCCTATTTCCTTATGATGAGATTTATATTTTTCTTCTTTTTGGAGTGGGCAGGAATACTACTTGTAGGATGCTGTATTCTTAGCGTGTCACATGAGGAGAAATATGGTGCTACCTGGTCCCATTATTGATGATATTCATTTTGATCAGTGGTATCTGCTAGGTCTTCACTGTAAAGTTAGCAGGTTTTTTCCTACATAAATAATGAGTAATATGTGGAGAGGTACTCTGAGACTAAGATCATGGCATCTGGTCCCATTACTTCATAGTAAATAAATGGGAAAAAAGTGGAAACTGTGGCAGCTTTTATTTTCTTGGGCTCCAAAATCACTGCAGATGGTGATTGCAGTCACAAAATTAAAAGATGCTTGCTCCTAGGGAGAAAAGCTATGACAAACCTAAACAGCGCATTAAAAAAGCAGAGACATCACTTTGCCGACAGAGGTCTGTGCAGTCAAAGCTATGGTTTTTCCGGAAGTCAAGTTGGATGTGAGAGCTGGACCATAAAGAAGGCTGAGTGTCGACGAATTGATGCTTTCAAATTGTGGTGCTGGAGAAAACCCTTGAGAGCCCCTTGGACTGCAGGGAAATCAAACCAGTCAATCCTAAAGGAAATCAACCCTGAGTATTCATTGGAATACTTCATTGATGCTGAAGCTGAAGCTCCAATACTTTAGCCACCTGATGTGAAGACCCAACTCATTGGAAAAGACCCTAATGCTGGGAAAGATTGAGGGCAGGAGAAGTGGGTGACAGAGGATGAGATTGTTGGATGGCATCACTAATTCAATGGACATGAGTTTAAGCAAACTCCGGGAGATAGTGAAGGACAGGGAGGGCTGGCATGGGGTTGAAAATAGTCAGACACAACTAAGTGACTGAACAACATCTCTGAGACTGTGTAAATATCTTGTTCCTCTTCAAAACTTGTGCCAGAGGTTTCAACACTCACTGATAATTCTTGCCTGAATCAATTACTGTGATAGTTGCAAAATTGTGATTCTAGGGAATTCCCTGGTGGTCTAGTGGTAAGAACTACATGCTTTCATTCCCCTGGGCCAGGGAACTAAGATCCACAAACTACTAAGCAAAAAAAAAAAAAAAAAATGTGATTCTATAACTCCATTAGTTCATCTTCATTTTTTCAGTTAGTATTCTACTGTAAGCAAGATCTTTCCCTTATCTCTTATTTATTTATATATTATCATCAGTTTAAAAAAAAAACCTCATCAATTCTTATTTTACTTAATAGATTATTGTTATTTAATCCATTATTGTCATTGTTCATTTTATTGTTCAACTTGTCCTAGATTTGGCTGTTGAGACCCCCTTTAAGCTAGCTTCTGTGTCCTTTTGACACAGGCTCATTTTTTCGCTTTTTAGCTTTTCCTAGCTTTCTGATATAATACAGTACAGTGTTCCATATTCATCTTGTATTTTCCCTGTCTAGCCTTGGAAATCATTCCTCTCTCTGCAACAGCACTGCTTTTAGTGGGGAATGGTATTTAGAAGCCAAGACCTGGGCACCAGATGTATCCATTGCTACTGGGGAGTAATTTCTTCTAGGCCCTTTAAGTTAACAGAGCCAAGGAGGAAAGGTAACTTAAAATAGTTAAACTATTTTTAATCATGAATTCAGTACTGGGTACCTCTAACTCCAGTACAACACCACAGGGTTCTTTCTCCCATTCCTAATTTGCATCTCCCTTTTCCCACAGTTAAGAACTCTGGCTCTCAACAGCACTGATGTCTTTTTTTTCATTTGTTCGGGGTTGTGATACACACCAAATAGTTTCAGAATTGCTATATTTGTTCCACTAAAGAAAAAACCCCAACAATCTATTAAATATGGCTCAATATTTGTCTGCAGTTTTGTTTTTAGACTGAAGGAATATAGTCAAAATACTGTGTTCAAAAGTTATCTGGATTAGTTTTTTATTTTCCCTCGGAGTGGTTATATTACTTATTTAAATATAGTTAAGTTTATTTCTGTCTGTTTATGTTCAGTTTTAGGATCCCTTTCATCCTTGTGGATTCAATTTTCTTTTTTGAATATGTGAAAGCTGACATTGTCCAAAAGTCAAATCCAAACACAAAACACACAGAACACTTCACGAATTTGTGTGTCATCTGTATGTAGGAGTTATACCAATTTTCTCTGAATTGTTCCAGTCTTACTATACATGCTGTCAAAGCAAGAACACCTCCAATTAATTTTTCAACCTATTTTATGCTATTGAAGTGTGACCCCCTTCACCCACACACACATCCTTCACTGAAACTGCTCTTGTCAAAGTCATCAGTGACTAATATTTTTCTATCCTCATCTTAGTGGACTTTCCACACTCTAAGTAAACCTCGCCAATATTCTTGAAACAGTCTCTTCTCTTGGTTTTTGTTATCCTACTCTTCTGGCTTTCCTTTCTTTTCGTAGGCCTCTCCTCATTCCCATTGTCTATTCAACCACCCTAAATAAAATGTGTTACTCCTCAGTCCCCTTGGCTCCCTTCACTTCCCTCTGTGTATTCTCTTTCTAGCTGATCTCAATCATTTCTAAACCTTCAAATGCTGATTATGCTAATGACTTCTAAATTCATATTTTCATCCCAGACCTCTCTCCTGGTCTCCAAGCTTATAACCAACTGCCTAATTGACATCTACTTGGATATCTCACTGACATCTTCAGTTTAACAAGTCTAAAATAGAACTCCTCATTTCCTGGCCAAAACTGCTTCCCCCAGGCTCCTCCCTTTCAGCAGATATCACTTCCATCTGTTGGCTGCTCTAGCCAGAAACTTAGGAGTCATTCTTGATTTCTCTATTTTCCTCAACCACAGTGTCCAAGCTCTCTACAATATATGAAAATTTTACCTCCAAGAATAAGTCAAATTCGTCCATTTTTCTGTCTCTACTTCCACCACTTCACTCATCTCTCACTCAGACTCTTCAACTGTCTCATAATTGGCCTCTCTTTTGTTCCCCACACATTCATTCTCCATTTAGCAGCTACCATGATGTTTTTAAAAACAAAATAATAGTACAAGTTTATATTTATTAGGTGTTTCTTAAGTGCCAGGAAGTGCTGTAAGCACTTCATATGTGTTTAGTCCTTACAACCACTCTATTAGATAAAAACCAATTTACCTCAATTCTATAGGAAAGGAAACTGGAGCCCAGAGAGGTTAAGTAATTTCCCAAGGTCACACAGCTGGTAAACAGTAGAACTTAGGCTTGGACTCAGGCTGAATCTTCAGTCGTCATGCTTATCTACAACATTCTACTGGGTCATGTTACTACCCAGCCTCAAATACTTTCATGGCTTCTCTCTACACAGGGACTAAATACCCAACTCCATTCCAGGGTCTGCTGATCCTGTGCCCTGCTTCCTGTTTACCCCTCCAAACTCATCTCAGGCTGCTTGCCTTTCCTTCACTTCCCTCCAGCAACCTGGCTTGTTCTGTTGTTTCCCAGCTTCCTTGAACATAAGCCCTTTCTTACTGGCAGGCATTACGCATCCTCTGCCTCAACCACTCTTCTCTCTGGCTCCTTCTCATTCTACAGACCTCACTTGAATGATCTGTTCTGAGAGAATTTCCCTCACCATGATATTTCTTAAACAGCTCCTTCCCTGCTATGTTCTATTGAAGCCCCATTCTTGTTTTCTTTTAGCCCTTAAAACAATTTGTAACTATTTATTTGTTTGTAAATAAACAAGTTTTGTTTTATTTTGTAAAACAAATTTTGTTTTATTTTGTTTTGTCTCTCTTCCCTACTAAAGTGAAGTGCTGTGAAGGCAAAGGCTGTGTCTAGTTGGTAAAAAATTGTTTTCTACCTCACGTTTGTGTACTCAGAGCTTACACAGTGCCTAGTTCATAGAAGGAACTCTAGAAAGATTTGTTGAATAGACATATCTTTTTCAACTTCATAGCTTCTGTTTACTTGTATTTTCTGCTTCCTCATCACTTTAGTTTGTCACAGCCCAGGCTCCATTTTCTCCTACTCTTACCCTTAACCTCATGACCTCTCTCTTTAGTTATAATTTTTATTGCTGTTAATGGCCTCAATCACTTCATGTTTCCCAACTCGAATCCCTGAGAGAGAAATATTGATTTGTCCAACTCGTTTTTTAGAAGCCAGGCAACATTTATAGGCTGCTGGTTGCTAGCCTTTGGGTCAGATTCCCAGTCCTGGCCCAAACAGCTGTGTTGAGCAGGGTGTGGGTGGTCTGCACTGGGCTGCTCCGTTTCCTTTCTGGGACTCTTATCTTGAATCATAGCCCAGAAAATTGTCAGGCCAAAGTTTGACTGCCCAGTGAAGTGTTCTAAAGGAGCTTGAGGATGATTCAGATTTCCCCTAAGGCAGTACTGTGGGTGAGCTCTATGGGCTCTGGGTTCCCAGGGCACTTACCAAGCAGTGCCTAAGGACTTATGGAGCACTTACCACGTGCCAGGCACTCTGCTTTACACGTACTGTCTTGATTCAACCTCATAGCATTCAGGTGAGGTCAATAGTATTATAATCCCCACTTTACAGGTGAGGAAACTGAGATTTAAAGGATTTGGTCCCTGGGCCAAAGATCAAGATCTAGTAAATGGCAGTGCCCAGATCCTAATTTAGATTTGTCTGACTCCATAGCCCATCCTCCTTACATGACAATAGACTGTTTACCTTCTCCTTATCAACCATGTCACCTTGGTCAAGTTACCTAATGTATGTGACCTTCTATTTCCTTATCAGCAAAATGAGGGTATTAGTACTTAATTCATGGGATTATTATACATTTATGAGCAATCATAATCTATTCCAATAAACATAATAGCCACATTAGTATATCTCAGTTTAGTCTGAATCTAAATTTTCATATGTGAAAAGCAGAATTATCAACTCCAGTTGTCCATAAAGAACAGGATCTCCTGTGAGCCTTTATCCTGCTGGCAAGTATTCCTGGTCCAAACTCTCTCTCTCTTTGAGAGAGAGAACAGTCACTGTTTCCACTGTTTCCCCATCTATTTGCCATGAAGTGATGGGACCGGATGGTTTTCTTAATTTTGATAGTAGCAATATTTTTTATATCAGTCTCTCAAAAGCAATAGAAATGAAAGCAAAAATAAGTCAATGGGGCCTAATCAAACTTATAAGCTTTTGCACAGCCAAGGAAGCCATTAAAAAAAAGATAAACTACAGAATGGGAGAAAATATTTGCAAACAATGTGATCGACAAGGGCTTAATTTCCAAAATATGCAAACAGCTCATATAACTCAATAACAGAAAAACAACCCAATCAAAAAATGGGCAGAGGACTTAAATAGACATTTCTACTAAGAAGACATGCTGTGCTATGTTCAGTCGCTCAGCTGTGTCCAACTCTGCAACCCCATGGACTGTAGCATGCCAGGCTTCCCTGTCCATGGGGATTCTCTAAGCAAGAATACTGGAGTGGGTTACCATGCCCTTCTCCAGGGGATCTTCCCTATCCAGGGATCGAACCCAGGTCTCCTGCATTGCAGGCAGATTCTTTACCATCTGAGCCACAGAGAAGACCAAAAAAGACATACAGATGGCCAATAAGCACATGAAAAAATGCTCAGCATCATTAATTATTAGAGAAGTACAAATCAAAACCATCTCACACTGTTCAGAATGGCCATCATCAAAAAGTCTACAAATAGTAAATGCTAAAGAGGGTGTGGAGAAAAGGGAACCATCATACACTGTTGGTGGGAATGTATATTGGTGCACCAACTATGGAGAACAGTACAGAGGTTCCTTAAAAAACTAAAAATAAAGTTACCATGGGAGCCAGCAATCCCACTCCTGGGGAAAACTCCAATTCAAAAAGACACATGTACCCCAGTGTTCACAGAAGCACAATTTACAATAACCAAGGTATGGAAGCAACCTAAATGTCCATCAACAGATAACTAGGTAATGAAGATGTTATATAATACATATATATGTGCATATATATGTATGCACATATATAAATAATGAAATACTAGTCAGCCATAAAAGAGAATGAACTAATGCCATTTGTAGCAACATGGATGTACTTAGGGATTACCATACTAAGTGAAGGAAGTCAGACCGAGAAAGACAAGTATCATATGATATCATCTATATGTGAAATTCAAAATATGATAGAAATGAACCTATTTACAAAACAGAAATAGACTCACAAACATAGAGAACAAACTTATGGTTACCAAAGGGGATAGCAGGGGGAACCATAAATTAGGAGTTTGGGATTAGCAGATACAAACTACTATAATACAAAATAGATAAACAACAAGGTCCTACTTTATAGCACAGGGAACTATATTCAATATCTTATAATAAATTAGAATGAATATAAAAAAGATTATATATGTATAATTGAATCACTTTGCTGTACACCAGAAACTAACACAACATTGTAAACTAACTGTACTTCAAAAAAAAAACAAAAACAGAAGTGGAAGTTAAAAATGAATATGAATGAATAGCACATTGATGGTAGGAGTAACTGAATATGTAGCAATTACTTTACATGAAAACAAATTAATCTCACTAACTGGATTTTTAAAAATTATATCTAACAATAAATTGGTTATCAGAGACATACTCTAAACATAAGGAGATGGAAAGACTAAAAATAAAAAGATCAAAAAATATACACTGGGAAAATATGAACTGGGTTGTGGCTATAGTATCTGTCAAAGAGGAATTTTAGTTTCAAAAGAGAACAAGTGATAAAAAGTCATTACATATTCATAAAAGAAACAGTAGGCAAAATGCAATAGGTAAAACACATAGATGCACCTAATTTTACAGTCTTAAAATATGCAGAACTGCAGGGAGGAATATTATAGATAAATACATAATTGTAGCAGAAGGTTTTAAGATTCCACTCAGAAATTGATATATCAAGGCTTAAAGTATAACTACCATATTTCATCAATTCTACATTTTATACAAGACTGGCTCAAAGAGGATTAAAGACATAATAAATGTAAAAAGTAAAATTATAAAAGAAAAACATAGAAGTCTGTTATAGTTTGTGACTGAGAAGAATGGAAAAGCAAAACCTAAAAAGCACAAACTGTAAGATAATAATATTAATGAATCATAAAGATTTATATTCACTGAAAGACACTCTAGACAAAGAAACTAGATAAGAGAGTGAGAAAAGATATTTGAAATATTTAATATACAAAATTCTTGCAAATAAATAACAGGGCAGCAACCCCTAGAAAAAAAAAATAAGCAAAAAACAAGAACAGAGAGGAAATCCAAAAGTCAAAAGGCTTATAAAGAGATGCTCAAAAAATCAGTGAAATGTTAATTAAAACAGAAATGTACTATACTTTTACATCTATTAAACTGTAAAAAATTGATAATGCCCACCAGTTGGGTTGTGGGGATGCTGAAACCCTTATCCATGGTGGTGGAAGTATGGACTAGTATAGCCACTGTGGAAAGCAATCTGACACAAATTATGCAAATTAAGAATTCATATTCTATGAGCCTACAGTGGCACTCCTGGGATATATCCCAAAGAAGTTCTTTTGCAGACACAGAAACATATTCATATTATTTATGATGGTGGTGACTTGACAACCTGGCTGTCTGTTACTGGGAGAGTAGACCGCTAAAATGTGATAAATGTTATGTCATGAAATATTATGTAGTAGTCATCAGAAATGAATTAGATATGCACACAGCAACATGAATGCATTTTATCTTTACAGTGGCGCTAGTGGTAAAAAACCCACCTGCCAACGCGGGAGACATAAGAGACTTGGGTACAGACCCTGGGCAGAGACGATTCCCTGGAGAAGGGAATGTCAACACATTACAGTTTTCTTGCCTGGAAAATTCCACGAACAGAGGCGCCTGACAGGCTATAGTCCTGCATGCAGCCATGGGGTTGCAGAGTCAGACACGATTGAGCACATAGCACACATAATTGATATACATATTATAATAGCTTCAGTTGTACAACACAGTGATTCAATACTATACTATATTTAAACTTATTACAAAATAAAGACTACTTACCACCCCTTCTTTATCCATTCATTTGTTCATGGACACTTAGGTTACTTCCATATCTTGGCTATTGTAAATAATGCTGCTGTGAACATTGGGGTGCATGTATCTTTTTGAGTTAGTTTTCATTTTCTTCACGTGTACACCCAGGAGAGGAATTGATGAATCACACGGAGCTCTATTTTTAGCTTTTGAGAACCCTTCAGACTGTTTTCCATAGTGGCTGCACCAATTTTATTCCCACAAACAATATACTAGAGTTCCCTTTACTCCACATCCTCACCAACATTTGTTGTGTTCTTTTTGATGACAGTCATTCTGACCAGTGTAAGGTGATTATCACATTGTGGTTTTGATTTGCATTTCTCTAATAATTAGCAATGTTGAACATCTTTTCATGTATCTGCTGGAAATCTGAATGTCTCTGGGAAAATGTCTATTCAGTTTTTCTTCCCATTTCTTAATCAAGTTGTTTATTCTTTTGATACTGAGTTATGTAAGAAGTTTATACATTTTGGACATTAATCCCTTATCAGTTATATCATTTGCAAATATTTTCTCCCATTCAATAGGTTGTCTTCCATTTTGTCAATAGTTTCCTTTGCTATGCAAAAGCTTTTAAGTTTATTTGTTTATTTTTCACTTTGTTTCTTTTGCCTAGGAGATAGAGCCAAAAATTATTGCTGTGCATGGAACTCTACTCAATGTTATGTGCCAGCCTAGATGGCAGGGGGGTCTGGGGGAGAATGAATACCTGTATATGAATGGCTGAATCCCTTTGTTGTCCACCTAAAACTATCACAACATTGTTAATTGGCTATACTACAATAAAAGTTAAAAGTTAAAACAAAAAAGAGTAGGCTTCTTGTCTTGTTCCTGATCTTAAGAGGAAATGCTTTCAGTTTTTTACCCTTAAGATGGTTTTATCTGTGGGCTTATCATATATGGCCTTTATTTTGTTGATATATGTTCCCTCAGAGCCTCTTGATGAAGATAAAAAGGAGAGTGAAAAAACTGTTTTAAAACTCAATATTCAAAAAACTAAGAGCATGGCATCTGGTCTCATCACTTAATGGCAAATAGAAGGGGAAAAGTGGAAGCAGTGACAGATTTTATTTTCTTAGTCTCCAAAATCACGGATGGTGGTAACTGCAGCCATGAAATTAAAAGACACTTGCTCCTTGGAAAGAAAGCTATGACCAACCTAGACAGCATATTAAAAAGGGAAAGCATCACTTTGCCAGTAAAGGCCATATAGTCAAAGCTATGGTTTTACCAAATTAGAGATACCAAGGGAACATTTCATGCAAAGATGGGCACCATAAATGACAGAAATGGTATGAACCTAACAGAAGCAGAAGATATTAAGAAGAGGTGGCAAGAATATACAGAAGGACTATACAGAAAAGATCTTCAGGACCCAGATAACCACAATGGTATGATCACTCACCTAGAGCCAGACATCCTGGAATGTGAAGTCAAGTGGGCCTTAGGAAGCATCACTATGAACAAAGCTAGTGGAGGTGATGGAATTCCAGTTGAGCTATTTCAAATCCTAAAAGATGATGCTGTGAAAGTGCTGCACTCACTATGCCAGCAAATTTGGAAAACTTGGCAGTGGCCACAGGACTGGAAGACGTCAGTTTTCATTCCAATCCCAAAGAAAGGCAAGGACAAAGAATGTACAAACTACTGCACAATTGCACTCATCTCACATGCTAGCAAAGTAATGCTCAAAATTCTCCAAGCCAGGCTTCAACAGTATATGAACGATAAACTTCCAGATGTTCAAGCTGGATTTAGAAAGGGCAGAGGAAACAGAGATCAAATTGCAACATCCGCTGGATCATCAGAAAAGCAAGAGAGTTCCAAAAAAACATCTACTTCAGCTTTATTGACTACGCCAAAGCCTTTGACTGTGTGGATCACAACAAACTGTGGAAAATTCTTAAGAGAGATGGGCATACCAAATACCACCTGACCTGCCTCCTGAAAAATCTGTAAGTAGGTCAAGAAGCAACAGTTAGAGCTGGGCATGGAACAACAGACTGGTTCCAAATCGGGAAAGGAGTACTTCAAGGCTGTATATTGTCACCCTGCTTATTTAACTTATATGCAGAATACATCATGCGAAATGCTGGGCTGGATGAAGCACAAGCTGGAATCAAGATTGCCAGGAGAAATATCAATAACCTCAGATATGTAGATGACACAACCCTTATGGCAGAAAGTGAAGAAGAACTAAAGAGCCTCTTGATGAAAGTGAAAGAGGAGAGTGAAAAAGTTGGCTTAAAACTCAACATTCAAAAAACTAAGATCATGGCATCTGGTCCCATCACTTCATGGGAAATAGATGGGGAAACAATGGAAACAGTGACAGACTTTATTTTTTCTGGCTTCAAAATCACTGCAGATAGTGACTGCAGCCATGAAGTTAAAAGAAACTTGCTCCTTGGAAGAAAAGCTATGACCAATCTAGACAGCATATTAAAAAGCAGAGACATTACTGTGCCAACAAAAGTCCGTCTAGTCAAAGCTTTTTTTCGTTTTTCCAGTAGTCATGTATGGATATGAGAGTTGGACTATAAAGAAAACTGAGCGCTGAAGAATTGATGCTTTTGAAGTGTGGTGTTGGAGAAAACTCTTGAGAATCCCTTGGACTGCAAGGAGATCCAACCAGTCCATCCTAAAGGAAATCAGTCCTGAATGTTCATTGGAAGGACTGATGCTGAAGCTGAAGCTCCAATACTTTGGCCACCTGATGTGAAGAACTGACTTCTTAGAAAAGATCCTGATGCTGGGCAAGACTGAAGGCCAGAGGAGAAGGGGATGACAGAGGATGAGATGGTTGGATGGCATCACCAACTCAATGGACATGAGTTAAGTAAGCTCCAGGAGTTGGTGATGGACAAGAAAGCCTGGCATGCTGCAGTCCATGGAGTTGCAAAGAGTTGGACACGACTGAGTGACTGAACTGAATTGACAGATGGTTTTTCCAGTAGTCACGTACAGATGTGAGAGTTGAGCCATAAAGAAGGCCAAGTGTCAATGAATTGATGCTTTCAAATTGTGTTGCTGGAGAAGACTCTTGAGAGTCCCTTGGACAGCAAGGAGATCAAACCAGTCAATCCTAAAGGAAATCAACACTGAATTTTCATTGGAAGCTGAAGCTCCAATCCTTTGGCCACCTGATGCAAAAAGCCAACTCATTGGAAAAGACCCTGAGGGTGGGAATGATTGAAGGCTGGACGGGAAGGAGGCAGCAGAGGATGAGATGGTTAGATAGCATCACCAACTCAATGGACATGAGTTTGAGCAAACTCCAGGAGATGGTGAAGGACCTGGAGTGCTGCAGTCCAAGGGGTTGCAAACAGTCAGACATGACTTAGCAACTGAACAGCAAAAACAAATACCAATTTGATGGTAGTTTTCTTATCATGAATAGATGTTAAATTTTGTCAAATGTTTTTTCTGTGTTTATTGAGATGTCATATGATTTTTATCTTTCCTTTTGTTAATGAAATATATCACATTGATTGACATTGAACTATCTTTGCATCCTGGGAATAATTCCACTTGATCATGGTGTATGATCCTTTTTATATATCATTGGATTTGGTTCTCTAATATTTTGTCAAGAATCTTTGCATCTATGTCATCAGAGATGTTGGCCTGTAACTTTCTCTTTTTGTAGTGTCTATGTTGGTTTTGGTATCAGGGTAACTGTGGCCTTTTAGAATAAATTTGGGAGTGTTCCAACCTCTTAAGTTTTTTGGAATAGTTTGAGAAGGAGAGGTATTAACTCTTCTTTATATGTTTAGTAGAACTCCATATAAAGTTGTCTGGTCCAGGACTTCTTTTTCTTTTCTGTCTGCCCTAGGTCTTCATTTCAGTGCATGAACTTTTTCTAGTTGCAGAGCATGGGCTCTAGCGTGTGAGGCTCAGTATTGGTGGCTTCAGACTTAGTTGCTCCACAGCATGTGAAATCCTAGTTCCCTGACCAGAAATTGAACCCCTGTTCCCTGCATTGAAAGGTGGATTCTTAACCACCAGACCACCATGGAAGTCATCCAGCTCCGGACTTTTTTTTGCTGGGAGGTTGTTTTTCTTTGCTTTTTTTTTTTTTAATTACAAATTCATTTTCACTGTTAATGATTGGTCTTTTCAAACTGTCTATTTCTAACATTAATGCATTTTATTAAGTTTTCATGTTTTAGTTTTGTAATACTTTTTTGGCTGTCATAGATCTTCATTGTGGCATAAAGTCTTTCTCTAGTTGTGGCAATGGGGGGCTACTCTTTACTGCAGTGCTCAGGCTTCTCATTGCGGTGGCTTCTCTTGTTTTGGAGCGTGGGCTTTGGGTTGCACAAGCTTCAGTAGTTGCAGCATGTGGGCTTAGTAGTTGTGATGTATAGGCTTAGATGCTCTGTGGCATGTGGGATCTTCCCAGACCAGGGATAGAACCCATGTTCCCTGCATTGTCAAGCAGATTCTTAACCACTGGGATACCAGGGAAGTCCATGAATGCATTTTTAAACACAGTGCATAGTGAAAAATATGAGGAAACAAAATGAGATTTAAACACTACCTGATTTACATAAATTGAAAATACATCTAGGCTAAACAAAAATCCATTATTTTGTAAGAACATATGCAAACGAAAAGTTTTACATCAAATAGAAATTAGTTGCTAGTGTGGAGAAGGAGAAGGGAGTAAAAGGGAAAAAACAAGTACCAAATAAAATTTGAGTGATAATCACTGACCAAAGAAGATAAAGTGCCATGTTCTGAGGAGTATGAATAGCTAAACACTTTCAACCCAAAGTTATACCAATCAACCAATGAATGAACACAAAACTGGAAGAAAAGAAAATGAATATGGCACAGATGTCTCTGGATTTGTAAATAAAATGTTTTTTTCTTAATGTGTTTGCAGATACTAATTTTTTTTACATTAAGCACCTGTTAATTTTGAAAGTTTGAAAGAAAAGCTCAACCTGGAGGAAGATGGTTCAGTGACAGAATGGTGGTGTTAACAACACAAAATCCTAGAAGGAAACACAAAAATATTTCAGCCTGTGTGCAAAATGGATGGAACTATACATAAATCTTTGTTAAAATTACATTAATTTCTGCAATAATATTTATATAATCAATTCATATAAAGGTAAAAAAATGAACAAAGGTAAAAGCAGCAACTTAAAAAATATATGTAAATGGATCTATTTTTGGAGGGGCCATGCCACATGACTTATGGGATCTTAGTTCTCCCACTGGTGATTGAACCTGTGCCCTTGGTAGTGAAAACGCAGAGTCCTAACCATTGAACTACCATGGAATTCCCTAAAATGGATCTTTATTAGTTACTATTCCCCAAAAATTCTGCATGAAGATCATTATCTTTATCTGGTGATATGTGAAAATATATAACAACTGGACATATGCCTGGCCAATCAGAGCAGATATTGGTAGTAAACAGTGCTCCTAGTAGACTGGCAACCCTAAAACATAAGATTCCCGTACACCAGCCCTGCAGCCCCGAGACTGTGTTCAGACTCAGCACCTGAAGCCTTGCTCTTTTTCATCATGAGAAGACTCTTATGTTACAGAAACAGGTATAAAGATGAAAAGTGCCAAGATATGCTACCCCAAAATATGCCACTTTGACATAAGGGTTATTTTGAGCTAAAGGGACTTGAAAAACAGAAGATACAAAAGGGACACTTTGATCTCCTCTTTCCTCCTGAACACATGAGATAAAACTCCCACATAGGAGCTGCCCTTCACATACCAGGAGAAAAGAAACGGTCTTATCAAACTGAGACCAAGAGAATTCTACCCAAACTGACATTGTTAAAATAATTCTTATCTTCCTTCAGCCTCCCTGTACATTTTAGTTACTTCTCCACAATTGCCTCTCTTTGTTTAACCTGTATTAAAGCATTTAGGTTTTGCCACTTCTTTGGATCTTCACTTCCCTATGAGGGCTCCCTTGTCACATAAAACTTACATTGAATAAATTTGTTTGTTTTTCTCTTGTACATCTGTCCTTTTATCTTTACCTTGCCCCACCCCACCATCCCCACTCCATACCTACAATATCACATGTAATTTCAGTCCATGAAACAGAAGACTCACTTTCGTACAAACGCTAATTTTCAAAGAGCTTCTGATTTCCTTTGGGGCCACATGTGTTTCAAGAATTCATACTTAGACTGGATTTTACAAAGATAGCTCTAAATTGGTGCTTTTGAACTGTGGTGTTGGAGAAGACTCTTGAGAGTCCCTTGGACTGCAAGGATATAAAACCAGTCAATCCTAAAGGAAATCAGTCCTGAATATTCATTGGAAGGACGGATACTGAAGCTAAAGCTCCAATACTTTGGCCACCTGATGCAAAGAACTGACTCATTAGAAAAGACCCGGATGCTGGACAAGATTGAAGGCAGGAGTAGAAGGGGATGACAGAAGTTGAGATGGTTGGATAGCATCACCGACTCGATGGACAGGAGTTTGAGAAAGCTCTAGGAGTTGGTGATGGACAGGGAAGCCTGGCATGCTGCAGTCCTGGGGTCACAAAGAGTTGGACACGACTGAGTGACTGAACTGAACTGAAGATAGCTCAGCACTTTTCTTTATACACTACAAATAACCCAGCAGGATCTGGGGCGGGATCTTATAAGCAACATAGCAGAGGAGTAAGATGTGGAGATCATCTTCCTCCCCACAAATACATCTGCATGTGGAACAACTCCTACTGAAGACCTCAGACTTCACCTGTCTTACATTAAATTCTCAGGCTCAGCTGAAGACCCTAAGAGGGAAGAAGTAATGTTTTGCCTCCCCTGCAAAGGCAAGTTTCCCAAACCAGAATATTCCAAAGATTCTAAGGCCCAGAAGCTACAGCAGACTCCAACCTACAGGAAAGAAGGAAGAAGGAATTGTTGCTACTCCTCTGCGACTTCACCACCCCGTTCCTATCATCCAGGTGCCCTGCTTTTTGACACTGAAATTTGATTCACGCGTATCTTTCTCTGGGCTTCCTTGGTGGCTCAGATGGTAAAGAACTTGCCTGCAGTGCAGGCAAACCAGGTTCATCCCTGGGTCAGGAAGATCTAGAGAAGGGAATGGATACCCACTGTAGTATTCTTGCCTGGGAAATACCATGGACAGAGGAGCCTGGCGGGCTACAGTCCATGGGGTCACAAAGAGTTGGACGTGACTGAGTGACTAACATTACTGTGTTCCAGACTCAAATTTGCAGCCCTGTGCTATCATGTAATCATTGTGTCTGGGCTTGAAGCTCCAGCTAGACTAGGATTGGTCATCGGTGTAGTCCTAGTTAAATGAAGGAAGGAGTCAGCATTTAATTCTCACAGCTGAGTTTGCAAATGTGAAAAACGAGGCCCAGAAAAGTTAGATTACTTGTCCAAGTTACTACAGTTGGTAAGTATGTCGGGTCAGGAATCAACCACGATGACCTTGAGTACCTGGCAACCACATTAGTTAGCTTCTTAATATGAAGAGGCTGTCACACGTCATTCAACTGCTTATTGGTAAATTTTTTGAGAAAATTTTTAAAAGAGAAAAATTACTTTATGATTATCTTCATTAAAGGAATATTTTTTTTTCCCATGTGGGACTTGCCTACTATCTGTATTCAATAGTAATACTCACTCATTCAACAGTCTAATGCAATGGAAGGATAATCTTTGGAACCAGACAAACTTGAATTCAGATACTGGCCCCGTCCCTCACGGGCTGACCTGAGCAAGTGACTTCCCTGCTCTTAGCACTTCCTGCATCTGTAAAAGGGAGATAATAATGGTATCCTATACAATGGCTTCTCTGAGGGTTAAATGAGCACATTGCAGGAGCTCCTCAAATTGATAGGAAAGTGCTTTGTGACCTGTAAAGAGCTATGTGAATGCATATAATGATGTTGTGTGCCAGTGGTACAGAAAAGTACCAAAACATAAAACCAGCAAACCTGCAAACAAGTAATAATTAATTAAAAAATTAGGGCCCCAAACAGCAGAGAAGCAAAAGGAGTTTCACAGAGTATCACTGTTTAAGAGGAAGTCCGGGCTTATACCTCATATATGAGAATTAAAGAGGAAAAGGGCTCCCTTACAAAAGGGGGACAGGCCTCCCGGTACCTTGAGCAATACTACCAGGTCTGGGATGAATATTTCTAGATGACTCCTGAGAAAGGACAGTTGATTGCCCCTGCTACTATTTGCTGGGAACAAAAAGAACAGAAAGTTGGATTTGGAGACCATCCCCTAGACCCAAAAGAATTGTTATTTGTCCCCTGAACAAAGTAAACAAATCTTGGAAGTTACCTATCACCCCAATCAGTCTGCTCAGTGGCCCGGTTCTGACTGGAAATATAATCCTGGAATCCGCTGGGTAGCCCCCAATGGGACCCAGTGGCTCTGTGGGCTTAATTTATGGCCATGGTTACCAGTTGGCTGGGTGCGGCGTTGCACATTACGATTTGCTTTCGCCCATGGCAGAATTAAGCCTAGCCTACACCAGCCTCCAGTAAACCTGCCTTATCTGCATGCAAGATGGACACGATCTGTGTTCCAATGGTATGACTATCTTGCTGCCTTGTTTATACCCTCTGTAGGGACAACGGATATCATGGTTAAGGTAGAGGCCTTAACTAATTTCATTAAACAGGCCCTCTTAGACAGTAGTAAAGCCATTCAAGCTTTGAACGAAGAACAGATTCAGATGAGGAAGGCAGTAATTCAAAATAGGATGGCATTAGACATACTCACAGCAGCCCAAGGAGGGACTTTGGCGAATGGTGTGTACACCCCTGACCTGTCTGAAGATGTATCTGCTGCCTTGGAGGATATGCAAAATCAAGTGAAAGCCATGTCTAATGAACTGTTGTTATAGTAATCTTGATCATACTGCTTTGTGGGCCCTGCTTCCTACAATGCCTTGTGAATTTTGTAACCCAGAGGCTGATAGCATTCTCTCATGTGGGTGGCAGGAGGGCTAAGGTACAATATATCTCAATAAATGATGCTCGTTATGGAAACTAAGAGCATCAAGATGGGGGAATGAAGAAGGAATTCATAGGGCCTGGACTCCATCTCAGGCCTGTCTGTGCTGATCGTGCGCGGCCACCTCTCCAGTGGACTCTGAACTCTGTGCTTAGCGCCTGTGGGAATGACAATGGAAGGATAAGACCCCCCTCTGGGCAGGGGAATCTTGAAGAAGAGAAAACAGACACTAATCACCCCTGCCTCCAGACACTATCTATCAGAATGTAAGCACAGGCTTATCGGTTATTAACTATTTGGAACGTAACTGCAGGCTTATTGATTATTGACTGTTTGAACACATAACACGTGAATGATGGGGTTATTGTAGTTGTATTTACCCTTCCTTTGTTTATGTAAGTCTCAAGGGAATTGGGGTAGTGGGTTTGGACACATGGGGTATAAAAGATTTTCACAAATGCTGGTCGGGGTCCTTGGCTAAGAGGAGACTCTGCCTTGGGCCCGCCGGTGTAATAAACTGCACTCCACTAAAAAAAAAAAAAAAAAAAAAAAAGAGGAAGTCCGATTTTGCTTTTAAGTGCTTGATACACCTGCAAGAAGAAAACATCAACTAGCATTCCCACAAATACAACTATCAGAACTGCTCAGTAAATACTAAATAATATAGATATTAAAATAAAATAAAATTATTGTATATACTGGAATAAATTGAGAGTGAGGCTTGAGTTTATAAAGAAGCTCTTTTACTGTCAATTAATTTTATAAACACCATGAAAATGATAGTAGTAATAGCTACTACTGGTTGACTGAATATTTATATCAGGTACTTTATACACATCACTAATTTAATCCTTAAAACAACCTCATGAAACAGGTTTCCATTGACAAGAAAATAGAAGCCCCTAAAGTTGGTAGGACTTTCCCAAAGACATACAGAGTGAAGATGATAGGATAGAAATACAAATTCAGTGTTCATTCAAAAAGAGCAAGTAATTTTGCTCCCTAGATTTTGCCCAAACTCCTGAACATTCTTCCTTCTATGCAATATCATTTGCCTCTGAGTGGGGACCACCTTTTACCAGTTATAGCTCATCCTTCCGGTCAACACAGACTTCTACATTTTCACCCAGAAATGCTCTTTCATCATCATCTTCCTTCAGCTGCCTGTCATTTCCTGATTCCTCAGCAGAATCTTCTTCACTTCCCTTTTCTTCAATTCCCCAAATGTCATATTCCCTTTCCTCTTTCTTCTTGGCTTCTTCCTGTTTTCTTTTTTCCATTTCTTCATACAGTTCTCTCCATTGCTTATCTACATCCTCTTTAGAGTATGAAATTTCAAAATAGTAATTTACAGATGCTATAAACAAAGTTGAATCACTTTAGAAACATCTGGCATCTCCCCACACACTTAAAGATTTGTGGTATGGTGTTTATTTACATAAAAATTTTTAGTATGTGTGGAGTGGAAAGAAGTATGCGTGTGTATAATTTGTTCATAAGTAAAATTGGTTCAGATTCAACAAACATTTACTCAATGCCTACAGCACTGCTAAGCATGGTGTGAGACAATATACACATGCTATTTCTATTCCTTACAACAATGTACAAGGTTGCATTTTCTAGGAATATGAGGTTCATATTGATTAAATGACTTGCCCAAGCTATACAGTGAGTGAGTTGTGGAACTAGAATTAGAAATCAGGTTTTCTGGTTCTGAGTTTGCCCCTCTTTCTGCTATATTACTGTAAAATAGTTTTAATGAAGCTCTTTGAGTTTGCTTTTTTTTTTTTTTTAGGTTTTATTTGTTTATTTTTTGCTTTTGTTTGCATTACTCTAGGTAGGACACGGTTTAAAAAATATTGTTGGAAAAAAAAAATATTGTTGGGATTTATGTCAAAAATAAATTCACGCTGAATTTGCTTTTGAACTATAGCAACTACAAACTTGCAGTCAGAAGTGGGATTCTGTGATCTCTAATGGGTCATCCAGGTTCTAGAATTCGATCCTTAGAGCCATTATCATAAATTTTACTGCTCAGAGGGCCCTTAAAGAAAGGACAGAGTTGGAACTCCTCTAGGTTTTTAATCCTCAACATAGAGAATCTAGGCCAGGTAGTCTTTTACCCAGTCCTGGGAGACAAAGCTAGATTGAGAAACTGCATGCCCCATAGGCTGGAGCCCTCGACAATCCTACTGGGAGCAAATGCTTGACATCTTGTTGTGTTTGCCTCATTGTGTTGCGGGGGCATACTCTCTCTTTCGGTCAAGCCTTCATTTTCTTGTGCTTGGAAAGCACTGGCCACAGTTAACGTTTCTATTTCTTTACTTCCCTCTCACTGCTCTACTCACTGATCTGTTTCTACCCTCCATTCTTTACCAAAGCAGATCTTGCCAAAGGTAACCAAACTCTACCAACTCCTCAAGCCTGCCTGGACCTATAACAATCCATTGAACCATTTCCTTGTCATTGGACCTCATCCAACTCATACCTTCACTATTCTCCTTTCTGTATTTTTATGTGATTACTCTCTTGCAAACATCTTCAACTCCCTTGCCCTTCCCTCCGTTAGTTGGACAGGTCCTCAAATCTGATTAATTCCATTTTGCCATGCCTGCACCTAAGCAGAGAGAATGACTAGAGAAAATAATAAAAACAAATTGATTGTCATTTTAAATTCATTAAAACTGAACTCAAGTGAGACCTTAGTGGTAACTGGTGAGCCTACTATAGTTCTGTGTTTGATTCACTCTCCTTCTTTTCCCCTGGAGCCATATTGGGCTAACCAGGTTTTCTCAGAGCTGCACTGCATTTAGCTATAATTCCTACCCAACCCTCCTTTCCCTTTCTCCTTTCAGAAGTGCCTATTCCTACACCCTCTACCCTTCATCTTTCCCAGGCATTACTCGCAATAAATCACTTACATTTCTAACACCATCTTGGTGTCTGTCTGCTTCCCAGAGAATCCAACTACATGTACTGTCACCACCACATCTACCCACCTGCCTATATTTTTTATATAGTCATTCCTTTTTTTCCTGTCATTATGGATGAAATATCTGTATTCCTATGGGAAGCCAGTGCACCTTGAGCACTAGATCTCACCCACTTTCATAGTCTCAAGAATAGTGCTCTATCAATTCTTCTCTTTTTCTCCAATATTGTTTTTCTCTTTATTGTATCATTCCCATTAACATAAAAGCAGGCACGTTGGTCAAAAAGTCTTGACCAACATTTCCCTTTACCTGTCACCCTATTCTCTCTACCCTTTTTTACCACAAAACTCCTCAGAACACTAGCTTATACTTATGTCTCTGGTTGTTCTTCTTTCATTCTTCTTCAAATCCATTTTTTCCCTGTACCTCTTCACTGAAACTGCTCTTGTCAGAGTCACCAATGAACTCCATGTTACTAAATTCAGTGGTCCATTCTAAGTCCTCATCTTTATTGACCATCCAATACGATTGATCACTCCTTTTCCCCTTAAAATGCTTTCTTCACTTGGCCTACAGGATACTCTTCTGGTTCTCTTCCTACCTCATCGGCTACTCTTTCTGTCTTCTTCACTGGTTCCACTTTCTCTCCCTGATCTCTAAATACTGGGGTGCTCCAAAGCTCTTCAGGATTCCTTGGTGGCTCAGACAGTAAAGAGTCTGCCTGCAATACGGGAGACCGGGGTTCGATCCCTGGGAAGGGAAGATCATCTGGAGAAGGAAATGGCAACCCACCCCAGTATTCTTGCCGGGAAAAATCCCATGGATTGAGGAGCCTGGCGGGCTACAGTCCATGGGGTCGCAAAGAGTAGGACGTGACTGAGTGACTTCACTTTCTTTCCAAAGCTCATCCTTGAATCTTCCTTCTATATAGACCCTCTCCATAGGGGATTTCATCCAGAGTCATGGGGCTTCAAGTATTACCTGTAGGATGATGGCTCTCAAATATACTATTATATCTCTTATTTAGGTTGTATCCAGTTGCCTCATTGATATTTGGATTTCTAATCATCATATCTGACTTAACATTTAATAATATGTTATTTGTTTCTGTCCCCACTCCTACACCAAATATGCTCCTTCCTGTTCTTCCCTATCTCAATAACTCCACCCTTCTAATCACTGGAGTCAAAAACTTTGGAGCCACCCCTCTTTACTCCCACTCATATTTTGTATCTAATCCATCATTCCTGTGAATTTCGCCTTCAAAATGAATCTAGAATCTGAACATTTCTGTCTTCACCACCACCACTCAATTCTGCCTTTATTCCTACAGTCTTTTGCAACACAGCAACCAGAGTAACATATTCATCTATGAGCCAGTTCATATCACTCCTTTGCTAAAAATGGCTCCCCATTTTATTCAGAGAAATGGCGGCAACTACTCTCTTTCTCTCACTCAGCTCTAGTTACATTGTCCTTCTTACTCTTTCTTGGACAAGCAAGTTATGCTTCTATTTCAGGGACTTTGCATTTGCTCTTCTCTCTACCAGAGGCTTTTCTTCCCAAATATCTGTGTGGTTTGCTCCTTATTCCTCCAAGTTACTTAAATGTTGCTTACTCAACAAAGCATCTCCTGACCAAAGAGCAAAATCCCCATGATAACAGGCCTCTCTATTGCTTTTTTGTCCTCTGTAGTTTATCTCACCATCTCATCATATATACTTGCTTCTTTATATGTTTCGTGTTGGTTTCCCCTGAATGTAAGCCCCATGAGGGTGGAAACTTTTCTGTTTTATTTCACTAGCATATCCCCAACAACTACAATAGTGCTTTGAACAGGTACTCAACAAATATTTGCCAAGTGAATATACAGGTTAATAATAAGTACCATTTATTGATCAATTACTATATGCCTGTCATCATGGGGATTTTGCTCTTTGGTCAAAAGAGGCTTTGTTGAGTAAGCAACATTTAAAGGCTTCCCTGGTGGCTCAGATGGTAAAATGTCTGCCTGCAATGCAGGAGACCTGGGTTCGATCCCTGGATTGGGAAGATACCCTGGAGAAGGAAATGGCAACCCACTCCAGTACTCTAGCCTGAAAAATTCCATGGACAGAGGAGTCTTGTAGGTTACAGTCCATGGGGTCGCAAAGAGTCAGACACAACTGAGAGACTTCACTTTACTATGTGCCAGGGACTTATAAGATAATTGCTATCTTATTCACAGTTTATAGATGAGGAGACTGAAGAGGTTAAATAACTTGCCCAAGATCCTACAGCTAGCAAGTAACAGAGCCTGGATTTGAACCTAAGCAATCTAGCTATAAAACTCATGTTCTTAACCAATATGTAATATTACTTCAATAAAACCATGTTAGATGATAACCTCAAAATAAAAATAAAACCAGACTAAAAAGTGTACAAATGTCTAACTTTTATTTTTTTTCTATGGTGACTGTATCACTGCCTCTTTGAAAAGTTTAAATACTAAAGTTCTCTCAAAAATCTCTTTATGATGCCTGTGCTTTGCTACTGATGTAAGCATGGGCCTAGTCTGCCTTTAGGGTAATCAGGCTTTGGCCACAAACCTGCTTCAATGGCCCTTCCTGCAGAACCAGGAGGTCTGGATGAAGGGCGGCTCCATTAAGAAGCTATTGTCCCATTTGTTTAGTTTTGCTTTTATAATGGGACCTAATGAAACTTAAAAGCTTTTGCACAACAAAGGAAACTATAAGTAAGGTGAAAAGACAGCCCTCAGATTGGGAGAAAATAATAGCAAATGAAGAAACAGACAAAGGATTAATCTCAAAAATATACAAGCAACTCCTGAAGCTCAATTCCAGAAAAATAAACGACCCAATCAAAAAATGGACCAAAGAACTAAACAGACATTTCTCCAAAGAAGACATACAGATGGCTAACAAACACATGAAAAGATGCTCAACATCACTCATTATTAGAGAAATGCAAATCAAAACCACAATGAGGTACCATTACACGCCAGTCAGGATGGCTGCTATCCAAAAGTCTACAAGCAATAATTGCTGGAGAGGGTGTGGAGAAAAGGGAACCCTCTTACACTGTTGGTGGGAATGCAAACTAGTACACTTGCTATGGAAAACAGTGTGGAGATTTCTTAAAAAACTGGAAATAGAACTGCCATATGACCCAGCAATCCCACTTCTGGGCATACACACTGAGGAAACCAGATCTGAAAGAGACACGTGCACCCCAATGTTCATCGCAGCACTGTTTATAATAGCCAGGACATGGAAGCAACCTAGATGCCCATCAGCAGATGAATGGATAAGGAAGCTGTGGTACATATACACCATGGAATATTACTCAGCCGTCAAAAAGAATTCATTTGAACCAGTCCTAATGAGATGGATGAAACTGGAGCCCATTATACAGAGTGAAGTAAGCCAGAAAGATAAAGAACATTACAGCATACTAACACATATATATGGAATTTAGAAAGATGGTAACGATAACCCTATATGCAAAACAGAAAAAGAGACACAGAAATACAGAACAGACTTTTGAACTCTGTGGGAGAAGGTGAGGGTGGGATGTTTCAAAAGAACAGCATGTATACTATCTATGGTGAAACAGATCACCAGCCCAGGTGGGATGCATGAGACAAGTTCTCGGGCCTGGTGCACTGGGAAGACCCAGAGGAATCGGGTGGAGAGGGAGGTGGGAGGGGGGATCGGGATGGGGAATACGTGTAAATCTATGGCTGATTCATATCAATGTATGACAAAACCCACTGAAATGTTGTGAAGTAATTAGCCTCCAACTAATAAAAAAAAAAAAGAAGAAGCTATTGTCCCAAGTATCACTCCACCCATAAAATAGTTCTAGGAGAGCAGGGAAGCTGGTAGAGAGCACTAACACCTTGTTTCCTTCTACAAATCATCCATCAGAAATGGCTTCAGTGGCTCCCTCCAAGGTCACCATACTGTGAACAGGAAATGTGACACAGGTGTGTGCATTCTGATTCAACAAGTTAAAGGTTGTGTGTGACCTTGCACAGTTTATATATACTCTCTGAATCTCAATTCCTACATCTGAAAAGTGGGTATAAAAATATCTGCCTTGTGGCACATATGCACTATTAGATACTATATATGAAACACACAACTAAGTATACACTGCAGTAATATAGAAAACTCTACTTAATGAACTGTGGTGACCTAAATTAGAAGGAAATCTGAAAAGGGGGGATATATATATATATGTATCAGTTCGGTTCAGTCGCTCAGTCATGTCCGACTCTTGGCGACCCTGTGGACTATGTATAGTTGATTAATTCTGCTGTGCAGTAGAAACTAACACAACATTGTAAAGCAATGCTACTTCCATCAAAATTAAAAACAAACAAACAAACTCTAATGTCTGTCTTGCTGGGTTGTTTTAAGGGCTAAGTGGGAAGACTTTTGGAAATATTCAGAGTCATGTACAAGGTTATAGATGTCCAATGAATACAAATTCTTTACCCTGCCTCTCAGGGCCACGTAACCAGCAAATGAGACAATGACTACGAGACTGATTTTTTAAATGCAGAGAACAGTGCACAGCTGAGGCGTCAGACATCTGGAAATCCATATGAGTGAATATCTTACTTTTCTTGTTCCCCAGGTCATATTTCCAACCTCCTCTGCAAACTCACCATCATTTGTAAGAAGGAAATTGTCAAAGAAGCTGCCTGATTTCACCTGTTGAAATGAAAACAATGGGATTATTAGAACTAGGTCGACCGGCTTAAAAAATATCAACTGGAAGCTTTGCAAAATGCAGATTCCCAGGCCAGGAGCCCAGTGATTTTAATCAATAACTGAGGTGGAGTGAGGGAATACAAAGGTGATTAAGAATAGAAAAGCTCCAGAATGCTGTACCACCTTAGCTGATCTGCTCTAGAAATAAGTTACTTTACTGTTTCCCAAGGTGCTATGTCCCCCAAGCCTCTGACAACTCTTTCAGAGGGTTGTGAAGAAATTTCCATCACTCTGTCAGGCTCCAAATTGCTGCCAGTGGTTCTTGCCCCAGTTCAGATTGGCGGCATCTACCTCTGCTATCACTTACAGATGCCTTTTTAAGGTTCTCTCCTCAATATAGTCAGAAAAACTAAAAGAATACAAGGAAAAGAAAAGTTTGACAAGAAGTGTGAGCACAGTTCTCTACCATATTTCTCTATTTTCTTAAAATAACATATTTAATATTTACAATTACAGAAAAAGATGAATTAGTCAATAGTATATAATAATTTCAGTATTCATTGGAGTTCCCTGGTGGTCCAGTGGTTAAGAACCCAAAATTCCATTGCAAGAGGCACTGGTTCGATCCCTAGTCATGGAACTAAGATCCCACATGTCATGAGGAATAGCTGAAAAAAATATTTTCAGCATTTATCAATGATAAAGAAATAGAATAGAAAGAGCAGAGGTCATGGAGTCAGACCAGCTCAACCACATAGTATCTGTGTGACTTTGGAGATGTTATTCAACTCCTCTGAGCCTATTCCCTCATAGTTCAGTTCAGTCGCTCAGTCGTGTCCAACTCTTTGCAACCCCATGGACTGCAGCATGCCAGGCTGCAGTCCCTGTCCATCACTGACTCCTGGAGCTTGCTCAAACTCATGTCCATCGAGTCAGTGATGCCATCCAACCGTCTCATCCTCTGTCGTCCCCTTCTCCTCATGCCTTCAATCTTGCCCAGCATCAGGGTCTTTTCCAAGAAGTCAGTTCTTCACATCAGGTGGCCAAAGTATTGGAGCTTCAGCTCCAGCATCAGTCCTTCCAATGAATATTCAGGACTGATTTCCTTTAGGATGGACTGGTTGGATCTCCTTGCAGTCCAAGGGACCCTCAAGAGTCTTCTCCAATACCACACTTCAAAAGCATCAATTCTTGAATGCTCAACTTTCTTTATGGTTCAACTCTCTTATTTGTATATGACTATTGGAAAAACCATACTTTGACTAGACGGACCTTTGTCAACAAAGTATGTCTCTGCTTTTTAATATGCTGTCTAGGTTTGTCATAGCTTTTCTTCCAAGGAGCAAGCATCTTTTAATTTCATGGCTGCAGTCACCATCTGTGGTGATATTAGAGCCCAAGAAAATAAAGTCTGTCACTGTTTCCATTGTTTCCCCAACTATTTATTCCCTCTTAAGTGAAGTATTAAAAATAACTTCCTTGCAGTGTTGTCATGAGCATTAGAAATAATACATGTAAAACACAGTGTTTATAATAGTCATTTGATAAATGGTAAGTTTTTATCATAATTTTTCAGTGTCTACATATGTTTCAAAAGAAACACAGGAGGGTCATTCTGGATTTTTAAACTTCAGCACTATGTTAAATAAATCAGCAAATTAGTTGTGTGAGAGCAGTTGTGTGACCAAGAGAAAGTTTGCAGCATGTGTTATCACCATAGCCTCCCTCTCAGGTTTAAAAAAAGTTTTGTTTTGCTTTTTTAAATAAGAAGGAAGTTTATTTGGCTTACATCATCCCACCAACCCTGCCTTCAGCAGAGAAATAAATGACAAAATAACCACGTTGTATAGAGATTGTTAATTTCCTCTGAGCCATTCAAAAAATTTGTTTTAATAATTTTTTATGAAACTTTACGATTTTTTTCTTTGGAATTGTTTTTTTTTCTTTTTTGAGTTGAATGTTTTGTTTTGTTTTTCTTTTCTGAGTTGTCAGCAGCCTTGGTTAGAGAACTGCTCATTTTTTGACCCTTCCATTTTTCCTACTCCCACAAGAAATGTTTCCAATCTCCCCTGTTCTCTTCAGGTGCTCCTTTACCTCCATCCCCTTACACTAAACTCACGGCTCTGCCTCCAGCTGAGAATCAGGACATGAGGGCCAGTCCTGCTTCCTAAACCTCACTAGTGGAGGGACCTCGGTCTACTCTATCCTCTCTGTGTCTCCATGTTTTTATCTGGACAATGGAAGAAAATATAACTTTCCTGTTTCCTTCACACACTTCTCAGGAGAGAACTTGTGAGAAAGACTTTTGTGAGACTATAAAGCCTAAAAAATTAATTCACTGGAAGTTACCTAGTTTCCTTGATGTCCCACTTGAATCATAAAATGGAAAGAGTATAGATTTAGCCACTTACTAGCTATGAGATCTTGACAAGTCACGTGACCTCTCTAAGCCCTCCACTTCTTGGTCAGTAAAATAAAGATGATAAACCCTACCTTCCAGCCCCATAGGGCTGTGACACAGACCATATGACCTAAGGAATGTCAACATGCTCTGCATTATGACTGCTAGGCTATACTCCTTCAAAGATCATAAGGAGTCCCAAAGCTAAGAGAAAGTATTTTCTTTGTTCACTGCCATCTCCTCCCAGGCTCAGTCCCAGTGAAAGACGGCAGTATCTTCTGCCTAAGAGGAAAAAATAGAAGGAAAGAAAAGGAATTTTGTATGGGAGAGAGAAGGCTGGGCCAGGAACTAAGCAGAAAGGTTAAGAAACTTATGAGGCTAGGACCTGATGCAGAGGGTGATGGGTTCACAGAGCATTCGGAAACCCAGGCTGGAGTAGAGCCAGTGAGTGCATCCCCGCCCATTTCCACGCTGAGAGTCGCTAGGCTTTCCAAGGAGATTCAGGGATCCTGTGGTAAGCTGGATATGCTGGATTGGCTGAGTGAGTAGGGTGGAGTAGGACTTGGGAGTGCCAGACCCAACTAGAACTTAACAGGATGCCTGCAAGGGTGATCTCAGCATTGTGCAGAACTGTGTTACAAGAGGAAAAATAGATAAAGAGATCTTGCTGGAGTTTCAGAAATGTTGTCTCTTAAGATTCATCCCAGAGGGCTGGGGTGGCGGCCATGGAGGCCCCGGAGCCGCCGAGCGAGCTGGTGTCCGAGGAGGGCCGGAACCGGAAGGCGGTGCTGTGCCGGCGCTGCGGGTCCCGCGTGCTGCAGCCGGCACGGCGCTCTTCTCCCGCCGCCAGCTCTTCCTCCCGTCCATGAGGAAGAAGCCGGCGCTGGCCAGCGGCGGTGGTCCGGAGGGCGACCTCCTGCAGGAGCACTGGCTGGTGGAGGACATGTTCACTTTCGAGAACGTGGGCTTCACCAAGGACGTGGGCAACATCAAGTTCCTGGTCTGTGCAGACTGCGAGGTGGGCCCCATTGGCTGGCACTGCCTGGATGACAAGGACAGTTTCTACGTGGCTTTGGACCGGGTTTCCCATGAGTGATGGGACGTGGCTCCCCCCCACTATTAAAGCTTTCCCCAGGGACCACCCTGTCGCCTGCTCTGCACTGCCGTCCATCGTGAGTGCCACCCGCCTGTCCAGCCCAGGCCCACGCGCTGCCTCGTGGCCTCCGCGCGGGCACTCCCTTAGGGCCCCAAGCATTGCAGCCTCTCCCCCGCTCCGCTCTCCTGGCTGGGACATGGTGCTCCTGCAGATCTCCCCTCCCGGCCTCCCCGCGCCGAGCTCCCTGTCTCCACTCAGGAGTTAGCCACGGTTCGCCCTGAGGACACGTGACCTGGGGCACTCAACGACGGTGCTGACCGCTGAAACCTGCCTTTTGGTCTCCTTCAGGAAAGTGCGCAAGCACCTCAGAGCGACTTGTGTGGCTGACTCTGTCTGCAGTAATTTATTCTCTAAGCGTAAAGCATTTCCAGACTGCAGTATTCCAGCCACCCCTCAGAAATACCTTATTTTGGACACATCTGAGGCCGCCACGGGGGCCTCTCCTCCGGGCTGATGGAGACTTTATTGTGCAGGCGGACGTGGCCCCCCTTCCCCTCACATCCTGTTGTGGTTTCTCTCTGGGTCAGCTCCTCACTGTTGTCAGCAAGCTGCAAATCAGGTGTGCTCTCCTGTCTGTCACCCTTAGGAGACCCCAGCCCTGGCTGTGCACCCCGCGTCTCCTGGAACGAGTGGAGAGGTTGGGGGGCTGGGGGTGGCCTGTGCCAGGCGAGGCTTTCTGTATGTCTTTCCTGGGCTCGTCACCCTTCCTCGGCACCTGGGAGAGACAACACAGTCCGCACAGAGCTGGCTCAGCAGGACTCTCCAGGGTCCAGACCTCCGTCCAGTGCGTCTCGTCGTGGTGGGGCTGCTCCGACAGCTCGCCGTTCAGCACCCTTCTCGGTTCTGTCGTCTCAGATGCCTCACTGGCTCAGGAGTCTGAGGCCGGGTTCCCAGCATCCTCCTGCCTCCCCTGCCTCCGAGGCTCAGGAGACTAGAACGGGAGCAAGGACTCAATGGAGACCTTACAGACATTCCTTTCCCCCTGTTTTCCAGCTGCTTTCTCCCTCCTCCCCCCAGAACTTAATCTAAGGGTCCCCCACTGAAGTACAGGCCTTGGACATAGTATTGCAACCACCTCTCACCTGGGCAGGTGGCTTCAGTCCCCGGCCGTAGCCTCACAGGCTCTGGAAGAAAACCGACTTGCAGATGGGCGGTCAGACGTCCATGATTGTGGCATTTTGCAGAAAAACTGAACCTATCCCCTCAGGTCAGAAGGGACAAGCCACGTAGATGCCTCTGGGGACATACAACCCCTCAAATTATGAGCCAAAACCTGGGCAGTGTTTTTTAAATTAAGACTTTTCCTTTCCTTAATCACAGAAATGGTATACATTCATTGCAGATAAATACAGACGTGTGTATAAAGTTGTTTTTAATCACTCATACTTGCACCATCCAGAGACTGCCGATGGTGATGTGGTATACGTTCCTCTCAATGGTTTTCTGTGTGTACTCATGTAGCATTTTCAAAAACAAATATGAGGTCATATTGTACTCTCATAACTTACTTTTTCCATTTAAGAAAATACGGGCTTCCCATGTCAGTAAATGTCCACCTCTGCCTACCATCATGTTGACTAGTCATTTGTACACCTGTGCTGTAATTTGTTTAAACGATCCACTGTTAGACTGCCTCCGGTTTCTTGTAAATCATGTGATGTAAGCTGACTGTCCACGCTTTCCCATCATTTCCTCGTGCTGGTGAGCCATGGGCTCTTGGGGGATGTGTCCCCGGGCTCCGCTTCCTGACGCAGCGCCTGGGAGCGGCGGAGCCCCTCATCCTCCTGCCCGGCAGTTCCTGACACTGGGTATTTATTATCTTAAATGAACATGTTGCTACTGTAATAGGAGGAAAAATAGTGTTTCGTTTTAATTTGTGCTTATTTCTAATGAGTATTTTACATACTTGTCATTTGTGTTTCTTTTTTGAGAATTGCCAAACATTGTTCCTCCAGTGGCCAAAAATAGAGTTGTTTCTCTGCCTTTTCAGCTTGATTTGAAAGAAATAAATGCATTTAAGCAGTGAAAAAAAAAAAAAAAAAAGATTCATCCCAGACCTGCTGGATCAGAATCTGCATTTTATTAAGATCTGAGTGATTCATATGCATGTGACAGTTTGAGAAACACTCTTTCAGCACGGTTTAAATTCTCAAATAGGAAATTTTGCCTATTGGGGAGAAAGATAGAACTCAGAGAAATTAGTGCCAAATAATTTTAAAATTTTGTAAATGAACAAAGATACTGTTTAGTGTGTGCCTTAAAAAAACCCCAATGCATTTTAAGGAAACAATCAGGTTAGGCATGTTAACATGACCACATATTTTTACAAGATGTAGAAAGTTCCTATTATTAAAAAGGGACAGCTGAAAAAAAGAGGTAATGGGAATTTGCAGAGACTGTATCCATATTCTTTAGATAAGAAAGCAAAGAAAGAAGAACATATGTCCCTCTGTTCTTTCTTCCTTCCTTCTCTCCTGAACCCCTACTGTGTACCTGGTAATTTACCTACCTCATCTCCTTGCACTTGTATGCTGATGTCACTGAATCAGGAAATGAATAAAGTTGAAATAAATAATCCAAGAAAATTTCAAATAGCGGGTGTCTGTTCAAGAGACCTTTAGCAGCCCTGAATTGTAGAAATCACTGGTCAGAGACAGAGATTTCCCTGGCCATGGAACATTCCAGAATACACCCAAGAACCAGTGGCATCACTTTCTAGAGGCTCCATTGTACAGTGGATGTAGTCAGTTACGGACTTAGGCTGACAGGTCTTTGAATCCTGTCTCTCCCATGCACTACCTGTGTGCTCTTGGGCACATCACGTGACATTTCTGATTCTAAAGTCTCTCAAATGTAACATGGGGTAATAATAAGCAGATAGTAATGTTTACTTTCCTTTCCTCTCCAAGGGAATTCCACTACATAGATTGTAGATTCCAAGAGGTCTCCTGGGCTAAAGTTTTCCCTCTGGGGCATGCTCTTGAGGTACTCTCTTCTCCTGAGTTGGGGAAGAATCGTAATAGGTCTCATTGAAAGAAAACAACAATCTGACGGCCTGAGTTTCTGAGCCCCCCTCTTTGCCTTCCAGTCAGAGCCAGGAAAGGTAACTGGCAGAGAAGAGGGAGGCGAGGTCAGGATTTGTCATCATGGCTGGGACAATCAGCCCCAAACTCTCTCTGGGGATTTTAGCATTTCAGAGTTTTACCACATCTCTGATTCCCTTTTATCTCCAGAACTACCCCCCCAAGATTCATATAGTTTGCATTCATTCTAATGCAAACTATTAGAACACTGAATCTAGCCTCAGAAAGGCCTATACTCAAATCTCAGCTTCTCTGCTTTCCAGATGTGTCTTCGGGCAAATTAGCTAACTTTGCTGAATGTCAGTTTCCACATTTAGGTACAGGGGATTTCATAATGAGAATTAAATGGCATTTGCAGAGTCCCTGAAATAGAGCTTGGTACAGGGTAGAGACTCAGTAAATTTTAGCCATTATAATTATCAGGATAAATATAACTAGCCCCATTTTAAAGATGAATAGTTTGAGATTTAGAAAGAACAAGACTCATTCAGCTCTTGTAATTTCCAGACTGGAGCTCTGTCCACTTTGTGGAAACTTCAGAGGGACTGTTGTTCAATGGCTCTGAGCCCAGAGAGCTTTACCTGCCAAAGGTCCAGGCCAAGGACACTGATGTTGTAATAGTGGCAAATGTTGGGGTCAGGCTTATATTCAGGGTTGTCTATTTCTGGATGAATCCACTCCCCCTGGTAATTGGGATTGTCAGTGGTCCGAGGTTTCCATCGCCCCTAAGCAAAGAACCAAAGAGTGAACATGGCGTTAGTATTTTTCCATTCTTCTCGTGCAATTAGAAAGACTAATCAGTTTATAAAGACAATTGTGGATTAGGCATAAAGATTCAGAGCAGGCTTCCTGGAGCTTCTTTCCTTTTCTTTGAGCTAACTCACAAGACCCTTCCAGGTTCCCCTTTCTCCCCAGAGGGATCTGAACAAGGTAGCAGAGACCCATTATGAGCCTGGTCCCAGTTCTCTGTGCAAATTCGATCATGGGGTTAAGAAACGTAGCCTCACAGGGAACACCATCTGAGGACTCTGGACTTGGGGCCATTCTCTTCCTGGTGTGCAGCACAGGAAACTGGGACCAAATAAAACAATGCTTATTTCAGTCAATTCTATCTCTGGACCATTTGATAGTTGACTCCTTTAGCTCCCTCTCACTTCTGACATGAGGTCAGGACTTGGCCCTTAAAAAGAAGCCCCCCTACCCCAGCATGTTTGGCTATTCATGTCCTACTCTTCCCCTTTCTGGACCACTTCTGAGACTTCTGGTCCCTGACCCCAGACCCATTTCCTGTTTTGATCATGTTCCTTTGGCTGTTATCCACCACTTGGGACAAACTCCTTGCCTAGGGCTCCCTGGACCTCTGCCTCCCAGCGTCGACCTTGACCAGCCCACCTGCTCCCAGTCAGACACAGCCCTGAGTACAGGGCCCAGATGAAGCTACAACCTCATGGAGGGAAACAGGGCAGGGGGCAGTGGGGAAGCAGAAGGATGACCACAGGATCTTAGTGTTTCTGTTCTGTAAATTAAAGTTTACATCTCTTCTGTCTTATTTCTCACACTGGTTGAAAGGTGAGACCCCCCCACCCCCGCACCACTGCTCACCTTATATTTCAAGTTTGGTATCAGGGGCCCTTCCCACTCCCCATCCATTGCTTCATTCCAGTTGTCTGGCTTCTTGGCACCCGGGTCAGGGATGTATTCAGTCTTCCCAGTCCCAAAATGAAATGTTCCTCCATGAAGACAGATGGGTGGGCCAGAGTGAAACTGGGGTCCAGAGTACAGTCAAGTGGACCTGGCGCCTTGCCCCTGCTGCTCTCCTGTCCTCACCCCTATGAAAGCCCAGCTCAGGACTCTGCAAACAAATCCGATACATACAGCAGAGAAAAAGCTATTAAGCAATCCAGCCTCTCCTCAAATTCTCCATCCTTCTGACCCTAACAACTTTAAGCTCAAAGAAGCTGGGCGTTTTCCTTATCCTGGCCCTTTCCCTTCCACAGTCATATGCCCCATTATTAGAACAAATCTTCTAGCCTGGGTCCCTCTTCCTAAAGACATGTTTTAATGACCTGGTTTGGACACCAGCATGCTCCCAGATCTGTATCAGTCCTCCTTTGTACCCCAGATCCCTTCTATTTCCTAAGACAGAACTCCAAGTTACAGCCTGTCCTAACTTTCATATTTCTTCTGCTCTGGAGCCTCTGAAGTTCTGGTCTATCTACCTGACAGTTCACCTTGGTGCTGACCATTTCTCGGACTTGAATAAAGGCTTTGATGCCAAGCCCACTAGGCCCACAGTCATTCACCAGCATAAAGTTCCCAGGTTCCTGGGCTCTCTCAGCTGCTTTGTGGTTCTGAAATATTAACAGTCAGCATCTTATCCTGGGGTCTATGGATTTGATAGGTCCAGCCTACCTAAGTAGTTTCTACCTTCTCTAGGTCCCCTCAACAGGGAGCATAGAGGCCTGAGCCTCTCCCCTCTGCCCAAGGCCTAGATCCCTGACTATATCAGGTTCGCGGTCCACACCAAGAGGAAGGGTCAATGGTTAGTCTTGCTGCTTTGAGCCTGCCTGCTGGGTCTGGAACTAACCCAGCCCGTAATTTTCCCAGGATACTGAAGGTTCAGACACTGCTTGATCATCTGCCTTAATTCCCTGACCATACCTCCCTCCTCCTGGGTTTGGAGCCCATTGAATCTCCTTACACATGGCTGGGCCTTGCCCACTTCTCTACAGGCCTCTCCTTAGGGAATGAATTCCAGTTGCTGGGTGCCATGCTGCTCCTCGATTAACCCTGAGCATCTCTTCCACATGAAGCTGAATCTGCTCTGCCCCGAGGAGCAGCAGCCCAGCAGGTGAGGCCCTCCATGACCTGGCTCCAACAGACCATTCCAACTCATCTCCCACTCACTCTCCACCTTGAACTTTATGTTCCCAAAATACTAAACTGCAGCTTTCAGTACTTCACATAACCATGTTACTTTCTGCTTAAGTGATATGTCTTCATACCTGCTGTGGGTCTGGAATATCTTCCCTTCAACTCAATTTCCCTTGCTCTAATGAATTTGCTCTTTGAAATTCAGTACATGATTAACATATAAATGCCATGTATTAAGGACTTATTATGTACCAGGCACTAAATTATATATATTAGCTCATTTAATCTTTACAACAACTTTCACACATAGGTTTTATAAAAGCCCTGTTTGTGAAATTTCATAGCAGCTAAGTTCCTTGCCCAAGGTCTGTTTATAGGTGGGATGTTGTAGTTAGCAAATGGTGGTGCTCCCATACAAACCCATATCTGTCTGACCCCAGAGTCCCAACACCACCTACACCCCAACTCAACCTGAATTAGGAACCTAGTCATGGCTGCCCTGGAGAAGGAAATGGCAACCCACTCCAGTATTCTTGCCTGGAGAATCCCATGGAGGGAGGAGCCTGGTAGGCTACAGTCCACAGGGTCGCAAAGAGTCGGACATGACTGAGTGACTTCACTTTCATGGCTCCCACAGGATTTGACTTCCCTGACTCTCACCATTAATTACACAGTGACCTGTATCTGTGTACCTGCCTGCATCCCTCACTAGATTCTGAAATCCAAGAGGATTCACAGTCCCTGAATTGTTCTATTTACAGCTGCATCCGATACAGCTTTCCAGTGAATAATAATGAATCAGTCCATATACTCCATACATTTCCCATTTCAGTAACTTTGGTGTCAAAGATATCCAGGTTCAAATGTCAGTTCTAATGTATGTGAGCTTGGGCAAGTCACTTCATTCATTTTTAAGTGTCAGTTTCCTTATCCTCATCGAGGCTCCTAGCAGGATCAATAGATCCTGAACAAGTGTGAGGTGCTTTCCTCTTCTCTCCATGCTTCTTTGAATACCAGTATTTAGCTGGATACCTCCTTGAGGGACTGTTGTCTCCCATTTGTGCTCCATTGTTCCCAGCCTCCTTTGCCCATCCCCACAGCTAAGATCCCCTGTTGCCTCCCAGGAAATACCTTCTGACCTCAGGTTTCTTATCTTCAGGATCTTCTATTTGCAGCCGTTCATCCCATTTCCTTGGTTTCTGGGCATAGGGGGCTTTTATCTTCTTAGGAGGCAAGAAGGCCCATTCATCCTCCACATCCCCAGCTGCTACTTGCTTATTGTCGATTTTGACCTCATAAGTAGCACTGGGGCGAATGATGAGAGTGTACAGGTGAGTGTCTTTATTGATCTAGAAAGGGAAAGAGGAATATTTCAGTCCCCTGTTGGACATCAAGCATTAAATGCACCATCTAAAACAGACCCTCAGTTCCTGAATGCTACCTCCCACGTAGTCACAAACACACTTTATCATATTCCTCATCCTATTTCTCTGGTTAACCCAAAAGAGTCTTTGGGTCTCATTCTCCTAAGTACATACTCCTCTGGTCTCCCTTAGCTCCCATCCTTCCCTTCATCATAATTCTGGTCATTCTTTTTTCTTTTCCAGTTTTCTGTCTGTCCCACTAGACTCTAAGCTTCTCAATAGCAGGGATCGTATCTGACTCATCTGCTATATCTGCATGTTCCAGAACAAGGCCTACCCTGAGCAGGATCCCAGGGAGTCCCTGCATGTACAGCTCCTGTACTGACCTGGTAGCGAAGGACTTTGCCCTGAAAACAAGTTTTCCAATGACCCAGGTTCTAGGGGCTGCTCTGGACTCGGTCTCTGCCTCCCCCCTGTGCTCTAGTTGGGCCAAACTTCTTCAGTGCTACTCTTTCTCAAGCCTCCTCAACTTTTCTCATATGATTACCTCTTCTAGTAGCTCAATCCTTCCAAAATTTGTCATCATCCTTTATAAGGCCAATTCGTGCTCATCATTCAAAGTTCAGCTCAGGGGAAAACTTTTCTAAGAAGCATTTCCTAAGACACCAGGTCAGGTGGCGGTGGGGTCTCCTCCACGCTCTCATAGACCCCCATTACACTAAATAGTCATTCTCCTTTGTTTGACTCCTACCTTTACTAGACTCTGAGTTCTGTGAGACCAGAGGTCACGCCTAACTTACTTTATCCCCAGTCCAAGGCCTAATACAGAGTTGACATTCAGTGACTTCCTGTTGAGTTGCTGATGAAATCCAGCTATTACCCTCCAGCCAACCTAAATCTCTCTAGCCGAGATATTCCTAAGGTAAACTCACCACCTATTTCTAAGTCCAGCACTCCCCACTTCCCCCATCTCTTCCAATTTCTAGCAGTGGGGAATGGGAACTTGCTGAGCCTTGTTCCAAGATACAACTTTATATGACTTCCTGTCTTTCAGATCAGTTTCTTCTGTGAACTCCTGTAATTTATACCATTTTTTATTTTCTAATCTGCAAAATGGAGATTATAGTACTTAATTTAGAGGGATGTTATAAAGATTAAATCAGATAACATATTCAAAATGCTTGCCCTTCTCCCAAGGCTAATGACCAGCCCACACACTCACCCTGCACTTGATGATCTTGTTGTTCTCATGGTATTTCCCTTGATAACGAAGGATGACTTGTACTTTGTTGTTGCCAAAGCCACAGATGTCAAGGCCTGGAAATTAAATCCCAGTGCATGATTTTCCATCACTTTTAGGCAGTTTGCCTGTTCTGTGGCCAAAACAGACATGGTCTGTGTAATCATCAGAGTCCCAGCAGGAAATAGATAGCACACACAAATTTAGGATTATTTCAGAAGAACTTAATAAAGGAACTATTTTAAATAGTGGGAGCAAGACATTGAGAAAATATAAGGAATAATGCTATATTCCACGCTAGCAACAGTAGGGCTATTCCCATCCCTAGGCCTGAAGGGGGGATGTTCAGTGGTTATCAGAGCCCAGAAAAAAAAAAAAAGAGTTCAGTAGAGAGGGCAGCCTGGAGAGAAGCTGTGACTTTCAATCAAGGGACACAAGTCTCTTCCTTCCCTGTGATCTTCTGCCAGGGATCCCACTGACCAAACCTGACAGGAAGCCCCTTGCCTGTGCCAGGCACGTAATAGCATGTCATTTAATTCTCACAAGTAGGTATTACTATCCCAACTTTTAGTTGGGAAAATTGTGGCCCATAAAAGTTAAGCAACTTGCACAAGATCAAACAGCAAATAAGTAGCATGGCCAAGATTTAAACCCAACCTTAACTAGAAACAGAGCCGGGGGCTCTTCCTGCGTTGTGAAAACTTTAGAGGACACGGTTGGTGGTTCTGAGCCCAGAAAACTTAGACAAAGGTCCAAGAATAGGTTTTAATCTAGTTTTTCAACCTAATTTCTCATGATATTGCTCTCTGACTATCCTACACATGTGCCTGCATGCACAACAGACTCATGCACGCGCGCACACACACACACACACACACACACACACACACACACACGCACAGAGTGTGCGCCGGCCACGCTGTTGTTGTTCAGCCGCTCAGTCCTGTCCGACTCTTTGCAACACCATGGACTGCAGCACGCCAGGCTCCCCTGTCCGTCACCAACTCCCGGAGCTTGCTCAAACTTGTGTCCATCCAGTTGGTGATGCCATCCAACCATCTCATCCTCTGTCGTCCCCTTCTCCTCCTGCCTTCAATCTTGCCCAGCATCAGGGTCTTTTCTAATGAGTTGGCTCTTGGCATCAGGTGGCCAAAGTATTGGAGCTTCAGCTTCAGGATCTGTCCTTCCAATGAATACTCAGGATTGATTTCCTTTAAGATGGCCTGGTCTGATCTCCTTGGAGTCCAAGGGATTTTCATGAGTCTTCTCCAACACCACAGTTCAAAAGCATTGGTCTCATCGTTTTTCTACTTGCATTTGAATTTCATGCCCCCGAGCTTTTGTATACACAGTTTCCTATGCCTGAATTATATTTCCTCTATTTTCTTTTCTGCTTATTAAAATCTAACCCATTCTTCAGAGAGTAATTAATATCTTCTCCCAAAAGCCCCTAGTTGGACTGAGTCATGCCATCTTTTGCGATTTCATGGCATCTCATCAACAGCTTTTTAAAAGTATGTCTTTCATTCTGTCTTTTAAAACATGACTCATATGCCTGTGTCCCCAACCAAACAGAATACAAAAGGGTAGAGTAGAAAAAGCCCAGGCTTTACAGCCAGACAAATTGGGTTCAAAATCTTACTTTCCGCTTATTTACCTTGGGCAAATTTCTTGCCTGTATTTTCCCATTTATAAAATGGAGATGATGATAGCCCAAAAAAACTTGTTGGGTTTTTTGAGCATCAAATAAATAATATTAATTTGAAAAAAATCACATTAAAAGAAACCTATTTCCAATTTCCCTACTACAACCACCATGTACATCTTCAAATATAAGTTCCTTGTGAGAAGGGGGAATTCTTAAAAAAGTAGAGGTGGAAGACACACACTTCAGAGACCCAGAATGCTATATTGGTCTACATAAGAAAAAGATTAAAAAATAAGAAAGACATTGAAATATAAGAAAGAAGGAGAGCAGTGCTTGCTTCGGTAGCACAGTACTAAAGAAAGGAGAGTTGAGGGAGCAGTGACGCAGGCAGAAAAAGGGTGAAGCAGCTGAAGAGGAGGATTTGAGGAAGGGCCAGAGAGAGACATGGAGTTCTTTGGGAATAGAAAAAAATATTTAGAGAGAATTTTAAGGAAATGTTGATGTATGATGTGTAGTTTAAACTTTTCCTCTGAATTTGTGCAAAAACATTCAGTAAAATCCACATTCTTCATCAGTGATTTGGGAGTGGGATTAGTTGCTGTCATTTCTTTATTTGAAAATATCAACAACATTGAAGCTGGTCTAAGGGTAGGAGCTAAGTAAGAGCTGGACCGCCCCAAAGAAGCCCAGTATACTGAGGTTACAGGTGCATCACTGGATGCACCACAGATGTTGGATAAAAGCAATTTCCCTGACCTTCTATGTCTTTCTTTGCCTGGGGGGCAGGAATCTCCTTCAGACCACAAAGCATTATTGTATTACATCTGTACATTTGAGGGTGTCTGCATAGTTTCTTGTCCCTTTCTCCTATTCTTAGACGTAGAGAATGTCTCTTTGTACTATAGCCTTATTAATACCATGTGACTCTCCACCTCTTTGATCTATTTATATTAACATGTAGGTTTAGAGTTGCTTTTCTCAGGTCTTTGAAGAGTCTTAAACCGCAGAGGGAGGTGGAGCTATCACATTAGAAACTTCCTGCTTCAAAGAATATGAAAAAGAATGTGTGTGTGTATAACTGGATATATTATACATATATATATATATATATACCAGAATCATTTTGCTGTAAACAGAAATTAACACAACACTGTAAATCAACTATACTTCAATATAATAAATTTTAAAAAAGAAATTTCCTGTTCCAGGTGCTTCTGAGCCTTTTGTAGAACTACAGTGGCTCTCATTAAGATCTCACAGGACTCCCCAGGTGGTCCAGTGGCTAAGACTCTGGGCTCCCAATGCAGGGGGACCAGGGTTTGATGGCTGGTCAGGGGACTAGATCTTGCATGCCGCAAGTAAAGATTCTGCATGCCACAACTGATAAAGAAAAAAGAGATGGATGATGGACAAGCTGGAATCAAGATTGCCAGGAGAAATATCAATAACCTCAGATACGCAGATGATACCACCCTTATGGCAGAAAGTGAAGAAGAACTGAAGAGCCCCTTGATGAAAGTGAAAGAGGAGAGTGAAAAAGTTGGCTTAAAACTCAACATTCAAAAAACTAAGATCATGGCATCCAGTGCCATCACTGCGTGGCAAATAGATGGGGAAACAATGGAAACAGTGACAGACTTTATTTTCTTGGGCTCCAAAAATCACTGCAGATGGTGACTGCAGCCATGAAATTAAAAGACGCTTGCTCCTTGGAAGAAAGGCTATGAACAACCCAGACAGTGTATTAAAAAGCAGAGACATTACTTTGCTGACAAAGGTCTGTCTAGTCAAAGCTATGGCTTTTCCAGTAGTCATGTATGGATGTGAGAGTTGGAATATAAAGAAAGCTGAGCACCAAAGAATTGATGCTTTTGAACTGTGGTGTTGGAGAAGACTGTTGAGAGTCCCTTGGACTGCAAGGAGATCCAACCAGTCCATCCTAAAGGAAATCAGTCCTGAATATTCATTGGAAGGACTGATGCTGAAGCTGAAGCTGCAATACTCTGGCCACCTGATGTGAAGAACTGACTTCTTGGAAAAGACCCTGATGCTGGGCAAGATTGAAGGCAGGAGGAGAAGGGGATGACAGAGGATGAGATGGTTGGATGGCATCACCAACTGAATGGACACGAGTTTGAGCAATCTCCAGGAGTTGGTGATAGACAGGGAAGCCTGACTTGCTGCAGCCCATGGGGTCGAAAAGAGTCGGACACGACTGAGCGACTGAACTGAACTGAACTGAATGCCACAACTGAAAAAGAAAAAAAAGATCATGCATGCAGCAACTAAAATAACCTGCATCTCGAAACAAAGATTGTGCCACAAGTAAGACCCGGCACAGTAAAAAAACAAAAGACCTTACGTAGCTGACAGTGACTGCTATCAGAGCGCTTACCAAACATGATGTAATACTCTGATTCTGAATGCATATCCTGCTGGTTCAGGGTGTCAGGAAAGAGTTTCACACACCCACCACCGCAATCAATGCCTTGCTCATGTTTTACCGAAAACTGAACCACCAAGGTCTCGTTCTCATTGCTGAATGGCTTAAATCTGGTTGAGAGGGCATAAAACTTAGCATCTTCGCTGGTTTGGAGACCTGAGAGCAGAGAGCACAGAATCTTCAGACTTCAGTACCCTAAGAGCAGCCACAGAAACCAAGCACTTGGTCTTACCAATTTCTGGTACCTTCTTACACACCTGCTGCATGCCAGGTACCGTCGTGGCTGCTTTACACACATTATTTTATTCAAGCCTCAGAGCAATTCTGCAAAACAGGTACTATCTTCACTTTTACAAATTAGGAGTCTGAGTCATGGGGAGGTGAAGTGAGCTGCCTAGGACCACATAGCTAGTAAGGAACTAAACTGGGATTTTTAAGCCATGTTTGACTGATTCTTTCTTTTTTTCAGCATACCATACTGCCTCTGATTTACAAGAGATACTTAAATACTGTTCTGAAGTTTTACAGAACATGGGGTTTCTACAGAGACCCCATGGGTGGCCAGAATCAGGCTTTGGTGTGCACAACTGCTGTGATAAGAAGAGGCCCAGCATGGCCTCTTAGAGTAAATAGTAATCATTGCTAACACCTATTGGACACTTCCTCATTACCATGCAGTATGTTTCATTCATGTGTGTTACCACTCATAATCCTCATAAAAACTCTATGAGGTGGGCCTTACTAATATCTCTACCTTATTATGAAATCACTAAAGCGATTTTATTTGTCCAAAATCATACAATCAGTCTACTTAATTTCAGAGCCCCTAACCTGAGACTTTATCTCCCCATCCGGACAATACTGGAGCTGTAAGGGGTATTAGAGCCTTTGTAGTCTAACTACATTGCTTTATAAATGAGAAAGCCAAGCTCCAGAGAGGGAAAGTGACTAATCTAAGATCATATATTTACAAGTAACATACACATAAGCCAGTGTCCAGACCTCCAAGCTAGTGGTCTTTTCATTACTCCAAGCTGCTGCCCATCTTTCTGGTTATGACTCTGTCACTTTAACTCTGAGCTTCAGCTTCCTCATCAGCAAAATGTAGATAATTAATCATACTCCAGAGGGTTCTCTTGAAAGTCAAATGGGTAAGAGATGTAAGAAGCACTTTGTAAACTGTCAATATAAAATGCAAGGGACTATCATTATTCATGACTGATGAGGGTCCTTCCTTTACGATCCCACAACTCTTGGTACCTCCCTGGATCACATTATGTTGCAGTTAAGCTTATTTCAGTCTCTCTGAATAATTTTTAAACTCCTGGATTGCAGAGGCCTCTTTAACATAAAGATCTAGGACAAGGTCCGACATAGAGGAAATGCTCAATAAATATGTGTTAAATCGCACAGAAGGATCACAGGTCCTGATTCAGATGTCTCTTGAGCATCTATTGTACACTAGGCTTTGTGCTAAGCACTTTCATGTCTGATATTGCATTAAGAGCTGTCTATATTTTAAAGCATACACTTAGACTTAAGACTTCACCTGTGCTCGCTTCGGCAGCACATATACTAAAATTGGAGCAATACAGAGAAGATTAGCATGGCCCCTGTGCAAGGATGACACGCAAATTCGTGAAGCGTTCCATATTTTAGCCTCCAACTAATAAAAATAAATGGAAAAAAAAAAAAAAAGACTTCACCTGTGGTCCAGTGGTTAAGAATCCACACCCTCCTTCCAAAAGAAGAATCTGCCTCCCAATGCAGGGGTGACAGGTTTAATCCCTGGTCTGGGAACTAAGATCCCACATGCTGCAGGGCAATTAGGCCTGTGTGCTACAACTAGAGAGCCCTCATACCGCAACAAGAGAAACAATTAGAGAAATGTGTGCCGCAACCAGAGAAAGCCCACCGGCCACAGTGAAGAGCCTGCATGCTGTAACAAAAACCCAGCGCAGCTGAAAAAAAAGTGAAGTTGATGCTTATTTCCCCAAAGACCTCAGGAAGGCCAGAATAGCCAGAGAAGGCTTCATGGAGGAGGCATAGGCACAAAGGCAAGAGTACTAAACCCATGGGCAGAAGACCAATCCTTGAATCTCCACTCTACTGGATGTAGCTGTGTAGCCATGTGATTTCCCCGCTCTCCAAGCCTCGTTTGTATCCAGAACCCTTTTAGACAACCAGGGGGCATCTAATGAACCTGAATAGGATGAGATATGGGGCAACAACCAAGAAGTCAAGCTGAGAGGAGGTGGGTGGCTGTGCACACTGCCCTCAAGAGTCCCTCAGACAGTCTCTCTGTTCTCTCTCTGGAAACAATTTTCCAGAGTGGATTTAAATGAAATTTTAAAATGTACAAGCCAATTGGTAATTCTCTCCTTTAATAAACATGAAAATGAGATTCACAGTAGTATCCAGGAGAGAGAAGATGGGAAATCACTCCAGAGGATAATCAATGGATTCTATTTATAGGACAAAAGCTTTCTCAGACAAAAAAAAAAAAGAAAGACTTTGCCTAGCGTCCCCCTTCCCTCATAAAACATTATGAGGTTCTTACAGCAGCCCTGCCTAATGAATGGTAGATGATGATTAGTATCTCCATCTAATATCAAAGCTCAGAGAAGTGAAAAGACTTGCCCAAATTATGCAGCTAGCAAGTCATGGCCCTAGGTCTGTCTGCTCAATTCTCCATCGTAGCAAGCAGCTCTGGGGGAGAGCAGTATTGGGGGCTTATATAATGCTGTCCCTTTTTTCAAGTGCAGAGAGTTAAATTTAAAAAAGCTTAGGATTGGGGAAAGCAGTATAGTCCTGGGTAATGAACACAGTCTGGTGTCAGATTTAGAATCAAGTCTCAGCTTCACCTCTTGCCAGCTGTGAATATAGCGTTGGGCAAATCGCTCAACCTCTCTGTGGGCCTCTGCAAAATTGGGAACCTAATAGTAACCTTCTCAATGGCGTTGTTAGGAAGATTAATGGGGTAATGTGTCTAAGGACTTAGTTTTAAATACCTGTTATTCAATAAATACATTATTTTTGCAGAGACTTTTCTCCACTTACCACTTCTTTTTATACTAAGAAAAAAAAAGTAAGTTGATAATCATGAATAAAAACAGTTGTATCGAAGTCAGAACTTTCCCAATGAATTAGTATATTTCTGGATTCTTGTAATTACCTTTATCCTTTTCTTTGTCTCCATAAAACTTTCCTGCAGTGAGCTGAAATTTGCCATAAATGACCCATGTTTAGATTCCATCCATTGTTTTTTCCATCCATCTATGGGATTAAAGAAGAAAAAAAGCAGCGTATAGAAATGGTTTGTGTATTTTAAAGACAATGAAATTCAGCCAAGGTTGATCAAGTCTTATGAAGACAGTAACGGGCTATCAGAAGGTAACTCCAATATTCCTGTAAACCCCCTCACTATCTGATGCCTGAACCCACTATTCATGTACTGTTATGTAGTTAGTGCTCCATTAATGCTCTAACACACCCTCCCCTATGAAAGTCAAATTACGAAAATCATTACAGGAATGTTTGGTAAAGTACCTTTATGGTTGAGGGACTGAGTGCTTATACATATTTATGTCTAGTATAATAATAAAATTAGCTTACCAAGTAAAGAGATTAGCAATGTCATTTTATACTTCTTGAATTAGTAATGATGATATTGAACAATCAATTTCCCTTTACCTTTTTTATTGCTTAAACTTTTTAGACTCTCCTCTGCAGTTTCAAGGAGATGCTGATAAATTTGTTTTGCTTTGGCATAGATGGCATACAGACAAAGAAGCATTCTTTTGGGAGCCGGCACTCCTTCCAAACATTCAGTGCCTGTCTGATTTTATGCCTCAGAATTGCTGACTCCCACTTCTTGGACCCACCACGATCTCAGAGTCATGGGGCAATTTGGCAGCTTAAGATGAAAGAGGCCTTGAGGGTGGCTTTCATTTTATCTCCTTCCTGCAGCTGAGTCAGTCTTTCTCAGATACCACTACCTGATATCCAGGATTATTGCCTTAGCTCTGCCCATGAAAGGCCCATTTCAACATATATCCAATAATACCACCTTGAGTGGCTCTCTTGCCTCCTATTACTGAAGTCTAAAAACAAACTTCCTCAATGGTAAAGAATCCGTCTGCCAATGCAGAAGTTGCACTGAGACATGGGTTCGATTCCTGGGTCAGGAAGATCCCCTGGAGGGGGACATGGCAATGCACTCCAGTATTGTTGCCTGGAGAATCCCATGGACAGAGGAGCCTGGCGGGCTACAGTCCATGGGGTCGCAGAGTTGGACATGACTGATCACACACATAACAACCTCCCTTCTTGAGGCCTAGGGGCTTGCTTTCTCTTTTGTCTTCCCTTGTTGCTCCTAAGATCTCAGTGTTAGGCCAGAAAATGTCAGTGACCACCTCATCCATCAATCCAAGGGAGGGACCCCAGAAGGTTCTTTCTGCCTCAAGTTGCTGTGGCTTGAAAGAAGCAGGTCCTGCTTCCTTGACCATAGCTGACCCAATGAAGGATAAGAATTGATGTCAAAGTCAAAAGATTTGTTATTATGTGTTAGACTTTTACATGGCTCACTAAAAATTTCTCCTCATATACTCCCATGGATGATGCTTTAAAATAGGTATTATTAGTTCCTTTTTTTCATTTAGTAAGTGGCGGACCTGAGATTTGAATTTACATCTGTCTGATTTCAAACCTCTCTTCTCTTCTAGGAGAGGGAGATGTAGGGAAAAGTGCTATGAAGAAAAAAAACTTGTATAATCATAATAATAGCTACTGTTTAGTAACTACATGTCAAGCATTGTACAGAGGGCCTTACATGCATTATCTCATTGTAGTCTCATAACTGGGGCTTCCCTGGTGGCTCAGATGGTAAAGAATCCACCTGCAATGCAGGAGACACAAGTTCAAGATGTGGGTTCAATCCTTGGGTGGGGAAGATCCCATGGAGAAGGAAATGGCAATCCACTCCAGTATTCTTGCCTGGAAAATCCCATGGACAGAGGATCCTGGTGGGCTACAGTCCATGGGGTCATAAGAGTCAGACACAACTTAGTGACTAAATCACCACCACCACAGTCTCATAATAGCTCTATTACAAATGTTCTATTTTTTCCCCAATTCAAAAGATGAAGAGAGTGAAGCTCAGATATTTGACCAAGAACCAAGTCTGTAAGTTAAGTGAGGTAAGCAGGGTTTGACCCAGGCCTTTGTAACATCAGAATCTGTACTTTTGGGACTTCCTTGGTGGGCCAGTGGCTAAGGCTCTGCGCTCCCAATGCAGGGGCTCTGGGTTCAATCCTTGATCAAGGAACTAGATCCCATATATTGCGACTAAGGGTTCACATGCCACAAGTAAAGATCCTGCATGCCACAATAAAGATTGAAGATCCAGGTGCCACAACTAAGAGCTGGTGCTGCCAAATAAATAAATAATTTTTAAAAAACTTGGTACTTTTAATTACTATACTCTATGACTTCCATGAGGTCATGTATATGAAAAGCCTTTTATAACCTAAAGAGTATGCAGAAACTATGAGTCAATCATACTACTTTACAGTTCCTAAGTAATAAAGCTATTTGCGTATAATTTGAATATTGTCTCTGTTCCACTGGACTGATAAGTTTCATAACAATTTTACAAACTCTTGTGTCCCAGTATCTCGCACAGAGTAATTACGAAAACACTTTTTTGAATGACTGAATGGATGCATGGTCCTGCCTTTTGCCTATGCCATAAAATTCTCAGCCTTACAATTGGATTGATCCATTTATTAATACATTTGACAAATGTTAAGTGAGCCTGGCATTCATGTTGAAACAGTTGACAGCTTCGACCTTGAACTTTATGATTGAAGCGGTGAGAACAGAACTCAGGACTTCTTATCACTGATTATTTTTCTGGATGAACAATACTGATACAAATCAAACTTGTTTCAGTTTAGGATGTCCTCAAATAAGGAGTCTTTCTTGTTAGAAAAATAATGTCATAGGGTCAATTAAGATCCCATTTTAATGTTTTATACATTTCCTCTTAGCATCATAACATCTTAACATCATAAAAGGCTCAAGCCAGAATGTTCCTTGGTGGTCATTTAATCTGACCTCCTCATACTGTGTGTAGGGAAAATGAAGCCCAGAGAAAGAATGACTTGCTCTTGGACTCAGTTGCCAGTTACAGAGCTGAGACTAGAGCCCAGTTTTTCTGTGCTCTCATCACAGACTCATTATTCTTTCATTCAACAAATATTCCTCAAGCATCCATTTTGTTCCAGGCACCGGGGTACAAACTTGAGTCTTATAAAGTTTCTCCAGGGACCTGTGAGCTTCAGGGAGCTCATAGTCTGAAGAGACAGACAAGTAAACAACTGCAATGCAGTGCAGTAAGGGCAGTGATAGAGGGAAGCACAGGACCATGACATTCAGAAAAGCGCTGACTACCCCCCAGAGTCAGGTAGATTTCAGAGAAGCCATGACTGAAGAAGAACTGAAAAGGCAGAAAAGATGAAGAGTGAGTGTTTCAAACAGAATGACTTGCATGTGTAAAGGCCTTGAGGCATGAAACAGCATGGTATTTCACGGGAAATGCAAGCAGTACTGTATGGTTCTGCAGGCCAGAGGAGCCAGATTAAGGAGAATTCTTTAACTGAGAACAGAAGAACAGTGTGTTTACCAAGGTTGGATGTTACCATTTTTTTTCCTCGCCAAATCTTTCATTCAAATTGTTCAAATATCTGTATGTACCCGGAAAGCCATCCAACAAAAAATAACAGGTGTTTGGGAGCAGGCACATCTAGCTGATAAATGCACATAATCACAGCCAAATCTGTAGAGATGCAGAACCAAGGAGGCCAAATAACTATGATTCTTCTACCAAATGAACTTATTTCCTTAATGCACCCCCCCAAGGTGCCTGGCTGGTAGGGTTGTTCAATTCAAAAGACTGGACTTGGCACTTGCCTGGTGGTCCAGTGGTTAAGAATAGCCATGCAAAGCAGGGGACCCTGGTTCGATCCCTGGTCGGGGAATTAAGATTCCACATGTACAGAGCAACTGAACCCACTCGCTATAGCTAGAGAGTTTGAGCTCTGCAACTACTGAAGCCGGTGCCTTCTGGGACCTGCGTGCCATAACCAGAGAGTCCATGAGCCACAAAGAAAGATCCCACATGATGCAATGAAGATCATGCTGCAACTAAGATTCAATGCAACCAAATAAATCAATACATAAAAATTTTAAAAAGACTGGGCTAGAGATTCATTCCAGCAGTATCTTTACCTCTTTGAGATTCAGTTTATTCAGCTACAGAAAGGATTTACCTAACTCATAGTTTCTGGGAGAATTAAATGAAATAGCATGCAACACAGCATTAGGCACATCGTAAATGCTCAGTAAATACTACTTGAAACCGGATCTGTATATATGTGTATGTGTTTACAAAGATATACACACCAAAGGTAGAGAGAGAAATATTTTCAGCCTTGAGAATAAAAGTTGTACCTTCCCCAGCACCTAGTCCTAAGCCTGGAACAATAGGCCCTTCAGAAAATGCTTGCATAACTAGATAAAAATACACATTTGCTGCATTTATTCAACATTGTGAGATTATATTTTGCAGAAGAGAATTTGCTAGATAAACTAAAGCATATCTCTTCAGGGGCCAACATTTTCTCTACCACTTTCACTGGAAAAGTTTTGCAGACATTTGTAAAAGACTCTGATCCCTTATGCAGAGAATCATAAACAAAACTTAAAGTTTCTTGAAGACTCATGCACTGTATGAAGCTGTAATGTGCAGTGAAAGTGTGGGTTTGTTTTGAAATTTTTCTGTCTCCACTGTTCCTATTCAGCTATGAGCACTTACTTCTCCCTGAGGTCAATGTGTTTGCCTCTAGTGATCAATCTACCCAGCTGTTATGAAACCAGTGGACCTACGTCCCACTTACTTGCCTGCCATCTTACCTGTTCAATTCTTTTCGTTTCTTTCTGTCTGCCAGTCTATCTGCATGTCTGCCAAGTAGACCATAGTCACTCAGATATTTATCAACTAGTAAAAAGCCTTGTAGGGTGGTAAGTAGCACTGAATAAGAATCTTGGGTCAGTCATTTTTCTGAATCTGTGCATATTTAAATTCTTTAAGGAAAGAAACACTGTACACATAGTAGGTGCTCAATGAAAGCTTGCTGAATGATAGATTGGCATGAGGACCAGGTAGCACAGTGGTAAAGTGTCTGCCTGCCAATGCAGGAGATGCAAGAGACATGGGTTCAATCCCTGGGTTGGGAAGATCCCGAGTAGGAAATGGCAACCCACTCCAGTATTCTTGCCTGCAAAATTCCATGGACTGAAGCCTGGTGAGCTACAGTCCATGGGGTTGCAAAAAGTCGGACACAGCTGAGCACACACACACACACGCACACACACACACTAATTATTATTAATTAATATCATGATTATGATCAGTAAAACCATTAAAATTATTACTTTTGCTGTCATTGAATGGGTTCTTGTAGTGGGTGCCTCATTCATTTCGTAGGCTGCCATTTCTAATCAAGTATACTCTAAGAAGCACATATTGGAGAAGGAAATGGCAACCCATTCCAGTATTCTTGCCTGGAGAATCCCAGGGACGGAGGAACCTAGTGGGCTGCCGTCTATGTGGTCACACAGAGTTGGCCACAACTGAAGCGACTTAGCAGTGGCAGCAGCAATAAGCACATGATAGTCAAGTTTGCCAAGAAAGTGAGCATTAAACAATAGCCTATATGTTTGAAGTAGGATAGAATACAAGCCCTTCATTTAAATATTTGTAGGGAACCTATCCTGTGCCAGTGTGAATGCTAGATGCCAGGCTACAAACAAGATATAATCCCTCAAAGAGCTCAGTGTCTGATTAGAAAGACAAGAAAATAAAGCATCTGCTTTTCTTATTTTATTGTTCTTGAATTATCAAAGTAAATACTGTAGAAAATGTAGAAAACCCAGAGGAAGCAAATAAGCAGTAAAAACATACATCCATGATCTACCTCCCAAAGATGACCACTGTCAACATTTTTATATATTTCCCTCCAGCTTATTTTTTCCTGTATGTGAACAATGGCTCCTGCTCTTGCTTTCACATCCCTGCAGCCCCTGGAGAGATCCCTGCCATCAGTTTGTACTTGAGACCTGGAAAGTCCAGCTGGATCAGGCCTCTTGGGTTTGGGCATCTGTCCAGAGCGATTCTTCCTCAGGCCCAGCTTGTCTGAGTATCCACGATCTACAGATGGTCCCAATAGCTTATCAGTCAGAGGCCCGAGCAGCAGGCTGTTCCTCAGCCCTGCTGGGCTGTCCTCAGAAAGTCTGAGCCAGCTGGACACAGAGGTCCTTTGTCTCAGGACGTCTTTCCAGCCAAGTTTTCATGGTCAAGTCTGAGAGCTGATAGAATTAACATTCACTTGTCGTGCACACACACACACACACACACACATATCTTGTGACTTCTGCACCATTCAGTGACTTCTGTACCTCATGTGAATTCCAGTTTCTTTCTGTCTGATTTTGTACTTTGACAATGGCCATTGCTGTTACCATTAGCCCTCCTGTCACCTGTCACACCTGTTTGTATCACTAATTCAATGATTCCCCAATTCAATCAACTGCAATTCCTGCACATTTTAATGTGTCCCTTTTTAACGCAAAGCCTGAGATTTCCAAAGTTCGTGTTGTCCCTGGGGCCACTGGTATTATTACCTGTTGACTAACTGGCCAACTGACACTTCACAGCCTGCAGCAAGGGCCAGTACATCCTTTATGCAGGCAAGAGACCTCGGTTCAAAAAACATCTCTGCCACTGACTCACTGTGTGACTTTGGGAAAACTACATCTCCTCTCTGGGTCTCAGCTTCCCTATCTGTAGAATGATAGGGTTGAATTCTAAACACCCTTTACTTGATGAGGCCTGGAATAGTCTGGAGAAAGAGCAGAAAGAAAGGAGCCTGAGTCAAACTTTGCCATAGTTCATAATTGGCCCTGCCATATTATATCCTCTCTCTGGACCTCAGTTTTCCCATCTGTAAATGAGAAATAGGAAACTATTTGGAATTAGATGAGTATTCAGGGCCCTTTCAGTTCAGACATTCAAAGGATATAAGCTTTGCTTTCCTGGGGTTGCTAGGCACTACTTAAAATGTGAGCTAGAACACCTTCCACTTACTAGATTCATGGGAGGAAGGGGGGTGGGGAATAGGAGTAATACAAGAATAATCAGTTTTGATATTACACAATCCTAGGTTCAAATCCTGACTTTGCCACTTAATAGCTGTGTGACATCAGACAAATTATGCAACTTTTCTGAGCTTCAGTTATGTTATATGTAGACTAGGAAAATAATAACTACTTTACAGAGTGGAGGTGAGAATTGGAGTGTGATTAGAGAACTATCATGCCTAGTGAGTAAAATTGGGCTTAATAAAGGTTACTTAAGGCATAGATACTATTAGCTGTAAAAACAAGGGTTCAAAAGGTGGAAATTCAGTTCTATAAAGAAATGAAAAGACAGATCAATTCTCTTAATTTTTAATAGTTTTTAATTAAAAGAGTAACACAAGTCATTATAGAAAGTAAAAAAAAATTAAAGTCATCTGAAATTCCATTATTTACCATTTATATTTTTGGTGTATTTTCATCTAATCCTTTCCTCTGTGCATGAATATATTTTACACAGTGACCACATATGCCTTATATGTAATTTTGTACCTTTTACAACTAAACTTAGATCTTAAACATTTCCCCATGATACTATAAACTTTCCAAACATTCTATGAATGTATCATATTTCACTTCATTGTGCCCCTACTGTTGGATATTTAGGTTTGCTTCAAATGTTTCCAATTATTAATAACACACCCTATCTCCACTGATCTTCACATCCATTCTTTAGCCATCTGCCCCTGCATTCACGTCTTGGACCTTATTGTGACCAGAAACTACTCCATCTCTGAGATCTCAAGCCCAGACTCTCCGCCTCTGACTGTGGCTTCCTATCCTCCACTTCTCACACTCTGTTACTTAAAGTACACCTGTTCTTTGATCCCCTCCATTTTTTTTCAGTCACTGGCTCCTTCCTAATTCTCATGGTCCATCCTTCCTCCCTCCATCCTGCCTTCTTGTATGAGCCAGGCACTGTACCAAGTGCAGGGGTTGTAAAGTTGTAGGTGTGAATCCATCAACTTGCTGACTCTCTTGCCTATTGCCTTTCTGCAAAAGCTCCGTCTGTGTCATCAAAACCTTTCACCTTCACTTTCACTTTGCATCCCAAATTACTTTCTTGAGCCTTACACAACTTCCTCTCTCAGCCACAGTTCTCAAAACATAGTTCATGACTGTCTTTTTCATTTCCCAGGTCTTCATCTGCCCCTCAACCTACCATAGCAGCCTTCCGCCCCCAGCACTCCTCTGAGTCATGGAATTGGTCTCCAAACTTCAAAATACAATGAATGCTTTCCAGAATTTGCCTTATTTGGCCTCCAAACCACTTTTGACACTAGCTGTGTAACCTTGGGTGAGTCACTCAACCTCTTTGAACTTCAGTTTCCTCACCAGTGAAAGAGAGATAATAGCATCTTTCTGAAAGAACTGTTGAGAGAGTCAATAAAATAAGACATAGAGAAAAAAATCCACTGCTATACAGTGGACATCAAACAAAAATTAAGTTCTGACGTAGTGTTGTTTCCTTGGTCCCTGACAATCAGGAAAGGTTTGCCTTGGCTAGTATGAGCATTCTCTTCTCTTGAAAAGGATCATTTCCCAGTACAATTCATTAATTCTTTCAAAAAAAAATTTTTTTTTGAGCACCTGCTATGTGCTTGTTCTAGGGGTTATAGATACAGCAATGAACATAACAGAGAAGCACTGCGTGTTCTCAGGAAGCAAATATAATGGTGAGGAGAGGAAGAGAGACAATCAATAAACATATAAACAAGAAATGAATCAACACTGAAAAGTATTATAAAACATTAAGCATGCAAAAGTTCATGAGGGAACTTTTAGGGGTGATGAAAATATTCTATATATTAATTGTGGTGGTGGTCACATAGGTGTACATATATTTCAAAATCCAATGAATAATACACTTCAAATGAGTATTTTATATATATAAATGATATCTCAAAAAGGTTGATTTAAAAAATTAAATCAGGACTTCCCTGACAGTACAGAGCTTAAGACCCTGCCCTTCCACTGTAGGGAACTAAGATCCCACATGCCATGTGGCGTGGCCAAAAAAAAAAAAATATATTGAATCATACAAAAGGATAGATATATATGTGTATGTGTCTAAGTTCAGTTCAACCATTCAATAATTCTTTAGTAGGCACTTGTCTAAGTCAGGCACTGACTTTGACACTGGAAACAGGAGAATCAGGTAAATAGACAAACATAGACTGTTTACTGACTAACACAAAGGAAGCAGAGAGGTTAAGGGACTTAGTGGAGGCCTCAGCAAGGCTTCCCGCAGAAGGTGACAACAGGAAGAGCAGACTTTTCTACAGATACAGTATTGAATTTTATTCATGATTGATTGTCTTAGGGTTTGAGACTTGCAGCCCCTTTTTCTTTGATTCCAAGGATTATTTCAGCTGACTCATTGGAAAAGACCCTGATGCTGGGAAATATTGACGGCAGGAGGAGAAGGGGACAACAAAAGACGAGATGGCTGGATGCCATCACCGACTCAATGGACATGAGTTTGAGCAAGCTCCAGGAGATGGACAGGGAAGCCTGGTGTGCAGCAGTCCATGGGATCCAGTCCAAGGAGTCAGACACGACTGAGCGGCTGAATAACATTTCATAAATATCTGTTGATAACATCCTTCAGAATTTTACTTTTGCCACACAGGGCAAGTTCAGTCCTTGGGGAGGTGACTGCCCATCTGGGCATATTCTCCATTTTCCAACATGAGAAACTGTGGTGTGGGTAAAGCCATCCCAGGCAGGCAGGGTGGGGATGGGGGAGATTAAGAGTCAGAAGTTCAGCCTCTCAGGGTTCAACACAAAGGATAGCTGAGGTCGGTCAGAAAATGGGAGACCACCAACCTACACTTGGAAGGGGCTTATGCCTTGTCAAAAGGTGCCCACAGCAAGTCAGTGAAGCTGAGGGCTTCATGCAGCTCATCCTTCAGCCAACTCCTAAACCTATCTCCTGTATGCCCCTTCCCCTATCTCTCCATGACCCCCTCCGCAAAGCAGGCCTCTCCACTTTTCACCAGGATAACTATAGCCCCCCAGATGGCTCTGTTTTTAGTTTGTTTTGGGGGTATTTTTGTCTCCAGTCTCAACTTTGGTCAGTTTCATAGTACATTCTCCACATTTTTTGCTGAAGTGCTCTTTCTAATACGAGGGCCAGATCTTGCTTCTCCCTCTTGCGTTCTTCTCTGGCTCCCCCTGCTTACAACCAAAAGCCAGGTTCCTTAGGCCCTGCCTGCTTGCCAGCCTCCCTTTAACCACTCTCTCCTTCACACTTCCCAGTTTCCTGAAGACACCACTGCTGACTGTGTCATAACTGGGAATCTTTGTCGTTGCTGTTCTTCTTGCCTGGTACACCCTTCTCTCCATCCCCACCCATCTGATAAATTCTTACTCATTCTTGAAAACCCTACTTCGGTTTCACCTTCTCTCTGATTCTTTCCTATCTAGTATGCTTGTCTGGGCTTATTTATTCTTTCCTCTGCACTATCTCTGCGGCTTATTCTCAATACAACATTACTTGTATCACACGTTAGGGAATTGAAAACCAGAAAGAGGAAAGGGCTTATGCATGCTTTCAAGGTGGAATGTAGTACTCAAATCCTGATTCCTAGATGAGAGCCCTATCCACTGCACCCTCAAAGAATTAATCATATTTTACACATGTGCGCACACACACACACACAGAGAATACTTTGTGGACTAAAACACAGTACCATTGGACATCTGTCCTTAGGTAAATAAGCTCTACCGTAATTCTCTGATGTTCCTGAGACATTCCAGGGAGGAAAGGGAGAACTCCCAGATCCTCTGAGCTCTGATATTCTATGAAACACATAAAATTTTACTATCACAATTAGTGCTCACATTTTCCCTCCAGAGTTCACTAGTGTTTTTAGGATGACAGGAAGGGAACAAGCATTTATTGCACATCTTCTCCCATCCAAGTGCTAACTAGGCCCGACCCTGCTTAGCTTCCGAGATCAGACGAGATCGGGCGCGTTCAGGGTGGTATGGCCGTAGACTTATTGCACATCCTCTATATACAAGGGGCAATGCTTTACAGGCCTTATCTCACTGAATTCTCAGAACAATTTTTGCAAGATGTCTTTGGCTGTCCTCATTTCATAGGCAAGGAAATTAATTTGTAGACAGGGTAAACTACTAACCCAGGATCACAGAGCCAGGGAGGAAGGAGCTGAGATTTGAACTGTTCAAGGCTGGGGCAGGTGATTGAGGACGAGCAGGTAGGGTCCCGTCTACCTTCGCTCTCCCACGCCTTCCCATTCTATGGAGCCTCTTACCCCCATCTAGGAACTCCTCGCGCAGGTAGATCAGGCGCTGCGCCCGCGCCCCCAGGGCGCAGTAGCCAGCAGCAGTAGCAGCGCGACAGCCCTTTCATCTTGCAGAGGTTGGTGTCCTTACGCCCAAACCGGGAGAGCTGCTGTCCTAGACAGGTGTTACAGGCTCTGCCTGGGCCCTGGGGCGATGGCTGAGGTCACCCGCACCCCGCACCTGACTGTCTCGCATTTGCGGCCTCGGGGATGATAATGACTGCAGCCAAAGGTTAGGGACCACGCGCTGCGAGTGCTGGAGGACGGAGATGCGGGGAGGCCACTAAGTGTTGAGGGAGCTAGAGGGCAGGGTCCCTAAGGAGTGGGGGCGTGAGGAGCAGCTGAGGCTGGCCTCTGGGACCCTGAGAGCCTGCTCACTGTTGGTGCAGCCGGTTTCAAAGTGCTCTCACATGCTTCCTTCCATCATCCTTCTGACGGTCCATCCATCCTTCTACCCTCTTTCCATCATCCTTCTGACCTTGCATCCTTCTACCCCCTTTCCCTTTATTCATGTATCCTTCCTCCTATCTACCCATCCATCCACTGGGCTTATGCTGAACAATAACAGTATGAGATATGTCTAACAGAAACACCTAGGGAGGAAGGGAGCCCAGAAGAAGCTCTAAATCAGCATGAGATCTGAAGGAAGGCTTTCTGAAGTGGGTGATAAGGTGAACCAGGGAGGAAGAAATGGGGAGAGAGGAGCAAAAGGAATACTATATGCAAAGGCCCAGAAGAGGGAGAGACTTGTCACTTACTGTCACTTCTATCATAACCCAATACCATGTAATCGGTGTCATTTCCCTTGTTGCGAGGCTAGTGAAGCTCAAAGAGGGGGGAAAAGCACCAATATTAGTTGATCATCCTATTGTGTGCTAAGCACTGTGCCAAGAACTTACCACGCATTCTATCATCTGATCCTCATACTAAATGTATAAGGTGGGTGTTATCTTGTGAGACTTACCTTGTGGACTCTGAGAGACAAAATGACTTGCCAAGGTTACAGAAATGGGACAAGGACTAGAACTTAAGCCTTCTCATTCCAGGGCTTTCTCTGCACCTTTATTCAATGATTCAGCTAGTCAGTATCTGTTTTTTCAGGTCTTACTATGTGCCAGGCACTGGGCTAGGTGCTGAGGATACAGTGGAGAATAAGGCTGACAATTCTCCTGCTCTCATGGGGCTCACTTTCTAGTTGGGGAGACAAAATCATTAAGGAAGCAAACGAATATCAATAATGATAGGCATTTGAAAAAGTAACACAAGGTTATGACCTAGAGAGTTGGAGAGAGATGGCAGGAGGCTGATAGGAAGGGAGAGGGAAGGCAAGTCCTCCTCAAGAGGCGATACTGGTTGAGATATGAATGAAAAGCCTTGTACTAATCTGGAGACAAGTGTTCCAGGCAGAAGCAATATCAAAGGCAATGGCTCAGAGAAGGGGAATGAGGTGTCTTATTTCAACATTGGAAAGACAACCAACGTGGCTTGAGCAGAGTGAGCAAAGGGGACAATGTCAGGAGATGAGAAATCAAGGCTTGTAGGTCATGGGAAGAATTTATAAATGGTGCAATGGGAAACCTTAAAGGGAGTGACATTATTGGATTTATATTTTCAAAAGGTCACTTTCGTTGCTGTGGGCTAAGTTAAGGATGTCAACATAAAATCAGTTAAGGTTATTGAGTTCTCAGTTAAAATATCTAAATCTGGAGTTCATAGAAGAGATCCTAGATATAAATATAAGTTTGGGGTCATATAGGTGGCATTTTAGCCCATGTAGATAGAGGATTTTTTTCTAAGAGGGAGAGGAGATTGGCCAAGAATCATGCAAGTACCCCAGGCCTGGAGAATTGCAACTCTGAGAGGTGGGCAGAGGAAATGGATGCAGCACAGTGGAAATTTGCTTTGTGACACAGGGAGCTCCGTCCAGTGCTCTGTGACAACCTGGAGGGGTGGGATGGGCTGGTAGATGGGAGGGAGGTTCAAGAGGGAGGGGACATATGTGTACCCATGGCTGATTCATGTTGATGTATGGCAGAAACCAACATAACATTGTAAAGCAATTATCTTCCAACTAAAAAGTAAAAAAAAAAAAAAAAAATTTAAATCAAAGCATTAATCAGAATAGGAACTTGCACAGATTTACGGTATTTGTTGGCTTAAAAAAAAATAAAGAAGTGGAGGCAGCAAAGGAAACAATGACTGGCTCTTAAAGAGCTTCAAAGAGATTCCCTTAGAATTCTCGATTTGTTAGCCATTGGCAGGGCTGTCTTCTCTTAAAGGTAGTGCCATAATTGCAATTCAGCTAACATTTCCTGATCATCTACTGCGGACGGGATGCTGTGCCAAGTTTTGGTGAGACAAAGCCAGCTAGGACCTAATTCTCAGCCTCCAGGAATTCTTGAGCCACCTGGAGAGACAGAACTTTAGGCAGATAACTTGGGAACTCGGGGGCCTGAGTTTGGCTCCCTAAAAAAGACAAGAATGGGAATTCCCTGACAGTACAGTGGTTAGGACTTCATGCCCTCACTGCCAGGGATCTGGGTTTAACCCCTGGTCAGGGAACTAAGATCCCATAAGCCAAGTAGAGTGGCCACACACACACACACACAAAACCAAAAAAAAAAAAAAAACCAAAAAAACCAAGACGAGAGCAGCAAGAGCACAGAGTCATAAAGATGTGACAAACAGTGTCCAGTGGCTTTACTTGCATCATCTTATGCCATCCTTTCCAAAACAGTAACTATTGTAATCTCCACTTCACAGAAGAGGGAACTGAATCTTAAGGATAGTGGTAACTTGCCCAAGGATACACAGTTGACTGACTGTAAAGCCAGGTCTGTCTCACATTAGAGCCCAGTGCTTAATCATTCTTTAAAATTCTGTGACTCTCTGATAGGGCTGGAGCATTCCTGGGAAGATAGAGGGCCCAGAGAACAAGGCACAAGGAAATAAAATGAAAAGGTGGGAAGGGCCAAATTCAAGGTCTAGGCTTTGAATGCCAGCAGGAATTTGGATCTGGTTCTTCTGGCCAGGGTTTTTCAACCTCAATGCTGTTGATATCTGGGGCGAAATAATTCTTTGTTGTTGCGGGGAGTGGGTGTGGGGGAGGGGTGTCTCTCCTTCAAGTTGTAGGATATTTAGCAGTTTTTAGTCATTAAATATTGCTAGCACTTCTCCCTCCCCTACAGATGTGACAATTTAAAATATCTCCATGCGTGCTTAATTGTGTTTGACTCTGCAACCCATGGACTGTAGCCCACTAGGCTCCTCTGTCCATGGGCTTCCCCAGGCAAGAATATTGGAGTGAGTAGCCATTCCCTTCTCCAGGGGATCTTCCTGACCCAAGGATCGAACCTGCAACTCCTGCATTGCAGGCAGATTCTTTACCGTCTGAGCTAGCAGACATTGCCATATGTCCCTCTGGGGATTGTATGTAGAACTGGTCTCCAGTTGAGAATTGCTGCTCTAGGCACTGGTGGGGTTCAGAGTTTTGAAAGGAATTTGAGATGATAAGTGCTAGGAGTGCACCCTTAACACTAATAACCTATACCATTATTATACTCAAAATCAATACCATTATTATACTTCCCTGGTCCAGGAAGCTCCCACATGTGAGAAATTATATTATGTTTCACTTCTGATAAATTGGAATCATCTGTATTACTTTGGTAACATTCCTGCAAACTCTGTTCTTTTTTTGTGAAACAAGTAGATTAAGTTAAACATGTGTTTCTCAAAGGCATTGTGCCTTCTTTGTTTGTATATCCTCAGTGCCTAACAGACTGAATGTGAAATGAATGGCTGTATTTTAAATTTTTATTATTTACATAATTGCATTTATCTTTAGGACATCATGCTGACATCAGAGATTTGGCAGAGGTCTGATATACACAGTATAAGATAAGCATCTTTGCAAGGAAAGAAAGCTGTCTTTTAATCTTTTGACCCTAAAATTCTACAAATTGATAAAATTCATAGACTTCATTTACAGGTTTATTTTCCAGATAGGTAGGCCCTTATGATTTTTTTGCGGCCTTCACAGAGTTTTCTTCAATCTGTAAGAATTTAGGACTTCCTAAATTGGTGGTGCAGTGGTTGGTGCAGTGGTTAAGAATCCGCCTGCCAATGCAGGGGACACGGGTTCCATCCCTGGTCCAGGAAGATCCCACACACCACTAAGCCTGTGTGCCACAACTACTTAGCCTGTGGTGTAGAGCCCATGAGTCACAACCACTGAGCCCATGTGCCACAACTACTGAAGTCCATGCACCCTAGAGCCTGTGCCCCACAACAAGAGAAGCCACCTCAGTGAGAAGCCTGTGCACTGCAACGAGAGAGTAGCTCCAGCTTCCTGCAACTACAGAAAGCCGGGACACAGCGACAAAGACCCAGCATGGCCAAAAAAAAAAAAAAATCTGTAAGAATTTACTGTTCTTTGTTCACTGTATAAAGCAATTTGGGGTGTCAATATAATTTAATTCAACATTTACTGAGCTATCCCTAGGAATTAGATACCAAGTGAGGAATGAAGGCACAGTTTCTTCCTTCCAGATGCATCTAATCAAACGGGATGTCAGGCTCACCAGGGCCTGCCTGACCTTGTTCTGTCCCTTACCTTCCCTTACCTGCAGTGTGACCTTGGGCCAATCAGGGCCATATTAAGACTTTTGTAGGCCCTAGGCACTTATGCCTTCATGGGCCCCAACCTCCATTAAAAAATAAAAAGTACTTAAATATATATTTTTCTCTGCATGGCATAAAGACAAATGCAGGCTGGATTCATTATTATATATTCATTTTAAAATTCTGATTTAAAAAGAAATTAATGTTAAAATGTTTTCTTGGGCCCTAAACACTGTCTGCTGTGCCTAATGTATAAGTTGGCTCTGGGGCCAATTACTGACCTCACCTAGCTCTCATTACCTTCACTTTAAGATTTTAATTTTGAAGTGTTGTTATGAGGTTTACTTGAGATACTTAGAAGCTGCATGAGGGCAGAAACAAGTCTTATTTGTTCTCCACTGCATACCTAGAGCACTTAACAAAGAGTAAGCGTTCAGTAATATGAACAGGAAATTATCCTAAAAATGCCAGAATACAGTAAACACTTGACAACTGTCACATTTCTTCCAACAGAGGTCCTAGAAAATAGTTCAGAGCATATATAATAAGTATCAGAAAGCTGAAATCTACGGTATAAACTCTGCAACAGAAATTTGGATCAGGAAGGATGGTATGGGACCATCAGTTCACATACTTTTTAATCTTTTATTTGTCAGTTTAGACATGTCCTGGGTCCACTTAATTGCACTCATAACACAATCTGTCATTAGCTACATATATAGGGGAGTGTTGAAAACCATCAATTTTCTTCTCCTGTATGGTGTGTTTATATATGCAAGGAGTTGTACCAGTACTGCTGTGCTTATCTCCAAATCCTCTGCAGATTTAATTACAAAGCTACAAAGTGAAAGCATAAATTATGCACCAAGGCCCATGTTTTGGAAATCACTGTGTAGCCTTGGGAATTAGATAGGAGGTTATATCCTTGTAATTGATATGCTTCCACTCGAGGGCTGGAACGCTATGGAACTGTGAGAACTTTTTTCTGTCTAAAGACAGTGTGTCTGCAATTCTGCAGTGCTAGCTGGATGTTTAAACTCTAAACAATAGATATTAGAAGGAAAAGAACTTTGCAAACAATATTTAATCTGGCCCAGGTCTCCCTGTCTAGCCTCATCTCCCACCATGGATTCACTGGTTTTTTACCTTACCCTACCCCATCTGGAAGGATGAACCATTCCCCAAATGTGCGTAGTCTCAAAACACTGTCTTTACTATATTGTTCTCTTTGCTTGGAATATTCTTCCCCTCTTCATTCTGGAGTAGGAAATGACAACCCGCCCCAGTATTCCTGCCTGGAGAATCTCATGGACAGAGGAACCTAGCAGGCTACGGTCCATGGGGTTGCAAAGAGTCGGACACAACTGAGCAACTAACACTTCATTCTGGGAAACCCCAGAGAGACTGCCGCATTCCTAGTAGCTACTCTACTGTGTTAGTTCCTCCTCCCTAAGTAAGAAAGCAAAGTTTTCATGTTGGTAAATTCGGCTTAAATGCTATTTCTTGTGGAATCCTTTGCTACCTTCCCTAGAAAGAAAGGAAAAAAAGAAGGGCACCTGGGTATTAGACACCAGTTATATATTTATCATCTTATTTAGTCCTCAGGGTAATTTTGTGTGGGAGGTATTTTTATTCTCAGTTCCCAGCTTAAGAATCTGAGGTCTAAAGTTTTAAGTATCTTGGCCAGTGTTCCATGCCAGTCGAGGGTGGAGGTAGCACTGGAATTCAGGTCAGTCACTGTCTTTCTCAGGCAAATAATTTCATAATTGGAGATTTCAAAGCCTTCCATCATACCCCTCCCCTGACACATCTCATTGTATGATAATTTATTTTTATACCATCAAAATCTATCTCCTTCAGTAAACTCTTAAATGAGAGACTAAATCTTACTTCCCTCTGTATCCTGAATGTGTGGTACAATGACTGGCATACAGTGAGTGCTCAAAACATATTGATGAGATGAGGTGAGCAATAACAAAGCACTCTGCAAACCATTTCAAAAATATGAATTCATTTAACTATAAATAAGCATAAGATAAAGCCCTTGTCCTTGGAAGCTAGCAATATAAATGAGAAAAGCCATATGCAGGTGAAAAATATAATGAGCAAAACACTATTAGGAATAACAACACTGTATGATGATATGAAAAATAAGTCAGCTGAGGCCAAGGAGAATGAGAACTGGGAAAACAATTTTAGAGTTGGAGAGAAAACCATCTTAGAGCTCCATCTGGGGTACTTGCTGAAACATTTTAAGTGCCTTGTCTTATTTCATCTTCACAAAAACCCAGTGAAGTTATACTGCCTCTATTTCCCAGAAAGAGAACAAAGTCTCTTTGTGTGAGAGGTTACGTGTTTTGTCGAAGGTCACACAGCTGGTTTATAGCAGAAGCTATTCTATTATGTTCCAATCTCTAAGAGTCCTCTTCTTTTTTATTTTCTTTCTTTTTTCCCCCTTTTATAATAGCTGGATTATTCTATGTCAATATTTTAGGGGATACCAATGATTTCTATGTTACTTTTACAGGTAACAGAAACAGTTTAGCAAAGGTCTACTTACTACACATCTTGGTGTAGTAGAATGTTTAGTTGTGGTAGTATGTTTCTTGGTTTCAGTTGGAATCCAAGTAACTTATTTAGGATGTGATGTCTGGAAACTTGGGTGGGAGTAGGGCAGTGAGACAGGAGAGCGAACAAAGCCAAAAATGTATACAGTATCAAGCTAGTTACCATGGTAGCCAGCTGGAGCTCAGTTATGCTGGGGAACTCCGGGAGCCAATGTATAGGACACATTCAGGGTGTCTCAGTGGAGGGGCGGGGAAGCTGGGCTATTATCCACCAACTCACCATCCATATGGAGTTCAGGACAGCTTCTTGTGACATTAAACCTCTGAAATGTTTAGCTTGCTTTGCCCACAGGCCAAGTATGTTCTCTGGACAAGGAAAAAAAAAAATTAAAGCCTTCAGGCAAAGAACTGTAAGTATTCCCTGTAAGTGGCTTCAGTGTACAGAAGTGAATGCCAATAAAAAAATAGACAGCAAGCCATTAGCATCTACTACAGAATGTAATGAGATACAAATCTTGCTTCTACCACTTCATTCTACATTCAAGAGAAATTAATTAAATATTTATTGTAAGTCCATCACACATTAGGTCAGGGATCAGCAAACTATGGTTCAAAGGCAAATCTATCCCACTACTTATTTTGTAAATAAAGTATTATTGTAAGACAGCCATGCCCATTCATTTATGGTTTTACCGTACAATGGCAGAGTTAAGTAGTTGCGATAGAGAAGGTCCGGTCTGCAAAGCCTAAAGTATTTAGTATCTGGCACTTTACAGAAAATGTTTGCCAACTCCTGGGCTAGGTACTTGGGATACTAAGATGAATAAAAATTTTAAATCTCCTGCCTTTAGAGAGTTTATAATCTAATGAAAAAGACAGATGTGTAAATCAAAGGTTACAAGTGCGATAGTAGGCATTCAAATGAGGGAATGTTAATCTAACTAGTTGGGGGGAGAAATCAAGAAAGTCATAGATGGAGGGAGTGGGGCAGTCTAAAAAAAAAGAGAAAGAAAATTTTCGTGAAAGACACGACAAACATTTAAGTAGAACCCCTAATGATGAGTGGTATTTTTTTATACAAACATAGAGGAGGAAAGACATTTAGCAGAGAGGTGGCAGAAGTAGCGAAGATGTAACATAGATCAACAATGAAATGAATTTAGGAAACTAGTGTCATGTTTGGATATGGGGAAAGGAGTGACACAAAAAGTAAGGCTGAAAAGTAAGGAATTAAATTTTATCTTTTCTTTAGAAATGTGAATGACTCCCATAGTCACTGTGGAGGCCAGGCTGAAGGGAGCAACAGTGGAGTTGATAGGTCCAAGCTGTGGTGGAAATCTAAGCATGAAATGTGCAGGCTTGCGTCAAGGTGCTAGCAGTGGGTATGAACAGGAGAGAAAGGCTATTTCTAGTGCAGACTGATACACTCCACCCTGGCAGTAGACTGGCTTAGGTGCCTTCCCTGTGCTCCCTTGGTACCCTTCTTCACTGGTGTAGCACGAATTGTCCTGGGTGGCAATGTATTGCATCCCTTGACGACAGGAACCATCCATGACTGATTTTTGTCCTCAGTGCTTGGTCTGGGGCTTGACACAGAGCTGCTGCTAGTGAAGGCTACTTCCTGAAAACAGTAAATGAGTATACTGCAAAATTTTGGCTGCAGAAACTTGTCTCCAAGTTTGCAAAGTGGACTTGCAGTGTCAGCTCACATGGAGACCTAGACAAATACAGAATGAGGAACAAGGCATAGGAAATCTGCAGGGCTCCTGATTGGGGTAGAAGTCTGTTCTGGCAGGATCTGATAAGCTATCTATGCTTGAACTGTGATGCTGGCTTATCCCAGTTCCTTAAGTAGGCAGACGTATTATGATTATAGATGACAAATATCTGGAAAATTCAGAGCTGGTGTAATTACCTTGTGGTGTTTTTCTACTGTATTCTTTTTTTAAATTCCTTCACAAATGGCATTTTTTTCTTATTATAAATACAATGTCTGTTACTTGTCAAACATTTGGAAAAGACTGAAGAATTATAAAGAAAAAAGTAAAATTGACCACAATCCCACAAACTGACTACAGATGTTTTTCTAGTTCTGGAAAGATGTGCACATTTTTAATAAAATTAGAATCATACTACATATGTAATTTTTAACCATTTCATATGTATGTATAATTTTATATTATACTTTTTTTCATTATGTCTCAAACCATTTTTAATCACTGTACTTCAGTCCATCATACAGATCTATTACAACATGTTTATAACCTTTTCCATTTTGCTGGGGTTATAGGTTGTTTCCAGGGTTTTAGTACTACAAACAAGATCCTAACACATAAATCTCTGATTATTTCCTTACTGACCAATTCTCAGAAGTTCTTGATGCTATTTTGCTGCAGCAACTGGAGAAACTCCATCCTGGTCCTGTGAAGGGATATCATATTGATAGATAACTGATATCCACAAATAATTTCTAAACTCAACTTAGCCTCTCTAGTCTTTTGCCTAGTCCCCTGGAAAGGTTTGGGAATCACAGAAGAATCTCCTTTTATCATTTAGTCACTGAGCAACTTCTTTCATTAAGGCCGTTTCACCTGTCCTACAGCTTTCCTCTCCACTTCAACCCTTGCCATCAAGTGGGTAATTTCAGCTTCCATGTAAATGAATTTTCCAGCACAGTGGCCTCACAATTCCTTGACTTCTATACCTCTTCACACACTTCAACCCTTACCTTTCCATCACCTGGAACTGTTCTGCCCCTGAAATCTGAAGCTCCTCTGATCATAACCTTCTACCACCAGGCTCTCAATCTCTTAAACCTCAGAGGGGATCCTCTTGACTCTTTTCTCCTATTCTATCCTCCTTGCCTGTACTTTCACTTTTCTGCTACAATCAGCCTAGATCTCATGATCTCTCTCACCTCAGTCAGCACTCTCAACTCCTTTTTTCCCAGTCCTCTTGCCACCCCTACTCTCTAAATCCCCTTGCACATGTGTGTGCTAAGTCGCTTCAGTTGCTAAATCCTCTTGAGAAAGAGAAAGTGAAGTCGCTCAGTCGTGTCCAACTCTTTGTGACCCCATGTACTGTAGCCTATCAGGCTCCTCTGTCCATGGAATTTTCCAGGCAACAATACTGGAGTGGGTTACCATTTCCTTCTCCAGGGGATCTTCCCAACCCAGGGATTGAACCTGGGTCTCCCGCATTGCAGGCAGACGCTTTACCCTCTAAGCCACCAAGGAAGCCCACCTTGGATAATTCCAATTATGTGCTTTCTCTGTTCCTACTGTCAAGTTACTAAGAATTGCTGGGGGGAAAAGTTTCCACAACCAGACAAACCTGTGCTACTAATAAACTCAACTAGACTAGATTTTCATTACTACTTGGAAATTCTTTCTTCATGTCACAGGGTCCCTCCCTCTCACCTTTCATTTTTCATCATGTTCCCAAAGTTCACTGTCTAGTCTATTCCCTGTCTCCCCACCTCACTTTCCTCTCTGATTATCTGCCAATAACCTTATAAACAGAGTTCACAGGGGAGGAGGTTGCTTCATTTCTTGCATAAGACCTTGAAATGTTCTCCTTCAGTCTTGGCTTCCCCAAACCCTCTATTCTTTCTCTAGTCTAATTGTTCTTTCTCAGCCTTCTTTCTTGATTTCTCTCTCTTTCTGTCTTTCTTTCCCCCTTTTTAAAATGTTTCTGTCCTCCAGGATTCCCTCCTGAACCATACTTTCTGTTCACATTTGCTGGTGATTTCAGAGCCTCCCACCCCTTCAGTTACCATCTCTGGATTAAAACTCTTGAACTTGTAACTCTCACTCAGATTTATTTCCTGAGCTTCTAATTCTATCCACTTGCCTGCTGAAGACCTATTTCTACCCAGCTGTGCCACATATGTAAAATTCAGTATGTCCAATATTACATTTATCAGAGTTCCCCAAACCCAACCTTTGCCTTTGTTCCTAAGCTAGAAATCTGGAGTCCCCCTTGATTCCTTTTTTTTCCTAATCACTTAACATTTCTCCTCTCCATCGTCTTCTGTTTTCTTGACCATGGGCTTCTTGAATCCAGCATGACATCCATCCTTGTCCCAGTAGATAGAATTGTCTTCCTAACATGTCCTGACAATGTTGCATACATGATCACAATGCATTGTGTATATGAACTCATTAAGGGTGTGGTGAGATCATTGCTATCTGCTTAGAGGAGTGTATGATTTGCTGCAGGACATAGCAAAGGGTAAAATTAGTTCTACCTGGTTGTTGGCAAAGGGGGATGTTTGAAGAAGCCCTCAAACAAGAATTGACATTTTAATTGGGACTTGCATGATCAGTAAAAAGTCCCCCAGGCAGAGGATATGGAAAGCTCATTCAAAGAAAAGGGAACACAGGTAGCCTTTGAACAACATGGGTTTGAACTGTGTAGGTCCACTTATTTCTGGATTTTTTTCTATAAAATACCATGGTACTATCTGAATTATGGTTAGTTGAACTTGTGGATAGGGAGATGTGGATAGAGAGCACCACCTCTAAAATTACACAGGGATTTTCCATTCTGCTAAGAGTGGGAGCCCTTAGCCCTGCATGGTTCAAGGGTCAACAGTAACAGGAGAAAAGTGTTACATCTCAGTCACATCCGACTCTTTGTGACCCATGGTCTTTGGCCCTCCAGGCACCTCTATTCGTGGGATTCTCCAGGCAAGAATACTGGAGTGGGTAGCCATTTCCTTCTCCAGGAGATCTTCCTGACCCAGGGATTGAACCTGGGTCTCCTGCATTGCAGGCAGATTCTTTACTGTCCGAGCCACCAAGTAAGTCAATAGGAGAAAAGCAAGGAGCTAAATTCAACTCAGTTTCACAAGCATCCAGTGGGGGCTGCTGTGTCCCATGCAGTGTTCTCACACTGGGGATATACAGGTGAATAAGTCACTGACCTCAAGGAGATTATAGACTTGAGAAGCTACCTTTTCCTTGACATTTACTAGGAAAGGCGGCTCAGGAGATTTAGCCCCTTAATCTCTATTAACTCCTCTAAAGCCATCCAAATAAATGCAAAATAAATATAAGTGAAAACTGTTTCTAGCAAACCAGCCCCCCTTGCTTCCCCTTACCTTTTATCTAGATTGCCTGGTGCTGCTGCTAAATTGCTTCCACTGTTTCCTTATTGTCTGTATCAGGCACTGAGCTGAGGTGAGAATGTATATATGACCAAGTCCTCAAAGAACCCACTGTCAAGGGGGGACTTTCAGCCTCTGTGAACCACGTGATAATTAAGGCAATTAGTTGTCTCAGACTCTCTGTTAGAAATTTGCTCAGAGAATAGGTGGGGCATAAGAGAATGAGGGGTCAATTCCATCTGAGGGTTGGGTGGGGGGATGTTTGTGAAGTGTTTAAAGCCCAGGATATCTGGAATGTGCAGATATCTCCAAGGGGACTTTAGAAGGGGAGGTCAAAAGATAAGTGCATTCCTTTTTTTCTCTCCTTAAAACAGAGAGTCTAGACTTCTTAGTGTTTTCTCTCCCTTCCCCTGCTCCCTTCTGCCTCAAAATCTAAGCTGCGTTTTCCTAAACTTGACATTTCACTTTCTTGCTCTCTAGCTGGAGGAAAGGGTGGGAAAGAATGGGGATTTGTTTGTGGGCAAAAGAGACTGTCTTATTTTGCTTTTCCTATATTTAAACTCGATCTTTTGTTTCCTCCACACTCAGCAAAGGATAGTCCAGTTTTTGTAGGTGTCTGTGTTTTCTCTTAAGGAGGCAGCATTTTGTAAATGTTTTATTTGATGCCCAACAACGGCCAATTAAGAAACATGACAACAGCAATAACAAAAAGCAGTTGGTGGGAAGTTTAGGAAGAGAAGGCAACAAACCAGCAACAACAGAATGCATTTTGAAGCAATTTGCACCTATAAATCTTGGCTGTGGAAAGTTGGAAGTACATTTTCCTGGAAACTTTAAAAAAAAAATCACATTTCTAAACAGCTGTGTAAAGGAAGGAAACTTCATATTGAGAAATACAAGCCGTTTTTGTTCTTCCTTAAAGAAAAAAAAAAGAAACTTGACTACATAATTACTCAGTTGCGCAAGTTTGAAACCTTGGTCTTACCTCTCCCTCCGTTTATTCCCTCTTCTCTAATTCCATCATTTAGTGAGTTTTAAAATCTTATTTCCAAAACATTTTTCAATAACTATGCAGTACAGTATCTTTCCCATTCTCTATCCTTGCTGTCATTATTCTCACTGTTCACATTTAAACTATTGCTACTACTTGCTTGGCTTTTTAAAAGTCTCTTAGTTTGTCTCCTTGCTACCAGTCTTGCCCATCTCAGATTTGTTCTCAGTTTTATAACCAGAATGATCTTTTTAAAAATCACATCTTTAACATTTATTCTAAGTGGCAGGATGAATTAGTCCCAGTTCCTGTCCTTGGTGAGCTTACAATGTTTGGTGGTAAACTTGTCTCTACCTTCTGATTCTGAGCCTGATCCTCATTTTCTGCTCTGCTTCAGCTGCCATCTCATTCAATGAGAGGCCAGTCACTGAGGAATGTGGGAATGAGAGCTGATGTGTCTCCACCATGTTTAATTTTAGCTGATGATCTAAAGCATGTAGCTTGATACTTGGTGCAGAATGTAGAAAAAGTGCTGTGCAATTGGACATGGTCTTAGGAGTCAAGAACTCTCCTAGCTCCTGGCTCACTCTGATGACCTATGTTTTGACATTTGAAATTAAGTAGAGCCTGCTGAGGGCTTCCCAGGTGGTTCAGTGGGTAAAGAAACTTCCTGCAATGCAGGAGACCCAGGAGATATGGGTTCGATTCCTGGCTTGGGAAGATCCCCTGGAGGAGGGCAGGACAACCCACTCCAGTATTCTTGCCTGGAGAATCCCATGGACAGAGGAGCCCGGTGGGCTACAGTCCACAGGACACGAAGACACGGATGAAGCGACTGAGCGTGCAATGCACAGATTATGCTGATACCTCGGTGAGCCTGATAAAAGTTAAAACTGACTTAGACGTTGATGATGCTGCCCGTGTCAGGTCCAAGACCTTTATTTACACATGGACAATGCAAACATAGCTTGCATCTGGGGTGAAATGACTGTGGGGTGACAAAAATCTAGATTCTAATTCTGGTTCTGCTGTTTGCTAGCTGTATAACCTTGAGCAAGCCATTCAATAACTACATGTCCCAATGTCCTCATCTGTAAAATGGGTGTAATAATACGAATCTTAAAGGATTGATGTAGGAATGAAAGGAGAAAATGTAGGTGATGTTTCTTAGCACAGAACTTGGAACTTAGTTTTTGGTGTTTGCTTCTGTTGTTGTTGTTTGTTTGGCCATTGGGCCAGTGCAGCATTGGAAGCGTGGAATCCTAACTGTAGTATAAGGGAGTTAGAGAAGGCGAGGTTCAGAAAAAGAATGATAGCAGCACTTTACAGGAACAGATCACCTTTAATGAGGCGAGAAGGGGCAGCAGTCAGATTAGTGAGCTGCTGCACTAACCCAAGAAAAGAGTAAGTATATATAGGCATATATGTGGAAATCTAGTGTCTTAAGGGGGCCTGTTCTTCTCCAAGGTTGTTCGGAGTAGTTATCTCTTAAACTGCTGGGGCAAGGAATTCTGGACATTGGCCAGAGGCTGGGATCCGCTGGGAGCTGGGCGTAATCAACCTTAATGTCCATTCCCTGCCACCACCACCCCCCGCCACCCACCCCACCCCCCCCACCCCGGGTGAGAGAGTTCTTTGTTTTGCATAGATTGGTGGGGAGGACCCGGAAGGGGGTTTTAACTCCAGGCTATTTTGAGTGTAACCTTCCTTCACTAACCACTGGACCCCCAGGGAAGTCCCAGTAAGTCAGTTTTCATAGAGCACATAATTGAGGTCAAATAACAATTTTTAAGTATCTCTGTGTGCCAGGAGTTGGGCTAGTTGAGCCACAGAGATAAATATGATCTGATTGGTGCTCTTAAGAAGCCAAGGGAAGAATAGTAATTGACACATTGTAAAGTTTTTAACTCAGTCTGAAACATGTTTCAAGATCCCAACACTTTATGTCAAAAGACATCAGCAACATGAGGTTTGCTGCTGAATAATGTTCTTAGAATTTTAAGTTTTCTATATGAAGTGTGTAGTGTCTTTTGGTGAGGCTATGTAGCATAATGAAAAGACAGACGTGTTTACATTGGACTCAGAGGCGTGTGTGCTAAGTTGCTTCAGTCATGTCCGATTCTGAGAACCAACAACGGACTGTAGCCCACCAGGCTCCTCTGTCCATGGGGTTCTCCAGGCAACAACATTGGAGTGGGTTGCCATGCCCTCCTCCAGGGGATCTTCCTGACCCAGGGATCAAACCCACATCTCTTATGTCTCCTACATTGACAGGCAGGTTCTTTACCTCTCGTGCCACGTGGGAACCCCTGGACTTAAATACTCGCCAATTAATACTTATAGGTACCTGGGTAATTTGGTTAATTTCTTTGAACCTCATTTTCCTTATTTGTAAAATATGGAGATGAACATATTCATAGGGTTATTGTGATAGGGTTAAATGTGATAAGGTACATACTTCTGGTACAGTTCATGGCACAGTCTGGCACAGAGTAGAAAATAAATGGTGGAATTAGTGAGAAAAACATATGTATATCCAGAGTAGCTTTGTATTACACTTGGTTGCACGGATGTTTCATGCCCCTGATTAGCTACTGGATAGGAACTGGCTCTTCATCTTTATCTTTGTTGAAGGTGCTAAACATGTGTCTTGTTCTTAACAAACTGCTGAGTTGCATTTAAGAAAGAGGATATCCCAAAGAAAGGAAGGAAGGGGAAACGGGAAAGTGATTTTATTGGCTGCTATCTCTTTTAGATATGTTCTTTCTTACTACTTAAATTAGATAGAGATTTACCTTCATGTTTACAAAAGAGGAATTTCAGTCCTACAAAGGCTTACCCAATGTCCCACAGCCAAAGTAGCAGATCCAGGATACCTCATGCTCATCTCTTTAATTCTAGGGTCAAGTTCTTTTTATTCCATTTTGCTGCTATTTACAGAAAAGTATAGAAAAGTCAGTAAATAGGGATATAGAAAATGTTCCTTGTGTATATTGCTATCTGTGTCATTCCTTAAAGAAGACAAATTATAGTTTGTAAGGAATAGTATGAAGAACTCAAATTGCAATAGAACAAAGTGACTTGTGTGTAGGAAACATCTTATGTAATATGGTTTCAATAATTATGAGAATGGCTTTTCCAAAGAGCACTTCTGCTGCTTGAACATCAATTTCTATTCCCTGACCAGGTTTCTTTTTTCTACGATTTCTAGTTGCATTTTCTTTGCACCTCTTTCATTTTCCTCCGACTTTCATGTGTGTGGCCCATCCTTCTCACTAGCTTAGAAGTTCCCTGAGGGCAGGGACTATATCCACATATCATTGAAACAATGTCTTTCATGCCATACGATTTTAATACATTGAACTGCTGAATCAAACTAGATCAGAAGCTCTTTGCAAGAGAAGGAAGAGGGAGAACCCCAACCATGTTTCAGGTTCTGCTTTGGTTGCTGCAGATACAGTTGTAAGCAAGTGAGACAAAATCTCTACTCTCACTGAGGCTACATTTAAAATGGAAGAGAAACAATACATAGTTATATACCTTCTAGCTGCTTCCATAGTATCTTTTATTTGGTATGTACGGGGCGGGGGCGCTGCTAAACTAAATGTTTATGTATCTAGGAATCCTGAAAGTGAATTCAGTGGAGAAGTGTTGGGTTGAAGGAAGAAGTGTAAAGTACTCATCACTCTGTCTTGTCATTGTCTGTTTACATATTGTTTTTCTGTTTCAGACCCCTCATGTTTAGGGGAAGGATCTTACTCTTTTTAGTAATAGCAATGTCTAGCCTAGTGCCTGATACATAGGAAACACTCAATAATTCTGTGGTGAACTACAGCATTGCTGTTTAATAGTAGTAACTCTGTGAACTTGTAGTCTCTTGGGTTCGTTTTTTATCAACTAAAAGGGGTGTTACTGTCTATCCCACAGGGTGGTTAGGACTACATGTTCCCTTTGTTGCCTCTAAACCATTTCCCCTCCCTCATACACCTTAGCTCCTTTAAGACCTTGCCGTTGTACTTCACCCCCTGCTATTCTGCTTTGTTGCTGTCCTCGACCCATCCTCTGGGCATTAGTCCTCATTCAGTGGTGATTTTAGCCGAGCTCTCACTTCTTTTACACTACTGTTCTTGTCACTACTCTCAACATGTTCTAAGACCATGCTTTAAACGCTTTCACTTCTAGCTCCTGGACCTCCTCATCCTCAAATCCGTTCTTCCACCTGACCTCGATCATCCATGGCTGTGGTCGTATCTCATCATGACGTGGTCTTTGCCCTCATCAGTAACTGTTTCACTTCCAAAATCTTGACTTCAGGTGTCCCATCATCTTTCAATCACCACTTCTTACCCTTCCAGGTCACCTATTCCCACTCCAGGGCTTCCTCGACCTTAGTAAGATTTGTAGTTTTATCCTTCTTTCATCTCCTGTTCTCACTTCCCTCCTTACTTAAACTAGGTTTCATAATCATAATCACAGCCCTGGATACCACTATAGACTCAATTGTCCTCTCCTGTCACTTGGCTCACTTGGATAAATTCATCTCTCTACACACTCTGAGCTTACCCTGTTGCTCTTTATTCTTCAACATGACATTGCTGAAGAAAAGCTGATATCCCTGTTGACTGGTCTCACTTTAAATTCATGACCATAAATCTTAAATGGGCATGCAACACTGCCCAGCAATCCTACTCTACTTCTATTGCTTTCTCATTCTCTGAAATGACTTTTTCAAACCTTCCCCTCTTTTCTTTATTTTTTTATTGAAGGATAATTGCTTTACAGAATTTTGTTGTTTTCTGTCAAACCTCAACATGAATCAGCCATAGGTATACATATATTCCCTCCCACTTGAAACTCCCTCCCATCTCCTGCCCCATCCCACCCCTCTAGATTGATACAGAGCCCCTGTTTGAGTTTCCTGAGCCTTATAGCAAATTCCTGTTGGATATCTATTTTACATATGGTAATGTAAGTTTCCATGTTACTCTCTTCATACATCTCACCCCTTCTGCCCTCTCCCCATGTCCATAAGTCTATTCTCTATTTCTGTTTCTCCACTGCTGCCCTGTAAATAAATTCTTCAATACCATTTTTCTAGATTCCATATATATGCATTGATGCTGCTGCTTAGTCGCTTCAGTTGTGTCCGACTCTGTGCAACCCTATGGACTGCAGCCTGCCAGGCTTCTCTGTTCATGGGATTCTCTAGCCAAGAGTACTACAGTGGGCTGCCATGCCCTTTTCCAAGAGATCTTCCTGACCCAGGGATTGAGCCCGAGTCTTCTGCATTGCAGGCATATTTTTTACCACTAAGCCACCAGGGAAGTCCTTGTATATATGTATCTACAGTAAAACATGAAGCATGTTAGTTTTCATTTTGTTTTTGATGTGGGCCATTTTTAAAGTCTTTATTGAATCTATTACAGTATTGTTTCTGGTTCATATTTCAGTTTTTTGGCCTCGAAGCATGTGGAGTCTTGCTTCCCCCACCAGGGATGGAACCCACACTTCCTACATTGGAAGGGGAAGTCTTAACCACTGAACCACCAGGGTTCCAGTTTACTTTTTTTAAACCGAGTTGGCTCTGCTGTCACTTCCTAGAGGCACACGTGAGACAGACCACATCTCCTCCCAGGCTGTCCTACGTGATGTACCCCCAGGGGTGGCCGTTCAGGCACCTGGGAAGTCATAATACAAGTGACACAGACTCAAATGCTCTCTGTGGATGTGTTTGCAACCTTGTTTCAATGGCAGATCACAGAGCATCTGCTCCTACCAAACGGCAAAAGCATGGATGTAAATCACAGTCTTCTGGGAAGTGCTTTGTACCCACAGGCATGGCGCATTGTCAAGGTTTAAAAACTTGACTCTATTATTGAATAAATATGGGAAGATAACGGACTTCCTTCCTGAATAGCCCATCTTGATAATGAAAATGTTTTCTTCTCCGATTGAGCAGGTTCTTTAGAGAGGAATTTTCCAACAGTGACATCTGCCTCACCCCCAACTCTGCCCCCCAAGGTGTGAGCATGCACCGTCCCTCCAGCAGGGTGGCCAGCAGCTGGACTGGGTCCTACACCCGGGAGTGGGGAGTGCAGACTCCTCCGTGGCACGTGCTCTGATGGAGATGCACCCCGGCACCCACCCACCCAGGACCCCCTGGCACTTCCTGCTAACAGACAGTGCTTGGCCCTTCCACTGTCAACACAGTCTCTCCACTCTCTAGTCAGAGGGCAACCAGCTTCCTCTGCAAGGGCCTCATATTCAATAGCAAGCTAGGCTTCCAGGGACACAGAGAGTCTCTCACCCTCAACGTTCTCCTTGCCCTATTTATCTTTCTCTTTCTGACTCACTTTACTCGGTATAATAGGTTCTAGGTTCATTTATCCACCTCATCAGAACTGACTCAAATGCATTCCTTTTTATGGCTGCGTAATATTCCATTGTGTTTATGTGCCACAACTTCTTTATCCATTCATCTGTTGATGGACATCTAGGTTGCTTCCATATTCTAGCTATTGTAAATAGTGCTACAATGAACAGTGGGATATATGTGTCTTTTTCAATTTTGGTTTCCTCGGGGTATATGCCTAGGAGTGGGATTGCTGGGTCATATGGTGGTTTTATTTCTAGTTTTTTAAGGAATCTCCATACAATCTTCCATAGTGGCTGTATCAATTTACATTCCCACCGACAATGCAAGAGTGTTCCCCTTTTCTCCACACCCTCTCCAGCATTTATTATTTGTAGACTTTTTGATGATGGCCATTCTGACTGGTGTGAGGTGATAGCTCATTGTAGTTTTAATTTGCATTTCTCTAATAATGAGTGATGTTGAGCATCTTTTCACATGTTTGTTAGCCATCTGTATGTCTTCTTTGGAGAAATGTCTGTTTAGGTTTTTTTCCCACTTTTTGATTGGGTTGTTTGTTTTTCTGGCATTGAGTTGTATGAGCTGCTTGTATATTTTGGAAATTAATCCTTTGTCAGTTGTTCCATTTGCTATTATTTTCTCCCATTCTGAGGGTTGTCTTTCAAACCTTACCCTCTTTTATTTCATGCCACATTTCTTTCAGAAAAATTTAAGAACTAGAATATATATATTGAGTGCTTAGTATTATTGTTCTAAGGTCTTCACATGTAAGAGCTCATTTAATCCCGAAGGCAACCTTTTATTATCCACATTTTAAAGATGGAGAAACAGAGGCACAGAGAAGTGAGAAAACTTACCTAATGTCATGTAGCTATTAACTGATGGGTCTGAGGATTCAAACCTAGGTTGTGTGGCATCAGAGTCCATATTCTTAACCACTAAGCTTTGAGCTCAACTAAAAGCAGATAGATGCTTATTCATCTCTCTACCACCAAACTACAAATCCATGGCATTTGAATCCATACTCTCTGTTCTCCCTCTTGTTGCTATGGATGAAGTATCCCTGTTCCTGATTTTACAGGTGAATTTCACCAAACATTCAAAGAAAAATTAATGCCAATCTTTCTCAACTCTTCAAAAAGAACTAAACAGAAGGGAATACTCCAAGACTCATTTTACAAGGCCAGCATTATATTACTAAAACCAAAGCCAGAACCACAACAAGAAAACAAAAAAAACTACAGGCCAAGATCCCCCTGAATATAGATGCAAAAATTCTCAACAAAATACTAGCAGATCAAATTCAACTGTATGATTCAAACAATCATACACAGTAATCTGGTGAGATTCATCTCTGGGAAGCAAGGATGGTTCAACATGTAAATTAATAAGCATGACATATTACATTAATACAATGAAAAATAAAAATTATAAGATCATCACAATAAATGATTTTTTCCTAAAGCATTTGACAAGGTTCAATATCCATTCATGATAAGAACTCTCAACAAATTCAGTATAGAAGGAATAGACTGCAACATAGTAGAGGCCATGTATGACAAACCCACAGCTAACATCATCCCACATGGTGAAAACTTGAAAGGTTTTACTCAGGGGTTAGGAATAAGACAAGGGCACCCAATCTTATCACTCCTATGCAACATAGTACTGGAAGTCTTAGCCAGAGAAATCAGGCAAGTAAAAGGCACCCAAATCAGAGGGGAAGAAGTAAAAATTTCTGTTTGTAGATGACACGATTTTATATACAGAAAATCCTAAAGACTGCACAAAAAAAGTTACATACTATCACCAAATTCAGTAAAGTTACAGGATACAAATAAATATACAAAAATCAGTAATGTTTCTATTTGTTGTTGCTTTTAGGCGCTAAGTCATGTCTGACTCTTTGCAACCCCATGGACTGTAGCCCTCCAGGCACCTCTGTCCATGGGATTTTCTAGGCAAGAAAACTGGAATGGGTTGCTATTTCCTTCTCCAGGGGATCTTCCCGACCCAGGGATAGTACCTACGTCTCCTGCACGTAAGCATATTCTTTACTTCTGAGCCACTGGGGAAGCCCCAATGTTTCTCTACACTAACAATAAATTATATGCAAAAAAGACAATCCCATTTACAATAGTGTTACCAAATGAGGTTTGTTTGCCTGACTGAAACTAAAGTAAAACACAAAGCTTTGCAGTAAAGAAAGAGTTTGTTCACAAGGCAGCCACGCAAGGAGACAGGAGAACAAATTTCAGATCTGTCTCCCCGAAGGGGAGAGGTCTATGACGTTTATGGGATAAAGAGGCAGGGTGATTTTAGGTGTGAGGAAATGTGATTGGAGGTAAGGAAAAGGTGAGGTAATCAGTGTTTTGAGCAGGCCCAGTTTTAGGGTCGGTGGTCCCCACTAGTCTTAGCCAGTCGGAACTGGGCAAGAACCAACTCCAGATTTCTGGAAAACAACTTAATCTCCTGTTACCATAGTGATCCATATGTCAGAAGTGTTATCTATAGGAGTGTTAAGAAGTGTGTGGTGGGATTTCCCTGGGGGTCCAATGGTAAAGAATCCACCTGCCAATGCAGGAGACATGGTTCAATCCCTGACCTGGGAAGAGTCCACCTGCCTCTGGGCAGCTAAGCTTGGGTCCCACAACTACTGAGTTCATCAGCTGCAACTGCTGGTCTGCACACTGAGGTCTGCACACTCTGGAGCCCACGATCTGCAACAAGAGAAGCCATCGCAATGAGAAGCCCACACACGGCAAACAGAGAAAGCCTGTAGGCAGCAACAAAGACCCAGCACAGTCATAAATAAACAAAAATGTTTTAAAAAGAGAAGAAGTGTGGTGATATATTACCTAGGCTATGTTAAGCTTGGAGGGTATGCAATTAGAGAAAGGGAAAAATAAATCAAACAAACTGAAAGCAGACCTGATCAGCGAAGGCAGGTTATAAGCTGCTGTTCTGTAAGACACACTCAAGGTCTTCTATTTAGGCTCCAGCTTCTGTTGACCCTGCTGCTGCTGCTGCTAAGTCACTTCAGTCGTGTCCGACTCTGTGCGACCCCGTAGATGGCAGCCCACCAGGCTCCCCCGTCCCTGGGATTCTCCAGACAAGAACACTGGAGTGGGTTGCCATTTCCTTCTCCAATGCATGAAAATGAAAAGTCAAAGTGAACTCGTTCAGTCGTGTCTGACTCCTAGCAACCCCATGGACTGCAGCCTACCAGGCTCCTCCGTCTATGGGATTTTCGAGGCAAGAGTACTGGAGTGGGTTGCCATTTCCTTCTCCATCTGTTAACCTTATGGGACATCATTTCAGTAGCAACAAAAACAATAAAATACTTAAAAATAAATCTAAACAAGGAGGTAAAAGATCTGTTTACTACAAATTATAAAACATAAATGAAAGAAACTGGAAAAGGAATGGATAAATAGGAAGATGTTTTGTGTTCATGAATTATAAGAATTAATACTGTTAAAATGTTCATATACCCAAAGCCTCTTATTGATTCAGTGAAATTCCTCTCAAGATTCCAGTGGTGTTTTTTTGCAGAGATAGAAAAAAAAAAAATCCTAAAATTCATTTGGAACCACAAAAGAGTCTGAAAAGCTAAAGCAATCCTGAGAAAGAATAACATGGCTAGAGGCATCCCACGTCCTGGTTTCAAACTATATTACAAAGCTATAGTAATCAAAAGAGTATGACACTGCCATAAAAACAGATGTATAGGCCAATGGAACAGAATCAAATGTACAGAAGTAAACCCATGTATATACAATCACATATATATTTGACATGAGAGCCAAGAATGCTCATTCATTAAGGAAAAGGTAGTCTTTGCAACAAATGGTGCCAATTCATATGAAGAAGAATAAAACTAGACCCTTATTGTAAACCATTCACAACAATTAACTCAAGATCAGTTAGAGACTTAATTGTAAGACCTGAAACCATAAAACTCCTAGAAGAAAACATATAGGAAAGCTTCTTGAAATCAGCCTGGGCAATGGTTTTTTTTTTTTTTTGGATATGACACCTAAAGCACAAAGCATCAAAAGCAAAAATAAGCAAGAGGGACTACATGAAACTAAAAGTTGGTCAAAAGGCTAAAAGTTCTAGTTATGAGATAAATAAGTTCTAGGAATGTAGTGTGAAGCATGGTTACTATAGTTATAATACTGTATTATATATTTGAGAGTTGCTAAGAGAGTAGATCTTAAAAATTCTTATCACAAGAAAAAAAAATTTTGAGGTGAGGTGATGAGTTAACTAAATGTAGTGTAGTAATCATTTCACAATATATACATGCATACCTTTGGGTTTTATTTTTTGGCCACACTACACGGCACATGGGATCTTAGCATCCCTTCCAGGGATCCTCGAACTCACGCCAGCTGCATTGGGAGTGTGGCATTAACCACTGTTCCACCAGGGAAATTCCCAAATCATGCACATCTTAAATTCATACAATGCTGTATGTCAATTATATCTCAATGAAACAGAAAAAGGATATCAAGCATAAATAATTTGATCTTTAGATCTTCACCCAACTTGATTAGCTAGTAGGTAGGTTCTCTTGTCTAGCTCCTTCAGTAATATTCTTTTTTTCCTAGAGCTTCTGTTATCAGCAAATAGGAGGGATTCACAGCATAATACTTGAATAAACAAAACTCCTTTAAAATAAACCCTAAACAAAATAAACACCTAAAATAAACCTTTAAACAAAAAATCCTAAAATAAAAAATTTAAAAATTAAAGACAAAGAAAACCTCTCCCTTGACTTCACAGCCACTTCTAGCCAATGCCCTGCTTCTTAGTTCCCTTTTTCTTATCCTTCACATCTCAATGCCCTTTCCTGGGATGACTTACACAACCATTCAATTATATACTTTATAAGTAGCTACCCATTGTCTTCCTATTACATCCACTTACTTAAATTCTCCACAAGGCATTCATCACTATTAGATATTTTTCATGTTTACTTGTTTTGGGTTTGCTTTCCATCACAGAATTTATGTGCTTTAACTCATAGCAAGGAATCTGTTTGTCTCCTTCAGTGTTGCATTGCCAGGACCTCAAAGATTGTCTCAATATACTAGGACAATACTTCCATTGTCTTTATAGGCTCTAAGAAATCTGCTCTTACTTCTCTGACCTTGTCTCTAACTACCTTCTCCTTGCTCACTACTCCACTTACAGAACAACTTGCAGAACAACTTGCTGTTCCTTTGCCAGCCTCCCTCCTCTTTCTTCAGGTCTTTGCTCAAAAGTTACCTTCTCACTCAGGCCTTTGGGAACTTAAAATTGCAGCCCCTTACCCTTTGCCTCTTTACTTGCTTAATTTTTCTCCAAATTACCAAATTGTAATATACTATATAATATACTATTTTTTTAATTGCCTGTTCGCCTCATGAAGTCTGCTGAACCCCCAAGCCTAAGAGTTATCTAGCACAAAACAAAAAATATTTATTAAATGAATGGGTTTGTGAAATAATTGCTTAAATGAATATCAGATGTGAAATTATTTGAATGTGTAAGGTATCATTATGGGCAGTCAAATTATCTATGTTAATAAGTGACCTTAACTTCAGTATTCATGCCTGAATTCTTCACATTTCGGGCACGGAGTCCTACACACATCAGACTCCGAAAGAAAATCGTTTTTTGGAGTTTTATAGCTGGAGGCGTGGGTCCGCGAATCCACCAAGGCGGGAAGCAGTTGCTGGCCCCGCCCTGGGCCCGCCCCTGTCGGCGATGACCACGCCCACCGAATGTTGAAAGCCTTATAGGCGAGTGACGTCAGGCCGTTTGTTGTCATTGGCGGCTCCCAAGATGGCGTCCATCATGGAAGGGCCGCTGAGTAAATGGACTAACGTAATGAAGGGCTGGCAGTACCGTTGGTTCGTGCTGGACTACAATGCAGGGCTGCTCTCCTACTACACAGTAAGTCCTTGGAGGCAAAGCCCCGGCTGCCCTGGGAGTCGCGATTCCTGGGTGGAGGTGGGGGCCAGGCTTTTGGTAGCCCGGCAGAGGTTGCTAGGATGGGGGTGCCGCCGTACGGGAGGGTTCCCTCGTAGGGGAGGGTTTTGCGCCCCGGATAGCCAATGAGGGTGAAGGAGATGCTCGTGCAGCCAATAAGTAGGCACCGGCTGTATGATTTATGGGGTGGGGGCGAGCCGTGTTCCTTTCTTAGGGTCCGGTGTTTGTTGGGGGGGGAAAGCGGGGCGCGGTTGTAGGTAGGTGCATGGTTGTAGTCGTGGCTTGAAGGGTTCGGTCTCGGGGTCTGTGCCGTTTCCACATGTTAGTCATGGACTTGACATGTCCCCCACCAGGCCCTGTAGACGGCCGCGCCCCTTAGCTTCCCTCCAGGGATTGAGGAGCGCTGCTTTCTTAGAGCAGTGGTCTGACGAGCTTGGCCAGGTCCTGAAGTGACTGGCTCTTGCTCGACATGAAAGGTTCTGAAATTCCTCCAGTCTGCCCAAGTTGAGTCTCTTTCACAGGACTCTTGTCCATTCAGCTGGGGGCGAGCGTCACCGATGCCTTAACTTTTGAGAGCGGAGGATTTCCTACACAGGAGTCTCTTGTTAGCGAGGAGAGACTGGATAGTGCGATGTCTCCTGAAAGTTATATTCTGGGAAGGGCTGAGTTAAGGGCTTCAGTGTCGTTAAACACAAATCAGTGACTGTGGGAAAGGTCCATGAATTGCTGAGAATCTTATGTTCTGACTCTCGCTCCACCCCCGACGCGTTAGAAATGGAAAGTGGGTGGAATTAGAGAAATTACTTCCCAAGGTACTGTCTCTGAATGGTGTCTAGTTAATAATAGCCAATGAGAAGGAGGAAACCTCTTCAAACGACAAAATAGAATGTCCTGAAACCTTTAGAAAATAATAGAAGACAGAAGGGAAAAAAATTATGATTATGGAAGAAGGATTAATGTCAACGAGAGGAATGGGGACACTAGTATTGATATTTTTTCGTTAATTTAAATATCTATTGAGCGCCCACTACGTGTTAATTATTACTGCTTTAGGCTAGGTGTGTGTGGGTGTGTGTGCTTATGCGTGTGCACGTGAGCGAGAATCAACGAAGTTCAAGATATTCACTATTCCTTTTCTCTGGAGCTTATATTCTAATCAGGTGGTTCCCTTGATTCTTTTTACTCACAGTAACTGCAGAATAAAGTATTCATTATTCCCATTTTACAGTTTTGGAATCTGAGGCTCCAGGCTTTTCAGCGATTTGCTCAAGGTCACAGAGCTAGCAGTAAGCAGTGTTATCAGGAGTCTAAATAACTTGGCTTTCCTTTTCCTTTACACTTCACTTTCACTACAGGAATGAGAAAAATGCAATCTTTGAGTTACTAAAGACAAACCTACAGGAGTAAAAAGTAAAAACTTTCAACACCAACTTCCTTTCTTTACATGATTTTGAAGGCGGAAAAGACTAAACAAACCTGAATGAAATTTAAATACATTGTTCAAGATTAGCTAGCTATGAAAGAGAGGCAAATGAACATTATATCCTGAAAACTCTGGAATTATGAAATCTCATAGTTCAGATAGATGAAGAGTGATAATAAGTTTCAGAAGTGATAATCAGAAAATCCCACAGACCCTTTCCAGCCCATTCATGGTAATTTCAGTGGCACTGTGGAATGAAGTTACTCTACAAATCCCAAATTTGTGTGGGTCTGAATTTAGGGCCACACTGGAGGGGCCCCAAGTTGGGGTTCTTGGGAACTCCTCTCCCAGACAGAATCTTCTTTTTTTCCGGTTTTTCTCACTTTGGCTTATCTTTTTTCTGCCTCCTTGCCCTTTTAGTTTCTGAATATCTTGACAAATTTCTCCTTGTCTTTGGCTAAATATGGCTTTTTACATTATGCTTCTTTCTTCTCCCTCCCATTACTTATCCTCCCTTCTGAGATTAAACTGTAAAACATCATGCTTGCCAGTAGAAGGAGGTATCATATTTCTCACTAATGGATGCTTAGAAATTTTCTTTTCTTTTTTTCCCTTGTTTTTTGGTGTTAAAGTATTTGTTTGCAGAGAAACAACAGAAAAATATTGTAAAATAAAATGATCTTGTGAAAATAAGGTGATACTCAATGCCAAATTAAAGGAGGTCCAGTAAAGATGAGTAAAGGATAGGTATTCACTTAAAGAGAAAGTAGGAGACACATTGAATATTGGCAGTGAATTCTGTACACTTGGACGTTGTTTCAGTACATTAGGATTTGGAAGGATGAAGGTACATCTTAATGATCTGCATGCGGCTGATAACTTGGAGCTGCATCTTCCAGGAAGATTATCTGAATAGTTGCACAGCATTTTAAGCAGAGCGGTAAATGGCAAGTCATTCCATTCCTTGTTTCCAAAATCATTTGCGCTCTGGTCTGGCTCTGTAGTTGAGGTCTGTCTATTCTAGGGTGGCCATGAAAACCCTGACCTAAACTATATTGACCTTGCTTTAGAGTTGGCCTATGCCAAGAATTGATATTGAGATAATCTCAAGGTTTTGGAAAAGATCACAGGAATTGCTGTGAACTAAATAGTTTCACCCAAACCTCACCTTCACCTGGATCTTTTGGTCCTGGGCCCATACCCTAACCTGTCCTCTGGGAATGAATAGTCTTTTTATTTTACATTTCTTTTATTTTCATATTATGTAAATTTTCAGTTCTTGAAAAACTGTTTAGTAGATATTCTTTCTAATACAGGGACAGAGAAATTGATTACCTTCTTTAGAAAATAGATTTAGGCAACCTTTTCAGGTCATGCTCCTGTCTTTTAATTATTAGAAACAGTGGTTTATTCAGGAAGCATTTATTTGGGACTTTTTAATAGGCACTTTATATATGGACTTCCCTCATAGCTCAGTTGGTAAAGAATCGGCCTGGAATACAGGAGACCCCCATTTGATTCCTGGGTCAGGAAGATCTGCTGGAGAAGGGAAAGGTTACCCACTCCAGTATTCTGGCCTGGAGAATTCCTTGGAGTGTATAGTCCATGGAGATGCAAATAGTCGGACACAACTGAGCGACTTTCATTTTCACTTTACTGTATATGCTGGAGATAAAAACATGAAGGAGAGAGTCCCTTCCATCTAGGAACTCAAAATCTTGCAGAGTAGACACCTAAACATAATTTCAAAAAAGTATGATAAATTCTACAATAGAAATAAGAATAGACTGCTGTGGGAACATTGCCTAAAAAAGACTAGAGAGACATTTGAGCTGAGACTTCAAGGTAGAAGAGAAGAAGGGCATTTCAGGCAGTGGGAAATATGCACAAATTGGGAAACTTGAGAACATAAAGTCCATTAAGAAGATATTGAGAATTTCTGAGCTTCTTTAATGTAAAGGCATGTAGGGAGATAACAGGAGATTGAATCCAGAAGGTATTTGGAGCCATAAGTCAGGCCTGGAGATGAAGATCTGTTAGTTATAGCATAGAATTTGTTAGTTGAATTTGGGGGTGAGCTGTACTGAGTCTTCCTTGTGGCACATGGGTTCTATGTTGTTGCTCACGGGCTTTTCTCTAATTGTGGTGTGTGAGCTTCTCATTGTGTTGACTTCTCTTGTTGCGTACACAGGCTGTAGGGCACAAGGCCTTCAGTGGTTATGGCACATGAACTTAGTTGCCCCTTGGCATGTGGAATCTTAGTTTCTGGACCAGGTAGCAAACCAGTGCCCCCTGCATTGGCAGGTGGATTCTTAACCATTGGACCATTAGGGAAGTCCCCTGTTAGTTGAATTTTTATTAATTGAGATACCCAGGGAGGGATAAGGATATAAATTTGGGAACACTGTGTAAACAGCTAACCATTTATGTGGATCATGATCACAGAGAAAGACGAGAAAGGAAAGAAAATTGAGGGAGATACAGATATTCAAGGAGTTGGAAGACTAGAAAGCAGGTGTTCATACCTTTTGATGATCAAATGTTTATTAAGTATGTACTATGTGCTAGGCACTGTGCTGGGAAGAGGGGTTAAAACTGTAAATAAGATGGGAATAGTCCATGTTCTCATGATGCCTAGAGTCTGCCGGGGTGTACATCAAGTAAGAGCTGTGATGGGGAAGAATAGGATGTTGGGAGGTACACAAGTGGGCAGCTTGCCTCTGTCTTGGAGTATCAGATAAGTTTTCCTTGAGGAAGTAGGTTTGCTCTGACCTGAATGGTGAGTAGAGAATAGCCATGTAAGCAGAGAGGGAAAACTGCTTGAGATGGAATAGATGTTTTTGAAAGAGACAAGAAAAAAAAAAAAGAAAGAGACAAGAGTAAGGAGCTTGTTAGTCCTGGAATTTAGGCTGTGAGGTGGACAATAGTGCGATGAGAGGGAGAGAGAAGCAGGGGCCAGATAATGAAAGACTTTCTTGGTAAACTGAGATAAGGAATTTGAACTTTTCACTCAGGGCAGTGGAAAGTCACTTAAGTGTTGTAAGCACTGCTTGTTGTGGAAAAAACTTTCATAGTACAAAATTCATTTGAAACATATATGAAAGATGATAGTAAAATGAATTCCTGTCACCCAGCTTGCGCAGCTATTGATATATGGCTAATCTTGTCTTATTAATACTCCCAAAGCTCCTTCCTACCCCATTGGATTACTTTAAAGCAGATCCCAAATCTCTTATTATTTCATTGGTGAATATTTCAATATGTTTTACAGTGTTTAATTTCCTTGATTTTTCTCAAACATCTGTCCCTCACCAGTTGGTTTATTTGAGTCAGGATTCCAAACAAGATCCACTCGTAAAACTGAGTCTCTTTTATTCTGTATGTCTTCCCTCCCTCTTTTTCTTTGCCACTCATTTGTTGAAGAAAGCAAATTATTCTGTAGATTTTCCACATTCTGGATTTTGCTGAGAGTATTCTTATGGTGTATTTAAATATGTTCCTTTATCCTCCATGTTTCCTATAAACTTATAATTACAGCTAGAAGCTTAATCAAATTCAGCTCCCCACCCCCCACCCCCACTTTGGGCAGGAATACTTTGTAGGTGGAACATATTACAAGTATCTCCACTTTCTGATAGTTTGCTTTACCCTACTTCATTTTAAGAAAAGACCTATTTAGTACCTGTTTTTGCTAACCAAAAGAAATCCAAAGAGGATATTTGCTTTTGCGGAAAATACATGAAACGTGAAAATAGCATTCAGAGTTTTTTTTTTTTTTGCAGCGAGCAGCTATAGAGTCAGTGAGCGCCCCAAGCAGCGAGAGTGACACCAGTAAGCTCCTCCCCTGGGACCTATGGGCTTCCCAGGTGGCACTAGTGGTAAAGAACCCACCTGCCAATGCAGGAGACATAGAGATGCAGGTTCGATCCCTGGGTTGGGAGGATCCCAAGGAGAAGGTTATGGCAACCCACTCCAGTATTCTTGCCTGGAGAATCCCATGGACAGAGGAGCCTGGAGGTCTGTAGGGTCACAAAGAGTCAGACACAACTGAAGCGACTTAGCATGCATGCTGGGAACTATTAATACATAATAGCAAGCTGCCATAGTTTTGAACTGTGTCTGTGAGCATCTTTACTTTATCTCAGTTTATTTTGTGCATCTGTTAGCAAGGTGTGTCCTAAGGCAATTGCATCATTGCTTTATGTCATTTTGGCTTAGGGAAGGTTTCTTAGGAACAGGGGAAACCTGTACATCAAGTGGCCCATGATGTCTGGTTGTCTCTCTGTGGTTTTTAAAATTAAACAGTAGGTTCAGATAAAATTTGTATTTTTTAAAAGAATACTTTGGTTATGGAGAAATAATGAAGTCATATTGACAGGATTTCAGTGATTGGATGTGAGTGAAGGGGAAGAGGAGTTTGATGGAATCCAGGTTTTTAGATTTAGTTGAATGAATGATGATAGGGAAGATAAGTATAGGTTGGGTGGAGAACAGTGGTTGCTTTGGGGCATGTTGAAATTGAAGTAAAGATATTGCATAGTCAGAACTTAAAAAAATCTGGGCTATAGATAAATATTAGCTTTACACATACGGAGAGATGAGAAAGTGAATGAGTGGGAATAATAGAGAGCTTTAGATAGAACACTGAGAAACACCATTGGATTAGGTATCTATTGCTTTATAACAAATTTTGCCCATAATGATTTTATCCACTTAAAACAATAAACATTTATTATCTGTGGCTCAGAACTTTGGGCTCAGGGTCTCTCATGAAGTTGCAGTCAAGACATTGGCTATGTCTGCAGTCATTTGAAAGACTTGACTGGAGCTGGAGGATTTGCTTCCAAGATGACTCACTCTCATGTCTGTTGGCAGAAAGCCTTAGTCCTTACTGGCTCCTGGAAGGTAGCCTCAGTTCCTCACCAGCTAACCTCTCTGTTGGGCTACATGAGTGTCATCCTGACAGGGCGTCTTATCTGGCTTCACCCAGGAGGAGTAATCCAAGTGAGAGCAAGGAGAAAGCTGAAGTGCCTATTTGACCTGGTCTGAGAACATCACTTTTGCCTTCTTCCATTCATTAGAAATGAATCATTAAGTTCAGTTCATGCTACAGGGGATGGGAATTTTAGGCATGGGAAAGAGAATTAACCTCTACCTTTTGAAAGGAGTGTCAGTTTATGGAGGGATTTTAAGCCATCACAGTTGTTTCTAAGGGATTGGTAGAGAAAAGAACCTGCCCAGAAGAGTGAAAAGGGGCAGCCAGAGATATCCAAGAAAAACCAGAATGCAGCAGTCAGGGCAGGAACTGGCTTGAATACTGCTGAGAGAATTGAATAGATGAAATCTTAAACATACTCATTGGACTGATCAGTTGGGACATCAAAAAGAAGTTTCCATGGAGTCAGAAGTTTGGCAGTCAGAGTGGTTTGAAGAGTAAATAGGAGGCAAGAAATAGAGAAGATGAGTGTAGATTGCTCAAGGTGTTTCATTATGAAAGAGGGACAGAGGAATATGGAACTGAGAGGAAAGAGCTTCTAAGGTAGGAGTATGCTTAAATGTTTTAGTGATGGGAAGCAGGGTACTTATTAAAGATGAGAGTAGAGTTAAGATTTAAGGAATGTAGTAAGATTTAGATTAGTGGCCATGGGAACTGGAAAAAGGAATAACTAGGGTCACATTGAAATTAACCAGGTGGTAAGAGGAGTTAGTTGAGATTATAAAATATGATTTGTTTAGTCATGACCTGTAAGTATTTAACACTTTTTCTTGTTTTGCATTGTCTTTATGACATTTCAGAGAGAAAAGTGAGAAATAGTGAGTTAATACGTTGTCAGGGTCACTCAAGGTTTTCTTTAAAAGGAATCATTGGAGAAATGATGTGTTTTGCTGTTAACTTGCTAGCTGGAAGAGACTCATATGAGACTATGCATTTCAAAACCACTGGTGCACTGGGAAGACCCAGAGGGATCCGGTAGAGAGGGAGGTGGGAGGGGGGATCGGGATGGGGAACACATGTAGATCCATGGCTGATTCATGTATGTATGACAAAAACCACTACAATATTGTAAAGTAATTAGCCTCCAACTGATAAATGAAAAAAAAAACTACTGGTAATCTGAACACATTTAAATATTACTTGACAGTCCTTAGCAATGTCTGGAAGGAGATAAAATCTCTCATCTAATTCTTGGATTTTAGGTTTTTGAAGAGCTTAAATATATGTGTTTTTCTTGCAAAGATGTAAAAGAGGGAATCTCAGATTCTCCTAGAAATGTATCAGCACCACACCCATCAAACATTTAAAAGTGAATTTATACTTTTGTAAATAAACTTCTTGGTTATATCAACTATGTTTTTTATTAAGCTTACATGGTACATATTAATAGTCCAAATTAATAAAGTAGCTTTGGAATTGCGAAAGGAACACAAGAAAAATCGTACCTAATCTAAATGCCCTGAAAAGAAATATGTGGAAATTTTATGTCTTGCGGTTTCCTCGAATACCCTAGTCAGCCTGAGTTTTTCTCTTGTTTTATTTTTATTTTTTTGGCTGCGCTGAGCGTGGCATGTGGGATCTTAGTTCTCCAACCAGGGATGGAACCTGTACCCTCTGCAGTGTAAAGTGTGGAGTTTTAACCACTGGACCGCCAGGGAAGTCCCTCTATTGCATCCTTTGTCTGTATAGCACGCTTGTAAACTCCTTGATAGTACTACTAGCATTATAATTTTCAAGCCCTATAAATATAGCACATCATTCTCATAGTGAATGGAATGTCCAAGCCCCTTTGAACTAAGAGATGTGATATAGAAGGTTGTTTTGAAATCATTGCTTATACAGCCTTGTAAGTTTTGCAGAATATACTGATAGCAAATATGTTTATGGCTTATGTAAAACCTGATTAAGCTTATATTAATAACAGTGGCTTTTGTTTTAATCATCCTTAGCCTGTAGAACTGTGTGGGATCTTTTGGTTAGTGTGTTATATCAGACAAGCAGTCAGTTCTTGCTTTATTGCAGGCAGTTTTGTTGATGATAGTAATTTGTAGAAGGATAGACAGTAGAGCTATTCTTAAATGTGCCACTCTTACATGTGGCAGTTGTCATAGGATTAGATTTTCAACTAGTTATATAATGCCAGTCAAAGCTAGCTAGGACAATGCTCAAGAGATTTAGATTAAGGACCTATTTCCTTTTACTGCTTATAGAGAAAAACAAATGGCCAGTTTAGTCTTTTTCTTCTAATTTACTGTATTATAAAGGATAATCATCTTAGACTAATTTAAACTAAAAAAATAAAATTACTTTTTTTTGTGAAAGTTAAGTTTACATGATACATGGAATGATATAAATGGAATCATATTTGGGGAAAGTATTTTGAGGTATTCAAAATTAATTTTTTCCCCTTCACATGACAAAGATTATTATGAATGTTAATATTCTGATTCCTGGAGTTTTTTCACATTGAGCCTTCATGCTAAGATTGTCTATTTATTTAATTGAATTTATTTTATTTTAGCATTACTCTTATGGCACAGGTGGTCAAATGAAATATTGGATGAATATTTGGTTTGTCATTCTGGCAGCTGTCTCTAGTCTCAATCTTCCTCTTTCCTCCATCTCTCACAGATGATACCATGCTTCCCAGAGACAATAGAGGTCATTCGGTGGGAGCACTCTCAACTCCTTTGTACTGCCACCTATTGGTATAGCTACTTTCCTGCCTATCCTTCCTTGCGTCCTCCCTGTCTTAATGGAAGAGGTAATCCTTGGGTGGGCTTTCCTGGTGGCTCAGTGGTAAAAAATCCCCCTGCCAATGCAAGACATGTGGGTTCAGTCCCTGGGTTGAGAAGATCCCCTGGAAAAGGAAATGACAACCCACTGTAGTATTTTTGCCTGGGAAATCCCATGGACAGAGGAGCCTGCCAAGCTACAGTCCATGGGTTGCAAAAAGAGTTGGACACAACTTAGCAATTAAGCAACACCACGAATTCTTGGGTGTTCTGGATTCCATCTGCTTGCAAATTTTTAGAAGATCTCAGTCTATAGGTTTTTCTCCTTTTTCTGCTTTCTCCTTCCTCTTGCCCATGTGTCTTCCACTTCTTTCTATGTATAGACTTTTGTTGTTTAAGAATATTTACTTTGCAATATAACAACTAAACATCATAGTTGTAACAATTTCATATGGAAAATTTTAATACATTTTGGGATTGCTTGTTGCTTTTCATTTTTTTGGTACAGTGAGTTTTGAAATTGGAAAGTGTAAGCCCTTCAGCTTTGTTCTTTCTCGAGATTGTTTTGGCTATTCTGGGTTCGTTGAATTTCTGTACGAATTTTAGGATATACTAACTTTTTCATTAACAAATTAACTTGGGCTGTATCTCTCTCAAGTTGACAAATATCTCTGCTAATTCTATGTCTCCCTGGAAAAACCATCTTTACCTCTCTTCTTCAAGTTAGATAAACCTATTGAAAGAGTCTTCTACATTGTCTGTCTTTATTCATGCATTTACTGTACAGCAATCTGTTTTCACCTTCAAATTTCACTGACTATCCTAGCAAAAGTCTCCAATGAAAGCTTTGCTGCTGAACCCAGTGGGTGCTTTTAACTTTTCATGTTAATAGCACTGTCTCTGCAGAATTTGACATTATTACTCTTTAAGTTTCAAAAATATAGTTTCATTCTTCTTGAAGAGATGTAACATATTCTTAATTTTAAAAAAACTGAAAAAGTATATAAAACAGAAAGAAGGAAAGTACTACCTGAAATCCTACTATCTGTGTTTTGGAGAATAGCTTTCCTAACAACTCTTTATGCTTAAATACACCTTTATGTATATTTTATACAAATGGAATCATTATATATATAATATTCTACAACCCAGAAGCATTTTATTAAAAATTTTTCTATGTGATTTGTTGTACCATTTTGTATTGTATTTCTTCAAGTAGCAAAATGAGCAAAGGATATCATTTTTCCTTCATCCTTACTTAATGAGATCTCAGTCATCTGGCTTTGGGAGATTAAGATTCCTATGCTGTCTGTGATGCAGGAAGACAATATACAGTAATCTGTATTATCTCCCATAGTTCTGCTCAGCTGGATAGTACCCAGTCTACTTGGTTAAAAGTGAAGTGAAGTGAAGTCGCTCTGTCGTGTCCTACTCTTTGCGACCCCATGGACTGTAGCCCACGAGGCTCCTCCGTCCATGGGATTCTCCAGGCAAGAATACTGGAGTGAGTTTCCATTTCCTTCTCCAGGGGATCTTCCCAACCCAGGGATCGAACCCAGGGGTGGAACCCGGGTCTCCCTCATTGGAGGCAGACGCTTTAACCTCTGAGCCACCAGGGTTAAGGGCAGTTCAAAAACCCACCCACACCTCCAACTAATAAAAAAAATTAAAAAAAATTAAAAAAAAATTAAAAAAAAAAAAACAAACAACAAAAACCCACCCACAAACAGAAGACTCCTCTTCTTAATGAGAGAGTGACAAAGTTCTAGAAGAGCTTGTAGGATGAGAAATACTATTATAGGCCATTTTTGGAAAGTGCAGTGTGCCATAAGCCTCTACTATATTAATCACTGTTGCAGGTATTTTCTAGTTTTGTCAAATATATCACTTCATTAAGCCTCATAACCTCTTCCATTTTTCCTTGCTACCACTATAGCATATAAACCACCAGGGTCTGGTGCAAAAACTTCCTAAGTGTTCTCTTTGTTTCCTTTTTGCTCTCTAAAGTCCATTTTCTATCAGTAGCCCAAGTGATCTTTTAAAAAAAGGAAAAAGTAAGATCATGTTTTTCCTCCTGCTTAAAATTCTCTAGTGACTATAGGAAAAAAAATTCAAACTCTTTACTATGACTTACGGCCTTGTAAGCACCGAAGAATTGATGCTTTTGAACGGTGGTGTTGGAGAAGACTTGAGAGTCCCTTGGACTGCAAGGAGATCCAACCAGTCCATCCTAAAGGAGATCAGTCTTGAGTGTTCATTGGAAGGACTGATGTTGAGGCTGAAACTCCAATACTCTGGCCACCTGATGGGAAGAGCTGACTCATTTGAAAAGACCCTGATGCTGGGAATGATTGAAGGCAGTAGGAGAAGGGGACGACAGAGGATGAGATGGTTGGATGGCATCACCAACTCAATGGACATGGGCTTGGGTAAACTCCGGGAGTTGGTGATAGACAGGGAGGCCTGGCGTGCTGCAGTCTATGGGGTTGCAGAGTCAGATGCAACTGAGCGACTGAACTGAATTGAACTGATGGTCTTGTGATCTTTCTCCACTTAACTTTCTACAGTAAACCTTTTGCTCACCACTATATCCACTGTAGCTTTTTTTTTTTCCCCATTCCTTGGACACCTCAAGCTTGTTCCTGTCTCAGGGTCTTCGTGTGTATTTTCTGGCTTCCTGGACTGATACTATCCCATGGCTGTATCCCATGATTCCCTTTTTGTTATGGATGTCTTCATTTAGGTGTCACTGCTCAGAGAAGCCTTTCCTTAACAACCTGTATAAAGTACACACCTCACTGTCAGTCACTAGCACTAGCACACTGGTCTTTTTTTTTTTTTTTTTACTTGATGGTTTAGAATATACACTTATTTTATTTTATTTTTTAAAAAAATTAATTTATTTTAATTGGAGGCTAATTACAATATTGTAGTGGTTTTTGCCATACATTGACATGAATCAGCCACAGGTGTACATGTGTTTCCCATCCAGAACACCACCCCCCTCCCCTCCCATCCCCCAGGGTTATCCCAGTGCACCAGCCCTGAGCACCCTGTCTCATGTATTGAACCTGGACCGGTGATCCACTTCACATATGATAATATACACGTTTCAATGCTACCCTCTCAAATCATCCCACCCTTGCCTTCTCCCACAGAGTCCAAAAGACTGTTCTTTACATCTGTGTCTCTTTTGCTGTCTTGCATATAGGGTCATCATTACCATCTTTCTAAATTCCATATATATGCATTAGTATACTGTATTGGTGTTTTTCTGACTTACTTGGCTCTGTATAATAGGCTCCAATTTCATCCACCTCATTAGAACTGATTCAAATGCATTCTTTTAATGGCTAAGTAATATTCCATTGTGTACATGTACCACAGTTTTCTTATCCATTCGTCTGCTGATGGACATCTAGGTTATTTCCATGTTCTGGCTACTGTAAACAGTGCTGTGATGAACATTGGGGTATACATGTCTCTTTCAGTTCTGGTTTCCTCGGTGTAGCACACTGGTCTTGATGTATTTTTTCATAGCATTTATTGTTAGCTGCTAAACTTATTTCATTTTTCTTGTTTAGTGTCTGTTTCCCTCTTCTGGAATGTAAGTAAGCACCATGAGAACAGAGACTTACCTTCATCATTTTGTCTTTAGCATCTAGAGCAATGCTTGGCACTTAGTGAGTATTCAGTAAATATTTATGGAATGAGCAACAGGTGAAGTAGTTTATATATTACTTCCTTTATACATGAAGAAATTGAGACTTAAAAAAATCACACAATAGTTTCTCTGTATGTGATTAAATCTTCTAACTCCAGATAGAATGTTCTCTCTATAGATACTGAATTGTGCTAGTGTTGATATTTTGAAATGACAAACCCAAGTTATCACTAGTCTGCTTATAGGTGATAACTGAGTTACATCATTATCACAATGAAATAAACTTTCTGTATGCTGCTGCTGCTAAGTCACTTTAGTCATGTCCGACTCTGTGTGACCCCATAGACGGCAGCCCACCAGGCTCCTCTGTCCACGGGATTCTCCAGGCAAGAATACTGGAGTGGGTTGCCATTACCTTCTCCCAAACTTTCTGCATAGGCTACTCTAAAGTACAAACTGCATTGATTAATCATTAAAAAGTACTGAGTCCTTTTACATCTAAGTTGTTTAAGACAGGGACTTAGATCGTTCTCTTTGAAACACTGAGGATGAATGAAAAACCCTTTTTCCATTCCAGTGAAGTGAAAGCCTCCTAGAGAAGGGAAAGGAGGAGCAGATACTAAGTATTAGAATTTGTTGAGTAATGAGTTTTTTATATTCACAAAACATGACCACAGAAAGATAGTGGCACATTCTTGAACATAATTCTCCTTTGAAATTTTCGTCACCCAGAAGAGGATAAAATGTACATTTCAGATAGGTGATATGTTGTGTGACCAACCCACTGTTTTGTGCTTGCGTGTTAACTCTTCTGCCTTCATTTTTTTTTTTAAACCCATTTCAGAGAGTCAGACACTACTGAGCAACTGAACAGCAACAGCGATTCTGAAGTAAAATTAGACTTGATAAAGAATGAGTGTTTTTATTCTTTGAAACAAAAGTTTTATTTACTACTGAATTATAGTTGATTTACAATATTGTGCCAGTCTCTACTGTGCACCAAAGTGATTCAGTTATACATACATATATACACTTTTTAAAATATTCTTTTCCATTATGGTTTATCACAAGATATTGAATATAGCTCTCTGTGCTATACATAGGATTTTGTTGTTTATCCATTCTGTATATAATAGTTTGCATCTGCTAACCCCAGATTCCCAAGCCATCCCTCCCCAACCCCTCCCCGCCTTGGCAATCACAAGTCTCTTTAGAATGAGTGTTTTTAAATTGCCCTTTTAAAAAGTATTTCTCCCCTGCTCCGCCCCGTTTATAAAAGTGAAATGTTTATCATAGATCATTAACTAATCAAGTCCTTGACAGTCTTGTAAGCCCTTCGGCATAGTTCTTGAATTCTTGACTAACTTCCTTATTCTTCCTTGTAGTCCTGCTTTCCCTTAAGCAACAATATCTAAAAGAAATTCTTTAAGAAAATAATTTCTTAGGCAGTGTTTGAACTGATAACAACTTTCCCCCTATCTTTTGATCACATGCTGTATTTTAAGTGCTTTTCCTAGCTAATCTAGAGACCATTTTCAACAGTTTCTTTGCAAGAATTTGTTCTGGGTTTTAAATTCCAAATGAGAACATGGAGCTTTTGTAGCATAACCTTGTTCTAAATTGAGGCCTGTAGGATGAATCTTAGAATTAGGACTGAGAGTTCAAATATCTGTGGTTCTGGTTATTGTTCTTGCTAACCAGATTATTTTAGATGTTGTACAAATTTTCCCATCTTTAAATTTTTCTAGTGCTGTTCTTGTTTTTCATCTTTTCATGATCTTACTGTCTTGGGCCCTTACTTAGTCTTTTCCAAATAAGGAGAAACACTCTTGGGCAATTTTTGATGGAAAAGTGAAGTTGAATGATAATAATGGATTATCACTGTAAGTTTGGTGGGAGAAGTACTAAATAAACAGCATAAACTTCCTGGAGTTTAACACACTCCTATCATTTCCTTCAGTCATTTTTTGTGAAATAACATTAATCACTATTTAGTATTTGGGCAGATTTAATTTAGTATTTGGGCAGATTTAATTTAGTATTTCAGATTTAAATTGAAGAAAGTAGGGAGAACCAATAGACCATTCAGGCATGACCTAAATCAAAATCTTTATGATTCTACAGTGGAAGTGACAAATAGATTCAAGGGAATAGATTTGATAGAGTGCCTGAAGAACTATGAACGGAAGTTCGTGACATTGTACAGGAGGCAGTGATCAGGACCATCCCCAAGAAACAGAAATGCAAAAAGGCAAAATGGTTGGCTGAGGAGGCCTCACAAATAGCTGAGAAAAGAAGGGAAGCGAAAGGCAAAGGAGAAAAGAAAAGATACCCATCTGAATGCAGAGTTGCAAAGAATAGCAAGGAGAGATAAAAAAGCCTTTCTCAGAGATCAATGCAAAGAAATAGAGGAAAACAATAGAATGGGAAAGACTAGAGATCTCTTCAAGAAAATTAAGAGATTCCAAGGGAACATTTCATGCAAAGATGGGCACAATAAAGGACAGAAATGGTATGAATCTAACAGAAGCAGAAGATATTAAGAAGAGGTGGCAAGAATACACAGAAAAACTATACAAAAAAGATCTTCATGACCCAGATAATCATGGTGGCGTGATCACTCACCTAGAGCCGATATCCTGGAGTCCAAAGTCAAGTGGGCCTTAGGAACCATCACTATGAACAAAGCTAGTGGAGGTAATGAAATTCCAGCTGAGCTATTCAAGTCCTAAAAGATGATGCTGTGAAAGTGCTGCACTCAATATGCCAGCAAATTTGGAAAACTCAGCAGTGGCCACAGGACTGGAAAAGGTCAGTTTTCATTCCAATCCCAAAGAAAGGCAATGCCAAAAAATGTTCAAACTACCGCACAATTGCACTCATCTCATACGCTAGTAAAGCAATGCTCAAAATTCTCCAAGCTAGGCTTCAACAGTATGTGAACTGAGAACTTCCAGATGCTCAAGCTGGTTTTAGAAAAGGCAGAGGAACTAGAGATCAAATTGCCAACAACCGTTGGATCATAGAAAAAGCAAGACAATTACAGAAAAACATTTACTTCGGCTTTCTTGACTACGCCAAAGCCTTTGTGTGGATCACAACAAACTGTGGAAAATTCTTAAAGAATTCTTAAAGGCAGACCACCTTATCTGCCTCCTGAGTAATCTGTATGCAGATCAAGAAGCAACAGTTAGAACTGGACATGGAACAATAGACTGGTTCCAAATTGGGCAAGGAGTAGGACAAGGCCGATGTAGTTGGATGGCTTCACCAACTCAATGGACATGAGTTTGAGCAAATTCTGGGAGTTGATGATAGACAGGGAAGCCTGGCGTGCTGCAGTCCATGGGATCGCAAAGAGTTGGACGTGACTAAGTGACTGGACTGAACTGAACTGATTTTGAGGAATAAAAGAAAAATAGAAACTATACATTGAGGTTCAGTATATATTGACGTGCTAAGTAATTTGCAGCCCTTAGGTTACTATTTAGTATTTTATGTTATAGATAACTTTTCTTAGAAAGTATGCAGAAATCCCCGTCATCAGAGTTGTGCTTAATTAAACCCTGTGAAAGTGGTTCTCGTCACTGATCTGTTGACCTGAATTTTTGAAGATAAAATTATCCTTTTTAAGAAATAAAAAAACACCTGGGACTTTACAATTTAAGAGATCACAGATCAAAATACAAGTCTCCAGTCCTTTACCTGTAGCTCAGAAATCCCTGAGTCTCTGAATTCCAGAAGCTTTTTTTTTTTCTAAATGTATTATATTCTCATTTGGAAGTAAAGCCTGCCTTGAACTGTGTGGTTAGTTATAATCTCTATTATGCTTAGTATAAATATATGTTGCACTACCAAAATATTAGTATGCTTGATTGTGAAATTAATTAAATGTTTAATACTCCAGATTCTGTTGCAGGTGTGTGACAGTTTATGTACTCTATATATGTTACTGTTTGAAAATTCTAAATTTTAAAGCACGTTTGATCCAGAAATCTCAGATAAGGAATGTGGACCTCTATCTGTGGTCTAATGACCTAGGGTTTATCTGCTAGCAGCAGTTCAGAAGGCAGGGGTACCACCCTCTGAAGCACTGCTGCAGTGCTTTGTGGGGTGTTATTTGCACTGATGAATTCAGAAGGATCTCTGATTTGACACACAGCCTTTGTGGCTCAGAGAAACTTTGAAAGGACACTGAAGTTAACCAGATCTGTAGTAACTGTGGTAGAAATGCATAATCTTTAGAGTCAGACCTGGATTGGAATCCTCTCTACTTACCTGTTATCTGTGAATCCATAGGCAAGTAACTTACGCCTTTCTGAGCCTTTATTTTCTCAATTATAAAATGGATATAATAAAAGAACCTGTATCATAAGATTTGGAGAAGGAAATGGCAACCCACTCCAGTACTCTTGCCTGGAAAATCCCATGGATGGAAGAGCCTGGTAGGCTACAGTCCATGGGGTCGCAAATAGTCTCACACGACTGAGCGACTTTACCTTCACCTTCATATCATAAGATTGGTGTGAGAGGTAAATACAATTATATTTAATTGTGTTTAAAGCACTACCCCAGTATTATAAGAGTTCGGTTCGGTTCAGTTTAGTCGCTCAGTCATGTCTGACTCTTTGCGACCCCATGAACCGCAGCATGCCATGCCTCGCTGTCCGTCACCAACTCCCAGAGTCTACCCAAACTTATGTCCATTGAGTTGGTGATGCCATCCAACCATCTCATCCTCTGTCGTCCCCTTCTTCTCCTGCCCTCAATCTTTCCTACCATCAGGGTCTTTAAAAAAAAAAGTGAGCTCTTTGCAACAGGTGGCCAAAGTATTGGAGTTTCAGCTTCAACATCAGTCCTTCCAATGAACACCCAGGACTGATCTCCTTTAGGATAGACTGGCTGGATCTCCTTGCAGTGCAAGGGACTCTCAAGAGTCTTCTCCAACGCCACAGTTCAAAAGCATCATTTCTTCAGTGCTCAGCTTTCTTTATAGTCCAACTCTCACATCCATACTTGACCACTGAAAAAACCATAGCCTTGAATAGATGGACCTTTGTTGACAAAGTAATGTCTCTGCTTTTTAGTATGCTGTCTAGGTTGATCATAACTTTCCTTTCAAGGAGTAAGCGTCTTTTAATTTCATGGCTGCAATCACCATCTGCAGTGATTTTGGAGTCCAAAAGAATAAAGTCAGCCACTGTTTCCACTGTTTCCTCATCTCTTTGCTATGAAGTGATGGGACTGGCTGCCATGATCTTAGTTTTCTGAATGTTGAGCTTTAAGCCAACTTTTTCACTTTCCTCTTTCACTTTCATCAAGAGGCTGTTTAGTTCTTCTTCACTTTCTGCCATAAGGGTGATGTCATGTGCATATCTGAGGTTATTGATATTTCTCCCGGCAACCTTAATTCCAACTTGTGCTTCTTCCAGCCCAGCATTTCTCATGATGTACTCTGCATATAAGTTAAATAAACAGGGTGACAGTCTACAGCCTTGATGTATCCTTTTCCTATTTGGAACTAGTCTGTTGTTCGATGTCCAGTTCTAACTGTTGCTTCCTGACCTGCATACACGTTTCTCGAGAGGTGGGTCAGGTGGTCTGGTATTCCCATCTCTTTCAGAATTTTCCACAGTTTGTTGTGATCCACACAATCAAAGGCTTTGGCATAGTCAATAAAGCAGAAGTAGACGTTTTTCTGGAACTCTCTTGCTTTTTCAATGATCCAACAGATGTTGGCAATTTGATCTCTGGTTCCTCTGCCTTTTCTAAAACCAGCTTGAATATCTGGAAGTTCTCAGTTCACGTATTGCTGAAGCCTGGCTTGGAGAATTTTGAGCATTGCTTTACTAGCGTATGAGATGAGTGCAATTGTGTGGTAGTTTGAGCATTCTTTGGCATTGCCTTTCTTTGGGATTAGAATGAAAAGTGACCTTTTCCGGTCCTGTGGCCACTGCTGAGTTTTCCAAATGCTGGCATATTGAGTGCAGCACTTTCACATCATCTTTTAGGATTTGAAATAGCTCAACTGGAATTCCGTCACCTCCATTAGCTTTGTTCATAGTGATGCTTCCTAAGGTCCACTTGACTTCACATTCCAGGATGTCTGGCTCTAGGTGAGTGATCACACCATCATGATTATCTGGGTCATGAAGATCTTTTTTGTATAGTTTTTCTGTGTATTCTTGCCACCTCTTCTTAGTATCTTCTGCTTCTGTTAGGTCCATACCATTTCTGTCCTTTATTGTGCCCATCTTTGCACGTAATGTTCCCTTGGTATCTCTAATTTTCTTGAAGAGATCTCTAGTCTTTCCCATTCTACTGTTTTCCTCTATTTCTTTGCATTGATTGGTGAGGAAGACTTTCTTAATCTCTGCTTGCTATTCTTTGGAACTCTGCATTCAAATGGGTATATCTTCTCTTTTCTCCTTTGCTTTTTGCTTCTCTTCTTTTCACAGCTATTTGTAAGTCCTCCTCAGACAGCCATTTTGCTTTTTTGCATTTTTTTTTCTCAGGGATGGTCTTGATCCCTGTCTCCTGTACAATGTCATGAACCTCCGTCCATAGTTCATCAGGTACTCTGTGTATCAGATCTCAGAGTTCAGTAAATGTTAACAAAAAACTAAAGTTTATGACAGTGTTTAACATGTAATAATATTCATTAAATGTATTTATATTGTGGTCACTTGCATAAATTAATATTCAAATTTGTTAATTCATAACAAGAAATATAATTGTTAAGGAGACTGCATATTTAGGCTATCTGATTCCTACATTAATTCATACAGTCTCTGAAAGCAAGCTATATAGGATGCCAAATTTATATGCAGAAGCAGGCCAAAGGTGTATAGATATTTAATGTCATCAGGCTTTGGTATCAAGATGCAATATCTCTGTATTAGAGACATACCTATTACAAGAACAGATCTAATCTCTTGGTCAGCAAAACTTCTGACTTTCTGGTTCTAGTTCTGAGCTTCCTACTGTAGTTCTATTACTATTAATACTTTCTATACTTAGTATAATGTCATAATTATAATTACCTCCAGGCTGTTCCAGTTCTTAAAGATGATCTTGTATATATCTCTGTTCTGTGTCTGTTTTCTTTAAAGGGAGGCAGTCATCTTCCAGGATCTTGGAAAGACCCCAGACATCATGGTCCCCTTGTATACTGATTCTGTATATTTTCCTAAAGCTCTATCCACCTGATGTGAAGAGCCAGCTCACTGGAAAAGACCCTGATGCTGGGAACGATTAAGGGCAAGAGGAGAAGGGGGCGGCAGAGGATGAGATAGTTAGATAGCATCACCGATTAAATGGACATGAATCTGAGCAAACTCTGGGAGATAGTGAAGAGCAGGGGAGAAGGACAGACGTACTGCAGTCTATGGAGTTGCAAAGAGTCAGACAGAACTTAGTGACTAAACAACAGCAAAGTCTCTGTGGTATGTGCGTGTGTATGTGCTAAGTCGCTTCAGTCGTATCTGACTCTTTGTGACCCTGTGGACTGTAATCCGCCAGGCTCCTCTGTCCATGAGGATTCTCCAGGCAGAAATACTGGAGTGGGTTGCCATGCCCTCCTGCAGGGGATCTTCCCAACCCAGGGATCGAACCTGCATCTCTTACGTCTCCTGCAATTGGCAGGCAGGTTCTTTACCACTAGTGCCATCTACTGCTGCTCAACTGAGGCCTTCTGTAATGAGGAATGGGAGATGTGGGAGTCATCTGTAGTGTAAAACTTGAGGGATGAATGATGGGGAATATTCCTCACTAATCAATAATGAATATTGATTTTCATTCATCTGAAGTATTTTCAAGTTTCCCTTGTTATTTTTTCTTTGAGCCATTAGTTGTTTAGGAGTATCATTTAACTTCTACCTATTTGTGGACTTCCCAAATTTCCTTCTGTTATTGAGTGCTCCTTTTAATCTGTTTTGGTCAAACAACAAACTTTGTTTTATTTATGTCCTTTTAAATTTATTGAGGCCTGTTGTATGGCTTAACACATGTCAGTCCCAGAGCTTCCCTGATGGCTCAGATGGTAGAGAATCTGCCTGCAGTGCCGGATACCTGGGTCTGATCCCTGGGTTGGGAAGATCCCCTGGAGAAGGGAATGGCTGCCTACTCCAGTATTTTCTCTCTCTTTCTCTTTTTTTATTTTTTAACATTTTATTTCATTTTCCTATAATCCAGTATTCTTACTTGGAGAATTCCATGGATAGAGGAACCTGGCCCAGGCTATAGTCCATGAGGTCACAAAGAGTTGGACACAACTGAGTGACTAACACTTTCACTTTTCATTATCAGTCCTGGATAATGTTCAATTACATTTGCAAATAATTTCTTTTCAAGCAGTTTCTTTTGAAAGGGACAGTCTGTTGCACGTTGCTTCTGTTCACTGCCTACTGACCTATACCTAGATACAGCATAGAGCTAGCTGCAAGAGGCTTGAAATGTAATAGCCAGCAGGGGAACCATGTATTCAGGTAGAATTTGGGGTTCAGTTCAGTTGCTTGGTCATGTGTGATTCTTTGCAACCCCATGGACTGCAGCATGCCAGGGTTCCCTGTCCATCACCAACTCCTGGAGCTTGCTCAAATTCATGATGCCATCCAACTATCTCATCCTCGTGTCATCCCCTTCTCCTCCTGCCTTCAGTCTTTCCCAGCTTCAGAGTCTTTTCCAAGGAGTCAGTTCTTCACATCAAGTGGCCAAAGTATTGGAGTTTCAGCTTCAGCATCAGTCCTTCCAATGAGTATTCAGGACTGATTTCCGTTAGGATTGATTGGTTTGATCTCCTTGCAGTACAGGGGACTCTCAAGAGTCTTCTCTAACACCACAGTTCCAAAAGCATCCATTCTTCAGCGCTCAGCTTTCTTGATGGTCCAACTCTCACATCCGTACATGACTACTGGAAAAACCATAACTTTGACTAGACAGACCTTTGTCGGCAAAGTAATGTCTCTGCTTTTTAATATGCTGTCTAGGTTGGTTATAGCTTTTCTTCCAAGGAGGAAGCGTCTTTTAATTTCATGGCTGCCGTCACCATCTGCAGTGATTTTGAAGCCCAGAAAAATAAAGTCTCTCACTGCTTCCACTGTTTCCCCATCTATTTCCCATGAAGTGATGGGACCGGATACCATGATCTTAGTTTTCTGAATGTTGAGCTTTAAGCCAACTTTTTCACTCTCCTCTTTCACTTTCATTAAGAGGCTCTTTAGTTCTTCTTCACTTTCTGCCATAAGGGTGGTGTCATCTGCATATCTGAGGTTATTGATATTTCTCCTGGCAATCTCGATTCCAGCTTGTGCTTCATCTAGCCCAGCATTTCGCATGATGTACTCTGCATATAAGTTAAAATTTGGGGTGGAGGATGTTAATACTGAAAGGAAGAAGAGGAGAATGGATATTGGAGGACAGGCCTGTGATAGGCAGCATTATATTATATTTGTGGTAATTTACTTTGAAATTTTAATACAAATTGTAATCTGAATCAATAGCTTGGGATTATCATAAGGATTAATATAAATTATTTCTTTGGGGGTGGCTGAGTCTTAGTGCGGAATGTGGGGTCATTGATCTCTCTTGAGGCATGTGGGATCATTCAGATGCAACATGTGGGATCTAGTTTCCTGACTAAGAATTGAACCCAGGCCCCCTGCATTGGGAGTCTGGAGTCTTAGTCACTGGACCACCAGCAAAGTCGAAAAAGTTATTTTTGATTGCAGGGCTTGTTGTAACAGAATCCACTGCTCTTGCATTAATAAGATATAAGAAACCAGCAAATCCAGCCACCAAATCCACCAATCTTTATTAGTCCTGGAGCCTCTTAGAAGTAAAACATGTCACCCCTGTATCTTTCTGCTTCCTGGGGGATTCTGTTTTCTTAAATCGCTGAAAAGATTTTAGCATCTGTTTTCTGAGTGATCCTCTCAAGGTGCTGAGCTTTGTGGCTTGGAGGCATGTTTGTGCCAACTTGCTAGAAAATACTTTTGTTACTAAGTTTGAGAACATTGTTAGCATAGCATAGCACCTGGTAGGAAGATAACTGGAGTTGGGGTTTTGTTTGTTGGCTCTACCTTTCTCTCATGACTACTTGTATTTGTAAAAAAAAAAAAAAAAAAGAAAGACGTTAAGAGCATCAAAAACAAAAACAACCCCCCCACCCTGCCAAACTTCCAAAACAAAACCCCCTGCTCTTCAGTGAATAGCATTGGCAGGTTTGCTTCAGATCAGAGGGTAGCTGGAGATCACTTGCAGCTAGAACTTTCTGCCTCTCTCCTCTCCTCGCAGTGTGTATGCTTTAGTTACTGCTTCCTTCATGTAGAGGGCAGAAGACCTGTGGCAGCTGTTCCTTAAGCTTCAAGAACATGTAGGAAGGAACTCTTCTCTGAACCCCAGTAGAAAAACTCCTGTGAAGGGACTCCATCCTGCCTTGTCCCTGAGGTCGTGGGTCCTGTGATTGGCCAGCTTGGTCAGATAACCACCCCTCAGCACTCACTGTGCCTAGGGGGACTTAGCCATACCAGCTTCTCTTTGGCCTCACTTTGGAGCTGAGTGGCAAGAAAATGAGGGAGAGGGCTCTGCGTCATTGCGGAGAAGGAGGAGGAGGCAAGGGTATCAGCACAGGTGTGATGTGGGAGAATGATTGGCGGGGCAGCCGTTCCAAACTGTGTCGGCTGCATCAAACCGCTATATTTTACACATGTAATTTAATCGGGTAATTTACTTGATCTCCCTGGTGTCACCTTCATTTATGTGCATAACTCTCACCAGTGCAAGGTCGTGTGAGGTTTCCTGTGTGTAAAGTGCGTGTCACGTGGAGGTCATCAGTGAGCGAGAGTCTGCGGCTGCTCTTGGTGCTGCTGCTGCGTTTGCTGTGTCATCAGTCACCATCAGCCCTTTTCCCCAACTTCTCATATTTAACTTTTTCTGTTTTTCTGTAACACACCCTTGGGAATGTTCATAAACCTTTAGCTCTCCGTTAACTATTGAAGTTTAATTTCCTTAACTACTCACTGTTTCTTTCAGACCCCCCTGCAGGACCTGGTCCCCACATTTCCTTTTCAGCTTCATCTCTCCACCTCTCTCCACCGCCCTCTTCACACCCTGTGCTTGGGTTCTCAGTTACACTTCTGTGAAGGCCTCATGTGTAAGGTTTTCTGTACCTGTTCCTTTGCTGATGTTGTCACCTTGCTTGGAATACCCTCTTTTGCCTACCTTCTCTCTCGCATCAGAATTCTTTTTTTTTTTTTTTAAGTCCCAGGTTAAAGCTTGAGACCTGATCACGTCTCTGTTGCTATCCTTGATCTTTTTCAATGGCAGGGAGCATTCTGTTCACAGTACTTTCTGCCTTTATGCACATTATTTATTTTTGCTCTTTTTAATTAATTTATTTTTACAATTGTTTATGTGCTAGTCTTTTTTTTTTTTTTTTACATTTTAAAATAGTCTAGGCCAATTATTTTATAGGATGTCCCACATTCTGAATTTGTCTGATTGTTTCCTAGTTAGTTTTGTTGTAATTATTTTTACTTATTTCTTTCAGTGTTTTCTGATTTATTACCCCGTCTTGCCCTTTTTTTGTCTACTGTAGTCTGATTTTTAAAAATGGAAGAGAATCAAGGATGTTTGTTAGCTTGTTTGAGTTGCATTGTAACTCTCATTGGGTATTTTCAAACCTAATTATTATTTTTGTGTTTTGCCATGACACTGTTGGAGGGAAGATAAATATAGGGTACAGTAAAAGGGCTATTAAATGCTTAGGGAATGTTTTTGTCAACTGTGTTTTTGCAAGCTGTTTTTTAGTAAAGAACTCATTTTAACCCTGCTTAATGTTGAGAATTTTTTATAAAATATATGAGTCGTGCTTATACTTGCAAGAAGACCCTACAGTATTTCAGTAATTTCTGAACATGAATTTCTATAGCTCATTACTGTGCTTTTTTGTTTCATTTTTTTATTTTTGAAGAAAGTTTGCTTTGATTTATTGTAATGTTGTTCCATTGATAAACTTACAATCAGCGAAAGCAATGGCATAGCCTATGTTAACAGCATGTTGCAGTGAGAAGGATAAGGCAGATCTTTGTGTACAGGCATGCAAACATCTCTGAGAAATTATTAAATTTACTTTTTCAGCTTTATTGAGGTATAATTGACATGTAACATTATTTAAGGTGTACAATGTGATGTTTTGATATACATATATATTGTGAAGTGATTACTACAGTAAGATTGAATAACACAACCACTACCACGTCTTATTATCACCACTTATCACCTTTTGTTTTGTAGTGAGAACTTTTAAGACCTACTCATTTAGCCACTTTTAAGTATTCAGTATGTATTATTGACTATAGTCATTGTGCTGTACATGAAATCCCCGAGATATAGTTATCTTGTAGCTGGAAGTTTGCCTGTGGCTCAGTACAATGGATGTAGGGCATCTGTGGTTTAAAAGTGGGACAGTTTTCTTCAAAGATGTAACTCCATGATATTGGCTTGTTTTACTTCTTTGTCACATAGTGGAAAAAATACCAGTTGTTGAGGTATTAAATATTTTTAAAGCTTTAGTTGTTTGAGGTTTTACTTTATTTTTTACACATGACTAAGTTAATTCTAGGAATATTTACTGAATGTCAACATAGGGCTTATTGTTCAGAACACAGTCTTTGCTTAGCTCAGTCTAGCATCAGAAACAAAGGATAAAAATGTTTTATCACTAAATATTTTTTGAACACCTACTGTGTGCACACCTACACTGTTCTGAAGCATAAGTCAGATACAGTTTCTACCCCCTAAGGAATCTGCAGTCTTGTGGGTGAGTCAGACAAGTAGCCAGCCTCTATAGCCCAAGGTGGTACATGCCAGGACTGGGAAACATACAAGAGACTCCAGGAGTCCAGGGGTGGGAATTCTAATCAGACAGAGAGGTAGGGCGCTTGATGAGTGACAATCCAAGGCAGAAAATCAGAGTCAAGGATATTCTAAACTGAGAAACATTGTATGAGAAATCTCAAAGGCAAAAAAAATGTCACCCATCTGGGGACCTGCAAAGACAAAGTTAAAGCAGTTTTTCTCAAAATGTGTTCTCTGTTTGCTTGAGTCAGAATCATCTGGGAGTGATTCTTAAACCCCCAGATAATTTTTCACCTTTCAGGTGACTCTCAAACTCACTGAAATATGAGAAACATATTTTAGTTGAGAGTTAAAGGATATGAAGGAAAAATGAAAATATAGTGTAATATATGCTATGTTTAAGGTACACATAAAATTCTGTGATTAGCTTTATTTGTATAAACTACTTCCCTGATGTCTCAGAATCTGCCTGCAATGCGGGAGACCTGGGTTCGATCCCTGGGTTGGGAAGATCCTCTGGAGGAGGGCATGGCAGCCCACTCCAGTATTCTTGCCTGGAGAATCCCATGGACAGAGGAATTTGGTTGGCTACAGTTCTTGGGGTTGCAGATCGGACATGACTGAGTGACCAAGCACAGGATAAAACATTGTAAATTTGCTAATTCCTGTCTTTAAGTGATGGCTGGGTAGGGTGGGACAGGGATGGGGAAAAGGGAGGAATCTTACTATAAAATTTATCTCTTTATCCCTAGATGATTCTAAAAAGTCTGTTTATCTTTTATTCATTTAATGTTTTTGTTTTTCTTTTAGTCCAAGGACAAAATGATGAGAGGCTCTCGCAGAGGATGTGTTAGACTCAGAGTGAGTATTTATTCATTTTTATGAAAACCAATTTTGACAGAAAGAAAAAACTATTTTGACAGATTCATGGGAGTCTAAATTTAGTTTAACTCCCTTACTTAATTGTTGCTGCAGACAAGTTTAAGACTCAGAGGAAAAACAACTTCTCCAGGTTAACTCCAGAACCAGGGCTATAGTTACTTCTTTTGACCCATTAATTTAATGTTGTATCCATGACTTGATGCACCTACTGATTTTTTAAATCTCTGTTTTCTGTCCAGGGACAGGGGCTGGAAATTAAATGAGTTGTAGTGTTGGCAAGAGTAAGCAGTAGGAAAAACTCTGGGAAATCCCCACTTTCAGCTGCTTAATTCTTTCTGTTCAACACTATAAAATAATGGGTGTTGTAGCAGTTATGTCCCTTAGAAATATAATGTGAGCAACATATATAATTTAAAATTTCTGTTGTGTCACATTTAAAAAGCAAAAAGCAGGTGAAATTAATTTTAATGATATATTTTGTTTATGCCAGTATATCCAGAATATTATTTGAACATGCAATCAATAAAAAAATTATTGAGATATTTTACATTTTTTTTTTTCATACTATGTCTTTGGAATTCACTCTGTCTTTTGTACTTATGGCACATCTTGGTTCAGATCAGCTGCATTTCAGGTGCCCTATAGCCACATGCGACTCAGGGCTACCTTATTGGACAGTACAGGCCTATAGCTTCAAACTGCTTTTTATTTCCTGTTCAGTTTCCACCACTGTCTGAATAGCTAAAGACAAGGAGGAATGCATGGTTGGGGATATAGTTTCTAGTACTCAACTGTATCTAAAGAAGGGCCTATCTCTGTCGTATCTATTAATAGGTAAATCAGCTTCTAGTGGCATTTTCTTCTTTCGGATTCCTGTTGCTTTCTTTCTGCCATCTTTTTTTCTGCACCCTTACTTTTGAAGATGTAAATGTATTTCATAAATATATGATTAGCGTTAGCATTATTGGCATTAGGTTATTGGTAGAAATGGGAGATAACTTTGAGAAAGAAATCAAATTCTAATGGAAAAATTTTGACACTGAGATAGGAGTTAAATATGGTGAATTTGCAGGAGGGAAATGAGACAGGCTTGTTTCGAACAGATGGTGTATATATGACAGCATAAAGATTTTTGAAAATTCAGCTTATTGTACTGTTGGCTATTTTTTCCCCTTTCCTTTGGTTTTTGCTTTTGCCTTCTTGGTTTAATTGCTTTTCTAAGCACTTGTTATTGACCTCAGTCACCGCTCAGTCTGGTATTAACTGCTTTCTTGGCTTGAGGTAGACTCAATAGTGAGACTTTGGCAGAGCTGTAGTGAGACAGCTCTTCAGTTGAATTCAATCTGGATTGTTACATTTAATAGACAATTTTTTTCTTTTAAATATAGCTTAACTATTTATTAAACCTTGTGACTACCTTGTAGGTTAAGAAGTAGAATTTGGCCAGTTACTGTGTAAGCCTGTGTGTCCCATTCAAACTGCAGCCCTCTCCCTGTCTCCTAAAATAACCACTCTTGTTTTATAGGAGCCACTTCTTGGATTTGCCTTCCTAAATTCTACATTTTATCTTGCCCATTTAAAAAAATTGATATCTTTTGTTTGCAATTTATCTGTTGAAGACTCCAGACCCTTGACCTGTAGGAGTTTTCCATAGTGTAGGTTTTATCGATTGCATACTGGTGCAATTCAGCATGTTCCTCTGTCTCTGCTTTTCCTACATATTGGCAGCTGATCCAGAGACTGAGTCAGATTTAGGTTTGATCCTTTTGGCAAGACTTTAGGTGGTGTTGTGTTCTTTTATTAGGAGGCAATATCTGGTTTTTGCTCGTCATTGGTATTAGTGACTTTTTTTTTGGCTGCAGGATGTCAGTCCCCTAACCAGGGATTAAATTTGGGTCACAACACTGAAAGTTGCTGAGTCTTAACCGCTAGACCACCAGGGAACTCCCAGATATTACCAACTGTTGATGTAATACTTAGATCCATTTGCAAAATTATGATATTTTATCTTTTTTTTTTTTTTTACTTTTTATCAGAAATAATTATATAAGGAAACACTTCATCAGTTATTTGGTTACCCAGTACTACAATTCAAATAGGATAAATAAAGGATTGATTATTTCCTTTTACTTACTCAATGTTCATAATAATGGACTTAAAACAACACTCATTTATATATATAAATGTCTGTATATACCCAAAAGAATTGAAAGCACAGCCTTGACTGGATATTTGTATACATAGGTGCTGTTTGCAAAAGCGTTACTCACAATAGTCTAGACATGGAAGCATCCATCCATTTGATGGATGAATGGATAAACAAATGTGAAATATCCATAACAATGGAATAGTGTTTAGTCTTAAAAAGAAAGGAAATTCTGACACATGCTACAACGTGGATGAACTTTAAGGGCATTTGCTACATGAATTAAGTGAGTCACAAAGTGACAAATACTGTTTGATTCTACTTATATGAGGTACCTAGAGTTGTCAAATTCATGGAAACAGAAAATAGAATGGTGGTTTCCAGGGGTTGAGGCTAGGAGGATTAGAGATTTCTTGTTTAATGGATACAGAGTTTCCAGTTTGAGAAGATGAAAAAGTTCTGGAAATGGATGGTTAGGATTTTTGTACAACAATGTGAATGTTCTTAAAAATATTAAAATGGCAAATTTTATGTGTACTTTACCACAATTAAAAAAAACCCCGTGGTATATTTCTACAGTTCTGTAGATCAAACATCTTAGAAAGGTTCTCTCCTTGTTGAAATCATGTTAGCCAAGCTGGACTCTTATCTGGAGGCTCTGAGGGACTACAAGGGGTGAGTCTGCTTCCAGGTTCATTCACGTTGTTGGAAGAATTCAGCTCTTTGTGATTAAAGGACCAAGGCCCTCATTTCCTTGCCGGCTGTCAGCTTGAGATCTGCTCTTAACTTCTAGAGGCTATACATACTCCTTGTCCTGTGGCCCTCCATCTTCAAGTCAGCATGGTGCATGGAATTCTTTTAGTGTTTTAAGCCTCTCTGACTTCTCCTTTTTGTTACCAGCTGCAGAAAATACTCTGCTTTTAAAAGGTCTTATATGATTAGAATACGTTACACCCACCAGATAATCTCCCTTTTGCCCTGTAATCACTTCAGTGATTACTCATCCTGAAACATAATCCCTGCAGTAACTTCTCATCATATTTGCAGTTTCCACTCACACTCAAAGGGGAGGAGAGAAAACAGGGACAGGGGTCATTGGGCGGGTGGTATTTTAGAATTCTACCACACAGCATGACCGAGAAGAGCTCGCTATACCTGTGTTTGAATCTTATTTTTGCTCTTTGCTTTGTTGACTGGAAGAGCGAAGCAATCTGTAATTCTCCTGACCTTAAGTTTTCTCTTCTTTTAAGTGGGGATTATAATGCTCTTGCAGAATTTTGTGAGGATTAAGCACTTAAATAGGCTTTTAATTAGGGGTGTGTGTGTGTGTTGTATGTGTGTGTGGTATATGTGTGTTTTAAAAAGCCTTTTGTGTTATTTTCAAGAAGCTGAACTGCCATTTGGCTTTCTATTTAGGAAACATCTGGAGAGTTTGTTTGCAATATAGATTTCCAAGTTCCACTCTCTAGCGATATACTGTTTTAGAACTGGGTCTGGAGCGTTTTATTTTTAAACAGTTTCTCCAGGTGATTGCGTTGTACAGCCAAGTTTGGGACCACTGGTGTGGTAGAATCAGAGAGTGAAGTCGCTCAGTTGTGTCCGACTCTTTGTGACCCCATGGACTGTAGCCTACCAGGCTCCTCCATCTATGGGATTTTCCAGGCAAGAATACTGGAGTGGGTTGCCATTTCCTTCTTCAGGAGATCTTCCCCACCCAGGGATCGAACCTGGGTCTTCCACATTGCAGACAGACGCTGTACCATCTGAGCTACCAGAGAAGTCCAGAATCAGAGAGACCTGGAGCTGAATCTCATTTAGCTACACCCCTTACAGACTCTGTGCCTTTGAGCAAATTTCTTAACTTCTGTGAAGATAACATATAACTTGTAAGATTGTGAGCTTTAGCACTTACGTATGTACAGAGTTTGGCAGATCGTAACACATGCAGTGATAACTGCTGTGAGCGATGATGGTAGTGGTGGTGGTGATAATGCATTTATCATCTAGATTCCAAGGGAACATAACAAGCTCTCACAGATCTCTTCCTGCCTATTCATCCATCCTATCCTGTGTTCTAACCACACTGCAGTTTGTTTCTTCAACCTTGTGTCATATATTTTTCTATGTCAGGAGTATTCTGTGCCCTTATCTGGTGAGCTCATCCTTTTTTTTTTAAGTTTAATATTACAATCATGAGGCAGGACAGCACAGTTCACAGGCAGCTTCCCAAAGACACGCCAGGTCTTCTCCTCAGGTCCAGTGCATTGCCCCATAGAGCACCCCAGCCAGATGGGCAGGGAGGCCCACCCTCAGTCCAGCGTCTCCAGCACAGAGAGCACGTACACTCGGCTAAGCTTGCTGCCAAAGTTGTAAGCAATGGTAGTGTTGTTCAGCAACAGGATCTGGCAGGCCGGCTGGGCCTCACTCTTCTTCCCCAGGTAGACTGTCTGTAACAGGTCCCCATGGTTTAGATCCGTAAAGCAAGCACAGCCTGGCCGCTGGTCACCAGCAGGTTGTCTGAGATGACACTTAAGCTTGCACCACAACCCGGGTCTTGGTGAAGGGAGTAGAGCTTGATGCCTATGCTGCAGTCCCAGATCCTGATGAGGTCATCTAGACCACAGCTGGTGACAGGAGGTGGTGTAGGGGAGGGAGGTGGCATTTCCACGGTGAGCGAACGTGTGGCTGACCTGGCTGCCAGTCAACACATCCCACAGGCGCATGGCCCCATCTTACCTTCCCCTGACTAGCACTGTGGTCTGGTCAGTGTACATAGTCACGATGGCCTCTGAGTGGCTCTGCAGACTGAAGAGGCAGCCTGAGTCCTCCAGACCGATCACCCTCAGTGTGTGGTCCTGGCTCCCAGTCACACAGTGCCTGGCACTTGCCTCCAGGCTGTGACGGGCTTCTGGTTGCACAGGGCACTGTGGGTCAATGCCACTGTGTCCCTGCTGCTGTCCATGGGGAATTCAGGGGACTGCCCTGCCCTGGGGCCCCTCAGAACTGCAGGAAGCTGAGGGCACGTGTGAGTCTCCGAGGAGAAGTAAAGGAACTATTGAGCTGGGCAGCCAATCCTTTTGTCTCCATGTTGCCGGAGGAGACCTCCTCGCTGCTGCAGTGCAGAGTGCCCTCAGTGGCCTCCCCCACTTCCAGCCGACCCCTGCTCCACCCACCATGACAGGATTGCCCTGAAGCTCCAGGTTCCACATGGAGCCGTCTGTGCTGGGGACCAGGTGAGGAAAGGGAAGCTCTCTTTGAGAGGAGTGCCTCTCTCATCCTCAGGGGCCTGGGGCACGGTGGGTGCAGGGCTGGTGTGTGGACAGGAGCCATTCTGAATCTCTTCCTAGTACACTGGCTGCACCAGGCGGCTGAAATCATTGCCTGGGGAGTCCTGAGCAGGGCGGGAGCCCACCCAGTGCTAGGACTCAGGCTGAGTTAGCTCTGGGAGCTGCAGCTATGCTGAGAAGTTGGTGTTGATCAAACAGGTGAGGTCTGACAGATCCCCAAAGAAGGGAGGCAGCGGAGGCCCCTGTGATGGTGCTGTAGTGGAGGGCTGTCCCCAGGCCACTCTGGCCCTTCTTCCTGCTGTCTGACAGCCGTTGCCAGCTCTCCTGAGCCCCCAACACATTGCCAGCACCACTGTCATGGTGCCGCCTGCCTGGGCGCAGGATGCTGGTGAGGTCGTCTCCGATGTGTGCATCCCATACACACATGTGGCCTGCCAAGCAGCAGCTCACCAGCAGCATCCCATCGCTGGCCAGAGACTTGATGTCCATGAGGTGCCCATGCAGCAGCAGGGGCACGATCTCCGTCTCAGGTGGCCTGTAGCTGTAGTCACTGCAGGCCAGCACCCCGTACCACGGGCTGGCCAGGGCCCCGCACCAGGCTCCCTGTAGTTACTCGGGCAGAGCATGCAGTACGGGCAGAGCAGCAGCAGCACGATGATGCCCGAGGCCTCGCTGAGCCCCACCACCTTGTACAGGGTGATGTCTGTGTGCATGCACCGTGTGTGGCCCCCCGAGGCTGGCCTCCCAGAGCCCATTCTGCCCAGGCCATGGTGGAAGCCAGGGGTTGTGGGTGTCCTGAGGGTGCTCCCCCTCCAGAGGCCTCCCTTGGGTGTGGGGCGGGGGGTGTGACAGGCAGCAGGCTGATGTACGCCCGGGCCAGTGTGATGCAGAAGTAGCTGAAGAGTGTTGGCTAGTGGCCAAAGGACAGTTTCCTCCAATGTCGCTCATCCTCAGGCCCCCAGGTTACTCTGGGGCTGGGCTGTCTTGGACACCCTCAGATGGACCGTTGGGCCTGGGCAGCTCCCCCGGCCATGTCTGGTTCTTGAGTGACTTAGAGGTGTCAGGTGGGAAGATGGAGATGGTGGGATCTGGGTGGCTGGCAGGCACCACATCACCAGGTACAGGCAGGGGAGCCAGGGTGCTCTCACCCAGAGAGCCCTGTTCTGTCACCTGGGCAGCTAGGTCTGTGTACACCAGGATACCAGTCAAGACAACAGTGCCGGCCATGGTAGGAGCTGTGTTAGACGGGTTCAGGCCAGGAAGTAGACCGCATGCAGCCTCTTGGGGAACCGTGGGATTTGGAAGGAGAATGGTTGCAGCGTGATGGTGTGGGGTGTGGACAGACAACTGCCGCTCAAGGTGTGTTGGCCATGCCACTGGCTTAGCTGGGGGCAGTCAGGCCTCAGGGGGCAGCCACTTGTTCAGATCTGCCAGCTCTATCCAGCAAATGTCAATGAACAGTGCTGAAAAACAGCATTTGAAGGAAGAAGTCAGACACCAGGCCCCACAATGGCAGAGCAATAAAAACTCCTGGGTGGCAGGCATGAGGGTGAAGTAGCCAATGAGGATGATGCCCAGCTTTGTGACCATGGTTTTCCTGATGGACCAGCTCTCTCTGCTTAGGTCTTGGGCAGTGCACAGCTTCATCTTGAGATCCTTTGGGGTGGAGACCGCTGATTTGGTGAGCACCAACACGTTCTTTAGCCTAGTGATCACCGCAAGGTAGGGGAAAACCTCACAACCGTTGAGGGTGGGCATCAGGCCAAAGAGTGTGCAGAGCCCCACAGATGTGAGCAGTGATCTGAGTACTGTGACCATGGTGGCCAGAGCCAGCCCCCATTTGGACTTGGCCTTGTGTACCTTGCACGTGAAGTAGAGGTAGGCCTGATGTAGGTAGTCACAGGAGGAGGAGCTCAGCAATGCCAGTCTCCTCCTTGGAGTGCACATGGACCAGGCCCTCTGCCCAGTTAGGACTGGGGCGCAGGAGCATCAGGGAGGCCCGCAGACTGCCCAGAAACTTGACATGGTAGTGCTGGAAGACCAGGATGATGGTGTATGAGACCAGTCTCTTCCTGGTGTAGAGGCTGTTACTCATGGAACAGCCTGTGGTTGTAGCAGGCCTGAGATATCTTCTCATGCAACCTTTCAGTCAGGGTCATCCTCAGCTGAAGTCACCTTGCTTCCCTCCTGGAAAGTGACCATGGATCAGCCTGGCACACATTGGACAGCCCTGACAGTGGACACTATCTGCATACACAGGTCTGAAGCAAGATCTTGAAGCCACTGTGAGTGGCAGATCTTGAAGCCACTGTGAGTGGCAGATGGCGGGCAGGACATGGTGACCAAGCTCATCTTTTAAGAGACTTTTCAAATGGTGATTCTTCATGAAGCATTCCTGACCCACATCCTTCTAACAGATTTGATCCTTTTCCATTTGTCACTTATAGCCATGAAAGGACTTTTACATGATATTACATGTTGAATAGTCTGTTTTCTCTGCCCACTAGTGAGTTCACACCCAGTGTCACAAGTGCATGGCACATTGTAAGTAGGTACTCAAAAAATGCTTCTTGTTGATTTCATGTAATTATAAAAATAAGGAATATATTTTAGGGAGTTTACCTTTACTATAGTTTATAGACAAAAGAAGTTAAACACCAGAGGCGTGGATGTGTTTCCTTGGGGGAAAAAAGCAGAACACCCATATGGTTTTAGGCTACATTGAAAGAATAGGGAAAGGAGCCAGTAGTTACTGAGGAAGCTCTTTGGATCAGTCACTGTGCTGCCAGATTTTCATTGATACCCCATGATAATCCTCTCAGGTCAGTGGTGTTATTTCGTTTTATGAATGAGGAGACAGACTCACACTACTTGTAGTAGGACCAAAGTCACACAGGCAGTAAATGGTGAATCTGGGGTTGAACTTGGGTCTGTCTCATTCCAAAGCCCTGTTCAGCCCTTAATGTTACCAGGCTCCTATTCTTTTTGACTACAGGAGTCAATAATGCAGATGCTCCAACTTGCTGCAAAGAAGTGAAAAACCAGTGGAGGAAGACTCACCTTTAGAAAACCTTTTCCTTTCCCTTTCTTTGACTGTGTTAATGTCAGAGTGTGGCCACTAGATGGTGCCCTTGTCTTGATGGAGAAGTACAATAGCCAGTTGAGTCCTGGAGTCTGATTTTTTTTTCCCCCCTTCTGGGACTCAACCAAAAGCAAAGCATCAGTGTTTCCAAGTAACATGAAAAATGGAGAAGTGTTAGTATTAAAGAGGCAGTGTGGGGGTAGAGACAAGAAAAGGTAAAAAATGAAATGGAATTCAAATCCAGATTTGCCACTTACTAGCTTTGTGACTTCAGGGAACTCATTTATTCAGTTCTGAGTCCTATTTCCTTTACCTCTGGAATGGGCTCGTAGTCATGTAATTATGAATATCACGTTAACTGATACATTATTAAGTATCCAGACACAACGTTTGGGACTTCAGTTCTTAATGAACGATAGTTACTGTTGTTACTATTGGTGAGATGAATATCAGATTCTGAAGAATTCTGCAGGGCCTTAGGAATAACCAAAGTAATCACTAAATGTATTGTGAGTTTTTGAAAACTGTTAATCCATGTGAGTTTTTTTTTTTTTTTCACCAATCTGAGTACTTCATTTATTTATTGTGCTTGTCATCAGAGTTGACTGATTCCCTGAGGAAGGAGTCTCATATTCTCTTAGTCCATCACAAGAGAGTACAGCACTGTCCTGTGATGGGTTAATAGTTTAGCACTGATTTCTTCCAGTGCCTATTTCAGTGATTCTACATTATTTTTGCATATGTTAACATCTCTGGCATTGGAATTCATTTTATAATCATTGATATCTTAGCACGGATACAATTAGATATTTTTAGGTTCATCTATAACCTTAAGACTGTCCTTCTCCCCTATCCTCTTAGATCTACATCCTGTCTGCATCCTTCTGTCAATTGTTTTGTCATTTCATTATGAAAAATTACTCTATTGTATGTCCTTTTTTGTTAATTCACTAGCTTTTTTTGCAGGCATCATCTCTTCTCTGTGAATTTGACATCAAAAATCTCTTCTCCGACTTTCTTGGACAAGATGTAAACATCTATTTAATCTCTTGTGATTGGTACATAGATGTCATTAATGCTGTTTTCTGAATGTTTATCATATTTTATGGCTATAAATTTAAAAATAAGGTGATGAAAAAGGATGTTCCAGGAAAATACCAAAAGAAAGCTAGGAAATAGTATTATTAATAATACCAGAAATAATAGACTTTAAGGCTTGCCTGGATTGATCTCAGAAAGTAAATCTAAGTTTGATTCTAGGAATTATGTAACCTTAATCTTCAGCTTTTAAATAAAAATTCCTGGGAATCTAATAATGAACTATTGGTGGTAAAATAAATAAATAATAGACTTTAAGAGAAAGATTAGAATTGTATGGGAAAAGAGGGTGCTCAAAACTCAGTGTCGCATACGTAACATTCTTTGACAATGGTGGAATAAATTAGAAACTCTTTAACAAAACAGTAGCCACGTGCCACCTCACATACATACTTCTAAATAATGCATTTGTGAAGGTTGAAATTATAATGGAAATTATGAAATATTTAAACCTGAGTGACAGTGAAGGGACCACATGTTAAAGCTGCATCTAAGGCAGTCTGTGATTTATAACCTTGAATGAATATATTATAAAATAGAGATGGAAAATTAATGAGATAAGCATTATATTCAAAAAATTAGAAAAAGAAAAAAATTAATGATAAAGTAGAAAGAGGAAAAATCAAGGAAATTTTTAGGCCAGAGTCACTTATTAATGTAAATGTTAAAATCATGAACAAAAAGCATCAAACGATACCTAGTAATATATAAACAAAAAGGGTTATGACCAAACAGTTTATTTTGGGAATACTAATAATAGGATTGTGAATCAACTACACTACAGTTCAAAAACAAAAACAGAAAAATCAAGCACCTTTGTCTCGTTGCTAATTCTAAGGTAGATGCTTCTACTATTTCGCTGTTAAGCACACTGGAACATTTTATTAATAGGATTCTAATTTTGTAATTAATTAAGATAATTTAACATATTAACAAATTAAAAAGAAATTACATAACCATCTGAATAAATGGAAAAGAAGCAGTGAATAAAATGAAACATGCATTCAAGATCAATACCAGCTAGGAATAGGAAGAGAACATTCTTAACCCAGTAAGGAGTATGTGCTAATAAAATGTTCCAGTGTGCCTAACAGCGAAATAGTAGAAGCATCTACCTTAGAATTAGCAATGAGACAAAGGTGCTTGATTTTTCTGTTTTTGTTTTTGAACTGTAGTGTAGTTGATTCACAATATTATGTTAGTTTCAGGTGTACACTGTAGTGATTCAGTATTTTTGCAGATTATATTCCATTATAGGTTATTTCAAGATAACGGCTGTAATATTCTGTGCTATGTAGTATATCTTTGTTGCTTATGTATTTTACACATAGTAGTTTGTATCTGTTGGAGAAGGCAATGGCACCCCACTCCAGTACTCTTGCCTGGAAAATCCCTTGGACAGAGGAGCCTGGTAGGCTGCAGTCCATGGGGTTGCGAAGAGTCGGACACAACTGAATGACTTCACTTTCACTTTCATGCATTGGAGAAGGAAATGGCAACCCACTCCAGTGTTCTTGCCTGGAGAATCCCAGGGACGGTGGAGCCTGGTGGGCTGCCGTCTATGGGGTTGCATAGAGTCGGACATGACTGAAGTGACTTAGCAGCAGCAGCAGTTTGTATCTGTTAATCCCATACCCCTAATTTGTCCTTCCTCCATTCTCCTCTTTGATAACCACAAGTTTTCTGTATTTGTGAATCTGTTTCTGTTTTACATATACATTTATTTGAAATATTTTTAGATTCTACATATAAGCAATGCCATACAGTATTTGTCTTTCTCTGTCTGACTTATTTCTCTAAGCATAACCCTGAGTCCATCCACTTTGCTGCAAATGGTAGTATTTTGTTTTTTTTTATGGCTGAGTAATATTCCATTCTATATGTATATGCATATACATGTATACATCTATATGTATATATATCGTGTGTGTACACACATACACACACATTCTCCACATCTTCTTAATCCAGCTGTCTGTTGACTGCACTTGAGTTGCTTCTGTGTCTTGGCTGTTGTAGATAATGCTGCTGTGAATATCATTTCAAATTAGTATTTTTTTTTTTCCTGGATATATACCTGGGAGTGGATTGCTGTATTGTATGGTAGTTATATTTTTAGTTTTTTGAGGAGCCTCCATAACCTCCTTACTGTTTTCCATAGTGGCTGCTCCAATTTATATTCCCATCAACAGTGTACAAAGGTTTCTTTTTCTCTGCATCCTCTCCAGCATTTGTTATTTGCAGACTTTTTTGACGATTGCCATTTTGACAAGTGTGAGGTGCTATCTCATTGTGGGTTAGATTTGCATTTCTCTAATGATTAGCAACATTGAGCATCTTTTCATGTGCCTGTTAGCCATCTGTCTTGTTTGGGGAAAAAAATCTGTTCAAGTCTTCTTTGATTGGCTTGTTTGTTTTTCTGAGTTGTATATAAAGTTGTATAATCTGTTTGTATATTTTGGGTATTAACCCCTTGTTGGTTGCATGATTTGCAAATGCTTTATCCCATTCTGTAAGTTGTCTTTTAGTTTTGTTGGCAGTTTCCTTTGCTGTGCAAAAGCTTTTAATTAGGTCCCATATGGGTTTTTGGCATTTATTTATTTATTTTGCCTTGGGAAGGTGATCCAAGAAAATACTGCTATGATTTGTTTCAAAGAGTATTCAGCCTATGTTCTCTTCTAGGAGTTTTATAGTTTCCAGTCTTATGGTGAGGTCTTTAAACCATTTTGATTTTATTTTTTTAATATGCTATGAGGGAACGTTATAATCTCATTGTTTTACTTGTGACTGTCTACTGTCCAGTTTTCTCAGCATCACTTCTTGAAGAGACTGTCTTTTCTCCATTGTGTGTTCTTGCCTTCTTTGTCATTGATAACTGACCACAGGTTTGTGTGTTTATTTCTGGCTCTCTATTCTGTTTCATTGGTTAATGAGTCTGTTCTTATGCCAGTACCTTCTCTTTTGATTACTGTGGCTATATAGTATAGTCTGAAGTGTGGGAGGTTTATACCTCCAGCTTTTTTTCTTTTTTCTCAAGATTGCTGTTGCAATTCTGGCTTGTTGTGGTTCCATGTGAATTTTAGGATTATTTCTTCTAGTTCTTAAAAATTTCATGGATATTTTGGTAGAGATTGCTACTTCTTTATATATGGTATTCTGCAGGTCCTCGGGAATGCAATAAGATACAAAAGATGTAAGCTTTGGAAAGATGAATCAAAATTAGTGTTTGCAGATGATGTTTCTGTAACTGTACTAGAAGTCCTGGCAAACACAAGAATAAAAAACAAAAGAAATCAAAGAAAAAGGATTGGAAGCGAAGAATAAACATTATTGATATTTGCAGATGATATGATTGTCTACATTTTAAAAATCCATAAAAATTTACATAAATGCTGTTTAAATGTCTTGCCTTCAGGAAAGGTTTTGGATCTGAAATCGATATACAGAAAATAGTGTTCTTCTATGCAACCCACAATTTTAAAAAAGTTATTTAAAAAAAAAGATTCTAATAGTAACAAAAATTCTAAGTTACATAGGAATATATTTTACAAATAAATACATTCCTTTGATGGGAAAAAAAGTAAACATCATTGAAAGACTAAAGGAAGATCTGAACAGCTATCTCATTTTCCTGCTTATTAGACTCAGTATTATCTGTATGTTTGTTTTCCCTAAATTAATCTATAAATACATGTAATTTCAGTCAAAAATCTTAATCAGGCTTAACGAAGTTGACAAGATGATTCTAAAAGTCATTTAAAATGGTAAATGGGCAAGAAGAATTTGAAGAATAAGGGGTTGGGAGACTTGCCTTTCCAGATATTAAAACTTTTTAAATGAAACTATGGTAAATTAAAGTAAGTATGGTATTGGTATAAGGGGAAATAAATAGATCAGTGGCACGGAAGAGAAAGCTTAGGAATATTTACATCTATGTAAATTTAGTGTATAACAGCATTACAAACCAGACACTATCACTCAGTAAATGAAGTTGGATCAATTGGCTGCCTATATGAAGAAAATAAGATTGTTCCCTACCTCATGCTATACACAGAAATGAATTCCAGAAGTATTAAAGGTATAAAATGAAATTTTATACTCATAAGAATGTATAGAAGAGTGTCTCTATGATATCAGGATAAAGGAAGATGTCTTAAAAAGCAAACAGTGATAGAAATGATTGTTATAAGAATGTATAGAAGAGTGTCTCTATGATATCAGGATAAAGGAAGATGTCTTAAAAAGCAAACAGTGATAGAAGTGATTGTTAGATTTGACAACATTCAAATTTTAAAACCTTTCAATAGCAATAACAAAGACTCTACAGTCAGAGGAAAGCACGCCTTGGACAGGAGAGAAAATATTTACAATGCATACAGTTGACAGAGGTTTAATATGCAGAATATATAAAGAATTCCTACAAATCAAATAGACAAAAAGAAAACCCAAAGAACACATGCAAGTCAGTAGAAAAGTCAAAAGAATGCCCCAAAAGAAAATATACAAAGGATACACTCAATTCACGTAAAAGAAATAAGAATGACAATAAAAGTGACTTGATTCTTGTTCTCAGTGATTATCAGAGATTCTGAATTAAAAGTTCAGTAAGATGGTATTTTGATCAGATTACCAAGGTCTTATAAAGTCTGATTTTATCTACTGTTGGCCCGCAATTGGGGATATAGGAACTTTTTTACCCAGTGCTGGTGAGGATATTAATTGGGACAACTGCTTAGGGGAACAGTTTTATAGTCTGAGGCCTTCCCTGGAGGCTCAGATGGTAAAGAACCTTCCTGGTGGCTCAGATGGTGTGGGAGAACCGGGTTCAATCCCTGGATCGGGAAGATCCCCTGGGGAAGGGAATAGCTACCCACTGTAGTGTTCCTGCCTGGAGAATTCCGTGGACAGAGGAGCCTAGAGAGCTACGTACAGTCCATGGGATCTCAAAGAGTTGGACACAACTGAGTGACTAACACTTTGTAATCTTTAGTAAGATTGAAGATGTGTCTGATTCTACATAAAAATGGAACTCTCTGCCATTTCAGAGTGTTTGCTTAATATTCTCTTGCAGAAATGTTACCAGGAAACATACACAGTGATGATTATTTGCGTTATTGGGATAGGAAAAATTAAAAGTAACCTAAATGTTCTACACAGGGGAAAATAGACATTGTGGTATACTTATATAATAGAATACTATATCACAGATAAAAGTTACATGCATATTCTCAACATGGATAGCGTTTGTGTATATATGTATGTGTATTCATGTGTATACATACATATATATCTGTTCTTGATATGAAAAGTATATATATATATATATTTATTTATTCAATATGAACAAACCTCAAAATAGTATTGAGTGAAAAAAGGAAAGCAAATTGTTCACCACTCTATTGCTCTCACCAGAGAACTCAATAAATGCTTATTGAATCACTGAATGATATTGATGCATCATTTCCTTTTTATGCAGCAGTGCCCTTGATGAGCATGCTGGACCTCCAGCTTTCCTGCTTCCCTCTGTGTTGTTGACTCTTCTCTCTCCTCTCTGAACTATGTGCTCTTATAGTGCAGAGATATATCTTATTCCTATTTATATCCCCTGGCTGTTAATTTCTCCTGGCCAGAATAGGGATTTAGTAAGTATGTTGAATTAGTGAATATTGCTTATTATACCTATGCCCTGTTAAGAATGAACTTTGGCTCAGGAGTTGGAAGACCTGAATTCTCCTGTCTTTTAGTTGTCAGACCTTAGGCAATATATTTTTAATATACTCTGAGTCTTGGTTTTCTATTTCTAAAGAAGAGTAATACCTGTTCTGCCTTAATCTGAGCGATCATATTTATTTGTTATATTCATGTGAGATCATATAATGTGAGATTATGAAAACGATACGTGAGTGAAGACTCCTAACCTCTCAGCAGTGAGGGAAACCGTGCAGTTGTAGAGTCGCAGTGGGAGTAGCTGTGCTGCGTATTCTCAGCACTGTCAGCATTCCTCTTCGGAGCCATATGAGCGATCTGTGTCCCAGAGGAGTCGTCATCTCTTTTTTATTTTCTTTGGAGCCAGTTTACCATTCTGCTTTTCTCTTCTGACGAAGGGAGATTGGCCTTAAAATAGCCAGCGTTCTGTTTTTTCCCAAGACATGAGAGCAAAACTATCTTCCTGTCTTTGTTACCAGAACTATGATTATGTCTGAAATATGTTTGTGGATGTAGAAAGAAAGAGAAGAGGTGAAGTCAGGAAACTCAACTGATTTCATAACTCCATCTCTCATTACCTTCTGGAACCTGGATAGTGTGACCTGGAGCAGCAGGCACCGTGGTGAACCCAAGTCCTGGCAGAACCTGAAAGGCTGATCATCTGAAACCTTCAGGAGAAAGATCATGGAAAGTCATTGAAAGATATATATGCTTATTATGTTGGTACAATGGGTCATAAAAGCAGGGATGAAGTAAAAACTTCGAAATTTTGATGAGTTAGCATAACAAAGAACTTTGCTTAATGATAGAATATTATTCCATATATGGATTAGAAAAGGGAATTTTGCTTTACTAGATATTAAGATAAATAGTATAAACCCAGATTACGGGAGAGGAAAGATGTTTGGTGGAAGACAGCTTGGGGAAATTGGTAAACCTCGAATAGCCCAACTGTAGAATTTGATGAGAGATGAGAGGTTCAGTTCAGTTCAGTTCAGTCGCTCAGTCGTGTCCAACTCTTTGCGACCCCATGAATTGCAGCACGCCAGGCCTCCCTGTCCATCACAAACTCCCGGAGTTTACTTAAACTCATGCCCATCGAGTCGGTGATGCCATCCAGCCATCTCATCCTTTGTCGTCCCCTTCTCCTCCTGCCCCCAATCCCTCCCAGTATCAGGGTCTTTTCCAGTGAGTCAACTCTTTGCATGAGGTGGCCAAAGTATTGGAGTTTCAGCTTCAGCATCAGTCCTTCCAATGAACACCCAGGACTGATCTCCTTCAGGATGGACTGGCTGGATCTCCTTGCAGTCCAAGGGACTCTCAAGAGTCTTCTCCAACACCACAGTTCAAGAGCATCAATTTTTCAGTGCTCAGCTTTCTTCACAGTCCAACTCTCACATCCATACATGACCACTGGAAAAACCATAGCCTTGACCAGACGGACCTTTGTTGGCAAAGTAATGTCTCTGCTTTTTAATGTGCTATCTAGATTGGTCATAACTTTGCTTCCAAGAAGTAAGCATCTTTTAATTTCATTGCTGCAGTTACAGTGATTTTGGAGCCCAAAAAAATACTAACACCGTTTCCACCGTCTCCTCATCTATTTCCCGTGAAGTGATGGGACCAGGTGCCATGATCTTAGTTTTCTGAATGTTGAGCTTTAAGCCAACTTTTCCACTCTCCTCTTTCACTTTCATCAAGAGGCTTTTTAGATGAGAGGTAGGCGTGGAGCAAATCACTAAGGGTCTTTGGGCTAGGCCATGATAGAGTGACCATATCCCCTAAACCAGGACACTCCTCTAAGAATAAGAGGGGGTTCTGTTCATCATTATGCTAGGATAACAGGAATGAAAAAACAGCTCCAGTGCTTTGACCACCTGGTGTGAAGAGCCAACTCATTGGAAAAGACCCTGATGCTGGGAAAGATTGAGGGCAGGAGAAGTGGGTAACAGAGAATGAGGTTGTTGGATGGGCATCACTGACTCAATGGACAAGAGTTGGAGCAAACTCCAGGAGATAGTGAAGGATAGATAGGGAAGCCTGGTGTGCTGCAGTCATGGGGTCTCAAAGAGTCGGACATGACTTAGCAACTGAACAACAGGAAAATCTGAAACTGTCACAGATAAACCAGATCATACAGCACCTTATTTCAGTGTAAAGAAGAGCCACTGATATGATTACAAGGAGTGGGAGGTTAAAATAAATTTTAGGCAGGAGACTTGGACAAGTCTGAATAGTAACTTGGTTGGAATAGAAAGAGAGATGGGCCATTTGCTAGATGAGGATATATAATGGAGAAAGATTGTTGGTATTGTTTTTGTCATTGTTAAAGAGTGTAAAGTCTTGGCATATGTAAATAAAGTTGAGAAGGGGCCAGTAGAAAGGAAAAGGAGTTGAAGATTGGAGTCAAAAGAGACCTGAGGAAAGGTAATAGGCACTTTTTCAAGTGAAAAAATGACACTTATTCGTTTTTCATTCAAAAAATAGGCACTATGAGAAGTGAAAGGAAGCAAGACTGGGTATGGATGCAGATGAATCTTCAGGTGGGAGGGCGTAATAGGTGTAGAATTCCTACCTAATGACTGTTGAGGTTGTTGAGGGTTCAAGGAAAGTAGAGAAGATTTTAAATAGCTACAGTGGACAATGGAAGAGAGACCAATAGCAAGACAAGGATGCCCACTACTCTCCTTGTATTCAACATTGCCTACCACTCTAGAGTCAATCTGAAACCAGGCAGTCCTAGCCAATGAATAAAACAAGAAAAATATAAAGTGTAAGGATTGGGGTAGAAGAAATAAAAGTGTTATTATTCATAGCAGCTTTAATTGAACATACAGAAAATTCAAAAGAATCTGCAGATAAACTATTAGAATTGAAAAGTGAATATAGCAAGTTTAGGACATCCAAGGACACTATATAAAAAAAAAAACTGTATTTCACACACAAAAAAACACAAAAACGCTTACTGTCCACAAAAAACAACAACAACTGTATTTCAATATATCAGCAACTTGTAATTAGAAAATAAATTTTTAAAAATGAGAACATTTACCATAGCATCAAAACATTAATTACTTAGGAATAAATATTAACAATAGGCAGATAAGACCTTTACTCAGAAAACTATAAACACTGAAGTTATGTGTATACCTATGGCTGACTCAATGTTGATATATGACAGAAACCAACACAACATTGTAAAGTTGTCCTTTAATTAAAAAAAAAAAAAGACCTAAATAAATGGCCGTCCCAGTGTGTTCCCAGTCAGTATCCTAATAAGTGAGTGTGTGTGTGTAAAACTTCAACTCCTGACTGTAAAGTTTATAAAGGGCAAAGAATATTCGCTTTTGATTCCTGTCTTAATCAACAAAGAGACCCCAGTAGATATGGCAACTTCTCTCACCTGCCATTCTAGGGAGAACTGGCTATGACCATGGTTGTGATGTTGGTTTACAATTTATAAAGGCCAAAAGAAAAATGTTGGAGGACTTATGCCACTTGATTTTTGTTGTTGTTCAGGTGCCAAGTCATGTCCGACTCTTCACGGCCCCCCATACTGCAGCATGCCAGACTTCCCTGTCCCTCACCATCTTGTAGAGTTTGCCCAAGTTCATGTCCATTGAATTGGTGATGCTATCCAACTATCTCCTCCTCTGTCACCCTCTTCTTCTGCCTTCAGTCTTTCCTCGCATCAGGGTCTTTTCCAGTGAGTCACCTGTTCACATCACTTGGAACCTAAATGTAGAGACTTCCAGATGATAACATAGGAGAATACTTTCATGGCGTTAAGATTGGTAAAGATTTCTTAAAGAAGATACAGAAAGCACAACCATAGATGTAAAACCAATACATTTTACTACGTTAAAGTTAACTCTTCATGAAAAGACATCATTATAAGAGTACAAAGGCTGGCAAGAGGGTGGGAGAAAATATTTGCCTAATTCATAACTAATGAAAGATTCATGTCCAGGATATATTAAAAAAAAAAAAACACCTCCTGTAAATAATTAGAAAATGATAGTCTAGTCTATTCAATAGACAAGAAACTTAGAACTATTTCACAAAAGTCCCGCCAAATGGTCATGAATATAAAAAGAGACTGAACTTCGTTGTTTTCAGGGAAATATAGTTAGGACCACTATGAGATACTGGTACTCACCTGCCAGAATGACTAACATAAAAAAAGTGTTAGTGAAGATGTAGAATAATTGAAACTTTCATACACCACAGGTTGGAGTATTTTTGGCTCAATGAGTACGTCAAGGGTATATCTTGTCACCCTGCTTATTTAACTTAAATGCAGAGTACATCATACAAAATGCCGAACTGGATGACGCACAGACTGGAATCAAGATTGCCGGGGAAAAGGTCAATAATCTCAGATATGCAGATGACACCACACACATGGCAGAAAGCGAAGAAGAAATAAAGAGCTCTTGATGAAAGGGAAAGAGGGAGAGTGAAAAAGTTGGCTTAGAACTCAACATTCAGAAAACTAAGATCATGGCATCTGGTCCCGTCACTTCATGGCAAATGGATGGAGCAACAATGAAAACAGTGACAGACTTTATTTTATGGGCTCCAAAACACTGCAGATGGTCACTGCAGCCATGAAATTAAAAGACGCTTGCTCCTTGGAAGAAAAGCTATGACCAACCTGGACAATTAAAAAGCAGAGACATTACTTTGCCAACAAAGGTCTGTCTAGTCAAGGCTATGGTTTTTCCAGTAGTCATGTATGGATGTGAGAGTTGGACTATATAAAAAGCTGAGTGCTGTAGGATTAATGCTTTTGAACTGTAGTGTTGGAGAAGTCTCTTGAGAGTCCCTTGGGCTGCAAGGAATTCCAACCAGTCGGTCCTAAAGGAAATCAGTCCTGAATATTCATTGGAAAGACTGATGCTGAAGCTGAAACTCTAATGCTTTGGCCACCTGATGTGAAGAACTGAGTCATCTGAAAAGACCCTGATGCTGGGAAAGATTGAAGGCAGAAGGAGAAGGAGATGACAGAGGATGAGATGGTTGGATGGCATCACTGACTCAATGGATATGAATCTGAGCAACCTCTGGGAGTTGGTGATGACAGGGAAGCCTTACGTGCTGCAGTCTTGGGGTTGCAAAGAGTTGGACACAGCTGAGCAACTGAACTGAGAACTGTTTGACAGTGTCTATTAAAATTGGTGTGTGCATACTATAACACTTAGAAAATTCATTACTAGATTGTATCTACTAGAAATATAAGCATATATTTACATGTATATAACACAAAAGATATGAATGACAATGTCATAGCAGCTTGATTCTAATAACCTAAGACTGGAAAACAACATAAATGTCCATCTGCAATGAAATTGATAACTTGTGGATATTCCTACAAAAGAGTACTATATATAGCAATAGAAATGAACAAACCATTGCTACATGCAACCTCTTAGATGAATTTCACAAACGTGTTGAGAGAAAGAAGCCAGACATGAAAGAAAATATGTGATATGAGTCCATTTGTATGAAGACAGACAAAGCTACTTTTAATGTTAGAAGTAGGGATACTGTTTGACTTTGGGATGGAGGACAAGGCTAATGATAAGGAAAGGGTACAAGGAGAGCGTTTCTTTATTGAGCTTGTACAGTTATGATTTGTGTATATGTTTGTTGTTCAGTCGCTAAGTTGTGTCCAGCTCTTTGCCATCCCATGGCACACCAGCCTTCCCTGTCCTTTGCCGTCTCCCGGAGTTTGTTCAAATTCATGTCCAGGGAAGCACACCAGGCTTCCCTTGTGTCTTAGCTGGTAAAGAATCCGCCTGCAATGAGGGAGACCTGTGTTTGATCCCTGGATTGGGAAGATCCCCTGGAGAAGGGAAAGGCCACCCACTCCAGTATTCTGGCCTGGAGAGTTTCACGGACTGCATAGTCCATGGGATTGCAAAGAGTTGGACACTACTGAGTGACTTTTACTTTTATGTCCATTCAGTTGGTGATGCTATCTCACCATCTCATCCTCTGCCTCCCTCTTTTCCTCCTGCCCTCAATCTTTCCCAGAATCTAGGTCATTTCCAATGAGTCAGCTCTTCATACTAGGTGGCCAAAGTATTGGAGCTTCAGCTCCAGCATCAATCCTTCCAATGAATCTTCAGAGTAGATTTCCTTTAGAATCAACTGGTTTGGTCTTCTTGCAGTTCCTTGCAGTCCAACAGACTCTCGAGTCTTCTCCAGCACCATGATTCAAAAGCATCAGTTCTTTGGCGCTCAGCCTTCTTTATGGTCCAACTCTCGCCTCTGTACATGACTACTTACCTTTCAGTATAATGTTATTTTCAAGTGATGTAGTGGCTAATTTATTACTGCCAGTTCAGTAACTGGCAGTGTTAACTTTTTTACTATGGTTCAGTTCTCTGTAATGACTAGGTCAAGGGCAATGCTGTCCAGTAGAATTTACTGTAATTATTAAAATGTTCTGTATCCACAGTGTCTAGTCCCATAGCCTCTAGCCACATGTGGCTGTTGAGTACTTGAAATATGACTGAAGAACTTATTTAAAGTTTTACTTAATTTTACTCAATTATAATTAAAATTTAAATACCTTTATGTGGCTAATAGCTATCATATTGGATATGGTAAGATATCCAGGTCTAAGGAATTGCCATGGGAATGAGTCAATGAAGGAGAATGGCAGTGAAGTTTATTTTAGTTGAATAAATCAAGAAACTGAGAGGCCAGAGTGTCAGATGAATTGTGCATCTGTACACTGAAGAATGCTCAGGGCAATGGCAAGACTGGGTTGGCATTGGAGGCGGTTTAGTAGGTTGCAGAGTCTTCAAAGAAGCTTTTGGATAGAGGAGGGGGAAAGTGTAACGGACCAAGAAAGAATGCTCTTTCCCCTGTGGGTTGTCAAAGATACTTGAATAGAAATGTTTCTGAAGCACAACTTATAGTAATTAAGAGTCACTGAAAGAGCAGGTTTTAAAAAAGAAATGGTCAGGAGCAGTAGCAGTGCTTCAGAGCAGTGTTCTGTGACCAAACTCTAGTGTAGTAAAGAGGTCTTGAAGAGCTGTGAGAGTGAAACTTGGTGCAGAGGTGGGAAAGGAAGCTAATTGCCAGGAGTAGGTGAAAGGCTAAGGTGTGGGCAGTTTTCTAAAAGCTCCTCCTGGTGAAAGCAGTAAGAAAGGAGGTGGTAGCTAGTGGGAAATGTGGAATTTTGCTTTTATTTAGCAAATGGTAGGAATTGATCTTGAGGAACGACACGAAAAAGTGAAATTGCTTGGTGTTTTCTTTCAGTGCATAGAAGAAATCTTGAGGCAGAGTACCTACAGGGTCTCTGTGAGGTGAGGAAGAAGTGGCTGGGTGATGACAGTAGAAATGTTGATTGGGCCAGATTTTGAACCATCTTGAATGGCACTATGAAGAATTGTTGGCTTTATCTCATAGTTCATGGAGAGCCAAGGAAAGTTTTTAATATCTGAGGCTCCTGTAAGAGTTTGTGCTTTATAAATACTATTCTGCCAATAGCAAGGACTGTGGATTAAAGGTAGCCAGACTGAAGACAAGATTGCTTCATCAAGCAAGAAGTGATGAAAACCTGAAATAGGGCAATAACAGTTCATAGAATGAAGAAGAGTTGGGAGAATTTGAGATTATAGTTCAGAAGTGGAATGAGCACAACTTGTGGTGATGGAATAAGGGAGAACAAGTGTTAGAACCTAGAGGTTTCTGAGTTGACTAGTTAACTGGTGAATTTATATTAAGGGGCCAAAAAGAAAGAACCCAAGTTTTGGATGGTGGTCAGTTATTATATCTCAACAGTTGAGATATAATTCACCCATTTAAAGTAGACATTTCAGTGTTTTTGGTGTGTTCACAGAGTTGTGCAACTACCATTACTGTTTCAATTTTAGAATTTTTTTCATCACCCTATAAGGAAACTCATATCTATTAGTAGTTACTCCTCATTTTACCCCACCTCCTTCTCCTACCTCCCAGCCCTGGGCAACCACTAACCTACTCTTAGTCTCTATGAATTTGCCTGTTTTGGACATTTCATATAAATAGAGTCATACAGTATGTCCTTTGTGACTAGCTTCTTTTATTCAGTGTATTTTCAAAGTTCATCCAAGTAGAGGTCACTTTTTGCCTTGTTTTATATATATTCATCTCTTTACATGTTTTGTCTCCTCTACCGGAGGCCCTATTGTTATGTATTCTAAGGCTGTATTTATTAACAGTATATATGCTGTATTTAGTTATGACTTAGCAGATATTTGCTGCATCATAAAGTTAGAAGATTAACTCCACTAACCATGAAATTAATTTAACCTGAATGAGTTGGTCCCACACATGCTTACCCCCTAAGGCGTGTCTTTATTTCCTGTCATAGAATAAGTAGGTACTATGCCAAATGGTTCTGGTTCTGCCGTTAACTCTGTATGACCTGGGTAAGCCATTATATTCTGGATACACTTTCTATATCTGAAAATAGTTATAAAAATCCCTACTCAATATAGTGCAGAGGAACAACTAAGGTAATTCAGGTTGATGGGATTTGGATAGAATTGGGGTTCATCCAGAGAGTCTCTGAGAAGAAATGAACACAGGTTTCCTCTCCTATCTGAAAGATGAGTATTCTTATGAAACCTTTCGTAAGGCAAAATGGGGAAAGCAGAAAAGCAATTACCTTAGGATGCTGCTTCCTAACGGATACACAAAACAAATAGAGATAAAGCCCAGATGCTCATAGATACAGTTCAAAGCTATGACAACTTGATGCTGAGATGCTGAGTTTAGTTCCTGAGGAGGGAGCTTGGCGGTTCTACTCTTACTGTTTGTGGTGTGTGCTGCCTCTGTAATGGCTTAGGGCAAAACAAATGTTGAATACTATTTTTGCTTTTCACCTATTTTATGGAAAATTTCCAGATTTCTTTTGGTAAGTGAAAACAGGTACAGCCTTACAATGGGGTTACGTACAATAAACCTATTGTAAGTCAAAAATGCATTTAATACACCTAATGTACTGAATACCATGGCTTAGGCTCACCTACCTTAAACATGTTCAGAACACTTATGTGAGCCTATAGTTGGGCAAAATCATCTCACACAAAGCCTGTTTTATAATATAGTATTGAATAGCCCCAGTATTCTTGCCTGGAGAATCCCATGGACAGAGGAGCCTGGTGGGCTACAGCTCATGGAGTTGCAGAGTCAAACGTGACTAGCACGCACACACACGTTGAATAGCTCATGTAATTTATTGAATACCATGCTGACAACCAGAGTGGTTAATTGGATACAGAATGGTTGTTAGTGTTTGTTGTTCACCCTTGTGATCACGTGGCTGACTGGAAGCTGCTGCCCAGCATCATGACAGAGTATCACCACATATCGCTAGCTCAGGAAAAGATCAAAATTCAGAATATGATTTCTGCTGAGTATTTATGGCTTTCACACCTGTAAAGTTGAAACTAAGTCAAACTATCATAAGTTGGGGGTGATCTATACTAAAAGTAAAGTGGTATGGGTGACCTGTAAATGTTTGACTGTATTACGTGAAGCTCCTGGGATAGGAGTAGCCTTTTTTCACAAGATTTGGAACTTTGGCCCCTTAAGTCCTTCCAATCCCATTTTACAAGGTCCTAGTTTTGTGGTATACTGCTGCTTTTGTCACCAATGTGGGGCGTTGTGCTCGTGTCATGTTCTCTAGCTATTCTGTTGGAATATTTAGGACCCTTATTTCTTAAGGACACTGACCAGTAGGCTCCCTGTTTTTCATAGCTTTATGTTGTTTTAATATGGCCACATATAGTTGAATACAAAAAAAGAAAAAGCTTAAAACCCACTCCATCCACTTTCCTGAAACAAGCAACTTATAACTGCAGGCCTACCTTACCCCTCTCTTTTGGAGAATTGTTCATGCTTTTATTTAAAAAACATATATTGAGTGTGTACTTGAATGCCATGTCTCAAAATAGTCCTTAGATCTCATAGCATTTCAGTGGGAGAAGGCAGACACAGATGATCACAGTATGATATGGAAGTGCAGTTGCAGAGCACACCTGAAGAAGCCATTGGGATGGGGTTTTGAAGCAACTGTCACCTGGTGTTTCTTTACTAATAAATATGACACAGAAGCAGCCTGATGGAAAGCACTAGTGTTCTTTAGAACAACTGAGGTGACTCCCATTTTAGAGAGCAATCCGAAACTCAGAAAGGGTCAATGGCTGGGTTTTAAATAGATTCTAGACTTAGATTCTATGTTTATCCCCTCATCCTCACCATATCCATGCCCCTTAAGCAAGAGTAGAAAGTACCCTTGCAGACTACTACAGTGCTCTGCCACCCCCCTTCTCTCTAAGCAAAGCTGGAGTCTCAGGTTCTCTTTTCTGTGTCCAGCCTGCTTCCAGTGTCGGGGGTGCATTGAGCATTCCAGGGCTGTAGCAGTAGCGAATATTGCTGATGTCATTGTTTGCCTTATTGGGATTTTGCTCTTTGTTTCACAGGGAGCTGTGATTGGTATAGACGATGAGGACGACAGCACCTTCACAATAACTGTTGATCAGAAAACCTTCCATTTCCAGGGTGAGCTGAAAGAAGAGATTTTTTTCTCTTCACAGTCCCAACTGCTTCTTTCCTTCTCCTTTGGGTTGTTTGCTGGACGACTAGAATGGTTTTTACAACTGACCCTGTATGAACGCGTGCACAGGAACGTTCTGGATGAAGTGGTACTGCAGGTTAGGCAGGGATTTAATCGTATCTGCAGCGGATACAGATCTCTTTGAAGCGACTGTGGATCTGGCTGCAATTGGAGATTAAAAATTTAAACGATAAAAATCAGTGAAGGGAGAGAGTAATGGGCTGCTGCTGCTGCTGCTGCTGGCTTGTGTTTACAGAAGGTTGCTGATCTTCTTTATCGAGGAGTATGGCTCTGCTTCTGCATGAGGAGTCTAAAGACTGATCGTGAAGGTTGCAGTGTTTGTCCCTGTAAAACTCAAAATGTAAATTAAATTGAAGCTAGTGGCAGCCTTTGGCTTAAAGGTTTTGCTTTGCTTCAAGAACTACAACTTTGCATTCATTTCATCTGCATTCTGTGTCTTGTCTGCCAGCCGTCATTTCTCTGCTATTATCCTTTCTATAGTTAATAACACCAAATGCCATCTGCCACTGCTATGTTTCGGCATTGCATGCTATGGTTCACCGGTAGAAAGGGTAAGGTACTGGATGTCATTCTCATTTCATCTTGCTTTGAAAACTCTAAACCAGCAAATAAAAGTCAGTTTTAATGATCCTGTCCTAATGTACTCTTACCTGTTAGGAGTGTCTGTTAGCTTTGATACTAATGCTTTTGCTATTTTGCCTATCAAGAATAACCTCTATTTTATGTTTAAAGCAGTCCAAGAAACTTAGAAATTGAGAATATTTGCACATTTTCTGAACTACAAGTGACAGTGCACTGTGATAGATGCTAGGTATACCAGGATGAAAAAATAATAGTAAATCAATTAATTGTTTAAAAATATTTTGGTTATGAAGTCTAAGAGTGACCAGATATGTTATGTGAGATGTTCAGATAGCTATTGTCCTTCTGTATTAGGATAGTATATTGCAGTAATTTTTCTTCATTGTCTTGTTTAAGAAATTGGCACATAGAAATGAAAGATACAGCTTATATATAGTAAAGACAAGCCAATGTACTCACTTGTGATATCTCTAGTGCTTTTAGGAAAAAGCATTGTTAGAGTATTTATTGTTTGGTCATATTCTTTACTCAGAACTTCTTTTAACTAATAATGCTGTCTTGAAATTTTCTACTACTTTTAATTTCATAAAACATTTAAAATCTTAGTTTAAGAAAGTCCATGGCCTTTATTTTTAGGTTAAATATGTAATACTGCTTATCAGTGAAACCAGATAATACCCACACTCTGGAACTCTTTACTTGAATGAACTTGAATACTTTAATGTATTTTAAGTAGTAGCTGCTAGATGCAGGTAAAGGCTGCAGTATGAAATTCTCTCCTCTGCAGTTGCTAAGGAGACATCATCTTTGGACTTCAGAAGCTGTATTGTTTGCCTGTTTAAAGGAGAGAAGACTCAGGTCTCTAGAGCAAAGGCACCTCTACCTTTTCTGATTTAAATTATTTATGTTAAACTGATCTTCCCTTTAACATTTCTGTATTTATGTTGTTTGCTTGTAAAATAAGTGATTCCTTTAATGAATCATTTAAATGACAAGGATAAATAAGTGTTATATGTATTTTTTAAATGAATACTTAGTTCTGAGACTGTTGGATTCATTAGTTTATTTTCTACTGTAATAGTTTTGGAAGTCTCAGACAACATGAGATTATTTGGCTTTTGTAAAGAACCCTAATATTCTTTATATTCTTGGACATAATAAGAGTTATTTTGCATTCATAGGTCCTTGCTCATAAGTTTGCTGAAAAATTGATGAAATTTTCAATGTCTAAGTTCTTATCTTCTTGGTTAGAATTGAAAACAAGTTAAGATGGATGTACATTAGCATGTGTGTAAATGTGTTGACTTTTTAAAGTTTAATATAACAGAATTTTTTGAAGCAAATGAGGTATCAATTGAGACATCTATAAAACAAATTCTGCTCACTGTCAACTCTTAAAGGGAAAGCTAGAATTTGTTTAGATCCACTAATTTGTTCCAACATCTATTTTGGACATTACTCTTAAGTTCTGGGGATACAGTAGTGAACAAAATATAAAATTCCTCCCCTCTGTAGCATCTAATCTGGTAGAGAAGAAAGCCAATAAATAAGATAAATTGGTAAAATATAAGGAAATAAGACAGTGGCAAGTCCTGGGGAGGAGGAAAAAAAAAACGCAGGAAAGGAGAAAATGAAAGAATTGCAAGGTTTTGTGTGTGTATATTTGTAGGGGGTGGTTTAAAATTTTAGATGGCTGGGGAGACTCACTGGGATGATGCATTTCAGTGAAAGACCTGAAAGAAGTGAGGGAACAAGCTTATATGGCTTTGTTGGGGATGATGGTGAAGAGTAAATCACTCCAGGCAAAGGAAACAGTAAATGCAAAAGGGTGTGCCTGCCATATTTGAAGAACAGCAAGGAGGCCAGCTCTGGTTGGAGTGCGGATTACCATGGGGAGGGTAGTATGAGATGATGTCTAAGAGGTAACGTTTTATGAGGCCTTATATGGCAACAGTAAGGATATTGAATTTTACTAAGATAAGAAGCCATTATAGATGGTTTTAAGCAGAGGAGTGACATGATGTGATTTTTAAACAGTTATCACTCTGGCCACTGTTTTGAGAATAAAATGCAAGAGGCAGGAACAGAGCAGAGAAACTAATTAGGAGGCTAGAGTAATCCAGAAGAGAGATGGTGGCGGCTCCCCGTGGTAGCAGTGGGAGTAGAGAGGTAGTGAGAAGTGGCTGAATTGTGCATGTGTGTTTAATCAACTCTATTGAGGTATAATTAACATACAATAAAATGTATACTCTATAAAATTCAGTGAATATTGACAAATTTACTTACTCATAAAGCTGCTACCATAATCAAAATCTGGAACATTTCTGTCACCCAGAAGATTCTTTTGTTCTTTTGTCAGTCTACACTTCCAGCCCCTGGCTCCAGACAGCAACTGATCTACTTTCTATCGCTAAAGATCAGATTTTTCTTTTGGAGAGGTTCACACAAATAGAATCTTTCAGTATGTACTCTCTTTTGTCTGGCTTTATTTTAGCTTCGTATGTTTTAGCTCGTCCATCTTGTTGCATGTATTGGTAGTTCCTTTTATATTGCTAAGTAGTAGTCTGTTGTTAGATATTATATATTTTTTGAAGGTTGTACTGTAGCATGTGAAAGAAAGACAGTAGGAAGACAGGATGACACCATATTTTTGACTTGAGTGAGACTGGAGTAGCCATTAACTGAGGTGAGGAACCAGTTGTGGGTGGGGGACAGGTGGGCATCGGGAGCCTAGCCTTGGGCATGCTTATAATCAAGTTCTAGATGCCTATCAGATGTCCAAATGGAGATGTCAAGTAGGTAATTGAAGTGTGGCTTTCAGGAAAAGTTCAGGCTGAAATAATAAATTTGGGAGTCATTGGCATATAGATGGTATTTAAGCTGTGAGAATTTGGGAGGAAGCATGGAGAGAAATTTGGGAGGAAGTATGACTTCCCCCTGGTGGCTCAGATGGTAAAGCGTCTGCCTACAATGCGGGAGACCCAGGTTCAATCCCTGGGTCGGGAAGATCTCCTGGAGAAGGAAATGGCAACCCACTCCAGTACTCTTGTCTGGAAAATCCCATGGATGGAGGAACCTGGTAGGCTACAGTCCATGGAGTCACAAAGAGTCAGACACGGCTGAGTGACTTCACTCACTCATGGAGAGAAAAGAGAAGAGGTCCAAGTAATGAACTTTGGAACACTCTAACATTCATTTAGAAGGCACAGAGAAGAAGTGGAACTAGCAAAAGAGATTGAAAAGAATCAACCAAAGAGGAGGAGGGAAACCAGGTGCATGTGGTACCCGGAAAACCAAGATAGGAAGTGTTTCTTGGAGGTGAGAGGCATCAGCAACTGTGTCAAATGCTCTTGATTGAGAAAGTTGAGGGCTGAGAAATGATCACAAGATTTAACAATTAAGTCTATTGATAACCTTGAGAAGAGCAATTTAAAAGTAAGAATATAGACAGTGCTTTTAAATAGTGCTATAAAGGGAGGGTGAGAAATACAATAGTAGCTGGGAGAGGGACATAAGTTTTTTTAAAAATAAGAGCAATAATGACATGCTGTTCTTACGCTGTTGGTAGTGACTCAGTAGAGAGGGAAAAGTCGATGATGCAAGAGAGAAAAGGGAGAATTATTAGATTGGTGTTTTAGAGACAGCAAGACAGGATGAGACCTAATACACAGGGAGGGCATTGCGTTTGGCTCAGAGCATAGACAGTTCATCCATAGTAACTAGAAAGTCAGGTCTATGGTATATATGTCGCAGGCTGTTATCGATCATCTTCATTTCCACTGTGGTCTGACCCTCTAGCTGACCTACATGTCCTGTATCCTGAAATATATTTTGTTAATCAAAAGAGGACTGGTGCCATGAAGAGAACAAACTTTCCTGAAACAGTAGGTAATTTTTCATTATAATGATTCTCAGTTCTGGTAGCTTGATATTTCAGAGTAGCTACAATTTTTAAAGAGATAACATAAAATTCTCAAAACAAAGTTAATTTAAATTAACTTTAGTTTTGAGAAAAAAAAAATACTCCCTTTTTCCTCTTAAGGTAACAATTGAAATTACAGTCCTTGCATGTTAGAGCTTTACCTGGATTTGAAAACTACAGCTTCATTCTGTCATTTTTCAGAGATTAAAAAGAAAATGATTGCCAATTCATCTTTATAAACTGGCTCTTCTGATAAGAGCAAAAAATGATTCCTTTTTCCATCAGTCAACCAGAGTTGTTTGCATTTGGATTCTTAGCTAGACATTGTGTGGACCGCAGTTTTGGTATCAATTAGACTGGCTGTTGAGTTCAGACATTTAATGTATGAATAGTGTGTGTAACTCCCCGTACTCAGAACTGTATACAGGTTAATAAGACATAAGCCAGGATGTTAGAGAGCTTGTGAAGAAGTAATTATAATGTAGTATGAAATATGCTATAGTAGAGAAATATGTATAGGACACTGAAATAATGGAGAGGCAAAAGAAGACAGTCACTCAGTACTTCACAGAAGAGCAGAGTTTTTCTTGTTACCAGGTAATTCTTTTTAAAATAATAACAACTTAAAATTATATTAGTTCTAAAAGATTTCAGGTTGCCCAGAATCACATAATATAAAAACTAAAAGTCCCTGTGACAGCTCTGTCTCTCACCTCTCCCTCCTTACCTCCTCTACCTGGTAGAGTTCTGAAGTCTGAAGAGAAGTTTACCAGGCGGAGGGGTGTTGTAGCATTTGCAAAGGTATGAAAATATGATGCTACCACATGTGTTCCAAGAACTTTGAATGTTTGGTACTCTTAGGACAGTGGACAGGAGTTGAGGCAGAGGCCTATGTCTAATATGAAAGGGTTTTATTTTTATCCTGAGGTCTGGTAGGAGCCAATGAAACAAAGTTTTAAGCAGAGGTAAGAAAGAGTAAGACATGGTTCTCTAGATAAAGAGCCTTGATTTTTAAGGCCCTGAGTGGATTAAAGCCATTGGTAATGGGGAAGGAGAAGAGGAAAACAGACTTGAGATTTTTTAATAAGTAAATCTTTAGGAATTGTTGATTGCTTGGAAATGGGAGCTGAGAGAATGAGAGTAGTAAAGGTGTAAGAAAGACGTGGCTTACTTTTTGTTTGGATGTTGTCAACATCTGAAATAGAGAATCTAGAACAGAGATGGTGAGGGACTTCTTAAACTTGAGGTGTCTTTGGGACATACAGGTATTGATGGTGATGTCAATTGGGTCTAAGTCTGGGCTTCCCAGGGGGTGCAGTGGTAAAGAATCTATTGGCCAGTGCAGGAGACACAGGAGACATAGGTTCAGTCCCTGGGTTGGGAAGATCCTGTAGAGAAGGAAACGGCAACTTGCTCCAGTATTCTTGCCTGGAAAAGTCCATGAACAGAGGAGCGTAGTTGGCTACAGTCTTTGGGGTCACAAAGAGTCAAACACGAAAACATGCATGCCTTCCTTCCTGGACTGAAGATGGAGGTTAGTGGTTATGAACATATCACTGAAAGGTAGAATTATTAATAGAATTTAGAATATTGAATGCTTCAGGGCTAGGCAGATAAGTAAAGGAGTAAAGAGTAAAGCTGACTGAAGACTAACAATTTGGAGAGCCCTGTTTGAAGGGGTAGCTAGTACTTAATTCCAAACAGTTGTAGACTTTTGGTAATGCTTGTCCAATGTTTTCAAGAGAAAACTGCCTAGTTTTTCAAGAGAAGCCAGAAGTCCAGATTTTTTTTTTGTATGTGCAAGAGTTTGCATATGTGCATATTAAATCTTCCAGTTCAATTACGTAGACCAACGCAATGCATCTATGAGCTAGCTAAAACCTTCTAGATATTTTAGTCTGTGGTTTAAACAATGGTAGTGGTGGTTATGAACCTTCTGGCAGATGTGAATGAGAAGAGCGCTTCCAAACCTGGCAGTATTCTAGGGTGGGACCATCAACTGGCTCAAAGGAATGATCAGAGAGGTTGGGGTGAAAGCTACTAGCTTCAACTATATGAAAGTACACACTGTTTTTATCGGCAGTTCATATGTGACAATTTAATAAAAGACTAAATGGACCATAACTCATACTAATTAGAAAGATATCCAGTTATTTGAATTTTGCCTTCAAAAATTATATGTATTTAATGCTTTTATATATGTATATAATGATTTATAATGTTACTGACAGTGTAGTGTATTGGAATAATGATAATGATAGCTACATTTATCAAATGTTTATTTTATACTAGGCACTATTCAGAGTTTTACATAGTTTAACCCATTCAGTTTTTATGACCTTATGAAGTAGGTACTATTATTTTTATTTTATGGGTAAGGAAACTGGGGGTCACATACACGTAGGTAACATCAGGCAGAAATGGAATTTGAACACAAATTTGTTGTGTTGTGCTCTAGAGCCATTCTCTTAGATGCTACCAGTAAGTTATAGAAATTTGTCAACTAGTTTATAATTTTATCCAGAAAGGAATTGGTGTAAGATGTAAGGAACTTAAAATTACACCGCAGTTTAATGCAGTTAAAAAATTCTGTGATGTTCTACAGGTTCCATTGCTTAGTAGAAATAGTAGCAGTAGTGGCAGGAACAGCTTCTCTTACCTCTACTAAATGTGTCTTATAAACTAGGCACGCTGTTTAACAGGCAGTGTACATTACTTCCATAACTCCTAAACTCCCCAATGAGGTAGTTATATTTCTAGTTTTAGAGTCAGAAAAACTGAGTTTCAGAGAAGCTAAATGCCCAGGATTAGTAGATTGTGCCTACATCTGTCTAGATCAGTAGCTCTTAAGGTGCAGTCCCAGGCCAACCTAACTAACATCACCTGGGACCTTGTTGGGAACACAGAATATCAGGCTATGCCCCAGACTTGCTGAATCAGAAACTCTGGGAGTGAGTCCTCTAGTGAATCTGACACACCCTGAAGTTTGGTAATCATTGATCTGGATCCAGGGTTTCATGTTGTTATTCCACTTTATTCTCGTAACCTTATATATTAGGTGTAACTATCCCCAATTTATATGTGTGAGAAGACAGAGAGAGTCAAGGGTCCTGGCCTTGATCTTAGATTGTTTTTTTACTATGTCCTAGTCTACATAAACTTTGGAGGAGGGCATGTCAGCCCACTCAGATATTCTTGCCTGGAGAATCCTCATGGACAGAGGAGCCTGGCAGGCTGCAGTCCATGGGGTTGCAAAGAGTCGGACATGACTGAGCAGCTAAGCACAGCACAGCAACCTACATAGAAGGGCTTCCCTGGTGGCTCAGTGGTAAAAGAATCCACTTGCCAATGCTGGAGACTAGGGTTCGATCCCTGGTCAGGAAGATTCATGGAGAAGGAAATGGCAACCCACTCCAGTATTCTTGCCTGGGAAATCCTATGGACAGAACAGCCTGGCAGGCTACAATCCATGGGGTTACAAAAGAGTAGGAGACAACTTAGCAACCAAACAACAGCGACAAGCTACATAGGAGTCTCTTGCCTTAAGTAAACCTGGTGTGTGGGAAAAAAATCTAAGTTTTTATAGAGTGAAAATTAGCAATATGTGTATATTCTTTCATTATGAAATAATCCTTTACTTTCAAAGGATTTTAATAAAGGCATTCTTTAATCAGTGTGTTTTCAAAGTGATTTCAATATGAAATTTGTTTGCAAATTTATTTGGGTATACCTCTAAAGCAATACAAGTTGCATAAGACAATATGCAACATTTTGAAACAATAAAAAGTGTTTAAATTAGAAGAACCTTTAGGAACTGTGTAAGTCTAGCAGAAGTCATCTGTTGCACTGATTGCTGATGTTTTCAGCTCACTCCATTAGAGCTTGCTTATTTATTAAAATGCAAAATTACTGTAAATCAACCCAGTGGTGAAGGAAAGTGTTGAATTCAGAAATGTTATATTGATCAAGGATATTATTGCAACATCACCCTTACTGCATTAACATCAGTCAGCATGGCATGACACATCTGCATCATTAATCATTTAGAAGAAAAGACTAACTCATAGTTGCAGGCTTCTGCTTTAAAAATAAATTAAAAGTCTTCTGCTTTAAAAATAACCATCTCAGCATCATCATTAGTAAACAGATTCCATTATTCTATTGATTATGGGCTTAAAAAAATTTCCCTCTGTGGTTATAGTTTTTATTTTTATGTGATAACCCCTCCTCAATACAAAATAACCATTTATAGATTTCATTTAAGGGAAATAAATCCCCTATAACTAATTCTCTAATTAGATGTTATAATTTCACTTGGCATCAGGAGGGGAAATGCTACTGAATTTGTGTATTGGGAGTTTGTTACATTACTGTAGGAGAATTGGATCTCAGTGGTGTACCATCCTTCTTAATTTGCTTTCTGTTCGTGATCCTCCCTGAATTTTTGAAATTACAGTTTATCAAAATTTAACCAATTGTGGACTGTTTGGCTTACTGAATAGCCAGGATTAGTTGATATATAATTTTATTTTTTCTTAGTTCTTTACATTTTTATCCCACCATTTCCTTTTTCGTCATTTTTAAGTAGTAAAATTAATAACTGCTCACTGTAGAAATTTGGGGAAATAGAGTAGTATACAGCTGATACTAATAATCGCCCATAATCGCCCACCAGAAGATAATTATCAGTAACATACTTGTGGATTCCTTTCTGATATTTCAGTTGTTTGTGTGAGAGTGTGTGTATGTGTGAATTTTACAAAATTGAGTCATTCTGTGTAAATAAATTTCCATACTTTCAATTTTAAATATTATATTATGAAAAATCTCCCTTGACACTGAGTGATCTAAGAAAATGTGATTTCTAATAGTTTGTGTTATACCATTTAATAAATAATCATACTTAACCATTCATCTGTATTGTACAGATTTTTCTCTATATTAAATAATACTGTGTTGAATATCCTCATACATAAATCTTCAGCCAAATCTCTATTTAGCTTAGGGTAGGTAGATTCATAAAATAACTTGTCAGAACAAAAGACATAAATATTTTAATATTCCTGAAATACTTTATTCCTTATATAAACCTTCCCCTATAGCTTTAAAGGGAGATTGTCAATTTAGATTTCCCTTCTGCTTCATCACACCATCAGCATTTAGCATTTTAATTTTAAGAGAATGCCAACCCAGTGTCCTCAAGAATATTTTTTTAATGTGTTTATTTCTTGTTTGATGAATCACTCATCCTTCTGTCCTGGTTTTTGTTGGTGGTGGTATGCTCATGCTTTTCTTATACTCTCCTTTTTGAAAGGGTAGACTCATTCATTATATCTTGCTAAGTAATCTTTTTGTCTAATTTGGAACATGTTGCTGGTAGGTATTATTGTGAAGAGTAAATGAAGATACATAAAGAAGAGCATTTCCCTACTTGAATGTATAATGTGTAACTGAAAATGTGCGTGGAAGTAAACTGAGTTGAACAGACTTGGAGGATGTAAAGGGGTTGCATTCTCACCACATACTGTGAAGTCCTTAATGACACCTTGACTTTTAGACATAACATTTATTCATAATACATATTCATACATTTCATACCTTTCTTTTAAAAATGAACGTATAGGCAATGGACTAAAGTCTTAGGGGCTAACGTCTAAGGAGTGTCCTATTGATGATCAAGATTTACCGCTTTTAGCATGCCTAATGATTTCTCAATTGATTTCTCTGTTATGTTTATAAAGTTTACATTAATTGTCACCCCCATTGGCACTTTAATTTTTTTCTTTTTATACTAATTAAAAGAATGATAAAATAAATGTAAAGTGTATTAAAATAGTTGCATGAGCACTGCTCTTCCAGTGGAGGTGGTGATGCTATAAGAACTAAATTGTTGCCGGGCAGGCTTTTGCAACACACTTTTGCACTGTGTGTTGGCACAGAATGTCCACTTGTTGCTTGATATAAGAAAATTAAAACTTTCTCTGAGGAGTCAGTGTATAAGAAAGTACAGGTTATATGGAAGGTTGAATAGGCAAGCACTGCTTATGTAAAATGTAGTCATACCTCAAAAAACTTTGGGGACTCAAAACTGACTTAGCCCTCCTCCAGGGGATTTTCCTGACCCAGGGATTGAACCCATGTCTTTTATGTCTCCTGCATTGGCAGGCGGGTTCTTTACCACTTGCTCCACATGGGAAGCTCCATGACTTAGGGAACAGTGAGCATTAAATTATATACACTTTTAAGTATAATAGGAATTCAGAGAAGGAAATTACAATGATAGTTAGATTTTCTCTGTTTTTCAAACTTTTAATAAAAGCATTTTACATGTGCAACCTTATTCAGAAGCCTAGATGTGAGACAGAAAAAAGTATAGTTGCTCTGGTGAAAGTCAAAGGGTTGAGGGCCTACATCCATGCCCTAGGAACTTTGAGAAAATACCAGTGTTCGATTTATTTTAGCTATTTCTTTTTATTCATCCATTCATTCATTTTCATTGTCAACAAATATTTGAATGCTTATTGTAATTAGGCTTGTTTCCTGAGCATAAAGTAGTGAGCAAAGCTAAGCGCCTATCCTTAAGGGTCTCACATTTTGAAAATCATTATTCTAGAGGAATCTTCTTGCTTGCACACTTTCGGGTAGTTCTCTGACTCCAGGTTAAATATCCAAGAGTTAAAGCGCTATCCTTTAGTAATGCCTAGACTGCATTTACCTTTTAGCTAACTCAATGGTGAACTCTCTAAGAAAATACTTACTTCTGCCAAGGTCATCTTTGGCCTTTCAACCTCCTTCACTAACACTGTATCCAGTTTATGAACTACATGTAGTTTATGAACATTCTCATGGTCACTGTGGCTTTAATCAGTGTACTCCACGTGTAACATTGGTTCAGCATATAAATTGAGGGTATGTTTCATCATTGCATTTTGTTAATATTAAACTTGGAGAACCCTAAGACAATTTGACTCATAACCCTGGAAAAAGAATTAGAATTCAGGTAAACTATAAAAAAGCTGCATCTTTGCTGGGTTGGTGGCTTTAATGAGGCTATATCTGCTTTGGGTGGGACTGCCTAGTGAGTGGAATTAGTGGATCATATAAAAAAGATTTAAGCTGAGAGCCTTTGTATATGGATGATTTAAGTCAAGTGGGGATGAGTGTCAATGGGATTTTTTTTTTTAAATCTTGGAGAGAATGATTGACTAGAAATCTTTTCTGGAGGTGATTCTATTCTAGAAGTGAGCCTCTGATGAATAAAAGAAGGGAATGGAGTAGAAAGGAAGTAAACATTCAGAGTGCGTTAATGTGATGCTAAGCACCATAATCCTCATATGTACCCCCACACATCTTTGTGAGATACGTATTTTTATTCCCATTTTATAGAAAAGGAAACTGAGGCTTGGAGAAGTTTTTATCCGAGGTACCACATATGGGAGGTTGCTGAGCCTGAATTGAAGCCCATGCTGTCTTCATTATACAATGCTGCTTCTCCACAGCTCTTTCCCTTTTTACCCTTAGTCACACTGACTTCTCTTTTCACCATGCCTTAGCCTCCCTGCAGCTCTAACTTCAGACTTCCCTGGTGGCTCAGTGGTGAAGAATCTGCCTGCTAATACAGGAGATGCAGGTTCGATCCCTGGTTTGGGAACATCCCCTGGAGGAAGAAATGGCAACCCACTCCAATATTATTGCCTGGGAAATCCCATGGCCAGAAGGATCCTGGCAGCCTACAGTCCGCAGGATCACACAGAATCAGGCGTGACTTAGCAGCTAAACAACAATAATGCTATAACTTCAATTCTGTTTTCTCTTCTGAATAGTACAGCATTCCCGCTCTGACGGTAGTCAGGGTCTTCATGCTATCAGGTGGTTTGGTTGTCACAGCTTCTCCTGTACTCAGTGTATATCCAAGTTGTAGTTGTCAGTTGTCATTGGCAGGGGCCCAACTGAAGCAAGGGAACTGGGATATTGGTCAAAATAGACTAGTGTGAAGCGTGAGGTGAGCAGTCCGTCACCAAATGTGAGGGAGGCTTGGAAGTGTGGCTGAAGAGAATCTCAGGAATGTCCCTGTATGGATTTAAAGGCAGCATATCAAACACATATTGACCTGTACCCTGTTTAATTTTACTTCTGTTCTGATTGCAGAGTTCTCATAATATGTCAACTGAGATAGCATACTCAAGTTGTTGAGGAAAATAGGCCAATATATCTTAGGATATTTATTCCTCCTTCGCAGAGGAAGTCCTGCCTCCCCAAGAAACCTAAATGTGGAGCAGGGGGTCATCAGTAAAAGGAGGATGGTAATACCGAGCTCCAGAATTGTACTGTTAGAGAAAATGTATATACGTACTCAGTATGGTGCCTGATAAATAGCAGTGCTCAAAAAATAGTAGCTGTTGTTATTATTGTTTTTTATTTTATGAAGTTGCTGATGATCATGCTGCTGCTGTTTTTGGTTTTCCCTTTTCTCCTTTTTCTAGCCAAGGGTTTGGGTTGAGGTAACCCAAATTAGGTTTTTGAAAATGCCACAGGCAAGAGCACGATACGAGGGAAAGAAAGCTGATTCCCTACTAGTTAGAGAGCTCTCAGTTTAGTAGGAGGAATGACTATGGGAATATTTACTAGAAAGACAACAATGAGGATAGCAGCTTGTACAGGTTCTGTACCAAAGGCTTAACATGTGTTTTTTCATTTCCCTCTTTTAACAACCCAAGAAATAGTTCTGAGGAAACTGAGGCAGAGAGTGCTAAATCACTTATCCAAGTGATTTAGTTTGGAACAGCTAGTTACAGTACAATGTAAAATTGATAGAGATGTATGGAGATGTAGAAAAGAGAACTGATGGAGGCAGGAAGACATCACAGAAGAGATGGTTTTGATATGGATTTTGAAGGATGAAAAATACTTCAAATGAGATGTAGTCAGGGAGGAAGAGAAGTGAAAAGAAAGAACATCTACCAAACTTCACAGGAAGAAAGGAGAAGCACATTCCAGGTAAAGGGAAAGTATGTGTAAAAGCTTGGAAGGATGAAAAAGGATGATTTATTTGAGAAATGTAGGAAGTGCAGTACATTTGAGAATACATTAGAGGTGAGGAAAAGGAGCTTGAGTTCTGTTTGGAACTAGATAGCTCATCAAAGGTCTCATATACCAGAATGGTAAACTAAAACCCCTTGTCTGTAAGTTAGCGAGAAACATCAGTTATTTTAGTCATGGAAATGTCATGATCCCTTTTGTGGCTTAGAAGGAACGCTGGGAGCTGTTTGTGGAATGCTTTGAAGAGAAGTGAGATTGGAGGCAGGATGCCTGGCTTGGAGCTTACTGCAGAGGTTCTGGTAGGAGGTGATGAGGTCTTGAACAAAGGCAGTAAGAGTGCCCCAGAGAGGATAAACACAGAAAAATAGGTATGACAGGCAGAATTTGGTGACTTAACTGTTTCTAGGAAGATAGGGGGAAAGGAGTGCAGAATTATCCCAGGCTTTCTGACAGAGTAACGGGAGGATGGTGGCACTGTTCTTTCAGATGTATTAAGGACCATGTCTTTTTCACTGCAGTGTCACCAGTGCCTACCTGCTGTGGACACATATACCCTCAATGCATTTTTTTTTTTTAATGAAAGCATAATTTTGGACTATGTCAGGGTAAATGCAATTGTTTAGGAAAAACAGGTGGTATTCTCCCATTGAAGGAAACCTCAGGGCTTCAGATCCCTGAGAAAAATAGTCTTCAATTAAGAAGTATCAGAAGATCAGCAACTTAGGCTTGGAAAGAAGTCCTCAGCACGTGGGGATCAATGTCTGACTTATATTAGCGCAGAGTGTGCTCCGATTTGTTAATGGGAAGATCACAAGTAGAATATGACTGAAATATATAAGTTAATTCTTGACCATGTTCTCTGTGTGGAAGTTTCTAGCCATCTTGCAGCACTTTTGAATGTGAACCAACTGAAGTCCTTTCCTTTCAGGAATCTAAATTTTTAGGCTAGTGAAATAAGTCAGGGTAGTGCCATAAATGTAATATTTTAGTAATATGAACAAGTTAGTTCATGGTAGACAGAAGCAAACCTGAATTATAGGCTATCTGAAAAGAAATGTCCTTTTCTAGCTTTATCTGTGGACACTAGAATTAAGCTAACATTGTTGTATGATGTATTTTTTAGCATGGTTATCATCATTAAGAATTTCTTTTATTGTTATTTACACTTTGTAATTAGTGAGTTGGTTTAAGCATAGTGATTTGGTATAAATCATTTAAGTCCTAAATTGTAGGGAGGGCTGAATCAATGACATGTTACTATATCTAGACTGTGTTTTGTCAGATAGAGTTAAATCTTGTGAGATGCACTGAGGTTATGCAAGTTTATATTGCAGTCTTGGTCTGGAAATATATACTTTCCTAAAGAAAGGTGAAGATATTATATTAACAGCTTACAGCTAATTATAGAGAAGGAAGGAAGTAACTTATTGATAGCTTTGTGCCCTGAGCAGATTTCCTTGGAGAGTTACTGGGGACAAAGAGTGAAGCCTTCAGAAAGGTTGTTCACTGGGAATATTTTGAGGATTATAATGCAGCAGTGTCTCTACTGTACTTTATGTACTGAAAACATATTTGCATATATATTACATTTTTTTTTCTTTTGCCCACGCCTTGCAGCCTGCAGGATCTTAATTCCCCATCCAGGGATTGAACTCACATCCTCAGCAGTGAAAGTTCAGAGTCCTGACCCCTGGACCACCAGGGAATTCCCTATATATTTCTTTAAGTCTAAAGGGTCTCCCTGTCCTCTGTGTATAAGGAATAATGCCTGTCTTCCGAAAACTCTCTTTAAAGTAACATAATCATTATAGTTTCTTCTTAGATTAATTCTGTCACTTTGTTAGGCCACACCTATTTTGGCCTTGTTTACCCCGTGGACAGAGGTACCTGTCAGGCTACAGTCCATGGGGGTTGCAAAAAGTTGGACATGACTGAGTGACTCAACACAGCACCTTGGAAGTAGACAAAAGAATTAGGTAGCAAATTCTCTTTTCTTATATATATATTTTTTATTTGCCCTGCTTTCATTTTCTTCCTGAATTTTCTAACATGTATTAATCTTTCCCCCCTCTCTTTCCTTTCATTGCCTAATTCAAAAGTTGAATGATTCTGAAACAGCATTCTTTTTTTCTGAATAACTCTTAACTTTGGTAGTCAATGAAAGTGTGTTTGACATCCTTTCCAGTGGACCCTTGAACAAGATAGGGGTAGGTGTCCTGGTCCACTGGGCGTTGAAAATCTACCTGCAATTTCTGGCCAACCCTCCGTATCTGTGGTTCCTCTCTGTATGTTCTCCCAAATCTGTGGATTTAAACAGCCGTGATTCGTGTAGTACTGTGGTATTTACTATTTAAAAATTCGTGTAGAAGTAGACCCAATGCAGTTCAAACCCATATTATTTAAGAGTCAAACTGTGTTTATCCTCATGAACTAGTAGTTGGCTTCAACTTCTCAAAATTGCCTCCTTCCATCCCTCTCTCTGAAAGTGCTGCACTCAATATACCAGCAAATTTGGAAAACTCAGAAGTGGCCACAGGACTGGAAAAAGTCAGTTTTCATTCCAGTCCTAAAGAAAGACAATGCCAAAGAATGCTCAAACTACCACACAATTGCACTCATCTCATACGCTAGGAAAGTAATGCTCTAAATTCTCTAAGTCAGGCTTCAGCAATACACGAACAATACGTGAACTGTGAACTTCCAGATGTTCAAGCTGGTTTTAGAAAAGGTAGAGGAACCAGAGATCAAATTGCCAACATCCGCTGCGTCATTGAAAAAGCAAGAGAGTTCCAGAAAAACATCTATTTCTGCTTTATTGACTATACCAAAGCCTTTGACTGTATGGATCATAACAAACTGTGGAAAATTCTGAAAGAGACGGGAATACCAGACCACCTGACCTGCCTCTTGAGAAACCTGTATGCAGGTCAGGAAGCAACAGTTAGAGCTGGACATGGAACAACAGACTGGTTCCAAATAGGAAAAGGAGTACATCAAGACTGTATATTGTCACCCTGCTTATTTAACCTCTATGCGGAGTCCTTCATGAGAAACGCTGGGCTGGAAGAAGCACAAGCTGGAATCAAGGTTGCCAAGAGAAATATCAATAACCTCAGATATGCAGATGACACCACACTTATGGCAGAAAGTGAAGAAGAACTAAAGAGCCTCTTGATGAAAGTGAAAGAGGAGAGTGAAAAAGTTGGCTTAGAGCTCAACATTCAGAAAACTAAGATCATGGCATCTGGTCCCATCACTTCATGGGAAAATGATGGGGAGACAGTGGAAACAGTGTCAGACTTTAATTTTTTGGGCTCCAAAATCACTGCAGATGGTGACTGCAGCCATGAAATTAAAAGACGTTTACTCCTTGAAAGGAAAGTTATGACCAACCTAGACAGGATATTAAAAAGCAGAGACATTACTTTGCTGACAAATGTCTGTCTAGTCAAGGCTATGGTTTTTCCAGTGGTCATGTATGGATGTGAGAGTTGGACCATAAAGAAAGCTGCTGCTGCTGCTGCTAAGTCGCTTCAGTCGTGTCCGACTCTGTGTGACCCTATAGATGGCAGCCCACCAGGCTCCTCTGTCTACAGGACTCTCTAGGCAAGAATACTGGAGTGGGTTGCCATTTCCTTCTCCAATAAAGAAAGCTGAGCTCCAAAGAATTGCTGCTTTTGAACTATGGCATTGGAGAAGACTCTTGAGAGTCCCTTGGACTGCAAGGAGATCCAACCAGTCCATCCTAAAGGAAATCAGTCCTGAATATTCATTGGAAGGACTGATGTTGAAGCTGAAACTCCAATATTTTGACCACCTGATGCAAAGAGCTGACTCATTTGAAAAGACCCTGATGCTGGGAAAGATTGAAGGCGGGAGAAGGGGACGACAGAGGATGAGATGGTTGGATGGCATCACCAACTCAATGGACATGAGTTTGAGTAAACTCCGGGAGTTGGTGATGGACAGGGAGACCTGGTATGCTGCAGTCCGTGGGGTCACAAAGAGTTGGACATGACTGGGCAACTGAACTGATCCCTCTCTCCTTTCTCTTCCCCAGAATGCATTAAAGATGTACTCTACTTTTTGGCTTCTCCTGGAGAGGGAGTATTTTCTAGCAATATATATACTAACTATAAAAAAATGAATTCAGTAAAACTTAACAAGATTTTTCAGAAGATCAGGTTTACCGAATTTCAGGATTCATTGAATCTAGGTCTCTTCAAGCCCAAAGTAATATTTTACAACCCACCATTCCCAAACTGTTTTTCTTTCTGTATTCTCTATGTTGTGGAATAGCACTTTCATTTACCCAGTTAGCCAAATTCGAAGACTTCTGTTTCTCTACATCTGCATCTACCACATTTTCCATATATCACTTGAGTAGGCATGGCCATTGGATTCTACCCTTTTTCTATTTCCTAAGTCACTTACACAGTCCAGGTCTTTATCCCTTCTTTCAGTTTCTATATGGATCCTCTTCAGCTTCCTTCTCTCCTTTTTTTCTGGTCTTTTTTTCTGCCAAATCTCCCTCCTTATTGATGTCTGGGTGAGGTCTCTAAAACCAGCCTATTCCTAACATTTTTTTCCTCCCCTCCTTAGTATTGTCTTTTTGTGTGTGTGTGGCTTAAAACAACACAGATTTATTACCTCTCAGTTTTGTAGGTAGGGACTGGTTCCTCCAGCTCTGCCGATTTCTCTGTTCCAGGTCTAACAAGTTTAAAATCAAAGTGCTAACTGGACTCTTATTGGCAGACTCTGGGAAGAATCAGATTCCATGCTCATTCAAGTTGTTCTCAGAATCTTGTTCCTTATGGTTATAGGACTGAGGTTCCATTTCCTTTCTGGCTGTCTGTCAGCTGGGGGTGCCCTTAATTCCTAGAAGGCTCTCCCTGGTTCTTGCATATGAACCCCTGTACCTCAAAGCCAGCCATGGTGCATCAGATCTTTCTCAGGCTTGGAATCTCTTTTTGTTTCTCTTCTGCCACAGCTTTTCTCCTCCAGTATTGTAAGTCTTAAAGACTGAAAACTCAAATCTTAATTTTTCTTAAATTTATGATTAAAGAATAGTGACCCCTTTACCAAAACCTGGAGTTGGAGTAGTTAGGACACATCTTCTGCAGCAGCTAAAATTCTTAGGCTATATTTACATATGGTGAAGATTTATATTTACTGGGAATAACTTGACTTGGAAGCCTCTGGTTGTGGAATGAATTGAAAATAACCCATTTTCACTGTCTACTCTGAGTGAATCAAAGATATCCAGTTGCCCAATGCAATGCTGACTCTGTCCAGGAGAAGCACAGTATTGCTTCAGATAGTCAAAGCAGAAGTTGTGGGGGAGAACACTTCTGTAAATATTTGCTTGTGTTTTATTCAGCAGTTTGGAGACTTCAGCTTAAACTGTTCATAAATCTTTGAGGGAGAAGCTTTAAAGGATGCTAAGCAAAAATATTGATTTCTTAGGAAATCAAACCTGTTTTTAGATTCCAAATATAAAACATTAGGTAAACCATACACTGAATAGTGCAATCATTATTCCTCATTCAACAAATATTTATTGAACACTTGTTTGCCTGGCATAATTCTAGGGACTTGGGATACATAAATAAATGAAATGAATCAAGATCCTAGCCTTTGTGGAGCTTACATTTCTGTGATAGGAGACAGATAATAAATAATAAGCATACATAAATATATATAAACATATATATGTAAATATGTATACATATATACACATACACACACATATATAAAAGAAGTGATAAGTACAATGAAGAAAAGGTACAGCAAGATATGGGGAATAGGAAATGCTAGGTTGGGGAGCCAAGTTTTAGCGTACACCTCATGGAGAAAGTGTCATTTGAGAAAATGATAGGTTATTATTTGGTAATTATGAGTATCATTTAATTGCTAAGGACATGTAGGTTTTTGAGAATTAAGAAAGTATGTATCATATATATGGAGTCTAGGAAAATGATATAGAATAACCTATTTGCAGGGCACAAATAGAGACATAGACATGGAGAACAGACATGTGAACCCCAGGGCGGGTGGTGGTGGGATGAACTGGGAGGTTGGGACATAGATACACAAACATGTATAAAATAGGTAACTAGTGGGAACCTGCCGTATGGCACAGGAAGCTCAGCTTGGTGCTCTGTGATGACCTAGATGGGTGGCATGGAGGGGGATGGGAGGAATGTCCTGGAGAGAGGGGATATGTGTATACAAAGAATCTACCTGCAATGCAGGAGACCCCAGTTCGATTCCTGGGTCAGGAAGACCCATGGAGGAAGGGATAGGTTATCCACTTCAGTATTCTTGGGCTTCCCTTGTGGCTCAGCTGGTAAAGAATCCGCCTGCAGTGCAGGAGACCTGGGTTTGATCCCTGGATTGGGAAGATCCCCTGGAGAAGGGAAAGGCTACCCACTCCAGTTTTCTGGCCTGGAAAATTCCATGGACTTTATAGTCATGGGGTGGCAAAGAGTTGGACATGACTGAGCGACTTTCACTTTCATAATTGATTTACTTTGTTGTACAGCAGAAATCAACACAACATTGTAAAGCAGCTATACTCCAATAAAAAATAAAAAGGCATTGGGGTTTATTTAAAAAAAGAATATATGCATCAGATTGGGAAAATAGCCATTTTCCCAAGTGAAAAAAAATTAGAAGAAACATTGTTTTACATTTTTGAAAATTTTTTAAACGTCTGGCTTAATAGAAGATTGCAGTGTTCTTATACCTGTTTCTGCATTCAGTCTTTGTGATATGTTGTTTTGGTTGAAGTATATGAAGAAAATATAGTCTCATACAGATACGTAGTTAGAAAAAGGAGTACTTTTAATAACCTTTTCAGATAATTGTGAATATTCTTTGATACTTGACCAAAACTCAACAAGTGATAAGTTTCTTAAAGATTAGTTGCAGTGTGGAATTTAACTATAACAATTAAATTTATATATGAAAGTATTACATTTAAATCCATTGGTCTGTCTGGTATTTTGAATGGATCTTTATGTATCATTTTGTAACATCATGCATTGGTCATATGCAGATCTTCCATATTGATACATTTCAGCATACCACATAAAAATTATATTTGTTGATATTGTCCCAAACTCATCAAAAAAGGCTTTAAGTATTGAGAATCTGTCAGAGTCATGGTGCCTGGTGAATATAGCTTTTCTAAAATGCTAGTGTTTGCTTTGAAGCCTGAGTTTTATAATTGGCAGCAAATACTGTCAAATGGCAGGTTATTTTCAAGGAAATGTCTACAAAATACCCCAGTGTAAATAATATAGTTTGTCGGTATTGTTCTTTCAAGTAAAAATGATGTTCTGTGAGAAAAGAGGAGGCTTCCCCAATGGCTCAGCAGGTAAAGAATCATCTGCAATGCAGGAGACACAGGAGATGTGGGTTTGACCCCTGGGTCTGGAAGATCCCCTGGAGAAGGATGGCAATCCACTCCAGTATTCTTGCCTGGGAAATCCCATGGACAGAGAAGCCTGGTGGGCTACAGTCCAAGGGGTAGCAAAGGGGCAGACACGACTGAGCACACAAACACATGAGAAAAAAAGCCGCTTAATTCACAACTCAGACAATTGTAGAGTGCTTTGGCTTGAGATAGTCATTATACTTTGATGTGTAGCAGCAGTGTACTTCCCACACAGATTATTTCAAAAGCATACTTTGAAGGATCAAGATGTCGTCATATTTGCTGTTTCTTCAAGGGCATTCTTGAGTAGAACAGGAGGATTTTTTGTTTGTTTGTTATTTTCTTGTTCATGGTGATGAAGAATATAATGACGACAAATTTAGTTCGATGCCATGGGCTCTACTGGTGCTGATATATTAAGTTTCACCTCCATTGCTCTTGCACCATTGGTGCAAATGTCAACATAGTGTAAAACACAGATAGCATTTTAATGTCTTGAAAAGAGTTTTGCCCCAAGGATATCTTGTACCCTAAACGTTGTCATATATCTTATTTCATCCGCTTTTCACTGTAGACCTTTGAGCTGATTGGTGATGTTAAAACCCCTTCTTGAAATTTGTGTATATATATCTCAGTTATTAAGTACTGCCCTCCTGAGGTCACACGAAATTAGTGACACTGTGACTTGAATCCAAGTTTTCTGATTAGAGTTTTGAGCTCTTGTTTTTTCTATTTCATGTACTGTTTCCAAGGCAGAAAAGTTTATATTGTTATCTTTTGAGGAGGACTTTGTCTAGTAAGAAGGGCATGGAATGAGGCTTATTTAACAGAGCTAGGGTTACTTGAAACCTAGAGACTTAATTTTTGCTGTCTCCTTTCTTGATGGTATGTGAAAGTCGCTCAGTTGTGTCGCTCTTTGCGACCCCATGGCCTATACTGTCCGTGGAATTCTCCAGGCCAGAATTCTGGAGTGGGTAGCTGTTCCCTTCTCCAGGGGATCTTCCCAACCCAGGGATTGAACCCAGGTCTCCTACATTGCAGGCAGATTCTTTAACAGCTGACCCACCAGGGAAGCCCTTCTTGGTGGTATACCATTGCAAAATACCAAACTTTTCTATTTCTCTATTCTGGAAAATAAGGATAATAATAATACCTATCTCATGTAGTTGTTATGAGGATTTAATTAGTTAATATGCATTTAGACAAAGGTGTCAGACAGTGCTGACACAAATTAAGTGCTCAATAGAGTTAGCTTGTATTATTTACACAGATAGAGGCAAGTATTTGACATTTCAGTGGAAGGAACAACTTGAGCCAAAGCTGAGAATTGTGAGTCATGTGAGTAGTAAGTACAGTGTAACTGAAATGTACTGGTTTGTGGAGGAGTGTATTGGGAAGTAAGATAGAAAAGGTAGATTTGGGTCTGATTATTGCTGGACTAGATCTGTAAACTCAAAATTGTGCCCCTAATGCCTAAGACAGTGACTAGTATAACATATATTCATATACTACCTGAGTGTGGGAACATTTGAATAAATTTAAAGAAGGAAAGAGCAGATCCCTCCATCATAAGCAACATATAGGGAGAAGGTGACATTTTAATGTAGCTCACAAGAATGACTAGGATGCTAATAAGCATGTATTAGAATTGGTGGAGATACTTCAATACACTATTCAACCAAATGGTTATACTTTCCAAGAGACTAAGTTGCTTGAGATTATGAATTGCTTTATCTTTGCCTGTGCTTCCCTGGTAGCATAGCTGGTAAAGAATCTGCCCAAGGAAGGAGACCTCAGTTCGATTCCTGGGTCAGGACGATCCCCTGGAGAAGGAATAGGCTACCCACTCCAGTACTCATGGGCTTCCCTGTGGCTCAGGCAGTAAAGGATCCACTTGCCAAGTGGGAGACCTAGTGACTCAGGCAGTACAGAATCTGCCTGCAATGCAGGAGACCCGGGTTTGATTCCTGGGTCGGGAAGATCCCCCTGGAGAAGGGAATGGCAACCCACTCCAGTATTTGCCTGGAAAATTCCATAGACAGAGGAACCTGGTGGGCTACAGTTCATGGGATCATAAAGAGTCAGACACGACTGAGTGACTAACACTATCTTTGCCTGTAACGCCGAGATAGTACCTGATGCATTATGGGTCTCAGTAGATATTTGAGGAGTGTCTCAGCATTTGGTCTTGTAAATATGATTTTTGTGTAATGTTTTCATTTCACAACAACTTTCAGAGGAAAGGAAGGCTTCCTGATTATAGAGGCTATTTCTTCTTTTTACTTCAGTTACAAAACAGGGAAATAACCACTTCCTTCTGCAAACAAGCAGTAGTTTATTCATAGAGAAGAAAATATGACAAGGAGGACAGATTCCTAAATAGTGGATCAGGAATGGTAAGGTATCAGAGTTTTGAAAACTTGTCTAAAAATGTATTTTAAATGTGTATAATGGAGGAAATGTGAATAGATATGTAATTAAAAATCCTGTAAATAGAAGTATTTTACTTACTGGATGAATACTGTTTCTCTTTCTGTGTACCATATATTGTTTCTATATAAGCCAGGCATTGGGAATTAGAAGTTACCAATAATCTCCTCCTAACTCATTTTCTGTAACTAATCATTTATTAGATTATTAGTAAAACTTGTTTTCTCTTAAGGCTGTGTGCGATAAGAATAGCATATATTTTTAAACTTTATTGAAGTATAGTTGATGTACAGTGTGTTAATTTCTGCTTTATAGCCGAGTGATTCAGTTATACATATATATATATATATATTCTTTTTTGTCATGATTTATCACAGGATGTTGAATATAGTTTGCTGTGCTATACCATAGGATTTTATTGTTTATCCATCCTATGTATAATAGTTTGCATCTGCTAATCCCAAATTCCCAATCCTTTCCTCCTCCACTCTGCCTCACCCTTGGCAACCATAAATCTGTTCTCTTTATCTATGAGTTTACCATATTGATGTTTTAAGTTTATGTTAGGTACTGTGGTAAATATTTTATGGATTAATTATCTCATTTAAATGTCACAGCAACCTTATGCAGTCTAGTTATGAGCTGTCTGTATATTTTGAAAATTAAGCCCTTGTGGGTTGCATCATTCGCAAGTATTTTCTCCCATTCTGTAGGTTCTCTTTTCATTTGCTCTGCAAAAGCTTTTGTTTGATTAGGTCCCATTTATTTATTTTTGCTTTTATTTCTGTTGCCTTGGGAGTCAGATTTTTTTTTTAAATTGATACAATTTATGTCAGAGACTGTTTTGCTTATATTCTCTTCTAGGAGTTTTATGGTGTCTTGTCTTATATTTAAGTCTTCAGCCATTTAACTTCCCTCATTGCTCAGTTGGTAAAGAATCCACCTGCAATGCAGGAGACCTCAGTTCAATTCCTGGGTTGGGAAGATCCCCTGGAGAAGGGAAAGGCTACCCACTCCAGTATTCTGGCCTGGTGGCAAAGAGTCGGACACAGCTGAGTGACTTTCACTTTTATTTTAGCCATTTGGAGTTTATTTTTCTGTATAGTGTGAGGGTGTATTCTAACTTCGTTGATTTACATGTGGTTGTCTAGTTTTCCCAACCCCACATGCTGAAGAGACTATGATATTTTTCCATTGTATATCCTTGTCTCATTTTTTGAAGATTAACTGACTGTAGGTGTGTGGGTTTATTTCTTGGTTCTCTATTCCATTCTGTTGCTCCATTTATCTGTTTTTGCCCCCTAACCATGCTGTTTTGGTTACTATAACTTTGTAATGTTGTCTGAAATCTGGTAGGGTCGTGTCTCCAGCTTTGTTCTTTTTCCTTAGGGTTGATTTGGCAACTTGGGGTCTTTTATGGCTCCATATGAATTTTAAGATTATTTGTAGATTGTTCTAGTTCTGTGAAAAATGTCATGGGTAGTTTGGTAGGCATTACATTAAATCTGTAGAATGCTTTGAGTAGTATGGCCATATTAACAATATTAATTCTTAACAATCCAAGAGCATGGGATGTCTTTCCATTTCTTTGAATCATTTTCAGTTTCCTTTATCAATATTTTATAGTTCTTAGCATCTAAATCTTTCACTTCCTTGGTCATATTTTGTACCTAACCATTTTATCTTTTTGATGGGATTTTAAAAGGGATTTTTTTAAAACTTTCCCTTTCTGATACTTCATTGGTAGTGTAAATAAATGCAACAGATTTCTGCAAGTTAATATGATATCCTGCTACCTTGTTGAATTCATTTATCAGTTCTAATAGTTTTTGTTTGGAGTCTTTATAGAATTTTCTGTGTATGGTATCATGTCATTTGCATATAAAGACAGTTTTGCCTCTTCCCTTCCAATCTGGGTACGTTTTATTTCTTGTTTGACTGCTGTTTTTTTGCCCATTTTTAAATTGTTTTTTTTTGTTGTTGCTGAGTTGTAGAAGTCCTTCATGTATTCCAGATATTAACTCCTTATCGTATACATGATTTACAATTATTTCCCCCTATTCTGTAGGTTGCCTTTTCTCTATTAATTGTTTCCTTCGATGCACAGAAATTTTTAAGTTTGTTGTACATTCAGTTCAGTTGCTCAGTCGTGTCCGACTCTTTGCGACCCCGTGAATCGCAGCACTCCAGGCCTCCCTGTCCATCACCAACTCCCAGAGTTTACTCAAACTCATGTCCATCGAGTTGGTGATGCCATCCAGCCATCTTATCCTCTGTCGTCCCCTTCTCCTCCTGCCCCCAATCCCTCCCAGCATCAGGGTCTTTTTCCAATGAGTCAACTCTTTGCATGAGGTGGCCAAAGTATTGGAGTTTCAGCTTCAGAATCAGTCCTTCCAGTGAACACCCAGGACTGATCTCCTTTAGGATGGACTGGTTGGATCTCCTTGCAGTCCAAGGGACTCTCAAGAGTCTTCAACACCACAGTTCAAAAGTATCAATTCTCTGGCGCTCAGCTTTCTTCACAGTCTGACTCTCACATCCATACATCACCACTGGAAAAAGCACAGCCTTGACTAGACGAACCTTTGTTGGCAAAGTAATATCTCTGCTTTTTAATACACTGTCTAGGTGGGTCATAACTTTCCTTCCAAGGAGTGTCTTTTAATTTCATGGCTGCAATCACCATCTGCAGTAATCCTGGAGCCCCCAAAAATAAAGTCAGCCACTGTTTCCACTGTCTCCCCATCTATTTCCCATGAAGTGATGGGACCAGATGCCATGATCTTAGTTTTCTGAATGTTGAGCTCTAAGCCAACTTTTTCACTCTCCTCTTTCACTTTCATCAAGAGGCTTTTTAGTTCCTCTTCACTTTCTGCCATACGGGTGGTGTCATCTGCCTATCTGAGGTTATTAATAATTCTCCCAGCAACTTGATTCCAGCTTGTGCTTCTTCCAGCCCAGCGTTTCTCATGAAGTACTCCGCATAGAGGTTAAATAAGCAGGGTGACAATATACAGTCTTGACGTACTCCTTTTCCGATTTGGAACCAGTCTGTTATTCCATGCCCAGCTCTATCTGTTGCTTCCTGACCTGCATACAGGTTTCTCAAGAGGCAGGTCAGGTAGTCTGATATTCCCATCTCTTTCAAAATTTTCCACAGGTTATTGTGATCCACACAGTCAAAGGCTTTGGCATAGTCAATAAAGCAGAAATAGATGTTTTTCTGGAACTCTGTTGCTTTGTCGATGATCCAGCAGACTTTGGCAATTTGATCTCTGGTTCCTCTGCCTTTTCTGAAACCAGCTTGAACATCTGGAAGTTCACGGTTCACATATTGCTGAAGCCTGGCTTGGAGAATTTTGAGCATTACTTTCCTAGCGTGTGAGACAAGTGGAATTGTGTGGTAATGTTGTACATTAGTCCCCTCCTTTATCACAGGGATATGTTCTAAGGCACCCAGTGGATGCCTGAAACTGCAGATAATACTGAACTCTATATATACTTAATGTTTTTTCCTATACATACATACCTATGATTAGGTATAATTTATGCATTAACCATAGTAAGAGATTAACAATAACTAATAGTAACATAAAACGATTGTAATATACTGTAGTAAAAGTTATGTGAATGTAACTTCCTTCAAATTATCTTATTGTATGATGTGAGATGATAAAATGACTAGTGATGAGATGAAGTGAGGTGAATGATATAGGCCTTGTGAAGTATTATTAGGCCACCATTGATGTAATGATGCATTGGAAGGAGGATCATCTGTTTAGTGTGGGTCATGGTGCCATGACAATATTGATTGTTGGCTGTAAGGAGAACGTTATGTTAATGGTTGGGCATCCTGGACAGGACAAAGCAGGATGATGTGAGATTTCATCATGTTCCTCAGAATGATACACAGTTTAAAACTTACAAATTGTTTATTTCCATTTAATATTTTATTTTAGCATCTGGTTAACTTGAGGGGTAACAAACTCTGGAAAGCAAAACTGTGGATAAAAGAGGTTCTCCTATAGTTCTGTTTGTCTATTTTTAAATTTTGTTGCCTATGCTTTTGATATCATATTGAACAAATCCTTGCCAATTCCAATGTTCTGAAGATTTCCCCATATGTTTTCTTCTAGGAGTTTAATAGTTTTAGGTCTCACATAAGTCTTTAAAACATTTTTGGGCATTCCATGGCAGCTCAGCAGTTAGGACTCCATGCTTTCACTGCCATGGGCCCAGGTTCAGTCTCTGGTCAGGGAACTAATATCCTCCAAGATGCACATCATGGCCATAAATAAATAAAAATAAATATATTTTCAGCCAGATTTTGGATGGTAAGAGTCCACTTTCATTCTTTTGAATGTGGATATCCACTTTTCCCAGTACCACTTATTGAAAAGACTGTCTTTTCCCCATTGTATAGTCTTGGCACCCTTGTCAAAATTCATTTTAGTATACATACAAAAATCATTTTGGCATACATACATACAAAAATCATTTTGGCTTCTCCTCTGTTTCATTGGTCTGTCTTGGTGTCAGTAAACCAGTAAGCCATGTGGTGTTAGACTAGAATTGGAGGTATCAATATGAACTCGTGGTTTCAGAGAGAGAGAGAATGAAAAAGAGTGGGGGCATGTCAAAAGGAGAAGTAGAACTTGTTCTGAAGAACATGGGGCTTAGAGATGGGAAGGAAGGTAGAGTCAGCGTTAAGATTCAAGGAGGGGGAAGGTATGCCATGAACAGGGAAATAATAATTCATTTAGAGTGTTTAGGGGCCAATGAGAAGATGGTTTGGGTCATATAAAAAAGGCATGAAATGAAAGATGTGGAGGACCTTTATTGTTACTCAGGAAAGTTGGGTAAATTCAGTATGGTATTAGAGAATGTTGAGGTTTTTGATGGAAACAGCCTTGAAATATAAGCTCAGATATGCATGAGGTATGCAGCTGCACTGACCCTAGCAAAGGTTAGCACATGTACGTCTTCTGTGATGATGTTTTGTTCACAGGCATGAGACTATTCGAGTGCTTGAACAAGGATGTTGTCAGTAGAGGTGGAAAGAAAGGCTAGAGAGAGGGACTGTATCAAGGAAGAATCTGAAGGATGTGGCAGGTTTAAAGGTGATTGCTATTTAGTGCCCTGATGGCTGTGAGAATGGCACGTCATTTCATGTCCCAGACATTTCTCAGTTCAGGCCTCACCCTCACAACCACTTCCTGACTGGCATACCACCTCTATTTCTGCCCCAGATTGATATTTTTAACATGCAAATTAGGCCTTGTCACTCTCATGCTTGAAACTCTTCAGGGGCTTCCCATTGTCATAAAGTCCATTCACACTCCTTGGGATAGGATCCTAAACTTTTGCTGTTTCCTCCTCGCCCATCAGCCCCACTGTTCTACACACATTGAGACCAGTTTTCTAATTGGGCTCTTTTCATGCTTCACTGTCTTTCGCTAGTGTCTTTCCACTCTCAGGATATTGAATCTTCCAATTCATAAAATGGTTTTTCCATTTATTTATGTCTTCTTTATCATAATAATGTTTTTAAAGTATAGTTTTTAAGAATTTCAAATAATCTTGCATTTACTAGAAAGTTGCAAATACAGCACGAAGAACTTTGCCATCCCAAAACTGTTTGAAGGTTGTTGTTAACTGGAAGTCCCGTCACCCCTGAATGTTTTTTTTTATTACATATTTCCTGCAAACAAGGAAATTTTCTTCTAAACACACTATGCAGCCATTAAAATCGGGAAATTAACATTGATGCATTAAAACCATCTACTCCTTAGAGTCTGTTCAGGTTTTGCCAGTTGTTCCAGTAATGTCCTTTATAGCAGGAGGATCTGGTTCAGAATCACATTTTGCATTTAGTTGTCACATTTTTTAGCCTCCTTTAGCCTGGAACAGCTACTCAGTCTTTCTTTGAGTTTTATGACCTTGACACTTTAAAATATCAGAGGCTAATTATTCTGTAGAATGTCCCTCAGTTTGTTTTCTCCTAATGTTTGTTCATGATGCAGATTGTATATCTGGCCTGAAGATCACAGAAGTGATTCTTTGTTCTTTTCACAGGATTTCAGTTTGTCCCATAACCTAATGACATTTACTTTGATCACATGATTGAGGTGGTATTTTATCTTTTTCCTTTCTTGATATTTTGTAGGGGTATTTTGAAGCTATGCAGAATCCCATTTCTGAGCAAACCTTCAATTTATATGTATCAGTGCTAACTCATGGTTTCCTGTTATACTCAATGGATTGTAATTCAAATTAATGCTCAAATTGTCCTTAATTTGGCCAGTAGGATTTTTTTTTAAGCTGACTTCTGTGTTCTATTGACATGTTCCTATCATTCTCTTGAGTATTTTCTTCTTTAACTTATAGGCACACAAAAGATGTTCCAAGCCAGTTTTCTATCTTCCCTGTGCCAGTCCTGGAATCAACCATTTTTCCAAGGAGCCCTAGTTCCTTGTAATGGAGAAAGATATTTAGAAATCAGTACCTGATGCTAGGTGTACTTATTGCTGTTGGCTTTCATGGTGCCCAGGCCCTCTCAGAGCTAAGAAAATATGAATGTTATATACATGTGTACATAAATGTATATTCATGTACATATTTCCATAGGTATTTATTTACATAAATATTAAAAACTATTAGTTCATACTGATACCTGTATTTCCAGCCTACCATTGCAGAAATCATTCTGGTTTTCTCCCTTACCATTTTTGCAACTATCCAACAATCAGAAACCCTTCATCCTTGTTATATTTACTCATTTGATCAATCCCTCTATATGCAGTTAGTTTCCTATCATCACCCACTTCCTTGTGTGGATGTCACCCTCATTCCACTCAGCTTTGGAAACCTTGTACCAGCCTGACCCAATCCCCCTGCCCAATGTGGACTCCATCTTGGGCTCTGACTCCCCACGCTGGACTTTTCCATTGTGTGATTTTCCTCTTCATCCTGCTGGCTTTGATACCCCATGCCAGGTTGTTCCTTGGTTTGATGTATGCCCTCCTTGTCCTGTTCAGAGTCGGATGTCCTGAGCTGAATCTTCTACCCATTTGGTACAATACTTTTAACTAAAGCACAGAGCTCATGTGATTTTCCCCTTTTAATGCCCCCTTTCTGTTCCAGGGTTCAGCCTAAGATCCCATATTGCCTTTAGTTATGACAGTTCCTTACTCCTCTTGTCTTTCATGACTTCGACATTTTTGGTGAGTTTTAGTTATTTTGTAGAATACCTCTTGGTTTGGGTTTATCTAATGTTTTCTCATGATTAGAGTGAGATTATGTGTTTTTGGCAAGAATACTACAGAAGTGATGCTGTTCCTTCTCAGTGGGTCATATCGAGGGAGTGGTATATGATATCAAGAAATTTGTTACTGGTGGTATTAATCTTGATCACTGGATTAAGGTGGTGTCTGCCAGACTTCTCCATTATAAAATTACTGATTTTCCCTTCATAGTTAATAAATATATTGGGAGAGATACTTTGAGACTCTACTAATATCCTCTTTCTCCTCAAACTTTTGCCCACTGATTTTAGCAATCAGTATGCCATTGACCAGTCTTGCCTTCAGTAATTATTACTGTCGTATTTGTCTACAGGTGATTTAAACATTTCTTTCATTCCTACTATACTTATGAATTGTAACTCTTCTGAAGAAAGAACTGTGCCTTCTTCCCCATCTATTTACTTATTCAAGTAATGTATATCAATATTGCACTGTTAGATATTTATTTTATTCTTTGGATTATAATTCAGTACTATCAGTTATTATATTGCTCACATTCTTTAGTCTTTGGTTTTTGGAACTCCTTCAGTTTGGCTCCTTTTACCTTTTGACATGCCCCCATTCTTTTTCATGCACTTCCTGTCTTTCTATCTCCCTATCTAGAACCCTGAGTTCATAGTGATACCTTCTTTTCTAGTCTTAATACCATATGGTTCATTCTATCTTTCTTCCTCATTTGTAATTTTTTCCCCTCAGACACTGAGAAACCGGAGTTGGCATTATCTACAATATATTCACTTGTTTGTAGTTACAGAATTGCTAAACTATACTCCTGTGAAAACCAGATTTACAGTACTTGTGCAATTTTTGTACAGTATTTCTGTATGGTTCTATTTTGGTTTAGCCTTGCATTGTCTAGTCAGAATACTGTTTTCAAAGTTAGTTGGGCTCAATCTTTTCTTTTTTCTTCCTCACACCCTTCGGTTTGATTGTCTTATTCATTTGTAATATAGTTAGGTTAATTTATTGCTGTTTATATTATATTTTTCCAGATAGCTCAGTGGTAAGGAATCTGCCTGCCAATACAGGAGATGCAGGAGACATGGGCTGAATCCCTGGGTTGGGGAGATCCCCTGGAGAGGAAAATTGCAACCCATTCCAGTATTCTTGTGTGAATAATCCAATGGACAGAGGGTCCTGGTGGGCTATAGTCCGTGAAGTCCCAAAGAGTTGGACATGACTGAGCACATATACAGAATTACTTTGAATTTTGGGTTCCCTCTCCCCATCCTGGTTGATGTAAATTATTTATCTGGGGGAGAATGTGAAATATTACTGTGGCTTTAAAGAGTCTGAGTAGATACAAAATGATAAATTCAGAGAAGTATTGCTACCTCTGTACCCCTAACTCATTCCTGTTTTTCCTGATATCCATCCTTTCCCACTGTGCTTTGTAGGTAACCAATCTCATTAGTTTATAGTTCATCCTCCTTGTATCTATTTTGCACAAACAAGCAGATGTGAGTATATTTTCTTTTCTTTTTTTTTTAGTATATTTTCTTATATCCCCCTCTTTCTTTCTTCTTTGTGTTCATTGAATAATGTATCTGAAAAATCACTCCAAATCACTCAAAAGTGATCTTCCTTGTTCTCTTTTTCACACTTGCGTTGTACTCCATGGTTTACTCAACCATCTTCCTCTATCTGAGCATTTAGGTTGTTTTACAGTATTTTGTAATTATAAACAATGCTACAGTGACTAACCTTATTCATATGTATTTTTATCTTGTTCGATGTTGCTTGATTTTTTTCCCATACTCAACCAACCTTGTATTTCTGGAATAAACTCAACTTCAATTTGACATATTAAGTTTTATAAAGAATTTTCGCATATCCTTTTTGCATTAGAGTTGCCTTAAATTTTTTTCTCTTATGATAGTCTTGTCAGGTTAATATCAAAGTTATTCTGACCTTAAAAGAGTTGAGGAGTGTTCTTCGTTTTCTTTTCTCTGGAATATTTTGTGTTTGATTGGCATTCTTTCTTCATAAATGTCTGACAGTGCTCTGGCAAAACTTTCTGGATCTGGAGTTTCCTTAATGGGATGACTTTTCAATTATTTTAATATAGAATATTTTTGATCTACCAAAAGTGCACTTTTTCTGTGACCTTACCTAATAGTTACAGAACTGTCTGAACTGTCTAGATCTCACCCCCAGCTATTTTTAAAATATTTCCTCTGTCTTTGGTTTGTAGTAAGTTTTGGCTGGGATTGGTCTAACTGTGGATTTTCTTTGGTTAAGCCTGCTTAGAATTGTTGTGTGTGTCAGTCACTCAGTCGTGTCTGACTCTTTGTGACCCGATGGACTGTAGCCCTCCAGGCTCTTCTGTCCATGGAATTCTCCAGGCAAGAATACTGGAGTGGGTTGGCATTCCCTTCTCCAGGGGATCTTCTCCACCTAGGGATCAAATCCGGGTCTCCTACCTTACAGGCAGATTCTTGTACTGTCTGAGCCACCAGGGAAGCCTGGGCTTCTGAAATCCGTGGCTTAATGTCTTTCATCTTGTTTTGAAAAATTCTTCATCAGATAGTGCTTCTAGTCTCTTCTGTCTTTTGTCTTCTTTTGGTATTTCAATCACATGCATATTACACCCTCTCACTGTCTGTGTTGTTCTCCCTTTCGTCTATATTTTCTCTCTCTGACTCGTCTTTTGTTCTGATGATTTTCTTCTGGTCTCTCCTCCAGTTCTCTCATTGTCTCTTTAACCAATTTAATCTGCTGTCAGACTCATTGACTGAGTTCTTAATTTTGCTTATTATGTTTTTTTTAATTTTAGAATTTATATTTAATTATTTAAAGAACCCATATAATTTATAAAATGGTTTCTAAGGCTCTGTCAAAGTTTCCAGTCTTTCATTGAATGAATTAAAGCATAGTTACTTTTCAGTTGTGGGACTGTTTGTTCAAATATCTGGAGCTCTTGTTGATCTGTTTCTATCATTTGATTTCTCATTTATGTGCGGTTTTGTCTCCTTGTATATCTTTGGTTATCTTTGCTTATGTGCTAGTCATTGTATTTAAAAATTGTTTATAAAAATAATTTGGAAGCTGATATGATGTTATCTTTCTACAGAAAATATATTCATTTGCTTTTGCTAGCTAGATGCTTAGAGTCAGTAACAACTTGGGGTAGTTTTAATTTATTTCAGGCATCAAGGTTTTTCTGGATGAGCCATAGGAGTGAGCAACTGTTTTAATTGTTTTAGTCTTTTTTTTTTTTTTTTGATGTGGACCATGTTTAAAGTCTGTATCGAATTTGTTACAATATTGCTTCTGTTTTATGTTTTGGTGTTTTAGTCTCCAGGCATGTGGGATCTTAGCTCTCTAACCAGGGGCTGAACCCACACACCTTGGCATTGGAAGGTGAAGTCTTAACCACTGGACTGCCAGGGAAGTCCCCTGTTTTATTCTTAATCCCAAGGTAGAGCCCTTTGAGGTCCCAATCAAAACCTGAGCTGTTTGCCAGAGCCACCACTGTCGGTCAGCCTTGCTTTCTTAATTTTTGGCCTGACAAGATTTTTTTTTCCCAACAGATATTTTCAGAGTAGTTTTAGGTTCCCAGAAAAATTGAGCAGAAAGTACATGGAGTCCCTATATGTCCCCTGCTCATACATAATGACAAGTCTTTTAAGAAGTTGCTCAGTCTACAACTCCTCTTTTGAAATGTACAATGCCTCCAGGAGGACAGTGGCTCTAAATACCGGGCTGGATGTTTGTCTTTTCCTAGATTTTGGCCTGTTAATTCTTTACTATCTTGCTATTTTCTGATGCTTTCAAAACAGTTATTTTTAATTATTTTAACTTTTCTAATTATTCCCAGTGGGAAGGTAGCCTGCAATTGTTGAACACATTTATTCTCTTTGTTATAAATTGCTGCAATTAGGTTGCATATTTGAAAAAAATAGGTAAAACCTGTTAAGGAAAACCTTTTCTATTTAGATTCATGATTAAAAATTTTTGCTTCCAATTATGGAGCTATATTGTAGATATTAAGGTTTTGCTTTTTATAAACTTTTATTCCAGCTCGTGATGCTGATGAGAGAGAGAAGTGGATCCATGCTTTAGAAGAAACTATTCTTCGACATACTCTTCAGCTTCAAGTAAGAATCTTTACATGGCTTCTGGATAGTTCATTGGGTTTTTTGTTTGTTTTCTGTTTTTTTAAAAATAGCTAATAGGATGTAATGGAAACTTTTAATTTCTGAGTTATTTTTGCCTTTGCAGTGTTATATATAAAGTTATAGTCATTTTCTTCTGCTTAAAATACTGATTTTTGTCTAGAAACAAGACAGTACAAGGCAATGTTGAAAGTGAAATGCTGTGTTAAAGCGTGCCAGGCTCATTTTTAAAATTTAATATGTATAGTTGGTTATTGGTATAGCCAAATTATATAATAATGCATGATAATAGATAAAATGCTGAGAAGTTGACCTACTTTTCTTTTTGTAGGATTTGGCAGTTACTGTTGTGGGTAGTACTGTTAGGGATGAAAGTGAAAGAAGAAAATCCAAACTTGGCTTAAGAAAAAAACACATCTAACTTGGGTGTGGTTTGAAATAGGCATTTAAATAATGTCATGAGGACCCAGATCCCCATCTCTGTTTCTCGGTCTCAATTATTCTGGGTTGACTTCATTTTTAGATAGATTCTCTCTTTGTGGTAGTAAAACGGTAGCAACAATTTCAGCCTCCCATTGGTGGAACTCCAGATCCATAGGAGGCTGTTGTTCTTTCTGGATTAAGAAGATTAGTGAGATTAGTGCTGATACCTTAGCTTCAGTCATTTGCCCAGTCCTAACCAATCATAATTTCTTAGTCATATGTTCTACCTCTTGGTAATAGGATTTACCTGCTACATCAAGAAAATGTAGCAGTTAGGGGAGAAAGTGGTCCTCCCTGTCCCCAGGCAAAGTCAGAATGGGGGAAAAAAGATGCTAGGTGACCAAAAAAAAAATGTCTAATCTATCATACTAAGGATAGTTTTCTGTGTTTGTTCTCCATTGAAAGAGCTTATATTGTGGTATATATAGAGAATTTTGTTTTGATTATTTGGATTTACAGGATGGAATCATTGGAAACTGATGTTTTGTAATCCTTTGTCTACTTAATTTGTCCTATATCAGGAATGGGGGCTTTCCAGGTGGTGCTTGTGGTAAAGAACCCACCTGCCGATGCAGGAGGTGTAAGAGACATGGGTTTGATCCCTGGGTCAGGAAGATCCCCTAGAGGAGGGCACGGCAATCAACTCCAGTATTCTTGCCTAGAGAATCCCATGGACAGAGGAGCATGGAGGGCTACAGTCCATGGGGTTGCAAAGAGTTAGACATGACTGAAGCAACTTAAGCATGCATGCACATACCAGGAATTGGCTTGGTTAGACAAGTTAGTTTAGAAAATCCCAGGTCCTACAAGATAGCAAACTCCCCATCACTTTGAAAGTTGTTCAGATAGATGCTTTAAAATAATATGTGGGGATATGGCTATTAAGAAACTGTAAGAAATGAATATGGAGTTGAACTCAGAGATCTCTGAAGTTACTCTGTGAGCCAGCTGTGCTTTTTTTTTTTTTTTTTTTTAAGATTACTGACTTTATTTATTAGCTGTGCTTTTTAAAAGGAAATTGATAACCACATCTGGCTTGGGTGTACTATGAAGAAATTCTATGAATTCCTTCATAAATTTCTTTTCAATTTCAGTTCAATTCAGTTCAGTCACTCAGTCGTGTCTGACTCTTTGCAACCCCATGAACCACAGCATGCCAGGCCTCCCTGTCCATCACCAACACCCAGAGTTCACCCAAACTCATGTCCAATTGAGTTGGTGATGCCATCCAACCATCTCATCCTCTGTCGTCCGCTTCTCCTCTTGCCTTCAATCTTTCCCAGCATCAGGGTCTTTTCAAATGAGTCAGCTCTTTGCATCAGGTGGCCAAGGTATTGGCCTATAATGAAAAGGACATCTTTTTTGGGTGTTAGTTCTAAAAGGTCTTGTAGGTCTTCATAGAACCTTTTAGGTCTTCATAGAACCATTCACCTTCAGCTTCTTCAGCATTGCTGGTCAGGGCATAGACTTGGATTACTGTGATATTGAATGGTTTGCCTTATAAACGAACAGAGATCATTCTGTCATTTTTGAGATTGCATCCAAGTACTGCTTTTTGTACTCTTTTGTTGACTGTGATGGCTACTGCATTTATGCTAAGGGATTCCTGCCCACTGTAGTAGATATAATGGTCATCTGAGTTTTCAGTTTAGGCAGTTGTATAAATGACTAGCATCGTTTTAGGAAATTTGTGATCCAATAAGAAGATAAGTATTTTAAGAATCAGATTAGACTGTAAGTGGCAGATAGTGTTCCCACCACAGTTGGTTAGACTGATAGTCAAGTCCCTGTGTGATCTATTTTCTTCTAGACATTTCTATAAACCTACTAGAGTGCTACACCTACATAAATCTACTAAAGTGCTGCTGCTTACTTGCTTTCCTCTGAACCCATCTGTTCATTTCTGGTCTCTACATTCCTATATGTGATATTCTGTCTGCCTGTAATACCATCTGCCTCCACTCTGCCTTTGTGTTCTTCCTCTTTTCTTCAAAGTCCAGTTCAGAACTGACTTCTTCTGTAGAGCCTCTCCGAACCAACCCCTCCTCCCTCAGCCCCCAAACTCAGTGATCTCTTTCCTTTGAATGCCATACTTGTTGCACAGTTTACTGAGTTCTTATCATATTCTTGTTATCCTTTAAGTATATATAATTCCCACCTTATCAGATAGGATGCAGACCCCTTAAGGTACCTAATTTTATCCAATTTTGGAATACATGAGCTTTTACTAAGAAGAGAGCTTACATGTCTTTTGGAATAACAAAATGAAAGGGATAACTTGGGGGAAGTCTTAAATACTGATAGCTTTGATATTTTAAAATACAGGTATGGAATAAGTTATTTATATATTTTTTTCTAAAGTTAATACACGCAGGAAATAGGACATTTCGAGATCTGTAATTAAATGTTAATTTGACTGGCAAAAAAGGTAAAGAGATTCTTTCCAAAGATGGTGAAGTATGGTGAAAGACTTAACTCTGGAGCCATAATGACTTCGTTTATGTCCCAGTGCCACCACTTACTCTTACTTCACCACTTACTCACCACTTACATCACTCTGAGTTCCAGTGTCCTCATGTATAAAAAGAGGATAATAAAAGTACCTATTCTTCAGGACTGTTTTGATGATTAAATGAGTTAAATGCAAATTTGTTGAAATAATGCCTGGCTATAGTAAGAACTTGGTAAAAAAACAAAAACAAAAAAACTTCCCACGTGGCTCAGTGGTAGAGAATCTGCCAGCCAGTGTAAGAGATGCAGGTTCGATCCCTGGGTCAGGAAGATCCCCTGAAGAAGGAAATGGCAACCCACTCCAGTATTCTTGCCTGGGAAATCCCATGGACAGAGGAACCTCGTGGGCTACAGTACATGGGGTTGTAAAAAAGTTGGACACAACTTAGTGACTAAAAAACAATAACAAATCTTAAGCTAATACTAATACTAAGCTAATACTAATACTAATACAAATACTCAACTTTCAAATCTCAACAGCTCAGGCTATAATGCTGTCATTAGCAGAAACAGAAAAAACTGGATAAAAACATGGGTTTGAGGAGAAAGAGCTAATAAGCCAATTTTAGCCTTGCCGAGGTTGAATTTCAGGGAGACATCCAAATGTCAGAATCCATAAGGAAAGAATGTAGGACTAAAGCTGCAGCTGCTTTTACCATTCCTACCCCCAGTACTTGGCATTCTAAATGGTGCTTGATAAATGTTAATTAAGGAAAGAATTGATGAAGGAATTAATGAATAAACACATGATGTATAGACTGCTTTTATATTGCTGTGTATCACATTCTTTGAGATGTCTAACATATTGTTAGGCCCTGTTGTCTAACATATTGTTACACCTCCATGAGTCATGTATACAATAGTCATGTATAGTTGTGAGAGTTGGACTATAAAGAAAACTTAGCACCGAAGAATTGATGCTTTTGAACTGTGGTGTTGGAGAAGACTCTTGAGAATCCCTTGGATTGCAAGGAGATCCAACCAGTCCATCCTAAAGGAAATCAGTCATGAATATTCATTGGAAGGACTGATGCAGAAGCTCAAACTCCAATACTTTGGCTACCTGATGCGAAGATCTGACTCATTTGTATAGACCCTGATGCTGGGAAAGATTGAGGGCAGGAGGAGAAGGGGTCAACAGAGGATGCGATGGTTGGATGGCATCACCGACTGGATGGACATGAGTTTGAGCAAACTCCAGGAGTTGGTGATGGGCAGGGAGGCCTGGCATGCTGCAGTCCATGGGGTCGCAAAGAGTCGAACATGACTGAGCGATTGAACTGAACTGAACTGATGCCATTCTTATTTCTATTCCCCAGTGCCCCCAGCTGTTATATTTCTCTGCTTGGAGGTCACAAAATCGAGATGGCTTTATCTGTCACTTTACATTTTGTCTAACTTTAATCAAATTTCTATAAATATCTGTCTTCCTATTGATTTCTTTTTGATTGCCAGTTAAATTCCCACAGTGGTTCTTTTTAAAATTACTGTTCAGTATCTAATATAGTCTACTCCCTTCTTTACAGAAAAGATCTCACTACTTCTTCAACAGTTATAAGTGACTGCACCTATTTTTTCTTTCTATGCTTTGCATATTTCAAGGCAAAAAATATTCTCACTCTTTCCTCAAGTTAATGATACCCCCATAATCTTGACTACATGACATTTCCTTTAGACTATGACCTTACTTACCCTCCAGCAGTCCCCACTATTTCCATGAATTCAGTTAAAACTTCTGTGTCGATGACTTTCTTCCCTTCCCCCATCTTTATATCTCTTTTGTTGTTTAGCTTCTCCCTTAAGTCCTCAATTCTTTCCTCGTGGACTTTGCCTCATAGATGTCTTCTGAAATTCAACCTCAACAAGGCTAAAAGTGTCTTATCAGCTCTTTTCTCCTCAAATCCATCTCTTTATCCCTTTTTTCTGTTTCTTAATGACTATATTATAGTCTGATCCTTTGAGGTTTGAAAATTGAGGTTTTTTTCAGGTAATAACTTCTAACTTGCCAAGCCTGGGGATTTCTTTTCTTCTTTTCTTCCCCCCCTCTCTTTTTAATAGAATTACTTACACTCCTGTGCTCACTTTGACTATGGAGAAGGAAATGGCAACCCACTCCAGTACTCTTGCCTGGAAAATTCCATGGATGAAGGAGCCTGGTGGCCTACAGTTCATGGGGTCCCAAAGAGTCAGACACAACTGAGCGACTTCACTTTCTTACATCTGACTAACTCTGTTTCTAGTGCCCTCCTAATATTCCTGAATCTATTCCTTTCTTCATCCTATGAACTGAGCATCTGTAATTAATGATCTTAAGGCCTCTATAACTGTGAGAAACCTTTAGTGGTTTGCATTTGCCTGTAGAGTGAAATGAAAATTCTTATTAGGGGATTTCACTGTCTGATCGATTTGATTCCAACCTAAATTTCTATTGCCTGTCCCTGCATGTACTTGATGCTCTACGCAGAAATTATTCCTGGTTCCATGCTGTGTAATCTGTCTTTTAAACCTCTTTTAAACTTTACCTGATCTTTAGAAAGTGAAAGTGAAAGTCACTTAGTTGTGTCAGACTCTTTGTGACTCCATGGACTGTATGATCCATGGAATTCTCCAGGCCAGAATACTGGAGTGAGTAGCTTTTCCCTTCTCGTTAAAGGTATATATAAAATCTTAATAAAGTAGTTGTGCTAAGGTATTATTGTATCTCCAACATACACTTTGTAGATAGACGTGAAGTGAAGTCAAGTTGCTCAGTCATGTCCGACTCTTTGTGACCCCATGGACTGTAGCCTGCCAGGCTGCTCTGTCTATGGGATTTTCCAGGTGAGAGTACTGGAGTGGGTTGCCATTTCCTTCTCCAGGGGATCGTCCCAACCCAGGGGTTGAACCCGGGTCTCTTGCATTGCAAGCAGACGCTTTACCATCTATTCATAAATATTTGTTCTGTTTTTCCTTCCATTCTGATTAATGGAAATTCATCTGGAACATCCCTTGTACTTTCTCCCTTTCCTTCTATCTTACCTTTATTCTTTTCTTTTAGTATTGTTCCTGTTGCTTTGTGGGTAACTGTGAATTACAATTAGGATAGTCTGAGGATGGAAGAAGACAACTGAAACCTCTCTCCTTTCGACTCCTATGTTGAATTTCCGATAGTTACTCTAGACTTGTATTTAGGTTGTGATATCTTTTCATGTATTTGCAGCCAACTTCACTCTTTGAGAGAGTCCAGAGGGGCTGCTGAGCTTCTTTATTCCCTCTTTTTAGCCTGTAAGAGGCATTTAATAGATATCTGATGATACTAATTAATGAAAGTAAACATTTCAGTTCTTTATTTACCCTTGTAAGGCTTTAGTACCGACTAAATGCTGAGAGATTCCTAAGCAAATGATTGATCACGGAATAAGATTTAGGATGTTATATCCTGTATGTTTTGCAGTATTCTAATTTTTTAATGTATTATGAATTATAGCTACTGGTCTGGATATCTTACAGTTATAAAAGTCAGTTTTACTTGAGTAAATGGGCCCATTTAACAAAAAACAACTTTTGCAAGAAAAAACTCTTGAACCCCAGTGTTTAAAGTAAACTATCATAGTGTTATTTAATGTGGGCAAACATAAATCTGTATATCAACTTCTTAAGTTTAAAATCTTATAGAACTAACCATACATTTAAATGAAAATTTCGAGTTAAATACAAATAAAACACAAAACAATAAAATCTAAATTAACGTTAAGTTGATGTGCTGAATGATACTGCCTTGCTTAAAGTGGTTCACTACTTTGAATATGAATATGATACTGTAAGGAATAGATTCTTTTTCAATTTGGCATGCACATACTATTGTGTGGAATGCGATAACTGTAATCTCTCCACATTTCTGTGTTCTGACTAGTGGAAATCCTTCATTTGCACAGCATGTATCATGAGGTGTTTGACTTTGACTTCCCACATATGTCATTTTCATGGTCAAGGCTCTTCTATGGCAAGTGATAGTTTTTGGTGCCAACTTGATGATGAACAACATGGGCAATGAAGTATCTTGTTAGCACTTGAATTTGATGTTGTTACTGCTGATTCAGTGTGTGTGGTTATACTAATTTTTATAGGTTATCAGAAACTAAAAGATTGAGATACAGAAACTTGTTTAGACCCCAGTTTGAATACCCTAAAGTAGATGTTTGAGTAGTATAGATCTTTATAGGTTTCCTGGTGGCTCAGTGGTAAAGAATGCCTGCAATGCAGGAGACCTGGGTTTGATCTCTGGGTCAGGAAGGTCTCCTGGAAAAGGGAATGGCTGCCCACTTCAGTATTCTTGCTTGGAGAATTTAGTGGACAGAGGAACCTGGTGGGCTACAGTTCGTGGGATGACAAAGAGTTGGACATGACTGAGTGACTAACACTTTAAATTTTTCATAGATATTTTAAGTTTTTGGCTTCCATGCTGTAAATGAGCTGATATTTTTAAAAAATTTATACTGAATGGTTTCTGTGATTATAATTTGAGTCATGAAATTGGGCAATACTTGACCTTGTCTGTGTAAGTTTCTGTAGGCCACTGTAGACTGTATCTTAGGTGGTTATCAAATTGGAATTTCATTGCTACTGACTTGTAATCTTTTAATTTTTGCCCTTTCCTATTTGTTCACTATATATTGGCTTTGATCTCAGGCCTGTAGAGAAAAAGGACATGATATCTATAAGAATATGGCTGAGGGGAATAGTGAGGGCTGGTAGAAATCTCACCAGAAATGCTATTGAATCTGTAAGTAAAACATCATTATACATAAAAGAGATGTGATAGAATTCAGATTACAATTCGTTATTGAGACCAAAAAAGCAATAGAACCATTCTGAAGCATTTTTTCAAACCTAGATACTTTGTATGATAATTACATGCATGCTAAAGTTTTATTATCAGTTCAGTTCAGTCGCTCAGTCGTAACCATAAATTTATATTTAAGATGCAATTTAGGATAGTAGTTGGAACTAATTATTAGTATTAGTTAGCTTGAGTCTACCCTCTTTTCTATAATAGCTATGTGTCTAATTGGGTAGTTAAGATTAGTAGAAATCTCCTGAGTATTTTTCTTCTTTAAAATATTTTTTTATTTATTATCTTGGACTGTGCTGGTCTTCATTGCTGCACAGGCTTTTCTCTAGTTGCAACAATTGGGGGCTGCTTTCTAGTTGCGGTGTTCAGGCTTTTCATTGCGGTGGCTTCTCTTGTTATGAAGCACTGGCTCTAGAGTGTTTGGGCTTCAGTAGTTGTGGCTCCCAGGCTCTAGAGCACAGGCTAAATAATTGTGGCACACAGGCTTAGTTCTGTGGCCTCTGGGATCCTCCTGGACCAGGGATCAAACCCGTGCCTCCTGCATTGGCAGGCAGATTCTTTACCACTAGCCACCAGGAAGCCCTTGTGTATTTTTCTTGAGTGTTAAGCTATTTTACTGAAGATTAGCTTTTGGAACTTATATTTCAATTTCTTAGTATATAATACTGACTGCATAAACATAATAACTATCACTGTATCATTTCTCTTGGCCTCATATAGATTTTATTTTTGTGTCATATAGAAAAATACATGTGTTTTGTTTTTCTCCCTTGAAGCCCTTTGTTTCCCAAAGGAAATGATTGCAATATAGATGTGTCACTTTTTCCACAGGTAAAATGGTATGCAGAGGTAGCCAGGTGCTTGGGCCTCCTACAACAAAGGAAAATTCCTCTAAGGAATGTTCCCAACATTGTTGCTGTTACTGAGGGTAGAGGAATTTCTGGCTCCTAAATTGGAATTTAGGATTCAAGGATTCGTTTTTTAATAATAAATTTTGTTGTAATAGTGGTGGCCCATCTTATCTTGAACTCTTGGGAAACAACTAAAAACAAATGGTCCAGTTTTGTAGATACTAAAGATTGTTCCTTTAGATGCCAGAAATTTATTTTTATTGTGGCTTTTGGGAAATCTTTTAGAACTTATATTTTACTGCCTTCTCTTTATAAAGTTTAAAAATTAAAAAAAAAATAGTACATGCTCAATTCAGAACATACAGAGAATACAGAAAAGTTATTTATTTCATAAATATTTATAAGACACTTAATGTGTTCAGTGCACTGTACTAGTTGTGGAGGACATAATTGTGAATAAATGACATACTGTCCTTGTCTTTACTGAGCTCAGTCTGGTAGAAAGAAGAAAATAAAAATCATGAGAATTGAATCTTTAAAAAACTATAATAATGTCATAAGTTATGCTTCCAATGAGGTAGGCTGGTTGATCGGAGACCGCTTCTCTGAAGCAGTGACATATTAATAAAAGTATATAAAATAAAAGCAATAGTTTTTCTTACACCTTTTCTTTCGAGAAAAACATGGAGTTCCAACTTGTTAATGTCCTAATTCTCATGTAAAGTTAGTGTCCCTAAAAGCCTGGAGCATTTAAAGTGAAGAACAATCACACAATACAAAGACATTTTATCCATCTTGTGGCAGGAAGCTCTCTGTGTACTTTTAACCAATTTTGGCAACTCACATGGTTTTAGTGGAATCAGAACTTTCAGAAGAAAGTTAAGTGGCCAGTGTAGAATTTAGCTATAAAAATAGGGACAATAGCACCTTTCTCCTACAATTTAAAAATTGAATGGTACTAAAGGAAATGGCAACCCACTCCAGTATTCTTGCCTGGAAAATCCCATGGACAGAGGAGTCTGGTGGGCTACAATCCACAGGGTAGCAAAGAGTTGGACATAACTGAGCAACTTCACTTTCGAAAGGCTCATATAGAAAAACATTGTCCTTCTGTTGCAGGAAGGGGGACTCCTTCCAGGGCCCGAAACTGGTCTCTTGTCTAACACTCAGAAATGAATGGTCTGAAGAGACACATCTACTGAGAAAGCAAGAGATTTTATTGGGAAAGGGCACCCAGGTGGAGAGCACTAGGGTAAGGGAGCCCAGGAGAACAGCTCTGTCACATGACTTGCAGTCTTGGGTTTTATGGTGATGGGATTAGTTTCCGGGTTGTCTTTAGCCAATCATTCTGACTCAGAGTCCTTCCTGGTGGTGTACCCTTGATTAGCCAAGATGGATGCCAGAGAGAAGGATTCTGGGAGGTGGTCAGACATGTGGTGCTCCTTTTGACCTTTCCTGAACTCTTCCGGTTGGTGGTGGCTTATTAGTTCCGTGTTCCTTACCAGGACCTCCTGTTGTAAAACAACTTATGCAGATAGTTACTATGGTGCCTGGCCAGGGTGGGCAGTTTCAATCATTGTGCTTCCCCTAACACTTCTGCCCCTTTGCTTTCTCTGTTCTGCTTGTTAGACTACCCATTTTCAACCTTTTTTGCTGTTTATATTGCTATTTTTGTAATGTACCTAGCATTTCATTCATTCAGTAGACATTTATTAAGCACCTAGTACATGCCAGTCTCTCTGTGAGGAGTTGCTAAAGATGCAGTGATGATTAAGGCAGTATACTATCAATAGCCATTGTGGGGTTGTTTAGAGGGTATTCATTCCTAAATCTGAACCAAAGATTTTTTTGTTTGATGATGCATTGAGAATTGCAAATAATTTACATACAGACTTCTGGAATATGGTGATCCTGATCACAAATTAAGGACTGCTTCTACCATATGCCAAGTATTGTATTTATTCCATTTGGCTAAATTTTCTCTGTGAAAATTTATTGGCTGACTTTAATTTTGAGACTTCTGGATACTAGTCAGACAAAATATTGGAGCTACATATTCTGCTTCCAAGAGTTGTCTTTTAATGTCGTCTGCTCCAGTGATTTGGCTCAAATTGCTAGGCAAATTGCTAGGGAATCTATTATTCCCCACCCCCCCCACCTCATTTTTGCTGCTTTTCTATTGTAATCGAAGGTATTTGTCTATCTCTAAAATGACATCAGACTGGAATGTGATTTGTAGGTAAACATTGGACTCTAGCAGAAATAATATTTTTGAAAGTAGTACATAAATTTTGTATAGTTAAAATGTTCTTTTCATCTTAATAGCTATAGGTAAGTTTGGCCTTCTTTTTATTCAGTAGACTTCCTGTCATTTTAAAGATCCCCCACCAGTCTGAACCTTAGTGTTGTGATTTTTCTCAGATTTTTGTATACATTTTTAAAGTTTACTTTTTCTTGTTATTTATGTGTTTTTCAGTTTTTTCCTCCACTTTTATTGAGGGTAATTGACATACATCATTGTATTAATTTAAGGTATACAACATGATGCTGTTTTTTATACTTCTTAATCACTATATTCCATTATTTTAAAATATTTTTATTCATTTATTTATTTACAGCTGCATTGGGTCTTTGTTGCTGTGCGGGCTTTCTCTGGTTGTGGCAAGCCAGGGGGCTGGTCTTTACTGTGGAACATGGACCCTAGGGTGTGGGCTCAGTCGTTGTGGTACTGGGGCTTAGTTGCTCTGCAGCACATGGAATCTTCCCAGACCAGGATCAAACCAGTATCCCCTGCGTTGGCAGATGGATTATTAACCACTGGACCACCAGAGAAGTCCTATTCTATTCTTTTCTTGAACAATAACAAAAATGTTTATCAATTTAATTTAATTGCTTAGTAGCTTTAGATCATCGAAAAAGCAAGAGAGTTCCAGAAAAACATCTATTTCTGCTTTATTGACTATGCCAAAGCCTTTGACTGTGTGGATCACAACAAACTGGAAAATTCTGAAAGAGATGGGAATACCAGACCACCTGACCTGCCTCTTGAGATGCCTCTTGAGATGGTGATTGCAGCCATGAAATTAAAAGATGCTTACTTCTTGGAAGAAAAACTATGACCAACCTAGACAGCATATTACAAAGCAGAGACATTACTTTGTCAACAAAGGTCCGTCTAGTCAAAGCTATGGTTTATCCAGTAGTCATGTATGGATGTGAGAGTTGGACTATAAAGAAAGCTGAGCACCGAAGAATTGATGCTTTTGAACTGTAGTGTTGGAGAAGACTCTTGAGAGTCCCTTGGATTGCAAGGAGATCCAACCAGTCCATCCTAAAGGAGATCAGTCCTGGGTGTTCATTGGAAGGACTGATGCTGAAGCTGAAACTCCAATACTTTGGCCACCTGATGTAAAGAGCTGACTCATTTGAAAAGACCCTGATGCTGGGAAAGATTGAGGGCAGGAGGAGAAGGGGATGACAGAGGATGAAATGGTTGGATGGCATCACCGACTCGATGGACATGGGTTTGGGTAGACTCTGAGAGTTGGTGATGGACAGGGAGGCCTGGCGTGCTGCGGTTCATGGGGTCGCAAAGAGTCAGACACGACTGAGCGACTGAACTGAGCTGGGTAGGGCAAGGTCAGGTGAGGAGGCAGTCACAGCTGGTTTTGGAAACCAACTGCTGTGGCCCGAAGTGTTAAGAAAGAATTGGAGGAGCTTTAAAAAGCAGGAATACTTTACTAAGGCGATCATTGCAAGAGGCTGGATCTGTAATTGAGTGGTGGTGATGGAGTTAGGTAGATAGAATTGAGATTGTATTCAGGGGGGAAAATGGCAGAATGTGGTGATGGATTGAATGTGGAATGGGTAAAGTGTCAAGGACTGCCAGATTTAATTTACTGTGTGGATGGTACTGATTTTTACTTACTGATATAGGTAGGACTGGAAGAGGATCAGGCTTTTGAGGGAGGGGATGCAGGAAGAAGAGAATGTATTTGGTACTGGACATTTTGAAAAAAATGTACATAAAACCAATGGGATCTTTACAGTGGATCAAGCATCTATTAAGTGTTTTGTGCAGTGTACAAGGTGCTAGTCTTAAGGGCTACCAGTAGAGACAGAAAAATTAATTAGCTGCTTAGTGGCACTAGTGGTAAAGAATCCACCTGCCAACATAGGAGACGCCAGAGACATGGGTCTGGAGGATCCCCTGGAGGAGGAAATGGCAACCCACTCCAGTATTCTTGCCTGGAAAATTCCACGGACAGAGGAGCCTGGTGGGCTACAGTCCATGGGGTCACAGAGTTGGACATGACTGAGCACACATGCCTAAACTTTGTTTAGGAGTTTAATAAAATTACAGTTACATATATAACCATGAACCATTAGAACCCCATGAACAGTATGAAAGGCAAAAATATAGGACACTGAAAGATGAACTCCCCAGGTCGGTAGGTGCCCAATATGCTACTGGAGAACAGTGGAGTAATAACACCAGAAAGAATGAAGAGACAGAGCCAGAGCAAAAACAACACCCAGTTGTGGATGTGACTGGTGATGGAAGTAAAGTCCCATGCTGTAAAGAACAATATTGCATAGGAACCTGGAATGTTAGGTCCATGAATCAAGGTAAATTGGAAGTGGTCAAACAGGAGATGGCAAGAGTGAACATAGACATTTTAGAAATCAGGGAACTAAAATGGACTGGAATGAGTGAATTTAACTCAGATGACCATTATATGTACTATTGTGGGTAAGAATCCCTTAGAGGAAATGGAATAGCTCTCATAGTCAACGAAAGAGTGAAATGAAGTACTTGAGTGTGATCTCAAAAACAACAGAATGCTCTCTGTTTCCAAGGCAAATCGTTCAGTATCACAGTAATTGAAGTCTGTGCCCCAAGCAGTAATGCTGAAGAAGCTGAAGTTGAACGGTTCTATGAAGGACCTACAAGACTTTCTAGAACACACACCCAAAAAAGATGTCCTTTTCATTATAGGGAATTGGAATGCAAAAGTAGGAAGTCAAGAGATACCTGAAATAACAGGCAAATTTGTCCTTGGAGTACAAAATGAAGCAGGGCAAAGGCTAACAGAGTTTTGCCAAGAGAATGCACTGGTCATAGCAAACACTCTCTTTCAGTAACACAAGAGAAGACTCTACACATGGACATCACCAGGTGGTCAACACCAAAATCAGATTGATATTATTCTTTGAAGCCAAAGATGGAGAACCTCTATACAGTCAGCAAAACAAGACCGGGAGCTGACTGTGGCTCAGATCATGAACAACTTACTGTAAAATTGAGACTGAAAGAAAGTAGGGAAAACCACTAGACCATTCAGGTATGACCTATATCAAATCCCTTATGATTATACAGTGGAAGTGACAAATAGATTCAAGGGATTAGATCTGATAGAGTGCCTGAAGAACTATGGATGGAGGTTCGTGACATTGTACAGGAGATGGTGATCAAGACCATCCCCAAGAAAAAGAAATGCAAAAAGGCAAATTGGTTGTCTGAGGAGGCCTTACAAATAGCTGAGAAAAGAAGAGAAGCGGAAAGCAAAGGAGAAAAGGAAAGATATACCCATTTGAATGCAGAGTTCCAAAGAATAGCAAGGAGAGATAAGAAAGCCTTCCTTAGTGATCAGTACAAAGAAATAAAGGAAAACAACAGAATGGGAAAGACTAGAGATCTCTTCAAGAAATGTAGAACCACCAAGGAAACATTTCATGAAAAGATGGGCACAATAAAGGACAGAAGTGGTGTGGGCCTAACAGAAGCAGAAGATATTAAGAAGAGGTGGCAAGAATACACAGAAGAACTGTACAAAAAACATCTTCATGACCCAGATAACCATGATGGTGTGATCACTCACCTAGAGCCAGACATCCTGGAATGTGAAGTCAAGTGGGCCTTAGGAAACATCACTATGAACAAAGCTAGTGGAGGTGATGGAATTCCAGTTGAGCTATTTCAAATCCTAACAGATGATGCTGTGAAAGTGCTGCACTCAATATGCCAGCAAATTTGGAAAACTCAGCAGTGGCCACCGGACTGGAAAAGGTCAGTTGACATTCCAATCCCAAAGTAAGAAAATGCCAAGGAAAGCTCAAACTACCACACAATTGTACTCATCTCACACACTAGCAAAGTAATGATCAAAATTCTCCATGCCAGGCTTCAACAGTATGTGAACCATGAACTTCCAGATGTTCAAACTGGATTTAGAAAAGGCAGTGGAACCAGAGATGAAATTGCCAACATCCGTTGGGTAATTGAAAAAGCAAGAGAGTTCAAGAAAAACATCTGCTTTACTGACTATGCCAAAGCCTTTGACTGTGTGGATCACAACAAATAGTGAAAAATTCTTAAAGAGATGGAAATACCCAGCCCACCTTTCCTGCCTCCTGAGAAATCTGTATGCAGGTCAAGAAGCAATAGTTAGAACTGGACATGAAACAACAGATTGGTTCCAAATCAGGAAAGGAGTATGCCAAGGCTGTATATTATTACCTTGCCTATTTAACTTATTTGTGTAATACATCATGTGAAATGCCGGGCTGGATGAAGTACAAGCTGGAATCAAGATTGCTGGGAATTATTTACAATAGCTAAAACATGGAAGCAACCTAGATATCCATCAACAGATGAATGGATAAAGAATTGTGGTATATATACACAATGGAATATTACTCAGTCATAAAAAGGAACACATTTTAGTCAGTTCTAATGAGTGGATCAACTGAGAACCTATTATACAGAGTGAAGTGAGTCAGAAAGAGAAAGATAAATATCGTATTCTAATACATATATACGGAATCTAGAAAAATGGTACTGAAGAATTTATTTACAAGGCAACAGTGAAGAAACAGACATAGAGAATAGACTTATGGACATGTGGAGAGGGTAAGAGAGGGTGAGACCTATGGAAAGGGTAACATGGAAACTTACCTTACCATATGTAAAATATATTGCCGACAGGAATTTGCAGTACGGCTCAGGAAACTCAAACAGGGGCTCTGTATCAACCTAGAGGGGTGGGATGGGGAGGGAGATGGGAGGGAGTTTCAAAAGGGAGGGGATATATGTGTGCCTATGGCTGCTTCATGTTGAGGTTTGACAGAAAACAAGAAAATTCTACAAAGCAATTATCCTTCAATAAAAAAAAAAAAGAAAAGATTGCTGGGAGAAATATCAGTAAATTCAGATATGCAGATGACACCACACTTACGACAGAATGCGAAGAACTAAAGAGCCTCTTGATGACAGTGAAAGAGGAGAGTGAAAAAGTTGGCTTAAAACAACATTCAGAAAACTAAGATCATGGCATCCGGTCCCACCACTTCATGGCAAATAGATGGGGAAACAATGGAAACAATGACAGACCTTATTTTGGGGGCTCCAAAATCACTGCAGATGGTGACTGCAGCCATGAAATTAAAAGAGCCTTACTCCTTGGAAGAAAAGCTACGGCCAACCTAGACAGCATATTAAAAAGCAGAGACATTACTTTGCCAACAAGGGTCCGTCTAGTCAAAGCTATGGTTTTTTCAGTAGTCACGTATGGACGTGATAGTAGGACTATAAAGTAAGCTGAGAGCTCAAGAATGGATGCTTTTAAACTGTGGTGTTGGAGAAGACTCTTGAGAGTCCCTTGGACTGCAGGGAGATCAAACCAGTCAATCCTAAAGGAAATCAGTCCTCAACAGTCATTGGAAGGACTGATGCTGAAGCTGAAGCTCCAATTCCTTGGCTCTCTTGGCAAAGAGCTGATTCCCTGGGAAAGACTGAAGCCGGAGAAGGGGACGGCCGAGGATGAGATGGTTGGATAGCATCACCGCCTGGATGGACATGAGTTCGAGTAAGCTCCAGGAGTTGGTAATGGGCAGGGAAGCCTGGAATGCTGCAGTCCATGGGGTCGCAGAGTCGGACAGGACTGAGCACCGGAACTGAGATAACCATAATGAAAGAATTGTAAGAGCAGGAGGTAATTGCCCTCCAGATCAGTAACTCAGTAATTTATTTGTGTCTGTGATTTCCTGCAGATTGGATGATTTTTTTGTTCAGGTTCCCTAGGCCCTAGAAGTTATGTCATTTGGCTTCCCAAAGTATTTTCACAAGCCACCTACATTCCTTATGGAGCTGTGGCACAACAGCAAGCCCATGTTTGCCTGGATTAATAAAACAGGCACCGCTGCTTTTGTTTATTGATATAGTATCTGCCCCCCCCCCCCCGACGCACTCTCTCGCCTCGCGACACAAACAACTTTCCGGAAGTAAGAAAAAGCAGTCATCCAGATGAAATCTGACTCCAGACAGCTGCCAAAATAGAGGATGTCGAGCTAGATGCGGTTGGGTTTAGTGTAGCACGTTTTCGTCTGTGACCGGGTCTTTGCGCAGTCGCCACCCTACGGGAACCTTCGGGGCCGAAGCCCCGACGCCTATCTGAGCTCCCTCGAGCTCCCTTTCCTGGGGGTAGCAATTGGCGTGGTGGGGCAGCCGCGAGCCCCGAGGAATAGGTCCGGGCGTGACAGCCGGCCAGAGCCCGGAGGTGAGCCCCGCGCGAGGCGGTGGGAGGGCTGGGGAGCTGGGCGGTCCAGATGCCCGGCCGCCTCGGGCGGCCCCTCCCGCCTCTCCACCCCAAAATTGGCCTAACCGCCAATCGTCGGCCGCTCACCTCCTTTACCGCAGGTGACCCATGGCCAATCGCCAGGGGTCTCTTTGCCAGGAGGCGTCAGAATCAGCCAATCGTTGCGGCCCCTCGGTCGGGGCGGGGCAGGGGTAGGGAGTGAGGGGCTGTCCCGCGGGAAAGGCAGAACCTGAGGAGACCAACTGCACCGCGTCGGTGAAAAGGCGGAGGGAGGCGAAGAGGGGTGCTCGGCAGCAGCCCTCGGCTCCCTCCCCTGGAGGCACAGAGGGCGGGGGCCTTGGCGAATGGCTTTCTTGCTGGCCACTTGCGGAGTGAGTAGACCCGGAGGGTCTGGGAGAGGGGCCGGCTCCCACCCCTGAGTTCCCAGGGACCCTGCTGCTTGCCCAGGCCGTGGGCGCGAGTGTGAGTCTCTCCCAGCCTCCATCCCGTCGCCCCCTGGGGTGAGTAGGACGCTGTGGCCGTCCGGGCCCTCTCTTCCGTGAGACTCTCCTCACTTCCTCGGCCGAGATGATTGGAGGCTGAGACTAGGGGCCTTCTGTATCCCAGAGAGGTCATTCGCCACCAACCAAACCAGTCTGGAGAGAATCGCTTCCCCTTTTTTGATTCATTTTCGTGGAACTCTAGTTTTCTTTCGAAAGCTGTCTCAAGATATTGAACACAAGAGTTAGACTTTCCCTTAATGTGGATGTTTAATTTTGACCAGTTGCCCAATAGTAGAATTTCCTGTTGCGGGCCAAACATTTTCTGTTTTATTTTTGGCTGTGTTCTTGCCTTGGCCAATATTTTTGTGTGTAATAATTATGGGTGTTGTTTCTTGTGAGTATGTGTGTGTTGGGAAGGGGAGGTGGTTTTATGTTTTTGGGGTAGTTTGTGCAAACATACTGAAAACTTTGGGATAGTGTTATGGTGTTCACGTGAAAACTGGAGGGGAAAGTTTAGGTTCTCAGTAAGCTTGGTTATGGAAAGTTAACTATAAGCAATGGACTAGGAAGCATGTAATGCATTTATTGCATAATTCCTACCATATTTAAGTGTTTTTGATATGAAAGAGTAAGAGATGTATTGATTAAGAAAATGTCTGCTGATTTGAAGTAACATTTGGCTTTACGTGTTGATTAAACTGTACTTTTAGCTGTATTCAGGAAATCAAAAACAAATCAAGGAATTATTTCTTCTAATATTGAGTTAAGAAGGTGGAGAGATCTTAAAATAGTAGTTGCAGTTTTAAGAATTCTTGTAGTGAACTTTAAGTTGGGAATTCTCATCCACCGTGGATCATCTCTCAGAACATTTCCTTCATTGAACTGAGTTTGTGATAAAGCCCTTTAATAAATAATGTTTACATCTTTCATTTACTTTTAATTAATCTTTTTAAATTTCACTTTTTATGTACCCCAGCACCTTAAAATACCGTGTTACCTTTCCTATCCCAGGAAAGATAAAAACCACTAAAAATCAGACTTGCAGTCTGGAAAGCTTACCTTGGAAATTAGAAAGATAACAGAAAAACTGGATCTGTTTTCAAAATGTTCTGAGTTTGATTTTGACAAAGATGACACTACTTGAAGTACCCCCTCAGTAAACACTAGGTTGCAATGACTCTTGATCACATTCATTTTGATATTTCCAAAGTCTTAGGGGGTGGTCTTTTTTCCTTTAGTGTGGAAAGATTGGTAATAATCTAACCACTGAGCCATCCCCAGTTGATAAGTTTGGTTGAGGCAGTAAAGAGCATTATGATACAACCATATTCTGCTGATTGGAAAATCAGGCAGTTGCATAGTTTGCAGTTTCTTGCTTGAGAAAGAGGCTATCAGGCTTTTATTTTAAAAAGGAAATTCTGAGATGTCCCCTGGGATATGTTGAGTTCTGTCAATATCTGAGAACTGATGTTTATTGGGATTCTATAGAAAAAGACAGTTTTTTATGGATACTGTAATGTACTTGGGCTAGGATTATATTTGTACTAAAGCTTCCCTTGTGGCTCAGTCAGTAAACAATCTGCCTACAATGCAGGAGACACAGGTTCGATTCCTGGGTCAGGAATATCCATTGGAGAAGGAAATGGCAACCCACTCCAGTATCCTTGCCTGGAGAATCCCATGGACAGAGGATCCTGGCAGGCCACTGCCCATGGGGTCAGAAGAGTTGGACGCGACTTAGCGACTAACCCACCATGAGATTATATTTAGGAAGATTTTCCAGTAGATGTTTAAGCAAAGATTATGTTTGAAAGAATAATTCTTAGGTTGAAAATGTGCTTAAAACCAAGTACCTGTCCCTAAATATTTTAGTTAATTGAAGTTCCACCACACACAGGCAGTTAGTCATTTAAAGCCATTTTCCATCTCCTTTATTTTCTGTGTCCAGTTACCAGATCCTGTTTAATTTGCTTTAGAAATAGCTCTTGGGTTTATCCTCCCCGCCCCCCACCCCCCACATAAGTGTTTTAATTTAGGCCCTCATCATCTCTCACCTAAACTTTCACGAAACTTAACTAGTCTCCCTGTCACTAGACTCCCTCTACTCATATTCTTTTCCACAGTCAGAGCCCACTGAGTCATAGCTGTGCTTAAAAGCCTTTTGGCTCCCCCTTGCTCAAGCCCAGCTGCTGAGAATGTTCTTTAAGGCCCTTCACAACCTGGTGATAATTATCACTCTTGGTGTGGACTCAGCTGCAGGCAGGGTATCTACTGTAGCATTATGAACTCTTACCTGTTTGGAACATGACATAGCCTCTATAGCTCTTTGCACAGTCACTGCCTTTCCCTCTTGATTAAAATTACAGTTGCTTAAAATTCATTCCAGTGCTATATCGCTACTTCTTTTGACATACAATTTTTGTGTTACTTTTTCTTTGATGTCTTCCTTCCTTCAGGCAGAGCAAGTTAGGATTACTGTTGTCCTTCATGTGTTACTACAGCACTTTGTTCATACCTCTATGCTATAGATCTTTGTGCACGTATCTGGTTCTTGGATTAGACTCTAACCTTCTTTATTTCTGTAGGGCCTTTGTCCCTAGTCTAGTGCTTGGCATGTGATCAAAATACTTGACTTAATCATGTTGTTAACTGTACAAACCTTTGACTCATTGTACTGTAGCGTGGTTTATCCATGTGAGTTAGAAATATATTCCAAGTCACCAAGCTCCCTAATTGCTGCCACACCTGAGAGACAGGACTGCGGAAAACATTAGAAACAACGTTACAAATGGTGAGTGGATTTCCAGGCAAAGGCCTACTCTTCCAACCTGTGTGACCTCTAATATAGTGGAAAGAATACTAGTAGTGGTACCAGTACAAGTTGGTTCTGTAGTAGTATCATAGGAAAAAGAGCACATTGCTGGCTAGAGAAGTCAGGGAGACTGCTTGGAAAGGGTGAAATCTGATCTCATTGCAGAAGATTAGGTAATGATTAATTGTATTTGCTATTATCTCTCTTGTCCTTAAAGAAATCCTTTGAAGACATTGATAGCACCTGGCACATAGTAGATCTTCAATGAATATTTGTATTGCGAAGGAATGTTAATGGTTTCTGTGTGTGTGTTGGAGGGTGAGGGAATTAGTAATATTATAGGAGTTCATTTATTTCTAGAAAGACCTTTAAGAACTTTGCTTCTTTGCTATATTGACAGAGCAGCTAATTTTGTTTTTTCTGAAATGTGCCATTTCAACCAAGGTATTCTGCTTACTCGGTTGTTTCTTTGCATTCTCTGCATTCCAGAGCATGTTTTTTAATCCGGCTACATTAATCTTCCTCACTCATTTTCAAGGTTACACTAAATTTTTGCTTGTGTTTTGACATTTTTTTTGTCCTACGGTGGAGGACCCAACTGCAGTTAGAACCTTTAAGTTCTTATTGTCTTTGTTTAAATGAAGTTAACTTTTTTTTTAAAAGCCAGTAAATGGACCCTCGGTTTTCCCAGTATGGTGAGCTGTTCACTCACCTGATGAATATGGTTATTTACTTGGAAATGCTGGCTTCACAGACTCTTAGAACTGGAAAGGATCTTAAAGTTTTAATTAAGCCTCTGTGTATTTGTAAAATGGAGAAAACAGTTTCGGAGAAGCCAGGTGACTTGCCCAAGGTCACACATTTAGAGAGTAGACTAATAGGACTGCCGTCTATGATTTTTGCTCTTCTGTTAACTCTAGAGAGAACTGGGGTGCTGCTCTGATGCTTGTATTCATTCATGGCTCACCTCAATCTCCTAAGTCCCAGTAATTTTTCCAATTCAGACACTGATTTTGGTTTCCTTTCAATTCAGCATCTGCATCTGAAAAATATCTTACATACTTCTCCAAGAGAATATTGTTCCTTATTTCACCTCTTTGTTCTTTTCAGCCTCTCTGTGTGCTTATACTTGCTCCCAAGTCTGGAAAGATGTCTTTTCTGGTTACTCTCCATTTTCCTGCAAATTCATTCTCTTTGCCTTCTCTCTCTGCCCCAGGAGGCTGACCTTGACAGCCTGTGTCACCTAGAGTCCTTTTTACCTTCTGGCTTCTCGTAGGGTTTAGCCAATGGAAGGGCAGAAGATGGAAGGAAAAAAAGAGAGAACCTTTGGGGGTATTTATCCCTTTTGTTGTCTCCCTGCTGTGATGAATTTGTAGCAGTGGCTGTGTCCTGCTGCTTGAGTGTCCCTTGAGCCTGATCGGAGCTCCGCTGTTTCCCTCCTTGTTCCTTCAGTCTTGGGGGGTGGTGAAGGCTTCCTGCTGTTCCTGATTCCTGGGTACCTTAGCATCCCTTGCTAGTTTACTTAACCCTGCCCTCATTTCTCTCCTAAAGAAAAGTTCAAACATCCCATCTATTTATGATGTTTCCCACCCTTGCTCACTGCTGTTAATTATTTCCCCCTCCTCATCTTTGTCCAAATCAAAATGCTGTACCTCTGTGACACTTTTCTGATCCCGTTAACTTTCTCTTGAATTTCTTAGTATCTTTCTCATAAAAATTTATCATGCTTGAAGCAATTATTTGTAGACAGGTGTTTATCTCCTACTACAGATTTGAAACTGTTAGGTGTGCAGAGCAGTTATTTGTAGTTAGATGTTTATCTCCTGCTACAGACTTCAGGCTATATCTGCTTCATCTTGGCATGTCCAGAGCATCTAGCGTCGTGTCATAATCATAAACACCCAGTAAATAAATCATTATTGTAATGCTGAATTCCAAACCCAGAATAGTATGTATGAAACTGTGCTCATGAGACTCGGCATGAGAGAATGAATTTTTAGAAGTTTGTTTTAGTTGTTATCATCTGGTCTTGTTTCTTGAACTGCCTCAGTGGTGTCTTTCCTCTGATTTAATTTCTCTTAAAAACTTTGAGTTATTCTTAAAAGTTTTCAGCATCCATACTTATAATAAATTGTTTAGAATAGTTAGATGTTATTTGTGATTTTTTTTCACGAGTACTCTGATTTATAATATGCAAGAACTTCTTTGATTGCTTTTTATGTTTAAATCCTAACAGGTTGGCGAATTTCATAATTCCTTAATTCATTCATTTACAAAAATTTTATTGAGCACAAACTTGCTACAAACCAAGCACTAGCCTGGGGGATACAGTAGAGAATAAAAAGAGTCTTATCCTGTCAGGCATATATTCTAGTCATATTTTAGACCTTTTTGATAGATTTCTGACAACAGGTTAATCAGGGTAATTTTGTATTGCACTTTTAACAGCCTTAGTAAAAACAACTTATTTCCTTCTGTTTGATGTTCACTGGCAGCTAAATCAGATATACAAAAACTGCTTTGGCATATGTAATTTTAAAGGAATAAGCACCAAGCCAGTTACAGAATCTATTCTTTCCAATCAGGGTTATTTTTGTTCTATTTTGTTTGCTTGTCTTGTGTGAGAAATAAGCCGTTTAGTACTGATTGTCTATTGGCCTGACTAGTTTATCATTTAACTTCCCTTGGTGGTTTTATTTCAGTTTGTTGTATTTTGCTGTACAGAGAGATCAGTTTTGTTAAAGGAATATATTAGATTTTGTAGAAACATTTCATAATCTAATTTCAACAAGTATTATGAATGAGTATGAGAATTCTGTAGTTATTTGAAAACTTGAACTACTAAAGCATTCAGTTTTAAGAATTCATGTGTTTAACGTGAATTTTTCCTCATTATATGTAGAGCAGATTTCCAGGAAACTTTCTAAAACTTCCTTTTTGGTGGACCCTTGAAAATCATGAGAATTTGCTTTCCAAAATTCTGTGAAGCTCAGTGACAGGCAGTCATGTGAGGTTGGAAAGGGGAAGAATGTATTTTTTGCATCCCATCCTAGTAAGCAACTCAGAGCTTATTTAAGATCCTGGAATGACTTAACCTATGACTTTTAATTTTAAGAAAAATATTGTCAGTAGCTTGAGCAGTGATTAGCGTGCGAAAAATAAAGCTTTGACTGATTGCCAGCACCACATGGTCAAACAGTGCTTCACTCAGGGGACTTGGATCGCAGGTATTTTTGTTTCTTATGAGTTTACTTTCTTTAGTGTGGACTCATGATCATGGAATTGGCAGGAAGGATGTGGGGAAAAAATTAGGTATTCTGCTTTGTTTTACTGGCCATTTTTCTTCTTAGCGTGTGTGCGTGTGCATGTGAGAGTGCTAGTTTGTACTTTATCTGTAAATAATGTTATAAATTTGTTATACTTTGTTTTATTTGACTTGACAAGATGTATCTGAGCAGCTTTAGCGTTACCAAGTTTACTGTCTCAAGACATTTTAGGGTTTGATAATTTTAAAATAATAATGCTGATGATTTTGCAAGGTAAAAGAGTTACAAAATTTTTGAAACATATTTATAACCTGTACAGTTTCTGAATACTTTTTTACATAAAGTTTTTGAATTTAAATACTAATTTTTTAAAAATCAGGCATCATGAATGTATAAAAAGTAAAAATTAAGAAGTCCTTGTCTCAAATGCTCCTCTTTCTCAATCTCACTTTGAAGGTGTAACATCTGCTTCTTGTGTGTTTTATTTCAGACCTGTGTGTGAGAATAAAATAACTTTTCAAAAATATGACATCTTATTATTCATGTCTCTGTCTAGAATAAAGTAATCACTCAGGCAGTATTAATTGTCCTGACTTTTGAAGTCTATTTTATTTTTGTAATTTGCTTTCTATGTTCAGAAGCTGTAAACTCATATTTCATTTAAAATTTTTTTCAAGTAATTTGCTGCATTCTGAAATCTTGAGGCAATTCTGTATGCCTCCCAGACATTTATATCTCTAAAATGCTAGTTATAACCTTTATAGAGAGGGAGAACATATAATTTATTGTCCTAACTGGAGCACTTGGAGAATGAAGGAGGCTGCTAATAATTTTGTTGAGACAACAAGTATAAAAAGAGACTCTCCCAGACAAACTGGGATAGTGGTCACCCTGTTTATAAACTCCAGGTTTTTGTGTGTTCTATTTACTTTTGGCAATGAGTTTTCATATGACTTTATTGAATAAATTGGGAGAGTCATTTGGAAAGACAAGGTATCAGTGATTTAAATAAAGGAAAATGTTACAAACCCAAACCTTTCTTGTGCAGTTGTTTGAGTAATCAAATCACTTTATGGAATCAATATTAGTAGTTTGTTCTGTAAGTCAAAAGGTTACATAACAGTGTTGGTATTAGATGAAGAGAGATCATGAAGAGTAAGCAGTTGTGCTAAGAGTTATGATAAAGCTAAGGAATTTTGACAAAGGTATATGTACCTGATTCCTATTTGACAAAGCATCTCTTTTCTGTCCCAAGTATATAAGCAATTTAGACTTCTTGTTGTGTGTGTTTGTTTTTTTTTAAGAGAAGTTATTTTCTTTGTAAATTTAAAAATGATTCTATTTTTCAAAGAACTAATGTATTTTCAAAATCTTTTTATTTTATGGAAAAGAGTGATTCTTTATATTGTTTGACTCTTTGTTACCAAGGTAATAATTGAGCACAATTTACCTTTTGTGGTTCAGGCATAATACCTGATACTTTTCTTAACATCTCATATGGAATTTTGTTTTTGATCTGTTTTCCACTAGTTTTGTCTATTTCTCATACCTTTTTGTATTACTATTATCTGTTTTCTTCAGAGTTCATCAGCTTACTATTTATTTTCCTTTTTTTCAAGGAATGTTAAATACAGTTTAAGTTATGCTTGTATCCTTTTCTCGGTTATACTTCTCTATTAGAGTTGTATATGTTTTGTGTATTACCTAGTTGTTAATTTATTTAGTTTTTAATCCATCAAATATTCATTGAGAACCTTTTCTGTATGTTAGGCCTAGTTTATGGTCTGGGATACAGTGCTGAATCCTGGTTTTTTTCACTTCCACATTATGAAGAAGAAATAGAACACCAACTATTGTGTTACTTTATGTATATTCTTTCGTCTCTCCAACAACCTTGAGAGGTTTATTTTTGTGTTCTTCCCTGGTAAGAAAATGGAGGTAGAGAAAGTAACTTGGCCAGATCATGTAGGTAATTAGGGAATTACAGATTCAGGATTTAAAACTAGATCAGTCTGACTTTAAAGCTTGTGTTCATTTTGGGTACACCAGGCTCCTTCAGACATTTTTTAGATTAAGTTTTAGTCTAATATGCTATGAATTCTTTTCAAATATTGTGATTTAATAGAAAAATGTAGTGGGTTTGAAATCAAAGGACTGGGTTGAAATCTTAATTTAAAATCCCATCTGGATGATTTGGGTAAGCACTTATAAAATAGGGTTAATATCTATCTATTTTACTATGTTATAATAATGAAACAAGAAATGACATACAGTAAAATATCTAGCCAGAGGATCTAGTACTTTGAAAAAACTTACTGTACTGTATTGTGCATCCCTGGTGAATCTGTGGTGCTAGTACTGTCCTTTTAAAACTATGGAAAAAGGCTTTACCGTTTAGGGCATTCTTGGGGCACCTAAGCAGTTTTTGATAAAATAGCTATAACTATCATGTTGATAAAAGAGAACCTAATTTGGAGTCTTAGACTATCAGAACGTTGACTTAGGTGGAAAATGCTGTTCTGAAGTTACATTGGAGGAAAGAATTTAATAACAGGCTCAATTTTATAGATATTTTTGAATTGGAAATCTTTACTCCAAACAAATTGATATATGAGTATTTTTTAGGGTTAAAAATTCATACTCTCTGAACTTCTCTATACTTCTAAATTCTGTTTTTCCTTTAGCTGAAGAGGGTAAACCACAGAAACGGCAGATTATAAATGTTTCCAAATTTTTAATAAACCAAGGAAGTCACCAATTAGTACACCCCACATAAAATCTTGGTCTTACTAATATTTCTGGTTTCTTTAGTATACTTTTTTCATTATTAAAGCAACTTTTAAGTAACTTGGTAAGGAAACAAAGTGGTGTCATTTTTCAAAAAACTTAATTTGCTAATAAATTTCTAAGGAACAGAAAAGCCATTACAAATTTTGGCATAATTTTTAAATTTATTTTTTAACTTGCCACTTGCTGCTCATGTACCTATTGATACTTTTCCTCTGTACAGTTACAGATTTTTCTCTTATTATTCCTTTAATTAATGACTCATGTCAGACGCACAGCATAGTAACTTTCTATTCTCTCTTTTCCTTACCTTTTTGGAAGATCAGTACCACACTTGCTTTTTTCCAGTCTTCTGGTATCTCTCCAGTTCTTGAATTTTCAAAAATAATTGTAAGTGATTCAATTGTAAGTATGCCCTATACTTCTTTCATTGGCTGAAAGCGTATCTGTGATGCATGTCATCTCAAATTGCTAACTGTGAATATAAACTTTCCAAATACTCATATTTAATCAAAACAACATTTCTGCAAAGTTTTTATTATTTTATTTAAGGACTGTGTTATGCTAATTTTCGTTTAAAAATCACCTACTTTTGTATGGATTATGCCATTTGTTTTTCATTAGGTGTCTTGTTTTCTTTGGTGTTTTTCCTTTGTTAAAATTTTAAGCTGTTATTCCCTTTTGCAGTTCTGCTACTGGTCACTTATTTTGTTTTCTTGTTACTCTGAACTTTCTTATGAGACTTACATGGACTAATTTCAGTGTTTCACTTTCACAACATATCATATACTACTTTGTCCTGTATAAGAGAAAGCACTGAGTATAGGGTACTTAGTCCTTTAAGTTTTTGCTGTGAAATAAGATTTGATATGAAAATAATTACTCATTTGTGAATTTCTTTTTACAGTGTTATTCAGTCATAGCCCTTCCTGTTCTGCATTATTCTTCTCAGTTCCTTAAATTACTCATAACTTTCTTATTTCCTGATTCTGACGTCAAGAAGACCTTAAACCACCTTTCCCCACCTTTACCTCCACTATTCATTAGTCTTCCTCTGTCAGCAGGAATTACTTTAAAAGCTTTTACTCTTTGCCTCAAAAATTGCCTCTTGTACTATTTTACTAAGTGTCTCTCCAAAGCAGCTACATAAGAAGTACAGTTCCTGTGTACTTCAGAAAGTATTAAAGCCATCCTTTATAATACTCTTCTTTCTAATGGCAGTGAAGTATTCAGTTATGTATATGTATAAAGTATAATGTTTAATGTCCCTATTAGAGTTATTAATAGAAATTCCATTTAATTTTGCTGATGTGTTAGAAGTACCTCTGAGAAAAGTGATAATATTCAACATAAGTATTAGAAGGATAGTAGGGAGGCACTTACATACAATTTTGAGGCAGTTTAATATTCTTCTGTCATTTTAGATAATATTTTTGGAATTCCCCTTAAATTGGGCCAGATGTCTGCCTTTTTATGTGTATATTTTTAATCTGGATACATAGGTCTTGGTTGATAGAGAATTGTGTTACTGTTAACTTTATACATGTACTTTAGCTTTCTTTAATTAACAAGTTACTCTTGAAGACTAGGGACTTTTTTTTTTTTTTTAATCACATTTGCCACATAAGTGGTTTTTTTTTTTTTCTTTACATAGATTATTTTATGGTTAGATTTAGGTATGATTTCTATTGAATTTTTTCTAGTTTAGCTTATTTTATATTACAAACCATTTTGTCTCTATTTCTCTATAATAGTTTTATTTTAAACTTTAAATGAATTCATACAGAAATCATCTTTAGAACTATGGCTCATCAATGTGGTAAATTATGGAGCAGCCACCTCTTTTGGTCCTGATTGCCAAAAATGCAGTACAACCACTTACTATTGAAGGAAAAAAGAGAAGGAAAGAAAGGCATGAAGAAAGGACCGAGGGAGTAGAAGGAGAGCGAGCACACAGGCAGGGGAAGTCTAGGAAGCCGTGCGTGGAGAAGACGGGTATCATGGCATCAGCAGTTGCCAGAAGCTGCCGTCAGTGCGGTTCACGTTTGTCAGCAATGAGCTCGCCTGGAGTTGGTGTGGGGGTGGAGTGGTACAGTGCTGAATGAATGGTAGTTTCTGCCCTAGTGGAGTTTATAATCCTTCAGGGAAATCAATCAAGTAAATATTTAGATATGATAAAATGTGCCAAGTGTTAGATTAAAAGGCAAGTACAGAGTCTGCTTGACTCCCAACCTGCTTGTTCCCAAGAGCTAAGATGTCACTGTAGGAAGTATGAAGTCATAGTGTTTTAAAGGGTCTGCCTGTTCTGAGTTCTATTCAAAAGAAGACAGACCACTCTCGACATGGTAAAGGACTATATTCTGTTTTTATGGCCTTTTTAAAAACACAAGTCCGTTAAAAAGGATGTGGATAAGTGTAGTACCTTATATTTTAAATGTTGAATGTAAAGAGGAATAAAGGGATTTTATGAAATCATTTATGTTAGAAGGTAATAAGTTCCTTTTCTCTTGAGATGCTCAAAGACTAGATGACTTTCGAGAACATTATAAGTGTGACTGCTGTTGAGTGGGAGGTTGGACTACAGGGCTTTAATTCTATGTCCTGAGTCACAGTGGAGGCTTCCCTGGTGGCTCAGAGGTTAAAGCATCTGCCCGCAATGTGGGAGACCCGGGTTTGATCCCTGGGTCGGGAAGATCCCCTGGAGAAGGAAATGGCAAACCACTCCAGTATTCTTGCCTGGAGAATCCCATGGACAGAGGAGCCTGGTAGGCTACAGTCCACAGGGTCGCAAAGAGTCGGACACGACTGAGCGACTTCACTTTCACTTTCCTGAATCACACTATGTAGTTAAAATATATTTTCCTCTAGCACATTATTCGTAAAAGATTTAAGAAAACAGGTTAATTACTAACAATTGCTTGTCCACATTATTAAATCAATGTGTACATGTTATTTTATTAATTGCAGATGGGAAACTATATATGTAGATTTTGTTTTAAAGTAGACCAAAGATTTATGAATTTACTATGCAAGAGAGTTTAGGCCAGTTCTGGGATTTTAAGCTAATAACTATTGTTACAAACTTCCCATTATACAGTTAATAGAGAAAAGTGGATTGTTGAGTAAATCTTTGACTTGGATGTTATGATGTTGGGGGTTTTAAGGGTAAAGGAATGTTGTGGAAGACTGTCTAGGGAGAGGAGGTCTGAGAAAAGAGCCACAGTGAGGTTCGCATGATTATATTAATAGTAAAACCAAGCAGTTGTTTTTAAGACTTAATTTAGGTAGCTTTCAGATCTTAGTAATTTAAATCTAAGTTTTTCCATTTATTAATTGGGGGAGTTTTAATCGAATAGCGATTTGTCTAGAAGGATATGTTAATTAGATTTTTATAGTGGTGGTTCTAAATGGATTCAGAAGAGGGAAAATTCAAAAAAAAAAAAAGAAGAGGGAAAATTCTTGAAGATCACTTTGTGTCATTTAGATCCTTCACCTTTTTATTTATTTATGAGTATGCCATTGACCTTTTTAATATTTAGCAAGAATAATGTATCTAACTGATTTTAATGAGGTTTTATAGTTAAGTTATTGATAATTATATCATTTTTGAAACAAAAAGTAAGCCAAGCAGTCCTTCCTATTTTCCTGTGGTGTAGTTACATTGAAAGGAATCACGCCCTACTTTCTTAGTACAATACTGTAGTGTCTCTGGAATGTGATGGATTTATCCTTTCTTTCCCACATCTTTTATTATCATATTCTACATAGGAAGGAAGTGTTTCTAAAACAGTGTCTTTGGGGTTATCTTTAAAAATGAAGGTGTTTACAATTTTATAAATACATCTGGATTTTACATACATTGCTCATTATTTTTCTTTCTTACACTTCGTTTTTACATGACATCTCTTATTTTCAATACTCATTTCAAGTAGTTTCTTAGTGTGTATGTAAAAAAAAAGTAGGCAGTTTTTGTTGCCTTTGAATTTGAAAAAGAAAATGAATTATAAGATTAGTTGTTTTCCCATGGTCTTAATAAGAGTTAGGTTTTTAATGCTTTGTTTACGGATTTAAATTTTAGTTTGGGAAGAACAGCAGTAGTAACAGTAGTTATTGATAGTAATTATAGTCTTTAGTAGAAGTCATAGCTGCCACATTAGTAATAGTAGGAGGAGGAGCCTCTGTTTGGCAGGTAAGAAAATAGCTTAGAGAAACACACTATCTTGTTAGTGGCTGAGCTGTAATTAGAAACCAGGTTTGCCAACCCATTGTTGTTTCCATAATGCTATACTGTGTCAATCTGATGTTTGAGATCATGGCAGAGAAAATGCTTTGCCAATGACAGTGTTAGGCAACAATGAGGTGTTGGTTTAATATAAAGTGAACTCTGGCCTCAACTGACTAAAATGGAGAACGTGAAATGATAAGCAGTTTTTTGGCAAAAGGGAGAGAGGAACAAAAAACAACTGAAAGTCAAGTATGTTATGTTGGAGCATTGTGTCTTAGCCTTTTAATGCAGAGTTTTGTGGTTGGGTTGGGTTTATTTTGACTTTATTGGTTCCTGACCCTTATTTCTCTGTTTAACTGCATGACTTCTAGTCATGCAAATATGGCAAGATGATAGCCTTTTTTGATCTCGGACTGTTTTGTCTTTTACAGCCAAGATTTATGTATTTTTCAGTCAAAGATGATTAACTCAAATCTTTCTTTTGAGTTAAAGCATAGGAATCCTGTACTCTTGGAGCTTAAAATTTTTAGTGTACAAAAAGTAGGACATGCACATTCTGGATTGTAAAACTGAGAAATAAGTGGGCCCTCTAAATAAATAAACATTTACACTATGTCAAGAGTGTAGTGTTCATGCCAAGGGGGAAAATGAGTAGGGAACTTAAGACAGAAGTGTTGTTACTTTCACTTAGGGAGAGTCCTCTTAGAAGAGGTGAGAATTTTGAGTTTTCTTTCTTTTTTTAAATGAGGAGGAGGAAAACATCTGAGCTAATGGGTTAATTTAGGGAACAGGAGAACTAAACGTGAGAATATAAAGTTGAGATTAGGGGACTGGAGGATTCAATTGAACAAAAAGTAGGGGGGAAATAGGAGGGTAATCTAGGTTGTTTTGTGCATGTTCCTTTAGCTTAATTATTGTTGCTCTGGAGCCCAGTATGGGGCTTTTGGGAGAGAAGAAAATTATTCTGAAAAAGCAGGATAAATCCTATTTTGAACAGCAGCACATGTAATTGATGAGAAGGGAATAGTGCTAGAAGTTCATGAAGGAGATTGATGTACCAACTATTCTTGGAGAATTTAGATAATTTAAATAGACCTATTATTTATGTAAAAGACTATTTTTAATTTAGAAAAGTGAAGTATCATGTATGAAGGATGATCTTTTGTACTATTAGACATTGCTGGAATTTATTGCAATTTTTTTTTCTCCCCTCTAGGGTTTGGATTCAGGATTTGTTCCTAGTGTCCAGGACTTTGATAAGAAACTTACAGAGGCTGATGCATACCTACAAATCTTGATAGAACAGTTGAAGGTATGGTATTTGATTATATATTGAATTGATACAAAGTAGTAAATGTTCCAGAGCTTGATTTTGAGTAAAAACAGTTGCTTAATGTTACTGACTCGATGGACATGAGTTTGAGCAAGTTCCAGGAGTTGATGATGGACAGGGAAGCCTGGTGTGCTGCAGTCCATGGGGTCGCAGTCAGACACGACTGAGCAACTGAACTGAATGTTAACTTTACAACGCTTACTAGTCCTTCAGCAATTTTTAAAACTAACCTAATAATTAGAAGGAAATAAAACAAGGTTAGTTTCATATTTTGTTTAAAAGTTCTCTGAAACTGGTAAATTTCAAATGGTTTAGTTTCTAAGGCCTTTTTTTATTTGGGTGAGTTAGGGGTTTGGAAGAGTTTCTTTCTTTTTTATCATTACTAAAATTATCTCTTTCAATTCCCACTTTAAAATTAATTACAAGCAAAGGTTCTGGAAAGAAAAAGGAATGTTGATAAACTTGAAAGACAAGGCAGAAAAAAACAGGTTCCGAACTGACATTTTAAGTTCTTAAAGTCATATATTTTCTTTTGCTTTGTAATGCTACCACAGTAATTGATCTTGACTGTTTAAGATAGTTCAGTAGAATTTGACTTGATAACAGTGCCTTGGAAAAATACATATTATCTTGTATTTTAAGAAACATTATACTTTTAATCCATGTATAAATCATCCCCAAAAGAAATATGTTTGTTTTTCTTTGTTTAGTAAACATATACAATGTAGTAAAGTAGCTTGATATTATGGTCTTCTTTTTTTTTTAATCCTGTAGCTTTTTGATGATAAACTTCAAAACTGCAAAGATGATGAACAGAGAAAGGTAACTTCCATAATCATGATTTTGACTTAAAAAAATTTTAAACCAGGAGCCTTTTGAAGAAGTAATAGAAGGACCTCAGTATTTTGACTACTTTAACAGTACTGTTGACCTCTTATGTGCCATATAGATTTTAAGGGGAGTTTTCTGGTGCATTTCTGGTATGGTTTCATAATTGAACAAAAGACTAACTAAAATTTTTATTATGATACCCTTTTTGTAAGTACCACCTTCCTAGGAATAAGTTCTTTCTGTTGAGGGATCATATGTTGAAGGTAGAAATTTATTACATTTATATGTGGTCACTTCAGATATTAATAAGGCAACTGGTAAAATTTTCAAAATAAACCAGAAGCCACAGATGAGGACACAAAATGAATTTTGCTTTAATTATAGTTTCTCCCTTTGGGTTTCTGACAACCACTTTGTAGTTTGAATACTGTTTTCTTTTTTCAATTAATGTTTTCCTTTTCCTTGACTAGATTTCCTGATGCACCATCATTGATTTTTTTGTATTTCTATTAGCCATAGCCTTGCATTTGGCTCTTTTACACTTGGTGATAGTAGTGAGTCATGTTCAGCTCACCTTCTTAGTTTTGAAATTTAGTTTCATGTCATTTTTAAGCAGCTTTGCAAAGTTTAAAGTGATTCTAAACTAAGCATTTTAAAATCACATAGCATATCCTATAGAAAAGACAAAACTTGCTTTCAGGTAAGGAGTAAGGGTGTTTTGTATTATTGTTACAAATCTTGAATTGATTCACATGAATTTTGTTTGAGGATGTAATCCATAAAGTATCTGAATTTTTTATTTGAATGTTTGATTTAAATTAAGAAGTCCAGCTAAAACCACTCTGCAACCTGCCTGAACTCACTTAGAGTAATGAGTACATTTTCAGTAAAATTTTTTAAATGTCTAACCAGTAAAAAACAGCAATGATATCTCCTTGTGTTTCTGACAGTTTATTTAAACTTATTTTTTACAGAAAATTGAAACCCTCAAAGAGACAACAAATGTAAGTTATGTGTTTGATTAACTCTGGCTTTGCATTAGAAAGTGCTTTAAAATGTTTCTGTTTTAAGCTGCTACTATTAATAAGAGCAATTGAGATTTTAATTTTTATGAATTTTTACAAGAGTTTAAGAATTCAGTTATTTTCTAAAGGAATTTAAATGAATAGAATAATCCCTTTAATTGAATTGACTTCATATGCCATTTTATGTTTCTGGTCTTGTCTTTTTGAGATCCTTGGATAAAAGGTGTTATCTATGTACAATGTATATTCGAGTTTTCTGGTATACTGGCCTCCTGATGTTACGTACTGGACTGCTAATAAAATTTCTATTTTTGATGAAAGCATTTTAGATACAGATATAGTAGTATTGTAGGTTCACCAGTATTTTGATAGGATCCTTTGTTCTCTGTAATTCCATGAAAGTCTTGAATAGACATTTTGAGAATTTACATTGAGATAGCCTGCTGTTTATCTAAGAATTTGGAAGTTAATTAGATTCATATACCCTTGTTTGAAGTGTTAAAAAACCCTTTAGATGTTATTCAGACTCCTCTGATCCATAGTCAGACGCATTATCCGTTACGCCACCGGTCCCATACTTAGATGTTATTCAGTGTAAATTAACAATTTTTTGGCATTCCCAAACGATTCATAGAATTGCTAATAATAATTTCATTTGACACTATCAGCATATTCCCTGGTTTCTCAGACAGTGAAGAATCTGCCTGCAATGCAGGAGACCTGTGTTCAATCTCTGAGTCCAGAAGATCCCCTGGAGAAGGAAACGGCAACCCACTCCACTATTCTTCCCTAGAGAATCCCATGGCTAGAGGCTACAGTCCAGGGGGTGGCAAAGAGTCAGACACACACACATATATTAGAACCCACTGGAAATCAGAGAGGGTATTTCTTATGTAGAGAAGACTTAAATCCTGTGTATTTGAACTGATTTTTATATTTTAAGCTTTAACATTATTTGGCCATTTTATTGGGGGCAAGATCCTAAAATCAGTATTTTGTTTTTGTAGAGCATGGTAGAATCAATTAAACACTGCATTGTGTTGCTGCAGATCGCTAAAGTAAGTAAATTTTATTTTTGATTCTTTTCATTTAATGGGATTTAAATGTAATGGCATTTTTCTCTAGTAACCAAAATACTCAGTTCTGAAATATAGTACCTTTCTACAGTAAATTTAAGTTCTATTTTGGGGTTCCTGTTACTGTTGAAAAACTATTGTGTTTGGATGTTGCTTGCCAGCCTGTGCCTGTTTTTGATGAAGTCATTTGTGATGGTGGCTGGGAAGGAAGGGAGCACATTTGAATGACTTATGCTTTCCATGTTATCACTGCTTGAAACACAGACATATTTTGCAAAATCTTTCACAAAAAAGTTTTTCTTAGGGAAAAAAGAATTGAATTTTAGCAGGGTTTTTTTGTTCATCCATAATGAAGAGTATAATGGAGATAAAATTGTTTTTTACACATTTTTTTCTAGTACTGAATTACATTAATAAACTGCTATTCCTTATTCATAGAATAAATATTTTTGATTATTGTGATTGGTTAAGAATTTCATGGATATTGCCTGCCTTTCTGAAAAATTTTGGTGTATTCAACCTAAAAATGTACTTGATTGCATGATATTTTGAGAAATAAAAATTTTAGTATTTGAAAATAAGCATTTAGAAAATTTTTTTTTTTTTTTTTTTTACCATTGACTGTACCTCTGTATTTCTAGCCAGTGGCTAGAAGCAGGTGGGGAGCCAATTCAGCAACCAGGTTTGGAAATGTTTAAGTTTTTAATTATTTGGCCTATTTTACGTATTCAGTTGTATATACTTGTTTGCCTAATAACGAACACTATTTTCCTAGCATTGTTAATGACACAATAGTATAGAAAAATGCGTTTCTGCTTAGATAGTATGTCTGTTAAGCTTGTAAGTGTAGGGGTGAGGGGAAGTATCGTTTTCTTTTGAGGCTTTTAAAGTGTCAGAACTTAAGGACTTGTGTTCATTTTCTAGGTATTTTTGATGACTATGCCTGATTTTCTATATATGTTTCTAAATTTTCCATCTATTTTTGTGGATCAGAATATATTCTAAAGGGAAAATAGGGTTGGAAGGATAAGGCGGGTAAGGTTTTTATTTTTTGTTTTCATACTGTGAAATTACATGAGTGGGTTGGGGCACCTACAATTAACCCAAAAGCTTATATACAGATAACCAGTAAAAAAACATTAAGCTCAGTGTGAGTAGATAGGTATTTTAGGGACTGTCTTCTCTAGAAGACTGAGGAAGAACTGATAGTCTTTAGACTACTTTGGATCATCTCTGCAAATCATGGAATTCTCCAGACAAGAATACTGGAGTAGGTTGCCATTCCCTTCTCCAGGGTATCTTGCTGACCCAGGGATCAAACAAACCTGGGTCTTCTTCATTGCCGGCAGATTCTTTACAGTCTGAGCCACCAGGGAAGCCCATTCAGTACTTTAAATAGCTGCTCTTTGTAAAACAGAGCAGCCTAGCCTCTTTGAGTAGCTCACCATTTAGCTACCCAAGAACAACATTTTTGATGCTCTGTCTTTTGAATGAGTTACAATTCAAATTAGGAAAACTTTACTCTAGAAATTTGTACAATTAAGTCAGTACTTGCTACCTGTTTGTTTTAGCCCAGCTTAATGGACCTGCATTTCAGTTTAGAATGGATAATATGGATCAAGTAAATGGAGTTTGGCTTTTTAATTTTTCCCAGAAAGAATTTCACTGTTCAGGCTTTTTATGTACAGATATATCCCTCAAATTATTTATGTACCCTATGTGAACTCTGTGTATTTTTAAACAATTTAAGTGTAAATCAGGCTGTGTTACTTGCCTGTTCAAATCCCCTTAATGGTTTCCCATTTCCCTGGAATGGAATCTAAATGACTTATCATAACTTAATGGCATTTGAGCCATCACTACTCCCTCACCTCATCTTGCTTGATTACACCGTTCTGACAACATTGGCCTGTTTTCTTTTTCTCAGGCCAAGCATTTTCTGCTTCAGGGATTTGTATTTGCTTTCCCCTCTGCCTCGAAGGCATTTCTTCCAGACTTTGGGGTTTACTCCCTTACTTTTTTTCAAATTTCCACCCACGTGAACTCTTTTTGGAGAGACCTTACTGACCACTCTATCTAAAATGATCTTACCCTCCCATTAGTTTCTTTTTCTTCTTGGCCTTGCATCATTAGCCAGATTTACGTGGTATCTTGTTTATTGTCTGTCTACACCTGACTATAATCTCCTTGAAGACTTTGTCTTACTTACTACTTGTATTAGAATGCTTGCACTGCCATAACAAAAACACCACAGACTGGGTGACTTCAACACCAGAAATGTATTTTCCCACAGTTTTGAAAGCTAGAAGTCCAAGATAAAGATTGCTATGGATATGGTTTCTGGTAAGGACTCTTCCTGGTTTGTAGGCAGCCACCCTCTGACGATGTCCTCACAGGGCCTTCCCTTGGTGTGTACACACTCAAAGTGAGCATGAATGAGAACTCTCATGTCTTTTCTTAGGAGGACACTTACTGGATTGGGGCCCCATCCTTAAGACCGTATTTAACCTTAATTTACTTCCCTTACTCCAAATACAGCCTCACTAGGGTTAGGGCTTCATTGTCTGAATTGGGGGGTGGTGCATAGACATTTACTCCATAACAGCGATGTATCCTCAGTGTCTGGAACGTTGCCTGCCACATGGTAGGGACCTGATAAATAATTGTGAATTTTGAATGCATTTTTTAATACATAATTTGTAATAGTTCATGGTTTAGTACTTCTACTATATGTATGATTTTTTAGTTAGCCATATGACTCATCATCCTTGTAAATTAATTTTGGCTAATCAGTCAATCTGTGATTAAGATATTAGTTTTTAAATAATAATGAGAGGCAGCATTACCTTATATTTAAGAGCATGGACTTCAGAGCCAGACTGTCTGAGTTTGCATTTTTGCTCCACCATTTGAGCAAGTTTATTTACCCTGTCTTTGCTTTGGTTTTCTCCTGTATGAAATGGGATAATAATAGTATCTCTTACTGGTAGTGTGAAACTTAAATGAATTAGTGTTTGTAGTGCTCTTAGTACCAAGCATTAATTAGTCCTAAATAATTGTTAAGTTAAAAAAAAAAAAAACTCTCTAGGAGGGCATAATTTTAAAGCCACCAAATGTCTTGTTAGTATAATTTTGAGAACTGATAGGAATATAAATTGCTATAGTTACTTTGGGGGATTATTCTGCCCTGGTGGGTTAATAAAATTTTGGAATCAGCTACTCTGGAAAAGGTACTTTCATCTGAGACTCCAAACAGACACGGCCAAAAAAAGAATATAGATAATTTGATACCTTTCTTGTTTTGGGTTGATTTAGTATGCAGAGGTTGGGTTTTAATCTTCTTCCAGCTTTCTGAGTCTTTCATTTTAATTCTCACTCCCTAAAGCTTCCCACCTGCCTGAATGATTAGTGCATTGGTTCCCAAACTTTGATGCGTGTTAGAACCACGGGGCGGGGGGGCGTTAACAATTCTGATGCATGGTTCCCACCCCGGACATTCTTGTTGTAGTTGCTGTTGTATGTCACCTAGGCACTGGATTTTGCAGCTCCCAGGTTGATTCTAATGTGTAGCAAAGTTTGGGCATTCCTTGGTTATTGGGATTTTCAGGTAAGTTGTGTTAGCTTATATAACTTCATTCTTCCTTTGAACCATATGTAGAGACAGCAGTGTTCCATTCATGTGTAACTGCAGAGGAAGTAAGGAGTGAGGGGAGGGAGCAGATTGAAGATAATCTAGGAGACCCCTACAGCAGAGGTCTTGACCAGTTCATCAAGATTAGGTGATATGACCAGAAGTCACAACTCATACAAGCAAGGGAAATTAATAATGTATTTTATTTAACTCATTATATCCAAAATAATATCATTTCAACATGTAACCAATATAAAATTTCATTCACTAATGAAATATTTCCTTTTCTCTCTCCTTCTCCCTTGGCACTAAGTCATCACTATCCTGAGTATGTTTTATACTTTGAACTAGCCACATTCAGCTGCCGAATAGCCACATGTGACTAGTGGCTTCCAGACTGGACTTCACAACTCTGGATTATAATTTTAGAACTGAGTTGCCTGAACATGTTGTGTGCTGTGTGCTCAGTTGTGTCTGACTCTGCAACCCCATGGACTGTAGCCTGCCAGGCTCCTCTCTGCAAGGAATTTTCCAGACAAGAATACCGGAGTGGGTTGCCATTTCCTACTTAGGGGATCTTCCCAACCCAGGGATCAAACCCACGTCTCTTGCACCTCCTGCATTGGCAGACATTCTTTACCATTGTGCCACCTAGATACTTTTAAAGTAGATGTATCTTTACGTTATCCTTGGATCCCAGGTTCTCTCCTTGGAATATTATTCTGTGTAGACTTTTTGTTTACATCTCAGCATTCATTAATTTCTTATAAGACTTTTTAAAAAATGAGATTTTATTGTTCTTCAGTTGCTCGGTCATGTCCGACTCTTTGCGACCCCATGGACTGCAGCATGCCAGGCTTTCCTGTCCTTTCCTGTCCTGTCCCTGAGCCTGCTCAAACTCATGTCCATTGAGTCGGTGATGCCATCCAACCATCTCATCTTCTACCGTCCTCTTCTCTTCCCGCCTTCCATCTTTCCCAGCATCAGGATCTTTTCAAATGAGTCAGTTCTTCGCATCAGGTGGCCCAAGTATTGGAACTTCAGCCTCAGTCCTTTCAGTGAGTATTCAGGACTGATTTCCTTTAGGATTGACTGGTTGTCCTTACAGTCCAAGGGACTCTCAAGAGTCTTCTCCAACACCACAGTTCCAAAGCGTGAATTCTTCGGCACTCAGCCTTCTTTATGGTCCAGCTGTCACATGCATCATGAAATTCGCTCATTTAAAGTTTATGCTTTAATGGTTTTTGATATATTTACAAAGTTGCACGGCCATCACTATAATCTAATTTTAGCACATCTTTATCACTGCCCCCCAACAAAGAAACACCAGACCTGTGAAGAGTTCAATCCCTATACCTCTTTCCCTCACTCACCCTTGCTCTTGCCTCTCCTCTAATTCCTGGCAACTGCTAATCTGTTTCCTGTCTTAAACTTACCTATGGAGCTTCCCAAGTGGTACAGTGGTAAAAAATCCACCTGCCAATTCAGGAGAGGTGGGTTCGACCTCTTGGTTGGGAACAGCCCCTGGAGTAGGATATAGCAACCCATTCCATTACTCTTGCCTAGAAAATTCCATGGACAGAGGAGCCTGGCAGGCTACCATCCATGGGGTCACAGAGTCAAACATGACTCAAGTACACACGTCACACCACAGACTTGCCTATTCTGGACATTTTATATATTTAGGATCATATAATACATGGTATTTTGTGATAGGCTTCTTTCACTTAGTATAATGTTTTCAGGGTTGATCCATGTTGTAGCATGAGTCAGGACCGAATTCCTTTTTATTGCTGAATAATAGTCCTTTGAACGATATACTACATTTTGTTTATGATATACAACATTTGGCTTGTTTTCAGTTTTTGACCATTATGAATAATGCCTCTCTGAACATTTGTGTATGATGTTTTTGTGTGGATGCTTATTTTCATTTCTATTAAGTACATAGCTAGGAGTGGAGTTACTGGGTAATAAGGTAACTCTCTGTTTAACTTTTTGAGAAACTGCTAGACTACTTTTCAAAGCAGCCACACCATTTTATGTTCCATTCATAATGCATGAAGGTTCTATTTGCCGCACGTCCTCACCAACATTTGTGATTGTCTTTTTGATTATAGCCATTCTAGTGGTGTCTCAGTGATTTTCATATGCACTTCTGGAAAAGTGTTCACATTCTTTGCCTGTTATTTTAGATGGATATTTTAATCTTCTTATTTAGTTGTAAGAGTGATTTTATGTCTTCTGGATACAACTTATCAGATATGTGACTTAAAAATTTTCCTTCAAGTCTGTGGGTTGTCCTTTTACTTTCTTTATAGTGTCCTGAGAAGCATGCAAATTTTAAATTTTGATAAAATCCAGTTTATCAGTCTTATATTGCTTTTGGCTTTGGTGACTTTTCTGAGAAATCATTGCCTAAGCCTTAATGACAAAGATTTATTCCTGTGTTTTGAGTCTTATAGTTTTAGCTCTTATATTTAAGTCAGTGTATAATCTACTTTGAGTTAATCTTTGTGATGTGAGGTATGGATCCAAGTTCTTTTTTTTTGAATGTGGATATCCAGTTGTCCTAGTCCCATTTGTTGAATGTCATCAAAGTGAGTTGGAAATTTTCTTTCAACTCCATAGCATATTTATATTTTATTTTATGTAATAAGTACATGTATAGGCCCACAATTAAGAGAGCTTTCATTAGACCCCATTTCCTTATTAGAAAGATGGGAATATATTTCATGGTTTTTATTGGTTTTAAATATGGTTTTGTGTGGTTTTAAAATACTGGAGTCTATAATTCTGGTCAAAAGTCTTCCCAAATTATGTTGTGCTGGTGTTTTTGTTATGATCATATTTCCAGATCTCAGTCATGTTGGTTTGTTCAAAGAAGAGAATATCCATTGTGTTAAGGAATGAGGGATGTAAAATCAGATAAACATATTTATAATCTAAGTGGGAAGTAGCATTAGATCCTTTCTTTGTTTAATTAACATAATTCACATTGATTTCAATTGAATCTCTGGTTCAGTAGTACTTGAAATTGAGCTTTAGCTGACCCTGATAAAAGGCAACTTGTGGTTTACATACAGAACAAGAACAGCATGTATATTATCTATGGTGAAACAGATCACCAGCCCAGGTGGGATGCATGAGACAAGTGCTCGGGCCTGGTGCACTGGGAAGACCCAGAGGAATCCGGTGGAGAGGGAGGTGGGAGGGGGGATCGGGATGGGGAATACGTGTAAATCTAACCCACTGAAATGTTGTGAAGTAATTAGCCTCCAACTAATAAAAAAAAAAAAGCAACAAGAACAATAAAATTTTTAAAAAGAAAGGTAGGGTGGGGGTGGGAATGAGTGTTGTAAACCCTTTAAAATAATAGTACAAAATTCCTTAAGTTCATGATGGGAATGGATTGGTAGTAAGGCGTTTAATAGTCTGTAGGTTCATCTAGATTTGACTCTGCCTTGAAAGATAAAGCACAACAGTAACAAAAATAGTAAACCCTGCCTTAAAATACCCTGTAGATAGCATTTATTATTGAGAACACTTTGAGGGAAAAATTGTCAGATATTTAAGTTTATTTTTTTTCTTCCAGTTTTATTGAGATATAGGAGACTGCACTGTGTAAGTTATGGGTGTGATTAACTTTACTGTTAATACATCATAAAAGTTTATCGCAGTCGGTTTAATGACCATCCATTATGTCATTCAGATACAAAATCAAAGAAATAGAAAAAAAATTTTGTGTGATAAGAACTCTTAAGGTTACTTTCTTAACCCCTTTCGTATATAACATACAGCAGTGTTAGTTATATGTATGATGTTGTACAATACATTCCTAGTACTTATTTATCTTAAAACTGGATATTTAAGTTTATTTAAGTTACACCAGAAGTAAAAGTGGTGGTTTTCTTGGATAATATGATGTACTATATCAGTAATGTGTTGCTATATAACAAACCCGTGTAAACTGTCTTAAAATAGCAGTCATTTATTTTGCTCACAAATCGGGGGTGATTTGGGTAGGCCTCACGACTTGTTTCTGTTTCACACAGTGCCTGTTGTTGGCATAATTGCAGGGGTAGGGGGAGGGACCGAAGGATGCACTTTCAAGATGACTCACTCACATGCTTGGGAAACTGAGCTGTGGCCTAGGTTCTCCTCCACATAGTTCTCTTTAAAATTGTTTGGCCTTTCTCACGGTGTGGTGATTGGGTTCCAAGGTATTTCTATGACCTGGTCTCAGGAGTCATAAATAGTCACTTCTGTTAGGTTTATTGGTAGAGACAGTCACAAAGTTTTGAGGGTAGGGGCCATGAACTCTACCTCCTGTTGGGGCCGTTTTTGGAAATTTTAATCTACGCCATGTGTTTCTTTCCACTTTATTGCCACTTACATGTATTTCTGAGAAATTCTTTGGAAAAAATCAATTTAATGTTTAGCAAGTTAGTAGAAAACTAAAAGTAAAATAAAATATCATCTGAGCAAGAAACTTTAAAATTTTCCTATCTCTGTAGTTCTCAAGATTTTATTTTCAACTGCCTCTATTAAGAATTACTGAATCCAAAACTTTGGATACTGTAAATATATATATAGTTAATTCACTTGGGCAAATCCCAGCATGAATTATGTACTTATCAGCATGCTTTTATTCTCAAGGATATGCAAAGTATATGCAAAGAAAATATGCATTGTGCTGGCATCACCCCTGGGTTTGGTGATGTGCTTGGAGGGCACAGCATGTAGCTCTCCTCATAGATATGGTTTATTACAGCAGAGGAGCCAAAGCAAAATCAGCAAAGGAAAAAGGCACGTGGGGCCAAATTCAGAGGAAACTAGGCCCGGACTTCCGACAGTCTTCTCCCAGTGAGATCATACAAGGTGTGCGTCATTCCTCCAGCAACACATTGTGACAACACATGAGAAGTGCCTGCCAGGGAAGCTTATTAGAGACTCGGTGCCCAAAGTTTTTACTGGGGTCTGGTCCTGTGGCACTCTCTGCCTTGCACTTAGCAAATTCCAGAGTCCCAGAAGGAAAGCACGTGTTCAGCATAAACCAACCGTTCGGGTTGCTTAAGTAGTTCAGGCACAGTGAGGTACCCTTATGATAGTTAGGTGCTGGGAACCCTCCTAAAATCCAAGTTCCCAGACACCAGCCAAAGGCCAACTTTGTAGGCAGGCTTTTCTAAGGATAGCCGTTTCAGGCCTGCTGTGTTAATTCTTTCTTTTTTTTTAAATTATCCCCTAATCTTTAAATTGTTCTTAACTGATCCTTCAATGTTGTAGGTTTTCAGTAAACTCCATGGTTAAAGAGTTAAACATAAATGAGATATAACTTGGCTATTAACTTTAAAACCAAAGCCAAATATCAATTTCTGTTAAAACTTGAACGCTTCCTGATAGTATGGAGTTGAAACGCTAACAGTTTTAAGCTAAATATATTGTCTGTGTATTATTATGGATTATAGTTACAGGAGCAAATACGTTCAATAACTTTCCACCAGCTTCTTCTTAAGTACATTCTTGGAGAGGAGAGATGAGTTAAGGAGCTTGAGTTCTGGAACTAAACTACATGTCTTGGAGTCCTGGCTTCTCACACTGTCTCAGTTTTCTCATCTATCCAAGGAGAAGAATAATAATATCTACTTGATAGAGTTGTAGGTGAAATAGGTGAATTAATGTACACACGTATCTTGCTTTGTTGCATTTTGCAGATACTACTTTTTACAAATTGAAGGTTTGTGGCAGCCTTGTGTCGAGCAAGTCTGTTGGCGTCATTTTTGCAGCAGCATTTGCTGACTTTATGGTCTGTCACGTTTTGGTAATTCTCACAGTATTTCAGACTTTTTCATTATTACTGTATTTGTTATGGCGATCTGTGATCAGTGGTCTTTGATATTACTACTGCAACTCACTGAAGGCTCAGATGATGGTTAGCATTTTTTAGCAATAAAGTATTTAAAATTAAGGTATGGACATTGTTTTTTAAGACATAATGCTGCTGCACTCTTGATAGGCTACCAGGATAGTGTAAATATAACTTTTATGTGCACTGGGAAACCAAAAAATTTGTGTGAATTGCTTTATTGTGATATTTGTTTTATTGTGGTGGACTGGAATACCTCTGAGGTCTATGGCTGTATGTAAAGTATCTGCCAGGTAGTATGTGTTAGCCCCTATATCATCATTCTGTGGTTATAGTAATTCATCTATTTATAAAAGAATATAATTTGGGGGCTGGTAGCCAGAATATGGGAAGTTGTGTCTATCCTAAGTTTTTAAAGATATATGATTGTCATATCTTTAAAGTACAGTAAGAGGTTGGGGGTGTGGAGAGTAGGAATAATTTGCTATGAAGTTAAACCTTTAATCCTCAATTAATGTATCTACTTTTTTTTTTATGTATCTACTTTTAATCATTGCTACCAATGTGACTGCACAGTTCAATAGGATATTTCTACAAATAATTAAATGCCTGTATAGAAAAATAATTTCCATGTACTTGGTTAGAATTCTGTTTGGCTAGGAATGGACAAGTGAAATTATCTTAGTGGAAACAGATTAGTAGTTTTCTAACATTGTTGCTTACACAGTAAAATAAGCTTTCTTACCAGGGAAGAGAGTACACAAGGCGTTAACTTAAATGAAAGAATGAAGTTAATATTTTTAACATTTCTCCTTAAGGACCAGTATATTGTGGAGAATCACGCAGATGGAATTATAGTAAGTTTAATCTAATCTTTACTCCGCTTTACTTCTGCAGAGCATTAATAACCAGTTATGTCAGGAGAAGCCTGAATTTCCACTTATTTTTCAACACAAATCCCTCTTTTTACCCACTCACTGCTCTCTATTGTTGATTCTTGCGATTTCCTTCAGCTCTTACAGTTGGCCGTCTTTCAGCAATCATTTGGAGGGGAAATGTAGATCTTAAAATTAAGTGTTGGTTCTTATTGAATCACCTTGCATGTGTTAACTTGACGGGTTAATCACGGTGTAAAAATGCGGCTTTTATGACTAAATACTGCATAACTCACAATGCTACCTTTCTTGGCAAACTTTTCCTAATGAAAGTAGGGGGCACAGTACTGAAACATATCTTAATCTAATTATATGTTTATAGGTTTCTTTCTTTCTTTCTTTCTTTTTTTTTTTAGATTTTGTGTATTGTGTTAGCTGTCACTGCCGCTGTGGTGTATACTGCTTTTTCGTAGCAGCAGGTTGTAATGTGAATTTTTTCACGTATAGCCATTTTCTCTTCTTTCCTTCCCTTGATTTTTTACTCTTCCCTTTTATTCAACTTGGCCACCAAAAAGAAAATTTTATTGGAAATAAAAGTTAGAGTTTGAAAGTTTGCAGTTTAAGCTTCCCTGATTTTATGATACATGTGTGACTTGTGTTCAGACTGTATTTTTGAAGCATGAGGCAGCCTCTTTTTTTTAGTCTTAAGGCTTTACAAATGCCAGAGGTCTGCAAACTCATTTTGTAAATCTTCAAAACCATCTTATGATTATACTTGAAAGGATGAGTATGTTATCTTTTTATTTGCTGTAAAATGAACACAAGTTAGATGTCTATGTTGTTTACATATTTCTTGAGAAAACAGAGATAAGAGAAACATTTTTTAAATTTGAATTGAACACTTTGAAATTTTTGTTTCTCTTCACAGTATGAATTCAGGGTTTGAGTCCTGGTGATTTAATAGAACTATGTGATATAAATACATAATATAATATATCTCTTCCTGAGATAGCAGCTAAGATTATAAGCCTCATGGAAAAAGACTATGTAAGTTGTCTAGAATTTCATGGTTCCTTAAGACCTTAAGGAAAAATAATGATGGCAGTTATTTTTATCTCTTTTCCCTCAAAGCAAATCAGTTACTTTTTATTATGTTAACAGTTTTATAAAGCATACCAAAAATGTTTGATTATTTGCAGTTTAAAAACATCTAGAAAGTTTATATTCATAGAAAATCTAAACTTATAGAAAACAGACATATTTGAATCATTTGATTAGGGACCATAGCATTTTTCCCTAAGAGTTGTTTTTTTTTTTTTTTTAAGGAATTGTATATGGTTTAGGCTTTGAATCCAGACCACTAGGACCTAGCCCTGCCAGTTACTAGCTGTGACTGCAGGCAAGTTACTTAACCTTTGAGTCTTCTTTTCCTCATCTGTTAAGAAAAGTGACTTCTACCTCAGAGGGTTGTTATAAGATAGTATGCACATAGTGCTCAATAAATGTTAGCTATACATACATGTATGTGTATATAATTAATATATTTTGTATTGTATTGCATGAACTTTATTAATGTTAACAACAGATTAGGGCTCGGGATTGTCATTTGTTTGCACTTCTCCAGCTCTTCACGTTCTTTTTTAAAGCAAAGCATAGAATGTTATTTGACATATTTTAGCCTGAAGTTGATTGATCACAGATTGTTAGATATGTGTAGAATAGTTGTCTTTTCTGTTAACAACAGCAGCAAGAAATATTTGGTGCCTTTAACATACATCTTAAAAAGTCTAAAAGTGTTCTGTGGGATTGACAAGCCTAATCTTAGGCTTTTGAAAAACAGAAGATTGCATTCAAAAGATAGAATTCTGGTCCATTTTCCCAAAGTTATTTTATTTCTTGGTGTCTTTATAAATTTTACTTACATTAATGTAATAGGTGGGAATAAGGAGGCAGGATGTTCTTGTCCCTGTGGCTCAAAGTATTAGAAGTGGGATTTTGCCTTTGTTAAAGCACCTGGGTCCCTTTAGAGAAAAATTACTATTTAAAAATAAGAACTATGTTCTAAGAACAGCTCCAGGATTGTTGAGACACTTGTTTAGTTATTATGGCCCAGCCTGGTATCTGAAAATAGAATCCTAAAGTAATAACCAGAAAGCCTTTAGAGACCATAGCATCCAGACATTTCTTCATTTTATACACTGGGAAAGTAAGGCCCACAGCAGATTAGACTTGCCAGGTCACTGGTAGAGCAAGGATTCTAGGAATTAAAGTTCTAAGTCTCTGTTTCCGTGCTTTTCCTAGTGCTTTGGAACCTTCCCCACTTCACTTTACTGAGTTTTAAAATTATTAATTATCGTTTTCAGAGTTTCTTCTCTGTGTCCTTTATATCCTAGGCCCAGAATATTTATGGTAGATTGACTGTTGTGACAGAATTCTTGTGTTTAAATTACTTAATTTAAGAGATCTGATTTAGTGATTTTTCTGTATGCAGAGAGGGGTTTCAGAAAAAAATTAACTCAGGTATTAAATAAGAATGCTATAAGAAACTTTCCCATTATCTCAATTTCCATTGTTAGGTGCTTTTAAATTTTCACAAATGCTTTTGAAGCTCATTCATCAGTAAAGTACATCTTTTCTAATTCTATTTTAGTATTTTCTGTTATAAGCTCTGCCTAATAAATTTGAAGTTGAGTTTTCCAGGTCAAGGAAAGCTGAAGAACTTTTTATTTCTTGGGTTTTATCTAATATAGTCTTCTAAATGGTGGATTTAAACTTTTTTTTTTTTTTTGGATTTAAACTTTACTTTGGCAAAGACCTTGGTTTAAAATCTCCCCCTCCTCCAAATAAAAAAAAAATCAGGAAGCTGTGGAGTCTTGTTTTTAAAATACCATTATGCTGGCAAAATAGTTTCTTGGCTTGGAGTCAGAAAACCTAGGCTTTTTTTTTTTTTCTCTCTCTCTCAAATGTAACTACATGTTTGAGTATTTTTTTTCCTTCTAAATCCTCAAGAAAAAAAAAGCTTTCTTCCCCCAACAACCAATTAGGAGATACGTTTCTTTGCCTTTAGTGACTGTAGAGCTAGATGCCTGTACAGTGCAATACACATTGACGGAAGGTGGCAATAGTCTGGGATGTGAAGATAAGATTATAGTGGTGCAGGTATATTAGCTCGTCATAGGTATAGTGCTCGTTAATACCAAAGTAAGAGCATTTCTCCCTGCTTTGATATTTGTGTTGAATTAAAAATTTGAGACGCACTGAGTTGAATTGAGAATTTATTGTTTTGGCTTCCTGAAACCATTCTACAACTCTTTCCAAGTGTTTTCGTTTGGCTTCACCTTTCTATGTGACAGATTCATTCATTTTTCCTCTTTACTATGCTTTTTGAGAAATTTTTTTATAAGAAACTCTTAACCTGCTGTATAGTAAAGTTGTTTTATTTCCTCGTTAAAATTTGACCAACATGTCTGCAAAGCTGCTCCCAGGACTTTGCTGTCAGAAATGTGGGCATTTCATACATTTGGGAGGGTCAACACCAGAAGGGTAATTACAATAAAAATAACTATGCCGTGCTTCTTTACCTCAGAGTACTATTAATCCTGTGGATGCAATATATCAACCTAGTCCCTTGGAACCTGTGGTCAACACAATGCCTTCCCAGACTGTCTTACCTCCAGGTATGGTATAGTATTTGGAAAAATGTTTCACAGATTTATTAATGACAAAAACCTTTTTTTTTTAAATGGCAGTTGTAATCTTGAAGAACTCATTTTTTTTTTTTTTTTTTGTAATAAGTAAAAGGAATTTCACACACAAATACAGCCAAAAATGAACTTGAAAAAAATGATACTATTTTTGGGATTGGAGGTTTTTAAATACAATTCAAAAGCTTTTGGTTTTCAAAGTGAGATGGAAGACAAACATGATTACTTGGATTAGCTGATAGGACTGAATCCCATGACCCAGGATTCATGGCTACCAAGGAAAACATAATATACCTTGATCTACTTGAAGGTAACCCAGAAATGTTCTATTTTTGTGTATTCTTTATAAATCTGAATTATACAAGTGATTTCTTTATGGTGGACTTCAGGATAATGAGAAAGTGAGGAATGAGATTTTGATGCCTACTGATTAGTTACACATGTTTATTTTTAAGGATAGAGTAGTAATTTTTTTTTTTTTAAACTGGCAAAGGAGGGCTTAGGTCCAAAACCCACTGATTCCTTTTACTTTTTTGTGGCATCCAACATTTCAGTTGTTGGGTGAAATGTTCTCATTGGTGATGACGTTAAGTCAGAAATTTTACTGGGGGGAAAAAAATCTTTTTAAAATTACTTACAAGTATGTGAGGTCTTTTTAGGAATTTTTCTCCTTAGGAGAAAATTAGGAGCATAATATCTCATGAGACTAAAGAGGAAGTACCATACCTCATTTTAGATTTTACATGGGTTTAATCCTCGGATGCATGCTCTGTGCATGTTAAGTTGCTCAGTTGTGTCTAGCTGTTTGCAACCTATGGACCAGTCTCCTCTGTCTATGGGATTCTCCAGACAAGAATACCGGAGTGGGTTTCTATACCCTCCTTCAGAGTATCTTCCCAACCCGGGGATCAAACCCGAATTTCTTAGGTCTGATGTGTTGGCAAGCAGATTCCTTACCTCTGAGCCACCTGGGAAGCCCATCCTTGGGGAGGAAACAGTTTATCATCACAAGCATTTGCTGGTTGTACAGAGCAATTGTACTGAGAGATTGGCCTATCTTGACTAGTCTTTGATCTCCTACCTAGCGTCTCAAAACTCGGTAGCCTACCATCATTGAGTTTAAAGAGGATAGGGCTTCGGAAAGGAGTAGCAGCATGAAAGGTGACTTACTGGAACATAGTCTCAAAAGTTACTGATCTTTAAGATTTTAAATTCCACAGAGTTGTAGTTAAAAGTGTGTTTGGCTTTTTCTCTCACTTATTTCACATCTTAAATCTCCTAGAACCTACTCAGTTGTGTAAGTCAGAGCAGCGTCCATCCTCTCTACCAGTTGGACCTGTATTAACAACCTTGGGACATCATCAGACTCCAACACCAAATAGTACAGGTACAGATTTGTGTGATTCCTTTACTTCTCATAACTGCCCATTAACATTTGAGATTTGTGTCTGATTACTGATGGGAAAACATTGAAGAAAGGTGGTATATTTTGCATTGGAGTTACCTTAGTTTTACCATTATAGTTCCATCCATGAAGTGGTTAGCTTTGTGATTGAACCAGAAATTTAATAATAATTATAATTTATATGACATAAATTATTGCAGAATTTTGTGTTATTTGTTGTGATTTATTTTGAAGATATGTATTGACTTTTTAAAAAAATTGCTCAGGTTAGATTTATATACTTTCTTATTGTAAAGGAATCAAATAATACAGAAGTATGAGAACAAAAGCTGTAAATCTTCTTTACTGTTTGTTGTTTGCATACATGTATGTACATGTCTATCTGTATTACATACTTTCATTACTGTTTTTGTTCTAACCTAAATGAGATCATATGGTTCTGTGACTTTCTCAATTTTCATTTAACCGAGAACCATTTAGAGAACTTTCTGTGTTTATACACTTAGGTCTACAACATACTTTTTACAGCTGCTCAGGGAGCTATTACCTGTTTTCCTGCTGATGGACATTTAGGTTAATTGCAGTATTTTCCTATTATAAGCAGTATTTCAGGGAATACTCTTGAACAGCAACTTGAGCACATAATGTATTTTTATGGATAGATTTATCGGCCACATTTTTCACCAATTTTATAAGCAAAAAAAGGAAACTTGATTTTAATTTGCATTTTCTTAATTTGTTTAGATTCCTGGTTTTTATTTTTTTCTCTGGTTCACAAGGATGCTATCAATGTTAGTATAGATTTATTCCTTATTTTAAAACTAATCAGGTTGATGTTGAGTTATCAGTTGAACTAAACTCAAGGGAGCACTTGGTTTTTGTCCCTATTCCACCTGGAGGCCAAAATCAAAACCACATGAAGGACATGGGAGATGAGCCCCTGCTATTGCTCCACAGATTCTTTCCTGGGTGGGACTTTCCTGTGTAATAATGAAAAGCTACCCTGTGATTTTTAGCCCAATATGAAATTTGAATTAGTAAAAATGCAGATGCTGTTACTTTGGATTTTTAATATTTAACAGCCTGAACCATATGTCTTCTTAATTTTGGAAAAAAGCAAGCAACAAGAAGAGCTCTCTTATTTGAAACTGTAAAGTGATGATAAGCAATTTGAATAATAAAGTTGAAATGTTTGGCTGACTTTTTTCTATATATCATTACACTTTGCCATTTTAAAAATGGTATCTGTGTTTCTTTTTTTATAAGGAGGAATTATGTTAGAATTTTCAAACAGCCAAAATATATCCATTTGGAAATATAAAATACTAGTCAGTTACAAACTTTGAAAAAGTTGGCATTTTTTATGTACATGAAGTTTAGAGTCATTAATTAGTTATAATGATAAATAATTTAGGATAAATTAGGAGGCATTATAAAAATATAACATTTTAGAGTAGGTGGATTTAAAGAAATCTTTTGTGGTTTATGTCTTGTTTGGTTTTTCAGCCTAAATTCTTCATCTTTCTTTCCTTTATCTCTGTCACTAATACATAAAAAAGGAAAACAATTTTTTCTCTCATAAGGAAAACTCAATTCTTTGGATTGCAGTTCCCATTCTAACTCATTTTCTTCTTGAATACATTTTCAGTTTTGTGTGGTTGCCGGGACTATTTGCATATTACTTAATCATTTGTAATTCCTGGTCTCTTTCTTCCTTTCTCTGTCATTTTTTCCCCCTTAATTCAATAAGGGAAAATTTATTTCCCATCTTATTGCTGATATGGAGCAGGGCAGGTGGGTGGGGAGAAGATTTTAAAGTCATTTGCTAAGATGAACTATCTCTGGCATTCCCACAATAAGCTTTGCCTATTTAGGCAGCAAACTTTCTGTGTTTATGTTTTAAAAATATCTTTGTGAACATGGTAACTGAGTGCAGCAGGTGGATGTGCGCTCTCATAACTGTTGAAGCGTAGACTGTGGAATGGGCAAAAAATCCATGGGTGTCTCTGGATTCATTTTTATTGCTGCTGTTCTTGTTTCTTCTAGAAGTGTGGCATTGGCTTTTAGATTGTCAGCAGTGACTTTACTCTCCACCAGACATTGGTAGCAGTTTGGCATAAATTGCCTGAGAGTCCTTAGATGCTCAACAAATACTTTTTAAATTGCTCTCAATATTTCACTGTTCTGTTTGATACTTTCATTGTTATTTTTTATTACTAGACAATGAACCCCAGATGATTATCAAAGAGACATAGCATTTTTTCATTTATTTAGAAGGCTGTGTCCCATTCTCTAATGTGATTTGCCTTTTTCTTTGTCTAGTTTAAATGTTGATTTTCTTTACAAATAGTCTAGGGACTTCTGCCAACTTAACTCTTTTCTTGACTTTAATAGGTCTGCTTTGACCCCATCTTTCTAATTTCTTCCTTTCTATTACCAACATTGTCTCTTAATTTAAAACTCTTTTAACTTTCTAGGCAGTGGCCACTCACCACCTAGTAGCAGTCTGACTTCTCCAAGCCATGTCAACTTGTCTCCAAACACCGTCCCAGAGTTCTCTTACTCTAGCAGTGAAGATGAATTCTATGATGCAGATGAATTTCATCAGAGTGGCTCATCACCAAAGCGCTTAATAGAGTAAGTAGGTGAACTAACTGTATTGACATGAGTCTCCTGATTTTTTAAAATGTGATTTGATTTTAAAACTGGTGTTAATGACAAGCTCCTTTACAAATTATTATTTGGAAAAAATGAAAAAGTCAGCTTATTTTCAGTTGACTTACTGAGTCAAGGCTAGTTCTGTGAGAATGTTCATTTTACTCCCGATTTAATTTAAATGGAATAAGTTAGCATCAGTTGTGGTAACATGCCAGGATTGGGGCTTTATTTCCATAGAACCAGTATTAGGAGAGGATCAAATGAAAGTGAGGATGCTAGGAATTATTCCTATAAGAGGAGGTTACTATTACTTGTTTTGTATTAGAGTGGAGGTATTCAGGTACCTATAAGTAAGGCCCTCTACTAGCCTGGTAGAAGAATGATGTGTTTAGCACTTTGGACCCCATGGACTGTAGCCTGCCAGGCTCCTCTGTCCATGGAATTTTCCAGGCAAGAAGAATACTGGAGCAGGTTGCCACGTCCTCCTCCACAGGCTTTTTCAGACCCAGGAATCAAACCCATGTCTCTTGTGTCTCCTACATTGGCAGGCGGATTCTTTATCACTAGCGCCACCTTATACAGAAGTGAAACAAGAGCCAGTCCTTGCCCTCAGGAACTTACAGTCTTTTCTGGGGAAAACAGACTTGTATAATTCAGTGTGAAATATGCTTTATAAGAATAAGCCCAGGAAGAATTGGGAGCGTTTTGAAGTCCTGAGAAGTCAAGAAAGGATTCACAGAGGATGGAGGGAATGTGATCCTAAGATGAGATGTGGATGAGAGAGAAGGGTCATGGGGGTGAGAAGAGGAGGGGGAAATGGCAAATGTTCTTCTCATGGAGATGGAGCCCTAATAAGAAAGGCCTGGGGGCAGCAGGGGCTTGGTTTCTTTGAGAAGCTATAAGCTAGTGAGCATGGCTGAGTGTGGTTATAAGTTGTGGGAAGTGGTTAAGAAGATACAGGATACAGGAGAGGTTGACAAGGGCCAGGTCTTGAAGGAGTCCTTTTAGCCTTTTATGAATTTTGAACATTTTCTCTCAGGTGATGGCAGCTGCTGGTCAGGTCTACCTTTTAGAAAAATAGATGGGAAATATATGCCTAAATTGTATAGAATTGAGTACGGTGGGAATGCATTATGTGTAGGAAGACCAGCCAAAACTGGGTAGGAAATTGAGAAATGTTGATAACCTGAGCTAAGGTCAAAGCATAGGAATGGAGGGAAGCCTGTGGACTCCAGAGATACAAAGTAGGCAGATTTTGGCAGATAGTGATGGTAGATTTTCTTTTATTAGGAGATATTTGACCTATTTTACACTGTCAGGTCAAAGCTAGGTATGTTCCATTGTACAGAAAAGGTCTTTCTTTACACATAAAGTCACTTACATATTAGTTAAAGACAGTGACAGTCACTCAGTTGTGTCCAACTCTTTGTGACCCCATGGACTATACAATCTGTGGAATTCTCCAGGCCAGAATACTGGAGTGGGTAGCTTTTCCCTTCTCCAGGGGATCTTCCCAACCCAGAGATTGAACCCAGGTCTCCCGCACTGCAGGCGGATTCTTTACCAGCTGAGCCACAAGGGAAGCCCAATAATACTGGAGTGGGTAGCCTATCCCTTCACCAGGGGATCTTCCCGACCCAGGAATTGAACCGGGGTCTCCTGCATTGTAGGCGGATTCCTTACCAATTGAGCTCTCAGAGAAGCCCACTTACATGATAGCCAGTCAGCAAAGTCCTTTTTATCCCTGCTGGTATATAGGTTGCTATGGGTAGACTTTGGATTCTGGAATCTTAGAAAGAAATAATAGGTTCTAAATCTGTTTTGCTTTAAAAGTGTGTGATCTTGGTCAAGTTACTTAACCTGTGTAATCCTGTTTCCTTGTTGGTAAAATGAGGATGATAATAGTTTCAACTTCAAGGAGTCATTGTGAACATGTAGATGACAATAATGTCAATCAAGTGCTGGCATGTATAATAAGTATGCAGTAAGCGATAGCTGTTACAGAAAGCAAATTAACATTTATTTGCTTTAATGTTCCTATATTTGTTGTAGATGTAACTGGCTTACTTTTTGTTGGGTATTTTTTCCAACTCTCCTGCATCTCAAAGAGTAAATGCTATCGTTGCAGTTTGGGGTTTGCTTTGAAATACAGTACAGGTTTGGAAATGATTATATGTGAATTTGCAAGCTGAGTACCATCAGCCAAACTTAGACCTTGAACCTTGGTTTCTTTTAATAAGAAATCTTGTGTAGCACTTCAGTTCTCTTAAGTTTGCACATGAACTGAGAAATACAGTATCATATGTAATTGTACCATAACTGTTCAGAATCTCAAAATATATCAGGAAAATGACTATATTAATTCAGGAAGTTTTGTTACATAGTAGATCAAATTCAACATTTGAATGTGAGAAACGTAAAATATATTCCATTAGGTGAATACATACTGTTACTAACGTGAGAGGAAGAGAGATTTGAGCCCACAGTTCAAGACTAGTTCAGCAGAAAGAGTTTGGTTTAGCATGTTGGTTTCTTAATGTTTGTATGTGGGGCAGTAAACTATTACAAGACCATTATTAACAGTTTGCCAATAGAAATTTCACTTTCATTTTGAAAAATAATTTTTATAATGGGTTAAAAGAAAAAACAGGCATTTGGGAGAAAATTTCAAAATAAAGATTATTATTGATTTTTGAAGTGTTAAGTCATTGTTTGTTTAAACAGAGTTAAAGACAGTCTCCTTCATGGGACATTAGCTATTATTTGAAACATAGTACAAATTGAGTATCAAAATGAATCATTTATCCTCTAGAAACCTAACTATATTTGTTAAAAGCTTGATGATGATATGATATGGTTAGCCTCCTTACTACATCACTGATAGTCAGTCTCTGGCCCAGTTTTAGGGGTACTCCTTAAATTTTAAATGCTTGCTTACCTGTTGTACCTGTAATAGACATGTCTACAAAGTTACCTGCAGGCCCATAGGCATTTCTTTTTTCTCCTTAGAAACTTCCTTCTCTGTGCTCTCCCAGTACCCACCCCATAACAAACATATGGTCTATGAATATGCCTTAATTCCCTATATGCCTTAATCTAGATTCCAAAACTAGTAGGGACTATAGGTATTTTATTTGGCCAGCACAGTGTTTGTTGACTTCTTTTTCTTTTTTAATGGGAGTTTAAATCCCTTCAAATTGACTATGCTGGCTCCAGCTCTCCATTGTCTCATGGAATGGGGAGTGCTCAGTCGTGTCTGACTCATTGAGACCCCATGGACTGTACCCCGCCAGGCTCCTCTGTTAAATTTTCAGGCAAGAATACTGGAATGGGTTGTCATTTCCTCCTCCAGGGGATCTTCCCAACCCAGGAATCGAATCTGGTCTCCTGCACTGCAGGTGGTTTCTTTTACTGCTGAGCCCTGGGAAGCCCACCTGACCCTATTCACATATTTAGGCTTCCCTGGTTGGTCAGCGGTAAAGGGTCTGCCGGCAGTTCAGGAGACTACCTTCAAGGTAGGAGACACTGGTTCGATCCCTAGGCCAGAAAGATAGCCTTGAGAAGGAAATGGCAGCCCACTGCAGTATTCTTACCTGGGAAATCCCACGGACAGAGGAGCCTGGCAGGCTACAGTCCGTGGGGTCGCAAGAGTCAGACTCAACTTGGCAGTTACACCACCATCACCACCATTCTCATACGGATGCTGCCTGGTGTCTGTAGGCAGTGAGCTTGTGTGCCACCTGCTGGCCATCAGCTGCTACCACTAGTTTTCTAGTCTTGAGTCAAGTTTCTTTCTATCTACAGTATCTCTCCCTGAAGGAAGAGAATTTGAAAGCTTAAGTCCTTCCACCATTCAGTTTCTAAAGACCTGTCGTAATGATAACTTCTCTGTGAACTAATGTTCTAACATAGGCAGAGCACAGAAGATTTTTAGGGTAATGAAACTATGCTCTGCAATACTACAATGACGGACACTTTATCAACATCCATTTGTCAAAATCCTTAGAATGTACAAAACCAAGCGTGAAGCCTGCTGTAAACTATGGACTTTCAGTGATAATGCCATGTCATGTCAGTTCATCAGTTGCTGCAAATGTACTACTGCTCCGGTGCAGGATGTTGATGGTGGGGAAGTTGTGCGTATGGGAATTCTGTACTTTCTGCTCAGTTTTGCTCTGAACCTAAAATAGCTCTTTAAAAATATCACGCTTATCATTAAATAAGAAATCAAGGGAGGGGGGATCGGGATGGGGAACACATGTAAATCCATGGCTGATTCATGTCAATGTAAGGCAAAAACCACTACAATAATGTAAAGCAGTTAGCCTCCAACTAATAAAAATAAATGGAAAAAAAAATCAAAAGAAAGTAATCAGGGCAAACTATGTTTAAATTAGAATATATAATGTGTTTTGCTGGCAAAGGAAATGATTTCCTACTTCCGTATTCTTGCCTCAGAAACCCCATGGACGAAGTGGCTGGTGGGCTGTAGTCTGTGGGGTCACAGAAGAGGCGAGCACAACTTGGCAACTGAAGAACAGTAGCGTTTTGCATCTATAAATTTGCAATAAAAGACTTTAATATGTGTACCATTTTATAAACGATACCTGCAATGTGAGAAATTTGGTTTCTGTTTTTATCCTTAATAAGTAAACTTTGATTACTTATTGCTTGGTAATAAGTCCTGGGTAGGTTATGATCAGAGCTATATAATAGAGGGAACTTTCTTTAGACCCTGTTAATCAGGCCATAATACCACTTACCATAAATTTACTTGTAAAAGTTAATGTACTTTTAAATTTTTTTAATTTCAAATATGGTTTTTTATTGACTAGGAAAGATGTTATTACCCATGTAGGCTTTTTCAAAGGATCACAAAAATACAGACATCTTTCTGAGACTAATAGATAAATCGTTTTTGAGGTTCTGGAAATTGTTGCCAAGAATTATGACATACTTACATTTATGCAAAGAAACAAATTTGAAAAATGAATTCAAGTTTTAAACTTACATGAAGAGGCAAAATCTTACTAATTTTTCATGACCTTTCAACATGTGAGCATACACCATGCAAAAAACATGAAGCTGATGGCGAGAGAATCAAGAATATATATATGTATATAACCAGCTAACTTTAAAGGTCTAGTTTGTTTCTGTCAGTTATCTGCAAATACTGATTTTAAGTAGCTTTATAGGTTAATGTCTTACTGTGATTTTAAGTTGCTTCCTTAAAAAGCTTAAGAAGGTGATTGATTTTTTTTAGTTCCTCTGGATCTGCCTCAGTCTTGACACACAGCAGCTCGGGAAATAGTCTAAAGCGCCCAGATACCACGGAATCACTTAATTCTTCCATGTCCAATGGGACAAGCGATGCTGGTAAGCAGCCTTTGAGAGTTTTAACTTTTTTTCCTTAAAAATATTTGTTTGAAAAAAATTATTTATAATAGTGGTACCAGCACAGATTGGCCCAGTGTAACACCAGTCTAAGAAGATTTGTTTTATTTTAGACCTTTTCGATTCACATGATGATAGAGATGACGAAGGGGAGGCAGGGTCGGTGGAAGAGCACAAGAGTGTTATCATGCATCTGTTGTCACAGGTTAGACTTGGAATGGATCTTACGAAGGTAAGAATCAAATTTGGTTTTGCTGTTAATGTATATATGTAGATTCACAGTGATTGTATGGTGAGTGTATCTGCACACGTAGTATAAGGACATAATTTCTGTTTATACCTTTGTCTTTTTATATATGTACCTGAGTAAACTGGGAATTTTATAAATGGATGACATAAATAAAACTAGGGTAATTTCATAGGGATAGTATATATAGATTATGATTGGATTTTATTGGGAGAAAGCATGGAGTAGTATTGGGCTTGGTTAGTAGTTGGGACAAAACGCAAAGCAGTGTAGTATGCATAGAATCAAAATGAGCAGAGTTCTGATCTCGGGGTTAAAGGATCTGTGCTTACATCCTACTTCTGCTATTACCAAACTCTGTGACCTTGAGCAAGTTCCTTCCTCTATAACCTTTGGGTTTTACATATGCAAAATGGATATTGGAACAGGTAATGAGTGGGAAATTGTATGATATACATTGAGCCATATAATTATTATGGTTCTGGATTTGAATTTGAACTTGGCGCTCTAAACAGAATGCCTGATTGATACAGGAGACTGGTTTGTAGGTCCCTGCCACTCTGCTGAAAGCCTTCTCCTTTGACCTAATTCTCACCATAGCACTGCAAAGTTGGTGATGGTTGTTAACTCCACTTTATAGATGAGGAAATTAAAGCCTACAGAGACTAAGTAAGTCCTTTGGCTAAGTCCTTCCTATTAAGTGGCAGAACTAAGATTCTAATCTGGTCATAGATTTCAAAATCTATGAACTAAACCATAATACTTTCTAGTAAGTGTGTATAATAAAAATTTCTACCCCAAATCTAAGAACAGAAGCACAACGATAGCATTAATTTGTGCAGCAAACATACTTGCTGGGGAAGTTCTAGGTAAGAGCATATTTGCAGGAGCTTGCCTCCAGAATTTTTTCATTGATCATTAGATTGATTGTATAATTGCTGGAGCAAAATTATCACTTCACATTTGAGAAATAGAGCTTCATTTTAGATACTGATGTTTATATTTCTTTTCTACACCTTCTACCTTGGTTGGGTTTGGTCTCCAATAATGGAAGAGCCACCTAGTAGTATCTTGAACAATACTAGGTTTACTATCTCAGGAAATGAGAAGTCCAGAAACAGAGTAGTTCCAGGTTTGATGAATTCATAGTGGGTCAACAATGTGAGAAACAATCTAGGTCCCTTCATCTCTCTGCTCTACCATCCTTTGCATGCTGACATTCACACTCAGACCCGTCTTCCCATCATTGAAAAATGACTGCCACACTTCCAGTTAATTACATCCTTATGCAGGTATGTCAAGAGGCAGGAAAAATAATTCTCTTCATGAGTTTTATTGTTAGTATAGGGAGAACATCCTTTTCCGCAGTGGCCTGTCAGACTTCAGTTGAATCGCATTGGCCCAAGCTCAGCCAGTGTGCATGCATAAGCCAGTCACTGGCAAAAGAGGTTAATAGATTGGTTTAGGTTAATCTACATTCACCCCTTGGGGTGTGGGAGGGCCCTGTGACTCATAGCAACCTATAACCTATACGTGAACTGAATCAAAGTTCCCTCGGTAGGGATATGTATAGGCAACCAGAAGGATGTGCTGCAATCAAGTGTGTAGTTCTTACCTGACATAGTTTCCTGTGCCATATGCTCCATGTTTGGGTTTTGTAGCCACTAAAAAGTTTGTTAATTTTTGCTAACTTACTAGATATTTTAGAAATCTTTATTGGCGTACACAGTTATGGTTATCAGCAGATTCTGAAATCTTGATTCCCGTGTGCATTTCAAAGTATTAGTACAATAATGCTTTAAATTTGTATCTCATTTTCCTACTTATAATAATATCTTCTCACCTCAAATATTTTCTAAAAAGAGTTATTTTGCAAATATGTCATAAGTGTTTGGAAACATTACGATAAAGTCACATCCTGTTTACCTCACTTGGTCTTCAAAACAGTCCTAAGACTTAAGCAAGGCATATAATTATCCTCCTTTTACAGAAACTTTCAGATGTTGAATAAATTTTCTATGGCCTCTTCACACCAAAATAAGTATTTGAACTCAGGTTAAAGACAGCCTAGTCCAGCTCACTTATATCAGTGTTTCAGCAACTTGACATAATGGCATGTATCCAGATAGCGCTAAAAACAATAAAGAAGATCTGTTCAATGAGAGTTCTTAAGAAAAATTTTAAGTAGGGAGGGAAAAATTTTTTTTGATTACACATCAAATCAAACTTATGGTCTTTGGCCATGTCTTCTTTTTCAAATTGCATGTTCTGTTCTTTTGTTCATTTTTCTGCTGGCAGTACTGATCTTTTTCTTGTTGATTTGCAAGACCTGTTTATATATTGAGATATGTAGCTTGTTCTTTTTCAGTCTTACTTAGTAATGTATAATCTCTGTGTTCTCCCAGAGTGGTAGAAAATTACACCAAACTTACTCGCCAATGTAAGCATATTTATATTATGAATATAGGTGTTCTGAGGAACATTTAAACTCCGGCGTCTGATAATAAGCATTCCAAAGGTTAGAGCCGTAGGGGTTCTTTCCAGGCTGTGGCGTTCTGTCATTCCTCTTTATATCCAGCAGCAGTACTGGTCCACTGGTCAGTCCCTGCCACACTCATTTCCTGCCGCCCTCCCTCCCCTTGTCCCCCACCACCATCTCCCTGTCTCCATGTTTTCCCTCTATTATAGCCTACTCTCTAAGGCTTTTCTCTAGCGCCACCTCAATATGTTGTTTCTCAGCTTTGCCCTCATTCTGGTTTCGCAAACAGAGCATGATCTTTTGCCTCGCCTGAATTTCCAGAGTACATTGAACATCTCCTGGATGCTCCTCTATTCATGGAATTCTCCAGGCAAGAATACTGGAGTGGATAGCCATTCCCTTCTCCAGGGGATATTCCCAACTCAGGGATCAAACCCAGGCCTCCCACATTGCAGGCAGAGTCTTTACCATCTGAGCTACCAGGGAAGCCCAATATTTATCACATTCTACCTAAAAGTTAGATACTGGTATTATTCTCTCAATTAACCTTTGCTGCTTCCATAACGTTTACCACAGGTTCTTGAATATTGCAGTAATTACTACATTTAAAGGCATCTTTGGTTACTGTGATGCTCAGCTGCCAAAATGAATAATGTCTAATCTGATACAGACTTCAGAAACTCTTCCTCTATTTGTAATAAAACTCTTTTCTTAATTGATTAATCTTATTCTTTTTCCCCATATTTCAATTTCTTCTCTTAATTTTTAAGTTTTTATCTTATATTTATTTTTGGCTGCACTGGATCTTTGTTGCTGTACATGGACTCGTCTGTAGTTGTGGCCAGTGGGGCCTACTCTTCAGTTGCAGTGCACGGGCTTCTCATTGCAGCAGCTTCTCTTGTTGAGGAACACAAGCCCTTGGGCATGCTGGCTTCAATAGTTGGGGCGCACAGGCTCAGTTACCCCACAGCATTGTGGAATCTTATCTTCTTGGTCCAGGGACAGAACCCTTGTCTTCTGTGTTGGCAAATGGATTCTTAAACCACTGGACCACCCGGGAAGTCCTCCAACTTCTTTTCTTTACTTTCTCCTCTGCCACTTTCCCAGGCCCTCAGCATTTTTCTTCATGGGCCCAGCCTCCTGAAGAAAGAGTTGGTGGAATCCCATCTTTATTCTCTTCTTCATTTTGTTTATTCCTTCAGTTACTTACTAAAAATTTCTTAGTTTGTAATAGTAGCTGAAATGCAAGTACAAGTAAGTATGGTTCTTGCATTCTAGGAGCTCATTGTTTACTTGAGAACACAGATCCATAAGTACACAGATCCAGTAGATAAATTTCCTTAGGCACTTACGATGATAGAGACGCAACAGTAGAGAGGAATGTGTGTAGACCCCACACCCCCAAAGTCAAACAGAGCCCATTTTGGATTCCACTTAACAACAGAGCAGTGAGAAAATTTCTCACCCATTTGAGCTTCATTTTTCTCCACTGGTTCCAAATAGGAAAAGGAGTCCGTCAAGGCTGTATATTGGCACACTGCTTATTTAACTTCTATGCAGAGTACATCATGAGAAACGCTGGGCTGGAAGAAGCACAAGCTGGAATCAAGATTGCCGGGAGAAATATCAATAACCTAGATATGCAGATGACACCACCCTTACGGCAGAAAGTGAAGAAGAACTAAAGAGTCTCTTGGTGAAAGTTAAAGAGGAGATGGCTTAAAGCTCAACATTCAGAAAACTAAGATCATGGCATCCGGTCCTGTCACTTCATGGCAAATAGATGGGGAAACAGTGGAAACAGTGGCAGACTTTTGTTTTCTGGGGCTCCCAAATTACTGCAGATAGTGATTGCAGCCATGAAATTAAAAGACGCTTAGTCCCTGGAAGGAAAGTTATGACCAACCTCGATAGCATATTAAGAAACAGAGACATTACTTTGTCAACAAAGGTCTGTCTAGTCAAGACTATGGTTTTTCCAGTAGTCATGTATGGATGTGAGAGTTGGACTATAAAGAAAGCTGAGCGCTGAAGAATTGATGTTTTTGAACTGTGGTGTTGGAGAAGACTCTTGAGAGTCCCTTGAACTGCAAGGAGATCCAACCAGTCCATCCTAAAGGAGATCAGTCCTGGGTGTTCATTGGAAGGACTGATGTTGAAGCTGAAACGCCAATACTTTGGCCACCTGATGCAAAGAGCTGACTCATTTGAAAAGACCCTGATGCTGGGAAAGATTGAGGGCAGGAGAAGGTGACGACAGAGGATGAGATGGTTAGATGGCATCACTGACTCAATGGACATGAGTTTGGGTAAACTCCAGGAGTTGGTGATGGACAGAGAGGCCTGGCGTGCTGCAGTTCATGGGGTCTCAAAGAGTCGGACACGACTGAGCGACAGAACTGAACTGAACTGTAAAATAAGGATGATAATTTCTTCTTAACAAGATGGTTATATGGTTTAATAAGATAATGTGTGTATGTGATGCTCCAGAAGGTCAAAGATATCAAAGGGTTGCTACTGTATAGTTGTTATTGCTAAAACTTTGATTATTGACTCAGGGAGCCAAAGAGAGGTTGCTCAGAGAAAGTGACATTTGAACATTCAGAATCTCTGTCTTTCATCTTTTAGGCAGGTTAATGGGCATTTCTGAATCAGAACAGTTTGAGAAGTAGGTATCAAAAGCATGCCTGGGCAGTACTTGGTGGATGTTACTGTGATTGGAATCAGTTTTTTTTGTTCTCATTTATGTGTTTTTCTTTTTAAATGCAGCTCAGCAGTCTTACATATCTGTAGTGGAATTTGATTCTCAAGGGTCAAATATGTATGTTTTTCAGGTAGTTCTTCCAACATTTATTCTTGAAAGAAGATCTCTTTTAGAAATGTATGCAGACTTTTTTGCTCACCCGGACCTGTTTGTGAGGTATTTGACTTGATATAGTAGCTTCCACTTTTTTAAAGATGTTACTCATTACCTTTCTGCCTTTGCAGGATAGATTCCTTTGCCTTTCAGATGTTTCTCAGGGAAAAAGGCATTGAATCTTTTGTTTGTATTAGATGCCTCTTTGCTTAGGTTATCTGGTGCTGATACTGTTAGGCAACCAAGTTAAACACCTTAAAAAATCTTGAGCACCTACTAGTAAGGCAGCCAGTATTTACAGAGCTTTTTTTGATCTAGGAATTGGTAATCACTATCAAATTATTCATAGTACATCCTGATGAAGTTCAGTTATTTGAGTTTAACAAACTTTTCTAAAGCACTAGTTTTTTGTCAGCACTTTATTATGAACTGGAAAGGGAAAGAGTTGCAGTGTCTGCATTTGAGGCGTTTATAGTCCAGTGTCCAGATTACAGACTGATTCATAAATTTTAAATACAAAGATTGCAGTATTAGATATATGTATAAAGGACAGGAGTAATCTAAAGGTGGGATTGATTTATGAGAAGGTGAGTGAGTTCACATTGCTTTTCACTGGTAGCAGGAGCATTTTCTTTGTAACAGGATGTTCTAATCTGTCTTCTCTGATTGCATTCCTTGGCCTTGGACTGTGATTTACTAAAACCAGATACAAATCACCAGTTTCACAGTGGGTGGGCACGTTGGATGACGCTGATACGTAACTTCTTAATGAGGATTTTAAGAGATTCATTTAACCGTTTCCCAAAGGGCAGAAATTAAATATGGCATTGTTTAAATTCATACAAAGTTGAACAAATAAAATGTAAGCTTTTATTGATAACATACATAGAAAGTACCAATTATTCATTATATAGATTTGAGGTTTAAGGATAATTTTTATGTATGAGAATTTAGGTCCCTAGAAGGAACCATTTAAAAACTATAGAAATACAGCTAAAACACCAATAGATACGATTAAGTGTAATTCTAAAAATCCTAACTCTCCCAAAAAGGAGGAAAGGAAATATAATAGAACAAAGAATAAAGGGGCCAAATAGAAAACAAATGCCATGATGATAGAGTTAAACCCAGCTATATTCATAGTACATTAAATGTGAATATCATATATACTCCATTTAAGAGAACAGTGATTTTAAGCCTGGATTAAAAAAAAAAGCAAGATTCATCTGTACTCTGTTTGCAAGAGAGAGACTTTAAATTTGTAAAGATATTGATTGGTTAAAAGTAAAAGGATAGGTCTTCCCTTGTGGCTTAGCTGGTAAAAGTAAAAGGATGGACAGAGACATACCATGCAAAACACTGAGCATAACAAAGCTGGTGTTGCTGTGTTAGCATCAGACAAAAAATACTTTTTAAGGTAAGAAGTATTACCAGAAGCAAGTAGGGGTATTTCATAAGAGTCAACTTATCAGTGTAAATATGTAAAACAGCTTCACACTATATGCAGCAAAAATTGACTAAAGGAAGAAATAGACAAACACACAATCACAGTTGGAAATTCCTCCCTCAGGAATTGATTGAACAGCAGGCTCCTCTCCCCACCCCTCTGAGAATCAGTGGGACTATGGAAGATCTAGTTAACCTTTCTAAAACATTACCAAACACTATAACATAGTCTTTCTAAGTGCACGTGGAACATTTCATCAAGATGTACTATATAATAGGAAGACTTAATAAATTTAAAATAATTGGAACCATATGGAATATATCCACTGATCTTTGAAGAATTAAATTAGAGATCAGTAACATAGATACATCCAGAAAATCTCCAACTGTTTTGCAATTAAACAGTGCACTAACAAGCATGAAGTTACAGAAAAAGCAAAACTAATGGTACTGGAAACCAGAAACAGTGTTTGCTTCAGGGTTAAGGGGTGAGGATTGCTTGGAAAGGAGGATGGGGAAACCTGGGGGTAATGGAAATGTTCTGTGTCTTGATTGTATGTCATTATTTAAGTACAATCAAGACATAGAACATTTCCCTTACACCCAAGATTAATTAAATGGATATATGCATTTTTCAGATTCATGAAACCAAACAATTAAGACTGATATGTTTGATTATGTGTATTATACTTCAGTTTTAAAAAGGAGCTGAGGTAGTTACTGGTCCTAGGTCCTCTCAGCCTGGCTTAGGGGGTGGACCTTGCTGAGGGGTACTGTCAAAACACAGGATGTTAAATTTTGTCTTTCTTCCTTGCAGTATTAGTGACCAGAAGGATGCCAGAGACCGAATGGTTCAGGTTGTGAAGTGGTATCTCTCAGCCTTTCACGCAGGAAGGAAAGGATCGGTTGCCAAAAAGCCATACAACCCCATTTTGGGCGAAATCTTTCAGTGTCACTGGACACTACCAAATGATACTGAAGAGAATGCGGTGAGTTCTCCACTAATGTTTTTAATTATCTTAGTACTTAGTTCTTTCTTTTTTTAATTTATTTTGAGAAGCTGACTTTTTTTTTTCCCCATTTATTTTTATTAGTTGGAGGCTAATTACTTTACAATATTGTAGTGGGTTTTGCCATACACTGACATGAATCAGCCATGGATTTACATGTGTTCCTCATCCTGAACCCCCCTCCCACCTCCCTCCCCATCCCATCCCTCTGGGTCATCCCAGTGCACCTGCCCTGAGCACTTGTCTTATGCATCCAACCTAGACTGGTGATCTGTTTCACACTTGATAGTATACATGTATCTTAGTACTTAGTTCTTAATGTACTGAATCAAGATTTCATTTTATTTGGCGGCAGATGATAGTGGTAAAGGCACTGATTAAAAGATGTTTATCGCCCATAGAAGAACAATGTTGTTGGATCAGCATATTTTGATTATAGTGAGCAAGGGAAAAGAGTGGTGTGAGATGAGGATAGAAATTGAGAAATAAGATCATGCAAGTCCTCAGGGACCATAAGGATAATTTTATGACTTATTAAGAACTCATTTTTGTAATGAAGAGGTCATTATGATTATTTTGTGGCAAAGGAGTTGAAAAGGGGCAAAAATAGAAGCAAGGAAACCATTGAGACTTTGGCATTATTCCAGGAGAATAGTTGATTCAAGTTATATTTTGGAGCCAGAGCTGTTAGATTGGGGGAGGTAAGTTAGAGATGAATCCTTGCATGTGGGCTGGTGCTATTTACTACAAAGGGAAGGATTGGATTTGGAGAGGGAAAAGTCTAGAACTCCCAATTTGAAAATAACGTATGGCAAGTCTCTTAGGCATGTAAGTGGACTGTCAGATAGGGAGTTAGAATCTGGAGTTCAAGAGATGAAAAAATAAGCCCATAGCCCACAGTGGTTGGCACATAATAATCTCTCAGTAAATGTAACTCTCCATATTTTTCCCTTTCCGAATTATGCATTACATGTAGTCCTGCTTCCCAGGTGGCCTCTGGAGAAGGAAATGGCACCCCACTCCAGTATTCTTCCCTGGGAAATCCCATGGACAGAGGAGCCCGACAAGCTACAATCCATGGGGCTGCAAAAAGTCACACATGACCGAGCAGCTGAGCACACACACTAAAGACACAAGCAGTGTGTGTCTGTTCTTGGTCATGGTACAGACCTTGACAAGTACCTGCTCTGCGCCAGGCTTGGCCCTGAGTTTGGCACGTGATCCTTGCCTCCTGCATGTCTTAGAGAGACTTATACAAAGCAGCCACTCCAATGGTGTAATTAAGTGCTGCAGGAAAACTGTATGTGAGATGCTTTGTGGGTGTAGAGGAGAGAGCATTTAACCACCTTATGAGACAGAGACTCCAGTTATTAGATTCCCTGCATGTTGTTTGTTTCCTCATCAAAAGAAAATGATGTTCTGTTTGCTTGCAGGAGCTAGTTTCAGAAGGACCAGTTCCCTGGGTTTCCAAGAATAGTGTAACATTTGTGGCTGAGCAGGTTTCTCATCATCCACCCAGTAAGTGACAGAGCTCCTCAGCTACATCCACTTTCAAACTGTTGTCTAAAGAGGGTCATAGAAAGCTCCGTAACTGAGGTCTCTGCACTGTCCTGTGTGCTATCTGTGTCTTCCCAGTCCTGTGAAGATTGGTTCCTCGTATCTGTTCCTGGTATGAGTTCCAAAGACTCTCTTAGCTTCACTGATTAATTAATATAAAAAGAAGGGATTTGGGAAGTCAGCTTTTAAGCTTCTAAAGTCATCTTTCACATCATGAGCTGTGCGGTAGCGATCTCAGCAACTCTGCAGACAGTTCATATAAAACAGATATAGTTTCAGTATGGTATGTTCCTAGCACAGTGGAAAGAATGCACGTCTTCCCATGTTACTTGCTGGATGCCATGTTAAGACTGATGATACTGTATGGGTCCAGGTTTGGGCTGGGGCAGCAACATGCTTGCTGATCAGAACAGACACCCTTTGTTTTTAAGCCCTGGGATTGGCCTCATGGTTCAGCAAGTTCTTCCCCATGTGGTCCTGAACAGGGGCTTGCACTGGGGAAACGGTGTAAAGGGCAGGTGGGTGATTCCTGACCACATTCAAGGCTGTTCTTTGAAAGGTAAAGGATTTTCCCCATGCAGCCAGTTGTTTCTCTGAGTTAAGGGAGTTGGGGGTGGGGGGGCATGAATGTTTATGGTGTGTATGTTTATAAATAAAATGAGGCTATATAGTGCACTAACTGAAACAATTTCTCCAGTTTCAGCCTTTTATGCTGAGTGTTTTAATAAGAAGATACAATTCAATGCTCATATCTGGACCAAATCAAAATTCCTTGGCATGTCAATTGGGGTGCACAACATAGGGCAGGGTAAGTCTGTGGGCTTTGGGTGGACTAGTGTTAATGGGAGAACTCTATGTCATTCTTATCTGTGCCGGACGTCTGTCTAGTAAGAGGAAATGACCCCAGAAAGTCAGGTTGGATGTCATTGTGTGCTGGGACGCAAGTGTGTTGGGGGTGAGAGCCAAGTTGAGATGCAAGAGAAACTGAATGGAGATTCCATCCCTTCTCTCCACAGGCTGTGTCTCGTGTCTAGAGCATGATGAACATTACATTCTCACGTTCCCCAATGGTTACGGCAGGCAAGTAGAGCTGGTCCACTCCTCTGATGCGCAGGCAGTAGACCCTGCTGTTCTTTAAGTTGTGCCCCTCCCTTCTTTCCTTTGAACTGTCAGCCTTACTGAAACTTTTGATTTTGCAGGTCTATCCTCACAGTGCCCTGGGTGGAACTAGGCGGAGAATGCAATATTAATTGTTCCAAAACTGGCTATAGTGCAAATATCGTCTTCCACACTAAACCTTTCTATGGGGGCAAGAAGCACAGAATTACTGCTGAGATTTTGTAGGTATTTTGTTTTTCTGCTTCGATGCTCCTTCTGCATCTCTGAAATAGTTTTCCTTTTGTCTTGAACCATAATTTCCATCAAAAATTGACCATTTTAGTGGTCCTGTCTTTGTAAACTTATTTTACATGCTGTGTTTCATGTCTCTTCCTAAAATCCCATCTCAGAAGGGAGACCTAAGAACAATCTGAGGTCACTGGTGGGATTTCTTTCCTAGGAACCTGACTTGCAAATAGGAAACTTAAGGAGTCTTCCTGGATCTCCTAGCTAACCCAGGTTATGTATGCCTAACTCATTATTGCTGGATTGGACCATGAGCTTGTCCATACAGGAGACCCTGTGGGTAGGTAGTGTCTCAAAGCCCTTGTAGTCCTTGGTTTTTTGTGTGCCTTTGCTGGGGAAAAACAGTAACCATTGTATCTTTGGTTCTGTTTGACACTCCAGGATTAGATGAAGATGGCTGTGCTGTCCCAAGTCCGCAGTCAGCTGGGTTCAGAGCCTGCCTAGACAAGGAGACCCTGCAGGGATTTCTCTGTCCTCAGAGGCCTCACTGGGAGCAGTGTTGCAGATGGCCAACACAGCCAGTTTTTTAGGGAGATAATTTAATTTTGATGATGGAGTCAACATCCAGAAAATTCTTGGGAGGAGGAAGGGACCATGAACAAAAGATGAAGTTTACTAAGGAACACTGTAAAATCCAAAATATTACTGCAGTCAGGAAATAGGGGCAGAGCTTAGGGAGCAGCACAATTCACTGCTATAATAGGAGTGCCCCCCTCAGAGAGGCAGGCGGGAGAAAAAGGATGTCCAGAACAAAGACATGGGTGGGCCTGCTTCTCAGAGTTCCTTACAGCAACCAGCACCAAGAGGAACTGCTAGCAGATTTTTTGGCCAGTCACAGCCTTCTGAAAGAGTGCTTGGTGGGCTCCTCAGATAACATCTTAATATTATGGCCCAGCCTGAAGATGAAAGTCTGGTCTCCATCATTGTATCCTTAAGCAACGCCTTCCCTGACCCTCATCGTAGCAGTGTTGCCCTTCATCTCCTGTGGTCACCTGGACGTAACAGCACTTGGCACCCAGAATTTCGGTGGCAGTGTCTCCCCACTAGACTGTGAGGAGCTCCTGTTTGTAGTCTGCTGTGATCCCAGCACCTAACATCTCTCATACCCACAGTTTCTGGGATCTTGAGTCCATTAGCAGCATCTTTAGGGCATTAATTCTTGTAGTTGGCTCTGAGAAAACCAGTTTTATTAATCTGCCTTTACAGTTGCTCTTCTGTGTCCTGCTCTGGGTAGGTAGGCCACAACTGACAAGATTCTTTGGTAGAGAAATTTCAATTTGAGACTGATACAAATGTGTTTTAATGTTTGTTTTTTGTTTTTAATGTAGTTCTCCAAATGACAAGAAGTCTTTCTGCTCAATTGAAGGGGAGTGGAATGGTGTAATGTATGCAAAATACTCAACAGGGGTAAGAACATGTGTTTTGCCACTTGTTTTAGGCGTCATTGAATTGTAGCCTGTCCCTTACTCTGGCTTCCTTCATCTGGAAATTTTAACCACCAAGATGAGCTCTAATGCCATCTCTTAAAGCCAAGCCTTTTCCTTCTTCCACCTTTCCCCAGCAGTACAGGTAATAGAATGATTTTTACTTTCTTGTCCCCTTAAAATACTCAGGAATAATATATGGGAAAAAGTGGTCAGAGTACTTAACATTAGGATTAGTTGTTTAGCTAGTCCAAGATATTACATCCCAATCATATTACATCCCAACACATAGCCACATTGAAAATACCTATTTTTACCAAGAGCCTTTACCAAGACTTAAACAATTTAGGCTTTAGGTTGCATATGGAACTCATTGTCTACATCACTAACATATTGTGAGATTTCATTATTAAATCTGTTAATGGGAAGAGTTGGCTTTTTCTCTTAGAGCAATGTGAACAATAAAACATCTACCTACCTTTTCTGTTTTCTAGGAAAATGTAGTTTTTATAGATACCAAGAAGTTGCCTATAATTAAGAAGAAAGTAAGGAAGCTGGAAGATCAGAATGAGTACGAATCCCGCTGGTAAGGAGACAACATAACTGGAGCAGCAATGCTCTTGCTATTGGCCAGGCCTAGGTGCAGGGCCAGGCTGCAGACTGCATAGCAGGGGGTAACAGCACGGGCGGGGTCTGAATGCCTGGGTTCACACGGGGCTCCCCCTCTTGCACTGTAACCTTGACTGTAAGCTAACCTGTCTGCATCCTTTCCTGAAGTGGAAACCACCTCAGCACTGCTACAAGAACTAAATGAGATATAGATGGAGCCCGTGTATGATGCTTGACATATGATAAGTATCAAGTGGATGTTGGCTTATCACCATCTTTGTAGACAATCTGTATATAGGATATAGATACATCTCAAAACATCTTTAGGTCTTAAAAAACTTAAAAACTTGACAGAATAAACAGTCTTATTTGCCTAGACTGCCTGTTCATAGTTTTAAGTGGAAATCTATAGACTTTTATGCTCTGCTGCTCACACAAGGGGATCTTAGGATGGCTACTTTTCTAATCCCTATGCATCCTCACTTATAAAGCATTGTTTGGACCAGACTTTTCTAATTACCATCTTCCAGGCCTTGAGAAGAAGCCAGATCTCCTCCCCCCACCCCCCAACTTTAAGCCTCTGCAATGCTTCTCTTGACCCTTACTCTGTATTCAAACTGCTTCTCCCAGATTAATTCATTCCAGAGGAGTCTTCATGAAATGGAACGTCTCAGCTCCTCTCACCTCCCGTGTAGTTTATTTAATACAAACTGCTGTTCCCTGGGCTTATTTAATATAAGGAGACACTGACACCCTAGAGAGGTGAACTGACAGCCCCAAGGTCACATCGCTAGTTTAGAGGTACAGCGAAAAGTAGTCTCAGTTGATCTTTCTCCTCTCGTCCCAACCGTATATACAGCTTTCTGCACATGCTTTATTTCCTTCTTTGACAACTAGCAGTGGGATCTTCCGAGTCTGTTTTCCACTCCGGTGCCCTGTGTCAGCCTAAGGAGATTTAGTCTGTGAACTACATTTAAAGCCATTTGACTTGTACTGTAATTACGTTATGTTCTAGATGGCTCTAGCCTTTCATTTTCAAATTGCTAACTCCTCTCTCCACCAAGTACTTAGCACCTTCACTTCTTTTCTTTAGCCTTTGGAAGGATGTCACTTTCAACTTAAAAATCAGAGACATTGATGCAGCAACTGAAGCCAAGCATAGACTTGAAGAAAGACAAAGAGCAGAAGCCCGAGAAAGGAAGGAAAAGGAAATTCAGTGGGAGACAAGGGTAAGTTTGTTTTGGGGAGCCTGCCTCGGTCTGCTAGCTGCTGTTCCCCGAGCTGTCCTTCATTCATTTCAGTGAATACTGAAGTACCAAATAAGCATAGTGATAAATGAGATGAATATTCATTTCACTGTTGAGGGGGGAGCACATCAAATAATTAAAAGTATGATATAGAAGTACAAAACAAGTGTGTAACTGAATTTTCCCTCTTTCTCTAACAGTTGTTTCATGAAGATGGAGAATGCTGGGTTTATGATGAACCATTACTGAAGCGTCTCGGTGCTGCCAAGCATTAGGTTGGGAAACACAAAGTTTGCTCCTGGTTCCAGGGCAGGAGGCATAATTAAGCAACAATCTTCCTTTGGGAGAACCTATTCACTCCCTTCTTATTGCAGTGGTTCCTATCTCAGGGATACTGGACTTTCTGATGCAGATGAACACTTAAAGCGAGCAAAGCTTCCCTTTTTCCTGTCTGTGGCAGTTACAACGTTGATTTTGGTCTTGAGAAAAACTTCAGGTTTTGAAAACAAGATGTCTGCTCCTTTTCCAAATCCCACGGTATAAATCCCAGTCTTAAACTCTGCATTCTAGTACTGCTGTTGAGATATACAATACAACCTGTTTCCTAGTTCATATAATCTTGGGTTCTATATATACATATATATAATATAGCTAATGCCAGATTTTTCATAAATACTCCATTTACTGTAAATAGCAGTTCCTCTCAGTTGTTTTAGAAAATTTAGTGTAATGTATTAAAATCACGTGTTAGGAAATTTCATGGTCTCACCTATAATAACTTTTATTTTGGAATTGAACTATTATTGTATCTAACTCTGGACTATGGTTTAATTATACTCAGTGCTTAAGGCTTCATAAAGTAATTTTTCCAACCTTTTTTTTTTAATGTGCTTATTATTTTTATGAATAAACTTGGCCCCAGTTACTTGGCAACCTTGAATACAGGGGCTAGCTTTTTACAGGGACTCTTCAAATAATGAAGGGGGTCCATCCATCCTGTCCCTTCCTTATACTCCTCTGTTCTGTCTGTAGCCCCCACCATGCTATTCTTGTTTTAATTGAACTCTCAAATAGTACACATAGGGCTACCAACCTTTTATCCAAAAATATTTTATTGCCTTAGAGAATTTGGGAAGAACGTTTATTTTTAGATCTCCACCCCACATTGAAATAAAATATAATAAAAGGAATGTCACAGCAGCAAATGGCTCATTCTGAAGGGCAATACAGAATTAATCTTTATTTTTAAATACATTAAAAACAACAACACAGGTATTAGCACCTGGCATTTAGGTACTAAGAAGACACTAGTTACATAGGGCTTCTCAAGGCAGTCATACAGAACTGGATTCTCAATCTGAGAAGACCAGGACAGGCCAGGGCATCTCAAGACTGCTCCCGCAAGCTTTTTGGTTACACTTGGCCCACCCTGCTCATTTATCTCTGCAGCTGCTATAGTAACCCTTGGTCTGTTAGTCACAACGGAAGGGGAGGGTAGTAAATCAAATTCTATGATGCCAGTGCAAAAATTCAATGGAAGCCCTAAGGCAGTAGTAGTGTAACTTCATAAAATTCAAACACTTAAATGCACAGTGCTTCAGGCCAACGAGACTGCAGTTTATTTGACTATTTTATGGTAGGGGAGAAGGTTAAGTCTTGATGTGAAACCCCTGATATCAATAATGGGGATGGTACAGTCTACCAGCAGAGGAGAAGCTGGCAGGTAAGTTAGCTGCATCACGTCACAAGAAGAGTTTGAATCCTCACCAGAAGGGGTACCATCCTCTTCCAGCTCGTACTTCCCAAATCCAACAACCTGAAAAAGGCCAAAGACTTGCGGTGAGAGAGAATGCCAACCATGTTTGGGCAAAGACCTAGTAGGATCTAGGACACCAACCCAAACTCAGTAAATGGGCGAGAATGACAGGCCTGGAAAGGACCCGAGCTACAGCTCAGGTAACAATACTCACATGAACACTGAGCATTTTACTTCCTGGTCCTCTGTGGGCCTTGAACCAGTTGACTAGGTCTGATTTTGAGAATGACTTCAGTGCTTCAATCTTAATGGGAGAAGGGAAGATATGAAAGAAAGCTATAGAAAACTAGCAATATATTTCTGCAAAGATAGTTATGTTTTAAACATAACACCCTAGGCAGACATCCTTGGTCCTGCTTATTGTAAGCACACTATTTTAACATGATTGAGCTGGCTCCCAACCTTCCAGATAAAGATACAAATGAGCCTGACATACCTTCATATTTCTTAGCACTGACTGGCAGATAATAAGCAGGAGAGAATAGCAGATGCTCTAACTACAGCTAAGTACTATACAAGGAGTCAAACCCAGCACCCCTTAGTGTCATGGGTAAGTATTTGCCCTCTGGCTTCTAACAGGAAAACTGCAGAACCTCAAGAGTTGGGCTGAATGACGCCTCTGTGTTAAATACCCCTCTGCTTTAATGTCCTTTGGTAATTCACCACATAGGGTTATAGTATCAGAGCACTGGACTGTAGGACTCAGAGCTCCTTTAAATGGGATTTATTACTTGGGGCTAGAAGTTGTCACAAAGACCTACACACACAATCCTTAAATCTGGAGAAGGAACTTCATAAACACCAGAAGTTTGCAATTTTCTTTAGCAGAACCTGTTTTTCTCCCAAACCTTGTGAATCTGAATATATAATACAAAAACGAAAGGAAAAAAAAATTATATATAACTGAATCACTTTGCAACAGAAATTAACACAACAGTGTAAATCAACTGTACTTCAATTGGGGGAGCAAGAGTAAGGAGAGGAGTAAGAATACCCAGCATCCTGCTCACTTGACCACCTGAGGCACTACAGTAGCCAGTCTGGAAACAAGATGTAATTTAATCACATCAAGAAATGGGCAAGTAAATAACCAACCCGAGATGAGTGCCCCCAGTCTCTCCTCCACACAATACTAATTTGCTTAGAACTGTGTCTCCTGTTAAATCAAGAATCCCTGTCAGAGCTGTTGTACTCTGAAAACCATGTTACTACCTCATGGGCAAGGCGGTCAAAGAGATACTGCCGGGTCACCACTTCGTTCCAGTTCCTGTCCACCTCCTCCCCAAGGTAGGTGTCCTCGCACTCCTTCAGCTTGATCAGAGCTGTGACCTGTTACCGTCAAAAAGACGCTCTCAGGCATGGCATCACACAAATATCCTCAGCATACTCAACCCTGTCTAGTCTGATTTGTGATGGACCTGCCAGCATGATGGCGAGGGACGGAACTAGGAAGACATGGTCAGATTAAGAAGATCCAACCAGTCCATCCTAAAGGAGATCAGTCCTGGGTGCTCATTGGAAGGACTGATGATGAAGCTGAAACTCCAATACTTTGGCCACCTCATGCGAAGAGTTGGCTCAATGGAAAAGACCCTAATGCTGTGCAGGAGAAGAAGGGGATGACAAAGGATGAGATGGCTGGATGGCATCACTGACTCGATCGACATGGGTTTGGGTAGACTCCGGGAGTTGGTAATGGACAGGGAGGCCTGGCGTGCTGTGATTCATGGGGTCACAAAGAGTTGGACACGACTGAGCAACTGAACTGAACAAAGCTTAAGAACCCAGCACACAGTACTGTTAAGACTGGTGTCATGTGGGCTTGGGTGAGCCAACAAACAAAAAGACCAAGCCAGCACAATCACCTGGGTGTTGAATGCATCCTCAGTGAGGTTCTCGATCTTCTCCTCAAAACTTGAAAGAAACTCTTCTATCTTCTTATCAACAACTTCAGAGCTAAAATAAAACATCTTCCATTAAGTCATCACTGACCAGGTCTCGAGCAGAAGGCAAAGGAGAGAATTGGGTCTAAGGCATATTTCCAGGAAAGAGGCTGAAGTGATATTCTCCCCTAAGCTGTGGGAGGGAAGTGAACATTTGAAGAACCCCCACCCCTACTCCACTTCTAGCCCAATTCCCTGGTATCCTCATAGGAAGCAGTAGACAGCCATGCTGACCATTTCAAAGCTAAGGACCAACAAGGCCTTGTACCTTGCTTCCAGCCTGAATGCTATGTCAGGCATCTGCCTTTCTTGTCCTCAGATACGCCTGAAAAGAGGAAGCAGTGGCAAGCCCTGCACAGTCACCATAGGACTTGAGTCAAACCCTACAAACCCACTGGTAAGTCCTGGACCAGGCCATATATGAGCCACCTGCTGCAGCTGTGACTAAATGGGAAGCAAATGGTCAGGGCAAGGATGCAGCCTCTCTTCTCTTCGCCAAGAAAACCAATAGCTGGGCCCTTCGTCTCACTTGTTTACTCACTTGTATTTGGTTGCCTGAGTCCCCACGGTGACAGAGAAGCCTAGAATCCCAGATGTGTTCCTACAGGTAGGGTAGACATGGTACCTATGGCCAGAGTGAAAAGTTCTATGAGCTCAGGTGCTCACCTGCACCCTGTCCTTGGAGGTGCTAGAGAGCAGTGGGAAGGGTTTCTGCCCATCCTTACTGGACCCCAGAGGTCCTGGAAGAGGATCCATAGATGTTCACTCTTGGGTTAGGGTAGGTATCCACCCCTCTCCCGCACTGAGGACCCCAGGCCAGCCTCTTCTGTTAATCTTGAAACTTGACCAAACTGACAGCCTGATCATAGTTGAAGATGCAAACTGCAAAAGTTTTGACAGTATGACTCTGCCGAGTATGACTCGGTAGGTATGACTCTTAAGGCCTGGGAGGACCAAAGAGCGCTGAGAGACTGTTGAGTCAGTACTGCTGATCGACTTAATCCTGCAAAGTAAGCCCCAGATCTTACTTGAGCTCAGTGCTTTTGTCAGCAGACTTACCCAAGGGTCTGCTTGGTTCGAAGGAAGTCAAAACAAGGCTCTTCCATATGCATCTGTAATTCAACATACTACCTATCAGCTCAACTCCTCCCAGCAGAGAAACCTCCATTTCTTCCCCCAAAAGTGTTACATGTGACCCCAGAGTCCAGCCTCCCTTACTGCCTTCTTAAATAGCCCAGGCCCATTATCCTGGCTCATACTAGGTAAAAAATGCTCAACAACCAGCTCACTTAAAAACCACAGATCTCTGACCACTCCGAGGTCCCCAGCCCCCAGGTAGACAGGCCAGTCCTCACAGTGAGCCAGGGGTTCCCAAGTATTGGGGCTTTCCTTTATACAACTTACCACAAGCAGCTCCATAAGAGTGTATTCTTTCAGACTCCTGGCACCTGACTGAGAGGAGAAGCTGATCAGACCATCTGAAAATCCAATGGCTTACAGGGCTTTTTAAAAATACAGCTCTTCTTGACAACCATTTATTCAGGTTACTACCCTGCTCTTCTCTTCCCCCAACCCTCATACCTTCTATTGTTATACTCCTGCCTTCCCACAAAACAGGTGTGTGCAGATGAGAATCATACATAATGATTTGTATTCCCAGCCCTAGTCCAGAACTGCAGACAGACAGAATTGAGTCCAGTAATCCCTGACCTGCCAGCTCCTGCCCAAAACACACCAATTCACAACCCAAAGTCAAGGACTTGCAGAGGAACATAGGCTCTACAGACAAGCTGGACCTCTAGGAAAAGATTCAGGGCCAGAAACACAAGAAAAGGACTAGGTGACAAGTGAGGCCATGGAGTCCTGCCCAAAGCCCAGGCCAGAGATCTTCACGAGGTCAAACAGAGAAGTGACTTCCTCATGTAGAAAACCCAGGACCAAAGCACCAGATGAAGAGCCCCAGAGTTTGGGAAGTCTGAGACCAGTCTAAACAGACACAGGTCCCCAATCGTCCTAAAAGTGAGTTGGACCAACCACAGGCTAAAGTAGTCTATGGACCAATCGAGATCAGTGCAAAGCTCTTTCTTATTTTAAGCACCATCCCATCTCTCCAGAATGCTGTGGAAAACACACAGGATTTGAAGACGGAAGGTATAAATTTAAACTCCAGCTGGTATGACCTCAGGTAAGTGTAGGACCTCAGATTTATCATACATAAAATAGAGGTGATAAATCCTCTCTCTCAGGTGCTTTGAAAATATTCATTATGACTCTGGAAGCCATTCTATTTGCTGTGTGTTGGTTGACTATGTTTACTTTGGTCAGATTTCAAAACTGTCCTTTTAACAAATGTCCTCTTGCTCCCTGGAGTCCTGACTGGTGAATATGTAGGAATTTCCAGCCATACTTCAGTTCTGTCCCTTTGGACTAGTGGCTGGGTGATTAATAAAGCACTGTGATTGAAAAAGGATCCATTTCACTGACAGGAGCAGTTCTTAAATGTAATTGCTTCAAGAGGACACATGACCCCAAGCATAAAACCACAGTGTAACCACAAACAGGCCTTGAAGAGCATAGGATCACTTCTCCCAGACACTGTGGTCCTTTCACTAGTCTTTAGTGTCTAAAAGACACAGCCATGAGGACAGCTATGTGCAAAGGGGCCACTGACCTGGTAATATACAGTGACTTCAGAGTTGGCATCACCCCTGTTCAGAGCTCTCACTTTGCACAGGTGGTGGCCACTGGGTAGCTCCACCACCTGGAACTGCACAGGCATCTCCTGCTCCAGAGGCATGAAGCTCAACTTGCTGCAAAACAATCATACGGGTCACCGAGGCGGAGCCTTTATCCTCCTGCTCCTGCCCCCAAAACGGAAAGTCAGGCCTTCTACACTGCCTACTGAATTGCTTTGTTTATATAACTAACCTCAAATAAACCTACAAGAAGCATTTCCATTACGGATTTAGTAACAACTGAATTTTGGTCTCAGGGTCCTCTTGCTATTAAGAACACATAACTCCTAAGGAGAAAACTCAGACCAATACTCACTCAACAACATATTTCAGGAAATCTGTAGATTCCTAGGGAGTGAAAGAGAAGAAAATAGCTATATCAGGCTCTACTGACATTAATTTCACCCCAAACCAACTAATACCAATGTTCTAAGTGCGTGGGAAGCCCTGGAATGCATTAGGAAAGCAGATATAGTCTGTCACCCAAAATGCTGATCATTCATTCTGGGTTTATTATTCATTCACTGGGATTATCATTCATTGATTCAATATTGATTATGTTTGTTGAA